>NC_135179.1:16965046-17620046 GCF_041146795.1 Maylandia zebra | reverse complement strand
TCTGAATTGCTCCTCATATAAAGATACTCTAGTAGAGTCAAGAATGTTTCTTCTCTCTGTTAGCCCTGCAGACAAGCGACCTGTCTGGGGTGTAACCCCCATCTCTCGTGCAATGGAGGAAGAAAATGGATGGATGAAAACGTGCATAGCGTCTCCACTTCCAGATTGTTTACTTTTCAAAAATCAATATTTTGTTTACATCAGCACAACTAAAAACCAACAGAAACACTGGACATAGTTAGCCTTCGGATAGGGCTAGGTGAAAAAAGATAAAGACAGTTTTCACAAAGTAAATTTTCCTTGATAGAAAAACGAGACGCGGTCAATATAAAGTCAATAGAATTCATTCCATCCACGTTTTGGCACGAAAGGCCAATGGCAATGACAATAGTGCTGTGCTGAACCAATCTGACGGCTGGAACAGAGTTAGAAAAACATCAGGATTGGTTGGCCCTCAGTGTTGGAGGAACAGTTGACAGTAGTATATGTGCTAAGGACTCATCCAGGCTGGAGAAACTGATCAGGAGGGCTAGCTCTGTGGTCGGCATGAAGCTGGACACTCTGGTGACAGTGGCAGAGAAAAGGACATTAAAGAAACTGATGGACATTATGGACAATGCCAGGCATCCTCTGCACACGGCCATTAACAACCAGAAGAGTCTGTTCAGTGATAGGTTGCTTCTCCCAAAGACAAGAACTAACAGACTTAAAAACTCCTTTGTCCCACACGCCATCAGACTGTTTAACTCCTCTCTGGAGGGGAGAGGGAGGGGAAACAGGAGGACAAAGGAGGGGGGAACAACTAAGCTGTAGTGCCTCTTCACCTCACTGTACAATACCTTTTGTGCAATACTTTTGTAAATAGTCAACGGTGCAATAGACTCAATACTTGAAATGTGCAATTCACTTGTATTTTTATTTTTATTCCTATTTATTCTATTTATCCCCTTCGTATATTTTATTTATATTGTCTCTGTATTTATATATATGTGTGTGTGTGTATAACTCTGTAACTTCTGTCGGTGCTGTGCTTTTTTGGAAATCGAATTTCCCAGAGGAACCCACCCGAGGGATTAATAAAGTTCTATCTAATCTAATCTAATCTAATCTAACATTTCTCTCAGAGAACTGTTAGCACATCCCTTTCCAGTTGTACACAGAGCTGAACAGCTGCGTCATACTTTAGTACATCAGATTTGTTATCAAGATTTGTTATGAAAAAAAATCATGTATAAGACTTGATTTCATATGGATGAAATCAGTAAATAAATAAGATACACTGCCCGACAGGTTAAAAAAATATATTAAGACGCAATACCAGTTCCTTATAAACATATGGAACATGTAACACAATGCCTTAGGGGAAATGGAGTGGCTGGGAAAGTGGATAGTATGATAGCAGCAGAGGATAACAGAAGCCATATCTTCAAGTATGCCCGAGGGCACTTCACCTAAGGGGTGCTGGACCTTCTGTCCACACACACTTTCAATTACAGATATTGCTGTAGTAAGCGAATGAGTCAACTAAGTCTTGTTGACGGAGTCACCTCTGAATCTAATTAGCAAAGGTTTGTAAGACACTGCAGCAGCATCTTCCTGTGTGTGCGTGCCTTAGTTCTCTCTGCCTGACACAGTTCCAGATTAGCAGTTCTTCAAAAAGGCGAGGCAGCATAAAACTCTATGAAACTGAAACAGCTCTATGCATTATATCTCTTCATCTCGTGTTCCCTCTCCCTCATTTTCTGTGTTGCATTAGAGGGATGAGGTGGCACGGGAGAAAAGGTCAGGGGTAACAAACAGCAAAAAGCACAGTAGTCTTATTCAGCTGCAACATTCGGGGGGGAGCAGCTTTTACAGTACATGAAGCTGCAGAAAGCTTCCATCACAAAAGCCTCTTCTCTATGTCTGCACTGCAGTACTTAGCCTATCACTTCATAATCTGCGGTCTTGCAATGCTCTTCTATTTTTGGTCTACGTGATGAGAGAGTTCCTACTTTCGGCTTATCTGGGAGATAAGGGAAATGGGAGTCAAAATTAAGCAGAAAGGAAAGGATGCATCCTTTTTTTCCCCCTTTTCCAATGCCTCATGACTCTTGGATGAAGATGTTCCGAGAACTAGTCACAGCCTGAAAGTTATTATAGAAAATACAGATACTTAAAATATGAAGAGTGCAACAAAAACTGAATAAAAATGCCCACTGTGTGGGATTTAACTGCAAGAAAACTTACCCTTTATTAACTCTTATTTTATGCAAAAAACAAATGCGATTCAAAATGTAGCAGTGAATGATGCCTTTGTGACCTTTAATCAGTCATATGTAAAAATGAAACCTTGGTGAAGCAGCAGAGTGAATGACTGTAGTCTTACCAGTACAGAAGACCTTTGCTACTAGAGGAACTTTTCAGGACTAAATTATACAATTTGTTTCCACCAAAAAGTCCCTGCAGCAACGGAAATAACGGAGAGCTTTGTGTCATCAGCTATTTTGCCCATCAACACTTGAAGTTGTTGTACGTTCTCTGGTCAACACTTGACTACTTTAACAAAGTAGATGACTAGCAGGAATTTGGCAACTAGAGACCAAAGAGCATCTCTTGTATTCATCAACTTCAAGCAGTGATAGACCAAAAAGCCAGTGGATGATTCCCGAGCTAAACTTTTGTTCAATTTTGAGAGCAAAGAATACCAGTGATTGATATATGATGGGGTGGTAAATACATTATATAGGGGGTATCTACATAGCAACCAACCGTCAGGGACAATTGCATGACAAATAGCTTCCTGTGTAGACTGCCCTTAAAGCTGGATCCACCCAATCTGGGTTGTCACCATTTTTTTTTCTCCACCCATTGCTCCTTGAAGTTACTGAATGTCACTGATTATCTACAGTCTTAGCTTCGCTGCTAGTCTCTTCCCGTGTTAAGTAAATGCAATGTGAAAACTGACCAAAACTTCTAGTTTAAATCTTTTGTTCCTTCACACATGTCATAACTACCATTATCAATAAATCTATGTACCGTACTGGTGATAAAGCAAAATGAATGTTTGCCATCAAACAAAAAACATCCTGTGTCAAAAAAAGAACTGCATCCTGTTTATTCATTTCCCTTATCATTGAGATAGGGGTCAGCTATATTAACGATTTATACAAAAGGACATTTTGCTTCCTGACGTTACCTATACCCCACAGGACCTCCCTGTTCATTCAGCAGCTCAACATTAGTTAGAGAACTGTCTAATGTGAAAGTGAGTTCTACTGAAATTTTGCACCACTTTAATGTACATTTATCCTTTTCAAATGGATCATTCCCAGTGAGCGACTTTGTATTCAATTACTGTAATCTGACACCAGCTCAGGTGATTCCTCTCAGAAACCAGGTGAATGTAGAGTTGTTGTTGAGGCACTGGTGCACAGCACAATCTAACAGTATGCATTCAAGAAGATTATTCAGCTTCTCTATAAGACCTGTGGTTGTAAACAACATGGTCACCAGAGCATTCAACCATTCACAAGAACTTCCTCTTCACCTTAGAAATTATTTTGTGCACTCCTTTGATGAAAAAACAAAATATTACAGGCCTACTGTGTTTTTACACAACTGTTCTCAGCTAACAAAGGTCTTCCTATCAATCTTCTTCTTAAGGATAAAGTCAAAACATGAACATCCTTGTCTATCACATGTGACTATCTGCTTATGTAACCAACACAACTCTCCCACAGAGTAAACACAAAGCCTGTGGCACTCAAAGAGAAAGCCTGCTCAGGTTTCTGTTGACACATACAGCAAAATCAGGCTTCCCACAGCATTAGCTCACTTTTCCACCATCAAAGCACCACCATAAAGTCTAGGCACACTGAGATTTGATGATGTGGAACCAAGACACGGTACAAATGTGAGCAGTGAAAGAATGAAAAACTAAATAATGTAAGCCAGGTGCACAAAATTGTATCTGTTTGAAAATCTACACACCGAAGCAACATGCATCATGGGAGAGGAATGAGGAAGTGTTTGGTATGTGAAGCGAAAACACAAAACACAAAAAACCCACAAAAAACCCACAACAAAACAAACAAAATGTATTCTTCCAGCTTGGTTTCTGTTATTTTATGTTGTCAATAGAGTATAATTAATCTTGTCAAAAAGTGGACAAAGAGAAAATATGGGCTAATAAACCAGCAGAGAATTCAAGCCTAAATGTGACATTAATTCATGTGTGCAGAACAAAGGCTGGTTTCAGGAGAGATAAAGTAAATCAGGAGTAAATGAGTTATTCCATGCCACGGTTTAATTAATGGTGAACATCACTTATCAGGGTATTGGCACAGCACAGGCAAACACACACAATGTACCCACCACAGCACACTGCTAAAGAGTCCCTGCAGCCCATTGTGCTCAGGAAACAGTGACCCCCTATTTACCATCCCAGCAAGCAATTACGACACTCCATTCTCACTACCCCACAAGCCCCTAGCCTGCACGAGCAGGGTCATGGGCTATTGGTGTAATTTATAAAACAATACCTCACATCAGACACATCTACATAAAGACCAGTTTGTGTTTATCAGCGAGCAGCAGGAGCCGTATCCTATTTACAGCAAAAGGACATAGAAAGATATCCTCAGGTGACAGAGATGGAGCAAACGGGGTAATTATTAAGGGCCAATAAAGAAACAGCTCTGTTATGTAAGGGTGACAGTTTATATCAGTATCCACTAGGAACGAGCTTGGCAATAACAAACAAGTATGTGCCAGTAGCAGACCGAGGTCATGCGCCAGACAAGAGTCGTCCGAACACGACTCTCTCCACTGCTAAGATGATTAATTCAATGAAAGAACACAGGTAGCACAGGTTTGAGGAGAGAAGGGCCACAGTAGTAGATCCTACACATATTGTGAACAGCTGTCATCAGCTGTTCACAATAAGACAAAATGAAAATATGACCATGTATCATAGTTATCTGAATTATTCAAATCAGAATTAAAGACATAAACTAAAGGAAAAAATATAGAAATAACAGGTTTAGCTACTTTTTGAAAGTTATTATTAATATTATTTTATATCATCCCTTTTCCCTGAGGTGTTTTGTTTTGCCATATGGTAGTTACTTTACAGTTATCCTACTTTACTTAAACAATTTTGCATCAACTTACCACCTCAAGTTTTCTTCTCCCAAAATTGGGAATGAATAAAGTAGAATTTATTTTTAATGAAACATGGTAAATTTTAAAGAAAATTGTGGTAGACAGTGCTAAAACAGTCTGTTCATAAAATAACACAAAGAAAACTAAACTATTTTGATAAAAGATTAAATAACTTCCTATGCTACCTGGAAATCATTTAAATCCTTTGCTGAAAGCATGGCAACTGTTGTTACTAACACCTAACTGTAATGTTATTAGTTTACTTCATGTATGTCACAAAATTACCATTTATTTTTATACCTTACTGAGAAAATATGTCAGTGACCTCTAACTCTGTTCATATCCTTGATTTGGTATTACAGGGGTAGAGTGGGCAAGGTTTGAGAAGTACGGTTAATTGTTTTCTTATTTTGGTTTATAAAGTCTGTATTGTATTTTGCTATGAAAAAAATATTGAAAAAGTCTATAATCATTTCAGCTTGCAAGAATCAAAACAAATATCCACAGACTGATTGGGAAACTGTTTCTTAGTTGCAGCTCCATTTTCCATGAAACATTTGGGTAATTAGAAAATATGCCAGGGTTAAATGTTTACTAGTTTGGGGGGGGTTACTCATTAATCACCATTTCTATTTGTTAGGAAGGTTGTTTCTCTACACTGCACACACGCAGGCAGACTGCTGTGTGCTGCCCTATCCACACATCTAAGATAGTTCTGAGAAAGAGAGAGAGCCTTGCACTGCAGCAAAAGCAATGAACCTCTGATGATGTTGAAGATGATGGGGCTGACATGGCAGGAGTCCAGAGCTGAGGATAGGTCCAGTGCCAGCCAAGAACTGACAGGTGAATCCTGCCTATATACCGACAATACTTGAGATTACGACTGGTTTATAGGTGACTAAGTCTTGTATGAGTGTAAAATCACATGGGGGAAACACACTAACGCAAACACAAGCATCTATGGTAGCCAATAAACTTCACAACAGACGGCTGTGTCGACATAGTAATGACACAAAGTAGCAACCGCATCAATTTACCACCTCAATTTAAATGCCCAGGTAATTCACAATGATAGCGCCGCAGCGTGATACAATATCGAAAACTGGGGGATTGCGCAATGGGACAAGGTTAAAACTTGTAGCCATGAAAATAAAATAAAACTCACCGGCATCATTTTAGCTTCGTACCGCATTTAGCTAACGCACACAGCATGAATCCCCGCTGGCAGTTTCGACGAAGGCTGTTGGGACTGGCGATCGCTGTAATCCCAGAGCCTAAAGCCGCGACAGGCAAGGCTACTTTCTCCTTCTTAGGGAGGGGGGGATCCAGTCCTGCGTTAAAAAAGGACAACACAACAAAACATGGTTACGCTCTAAAATTCGACAAAAAATAAAAAGAATACAAAAACAAATAGCACTAAAGTTAACTGCATCTCGTGTCGTAGACCTGTTGCACCAGATAACGAGGCCTTCACGGCAAAAGTTTCCGTTGTGGTTGCGCGAGCATCGCTTTAAAACTTTGTAATGCTCGCAAAAGCGAGCGCGAGGATCGACGTAAATAACAAAAAAAAAAACAAGGTTTGTGAGTGGGAATACACACACGCGTTTAAATGGAAATACTTAATAATAATTTTTTTTAAGGTTTTACTCACCAAGAAAATACGTAGGTAATCGTCTCGAAACCCAGTAGAATGACAGCGTAGCTCGGTCGCCCGCAGGCAGCCTATCCCAGAGTGACGTAGCGAGAGGAAACTCATTCCACTTTGGAATTCAAGCTCCGCCCCTGCCGGAGCATAAAACACCCCCACCGGCTAGACTTGTATACTTTGTGCCTTGACTTCTGTCTTAATATCAGAATCGCACGCTTAATATTGAAACCATGTGCAAAAAAACCAAAAAAAAACAAAACCAAACATTCAGTGTGTTCAGCAGTTTCTCAGCAGCAGATTAAACTTAAAAGAGCAGAGGTAGGAATGATTCCTCGCCAGGACATACTTAAGATGTATCACTCCGCCAGTAATCACAAACTGAAAGGTGAAGGTGAAAGAGCTGCGAAACTGTTTGGTTCAGTAAAAGCATTAATTATTAAAGATGGCAACTTAACGAATGAAAAAAGAATAATTATTAAAGTTAATATGACCAGTTAGCTGAATTAGAGCATATAAACAAGCAACACCTAATGTAACTTGGGAAAATGTAACTTGCTTCAGATAAGAGCTGTAATCAGGATTTATACTGAAATAAAAATTTCTACCTGGCTTCATCTAAACCCCATATGGCCTCACTGTATATCATGAATCAGAAGAGTTCTTTCTTCTCTTCTTATACTCTCACTTCAGATTACAGTGTCGTCTGCAAACATTATAGGCTACAGAGACTCCTGCCTGACCTCATCTGTCATCCTGTTCATTACCACTGGGACTTCCTACATTTCTGATGTAATCCCATCCCCATCCCCTAGCTTCAACAACTCTTTCCTATAACTTCGTGTTATAGCTCATCAACCTTATCCGTCTACGGCTACAGCTCTGCACATCACCCTTTAACTTGAAACTCAGTATTAGTAAACTTTTTCCCCACTCCTCGGGAATCCTCACACTTTCCAGGATTGTGTTTTCTGGTTAAAAAGCCCACTCCCTTCTTTCCTATATATCGCCATACTTCCAAACACGTGTAAAATGTTCCTGTACTTTTATGTAGAATTATAGTTAAAGATTATTTTTTGTAATTAATTAATTACTGTTTATTACGGAATCTATTTGTTGTATTCCTGCTCTTTTGATTTTGCTGCTGTCATCATGCGAATTTCCCAACTGTGGGACTAATAGAAGGTCTTTTATGTTATCTTAGACATCCTGGTCTCATTAAACATATATGTAATGACTTCTAATGCGAGATGAAGACATTTCCTGTACTTTGATTTATTTATTTATTTATTTTTTAGTTTTGTAAGTAAACCATACTGTTTGCTTCATTTTTACATTTTTTTAATTCAAGTAGCTAATGAATATAATAGTTTCAGAGGTGATGGCTTAGATTTATATAGACGATCTTTAAAAAAAAAATCTTAGACTACAACTCCCAGAATTCCCACTCAACGGCGAGCAAAGTGTTCAAACGCGCGAGTAGCGGCAGGAGAAGCAACGGCAGCACATTCTGTACACGTTGGTACCTCACTGAGTGTATCGCTCGTCTCACTGTACTGCAGGTGCTTTGCATAAGGGAGTTGCTTTCGCCTCAACAGTGTGTTAGACGCTACTTGAAGTCATGGCTGACCAGGTGGCCGCCATGTGTGATCAGCTTGTGAAAGCTGTGAATGTGATTATGGACGCAGAAACAAGTCAAATTTACCGACTGGAGGCCCTAAAGGTAGCTTCGTTAACGCTTGCTAGCTAGCCGCTAAGTTTGCTGAGCTTGTCATTCATTTGTGAAAGGAGAATAATGTACTGGCTTAGCTAGATAAATTGGGCTATTATACGTAGTTTCCTAGTAACAGCGCTGTTTATACGGTTCATGTATGTTGGTTTAACCTGCAATGATGATAGCCATATGCTTTACGAGCTAGCCGGCATGCCACAATTATCACCTCAACACCAGAGCCACTGTGGACTCATATTCATGCCATTAACCACATGGTGAAAAGACAGAGCTCGATTTAATGAGGCTAGTTAACCAATTCCGAGTAATTCTGCCCCCAAGAATAACTCTAACCCTAGCTGCTAGATTAGCATTCTGCTATCCAAGTATTTATATGAATGTTTGTGAATTAGCTGTTGCTATCTGACATATTACACGTGTATGGTAGTGGTGGGTTCACAAAACTGTTCATTTAAAGTCTTATAACATTTCCTAATCTTTAAAATTACGCGGTTTCTTTTTTCTTCTCTTCAGTTTTGTGAAGAGTTTAAAGAGACGAGCTCCTTGTGTGTCCCATGTGGCTTACAATTAGCTGACAAAGCCCAGCCAGCAGTAGTGAGACACTTTGGTTTGCAAATCCTGGAGCATATCATCAAGTAAGTTGAAGGTGACTAAGGTAAATGTAATAGGGAAAAAGCATGATAAGGGATCCATGTTTGACAGAAAGCTAATGTCTCCCTGCAGATTCAGATGGAACGACATGCAGCAACAGGAGAAAGTCCACCTGAAGGAGTGCGCCATGCAGCTGTTATCAAATGTAAGTGTGATTTGTGAAAGACGCTTCACTTCACAGTTCACAGTTGTACTGCTCTGATGCCTTCTATTGTCTCTTTTCAGGGTACTCATTCGATCTTGGACGAGGAGAGCCACATCAAAGATGCCCTGTCACGAATAGTTGTGGAAATGATAAAAAGAGAATGGCCTCAGCATTGGCCAGATATGCTGAAAGAGATGGAGACTCTCACTAGCCAAGGAGTAAGTAACCTGTGTGGTGCAGGAAGCTCAATTTTTCCTCATCTCACTTGTTTCCTCAGCCAACATGGATTCAATATGAGAATGGAATAACTTGCATGCAAATAAGGGCCAGTTGTGGATTACTCATTCATTTCCCCATTGCCTCATCATGTAAACTTGGGCACTGGGATAACGTCACCTTCCAAATACGAACCTAACAACCCTCTTTCCGCTTCCTTGTTTTATCACTAAACTGTAGACCTTTTCAGACATTCAGATCAAGCTTGGTTTTACTTTTATCATTAATACATACCCACTCTGAAGGGATGAACAAAGTACTTGTGCAATATTACAATAATATCTAAGTGTGATAGTATATTAAAGGATATACAATTCTTAAGAAAAGTTTTTTTTAGTTGGTTGCTGTATATTTAGAAAATCAGTTACATCCTATGTGTAGCTATGGGAATGTGGTAGACTGATTAAGCAGTTGCTTTAATGCAGTGTTGTGTGTCAGCGCACCTAAATGAAGTGGAGTACACACTGTCATTTCAATTCAATTCAATTCAATCTTTATTGGCAGACTTCATGTCTATAAAAACAAGACAAAAAACACACACATAACACCCCCCCCCAACACAAGGTATAAACCATTAAATATATATATGTATATAAATAAGTATCTAAAGCATTTGTAAAAATATAAAACCATAATATACATAAAACACAATTACTTAAAATAAATCAATAAATACACAAACACTTTAACCAGTGCTTTCTCAGACTGGATGAGTAACGGGAACCACTCACTGTTGGATCTGTAAGTGCTACAATTATACTGTTATTCGAACCATCCAGTCGTTCTCTAAAATTGAACATTAGCTTTCTTAAAAGTGCTTTAAAAGTCCAAACACCCACAGCTACAAACATCTGGCTGGCACTACCACTTCTAGGTATCCTGCAAAGGATTCTCATCGCATCATTATATGCAACATGCAGCTTCTGCATGCTACATTGTTTGTAGGATGACCACAAGGGGGCAGTATATAGCGGTGTGCAATACGCTTTAAACAAAGCCACTTTAACTGGAAGTGAACAAAAGCTGAATTTGTGTGCAATAGTATTTGCCTGCACATAGAGCTTACATCGCTGTCTGTATATGTCATCATCATCATTCATTTGCCCAGTAATAAAGTGACCGAGGTATTTCACCTTTTTATGAACTTCAAGAGTTTTTTGTGCCAGTTTAAACAAAGGGAAATTTAGCTGTTTATCCTGCTTGGTTCTACATATCAAAACAGCACTTTTAGCAGCATTGTACTCAATGTCATATTGCACACCATATTCAGTACAGACATTAAGAAGATCCTGTAACCCATCACTGCTTGGACTAAAAACAACCAGGTCATCTGCATACATAAGATGATTTATCAATGTTTTACCTAATATACACCCAGTGTTACAGGCTCTCAGTTGTATGGACAAATCATCAACATACAAATTAAATAAAATTGGAGACAAAATCCCACCCTGTCTAACACCATTGCTGACACCAAAGGGGGCAGAAATACTGCTTCCCCATTTAACCTGCATGTTCTGATGAGCGTACCAGTAAGAGAGAATCCTCACGATGTACTGAGGAACTCCCCGTCTCTTCATTTTATCAAAAAGTTTTCTGTGGTTCACTCGATCAAAAGCCTTAGAGGCATCAATGAAACACATGAGGACAGATGAATTTTTAGCCCTATACAAACTGACTATTTCCTTGAGTGCATATATGCACATGTCAGTGCCGTGCTTTGGTTTGAAGCCAAACTGATTATCCAGAGAAGAGATGAACACACTAACTCTATCAAACAAGATTCTTTCTAACACCTTAGATAAAATAAAGTAAGATAAAATACCATTTTAAAAACATCAACATTCATTTATTTGGATACTGCCTTTTTGGAGCCAGCTCCAAAAACTCATATTTGAACAAGGGGGCAGAGTGCTTATTTATACGCTGAGGTTAAGAAACTTGGTTAGCAAAATGCATTTATAAACCTTACAGCTGCAGTAGAAGGAAACAGATTCCTCATTATTAGTGCTAAGTAACAGATGAATAAAATACTATATGTCACTCAGACTTTGTCTGTAGCACATTGAAGACTGTATATTTTCCAGATATTTTTTTTAAAAAGTATTAAAAGTGCTCCAAAAAGCTTGAGCACATATAAACACCATACGCTGCTTGATAAATGTATACAACTCTTTCATGCTGAAACGGCAAATGGCTTTGAGGCTTCCTGAGATCTGTCAGTCCCCACATTTATGGGGGCGTTCTTTAAAACATAATTTCTTTCAGTGGGGTGAACAACTTAAAATGCTAGAGAGATGTAAGCATTTGTTACCTTGTGCGTGCTTATCCTTTAATGTAATGACAAGCAGTCAAACTTGTACCATGTTTTTCATGGATGCTTAAATGTTATTAGGTCTGACTTGATAAAACTATCATTGCATCTTTTATGGAAAAGTGAGCATTCAGACACATTCTTGATAATCGTGGACTTCAGGAAGACCAGGAAACACTTGACCCCTGTTTCAATCCAGGGGGTCAGTGTTGACATTGTGGAGGACTATAAATACCTTGGAGTACACATTGACAATAAACTGGACTGGGCTAAAAACACCACAGCACTTTACAGGAAGGGCCAGAGTCGTCTCTATTTTTTGAGGCGACTGAGGTCCTTCAACATCTGCCAGAAAATGCTGAGGATTTTCTATGAGTCTGTTGTGGCCAGTGCGATCTTCTATGCTGTTGCATGCTGGGGGAGCAGGCTGAGGGTCGCAGATGCCAACAGACTTAATAAACTGATCCGTAAGGCCAGCAATGTTGTGGGGATGGAGCTGGACTCCCTCAAGGTGGTGTCGGAGAGGCGGATGCTGTCCAAGATAAAGACAATGTTGGATAACACCTCCCACCCACTCCATGACATGTTGGTCAGTCACAGGAGCTCGTTCAGTGAGAGACTGAGATTACCGAAAAGCACCACTGAACGACACAGGAAATCATTCCTGCCTGTGGCCATCTCCCTGTACAACGCATCCACTTAACACACTGTTTGCTGCTACAGCTACACATGTTTCTTTTCCAAATATTTATTTATAAGTGACTTATGTATGTATGTATGTATGTATGTATATATTGTACTATTCTTAGTTGGCGTATTGTCTGTCTTGTCTTAATGTTGGTTTAAAATGGAGCACTGTAACAAAAAAAAAAAAAAAAATAATAATAATAATTTCCCCCAGGGATCAATAAAGGATTCTGATTCTGATTAATCCAAGCTGATTTGTCACGAATCACTTCTTTAAAACTGCTGTTACAGCCATTTAAAGCTAGATAAAAGCAAATCAAGGAAAAAAAACATCCTCTTTGCTTTCACAGGAGGCCCAGACAGAGTTGGTCATGCTGATCCTTTTGAGGCTGGCTGAGGATGTGATCACCTTCCAGACGTTGCCTACCCAGCGACGCAGAGACATACAGCAGACACTCACCCAAAACATGGAAAGCATCTTCACTTTCATGATGGGCATTCTTCAAATTAATGTGGAGGACTATCGTAAACTGGTTAGTGGAGTCCTGACCTCATTTGTGTTGCAAGAAAGTAGAAATTGAAGAGTAAACTGACTTTACAATATTGGTCTTCTTTTTGTTTTCATCTAGAAAGGTTCTCCTGGAAATGAACTGCAGGTAAGAAAGCGTCAGCGTGTGCCTGCTTTAATATTCTAAACTTTGTTAATCGACTTGATTACTTCACTTGGCCCCCTTATAATTTTTCATCCACACAGATGAGAGCTCACTGTCGAGTTGCCGTGGCTACGCTGAATACACTCGCAGGCTACATAGACTGGGTCGCTCTGGTGTACATAACCTCCGGAAACTGTCATCTGCTGGAGATTCTGTGTCTGCTGCTGAGTGAGCCGGAGCTGCAGCTCGAGGCAGCGGAGTGTCTGCTCATTGCTATGAGCCGCAAGGTGAGTCGCTGGGACAGTATTCATGATGGCTTTCAAGAGATTTTGTCTCGGTTTGTCAAGTAGGCACTGCTGTATGCAACCTTCTTTTATGAGATGATAGAATTGCCAGACAAGCTTTTCCAGTTTCTTTTCCCAGCAGCTTTCATCAGTGTGATCCTCTGAATATACTAATAAGTCCTGCAGAATTGTGTTTTTTGCAGTTAAATTGCTTTAACGTTTATATGTATTGTGCTATTATAACCATAATTACATGAGCAATGCACAAGTCTAATCAGGACACGTGAATCATGCAATGACAACAAGGTATGAGTCTGAACAAGTCCATGAGTCCATTTCCTCTAGGTTCCAGGTAGGGTTAATAGAGCTCATATCCCAGTCATCATAACTGACTTGTTTTTTTTTCTTTTATTGGACAGAGTCATAAAATTTCTGCCATAATAGAACTTTGAGTAGAATTTCTAATGATCATATTAATAGTGTTATAATTTCAGCAATAACTCAGTCAAAATTAGGAAACGCACAGAAAATGACGAAGGTGCTTTTGTCCTCGCAGCAGATAGAACCGCATGTTGGATTTGGCAGAAATTTCACGCGGGATGTTTGTTTGACACAATCCTCCCCATGGATAAATGGGAATACAATGAGTAAATAAGTGTTGAAGATGGGAAATATTTGTTTAATCTGTCTTTTTAAAAATCCTTATACACTTTGAGAAATTTTACTATTAAAATAACTCTATTTTTGATAATTTAGAGGCTTTCTTTTGGGGATTTAGAGTAGTCTTGCAGATCAGACCAGTAATACTACATTATGGTAAGCTATAGTTTTTTTACTACCAGTTAATAATCTGTCATTCTGCCACAGGGCAAGCTGGAAGAGAGGAAACCATTCATGCTTCTGTTTGATGATGTGGCCATCCAGTATATTCTTTCTGCAGCCCAGTGAGTACAGCTGCTTCTCTCCACGTCTCTGCAGGCTTCATGCTAGCACTTCTACTGCAATTTAATGGTTTGTGTGTCTTACAGGACAGCAGATGGACTTTCGATATATCAGAAATCCGCAGAATCATCATTAAGTAGCCGTGACTCAGAGCCCTCTATGTGTACCTCTAGAGCAGTGGAGGTGGTGGAGCGGCGTTACATCTTCCTGAAGAGGCTCTGTCAGGTCCTGTGTGCTTTGGGAGGTCAGCTTTGCTCATTAGTGGTAAGTTTGGCCATTTTTAAGCACTTTAGATATTCGTTTTAAGATTGAAGATAGGTAACAGTTTCTCATCTTTTCTCCCCAGGGTTCAGACGTAGAGGTTGAAGTACCTGCAAACCTCAGCAAGTACATGGAAGCCCTTTTAGCCTTCACTACGCATTCCAGTCAGGTGAGATACCTCAGGAAAAAGATTTGACCCTTTTTGAAGTAAAATTTCATTTGAGTGAACAGCGTGTAAAGAAAACGACTTTTCTCTTTATTTCACTGCAGTTTTTAAAGTCCTCAACCATGGCGACATGGGGAGCTTTGTTCAGACATGAGGCTCTTTCAAAGGATGCAGCTGTTGTCAAGATGGCTGTCAAATTTCTTAGAGCCTCTATGACCAACTTAGTTAAGGTGAGGTCGTGGTGACAGCAATATCATTCACAGTGTGACCTAAAGCCAAACAAAGTGTTAATAACTTTCATCTTCCCCTCCTTAGACTGGGTTCCCGTCTAGAGACAATAACCCAAACTGCGAGTACTCCCGTGTGGACTTTGACAGTGATGAGGACTTCAACTCTTTTTTTAATTGTAAGTACCGGGGATTCAAGTTTTGCTTCAGTAGTTCTGACTCTTTTATTTTGTGCATACCTTTATGGTTTTCATTGTTTCTTTTGGTGCTTTGCAGCTTTCCGAGCGCAGCAGGGGGAAGTTTTGAGGAGCACATGCCGCATTGTTCCTCTAGAGGCTTTCCGGATAGGAGCAGAATGGTTACAGTATCAGATTACTAGCCCAATAGATACTGGAGATAACGCATGTAAGTAGTCTTTGACACAATACCAAAGAGGAAATGATCGCTGTTTTCACACGTGTTTTGGTTTACTGCTTGAAGGGATTTTTATGGCCATATGCCGATAGTTAATTCATCATGTAAAATACGTAATAATATTACAATAATTTAAGCCTGGAGTTAATTGGGAAACTAGAGCAGTCAGTTTGGGGAATAGCAAACTCATATTGCTACTAACATATAAGCTTTACAGTTTCCTTTCGAGTCTTTTAAGGACACTAAGGGAAAATTGGGGAAGGGCTGATATATTATTGGCTGATATTGACCCTGATGCCAACTTTTTTTTTGTGCAGCGCATCCTTAGCAAAACCTTAAACACAAGTTTCATTTCCATATTGATGGCTGAATCTGCCGTGAATGGGCGCCTCTCCCTTTGCATCTCTCTAGCTAAGACTGCAGAGGGCCTGTGTTCCCTCTTGTCCCCTTCAGTGGTCCAGTGGGATGCAATGACGGTCTTCATGGAATGCATGGTCTCGCAGATCATTAAAAGTGTGGATGAGGAGGTAAAGGAACAAGTTTTCTGTAACAGAATGGAAATAGCAGTGTAAAAGTAATCGTAGTCAAACTAATAATGAAGGCTTTTGCTCCTTCTGCCTTATAGAAGTTACCCATTGATCAGAGCATGGAGCTCCTGCAAGCCGTGCTGAACTACGAAACCAAAGACCCGCTCATTTTGTCCTGTGTGCTCACCAACGTCTCTGCCCTTTTCCCATTGGCCATACACAGACCACACTTCCTGCCACAGGTCCTCATCAAGGTAAGTTGAGCTGTTACTGGTTCCTGAATAACATTTACTATGTGAATGTAGTTTGTCACAAATCAATCAGAAAGTTCCTCCTGTCACATATTTTTGCTCGGTGGGGATGTTTCTTGTATTCACACCTTCAGCTCATTTGGAGGAGTTTGTTTTAATAATGTGGATTTTGAATGGTTTTGTTTTGTCCTGCAGCTCTTTAAGGCCGTCACATTTGAAATTGATCACGAACCCAAAGTAAGTTTCCTTCACGGAGTCATTTTTACTTCATCTTCATGACAACTGTGGAAAACAAATGTATTCTCCTCCTGATGTCTTCAGGCACCTTGGACTCGAGCTGTGAAGAATGTGAGGAGGCACGCCTGTTCTTCCATCATAAAAATCTGCCGGGATTACCCACAGTATATGCTGGTAATGGACTATTCTATTCCAGTTAGCTTAATAGCTAATGATAATTTGTCTTTCTGACGTACACTTTCCCGTATAGAAGTAAGTCAGTGTCTTTAACGATGCCCTTTTTTCTTTCTACAGCCTTGTTTTGAGATGTTTTACAATCATGTGAAGGAACTGTTTTCGAGCGGAGTCGCGCTCACTCACATGGAGAAATGCGCCCTGATGGAAGCTCTGGTTCTCATCAGTAACCAGTTCAAAGACTATGAGAAGCAGAAGGCGTTTGTAGATGAACTGATGGCCTCAGTGGTTGCAGAGTGGACTTCAAATGAGATTAGGCAGTGAGTTTGAATTCTCTCAGTGTGCCTCAAATTTAACACGATAGCGATAAATGATAGTTTTCTCTTCTTTGTTTTTCAGTGTGTTGTGGAACCCAGACACATTCTTGTCCTTTATTGGAGCAGATAAGGTGGTCACGGAGCAAAAAGAAGATGCAGATACAGCAGCCATTAATAGAGGCAGAGTAAGTGTATATGCGTGAACTCATTTATGTGGAGGGATACTGCCATTGGAGATCACTGTAGGTTTGCTTGTCTCACTTTTGTGTAATGACAAAATGTCGTAAGGGAAACAGACGTTATTTGACCTTTTAAAGGCATTGCACATGGACGTGTGCTCACTGACGAAACTTGTTTTTTGCGTTGTGTAAGTTGTTTATTACGTAAGCAAAGAAAAACTTTCCAGACAGAATGTGCCATGTCACCAATTTTTTTTATTTATTTTTTTTGCACCAGCCACAAAAGCTCATATTTCAAATTCTGACGCAGTTTTTGGCTTGTCGTTGGAGTTTATATTTTATTAATAAACAAAGCTGAAAACCATCTGGGTGTAGGCCCTGAGGTTTTGTAGCAGCTATGTGACTGTAACTAGGTGTAGCAAGGCTTTTAACCTAATCTAACGCAGCATGGCTAAATTTGCTGATTAGAAATAAACACAGAGTGCAGCTGTGGCAAATGGAAAAACTTTTTTTTTTTTTTTTAGCTATTTGATGATAAACAAAACTATTTGACAAACTAAAAATGCTGGTGATAGATATGACACAAAATTTCAAAGGCAGTCGCGTTATAAGAACGGATAAAAATTGCTTGTAGTTAGTTGTAACAAGGTAACTTGTAACTGTTTAATCCTTTTTTTGTATTTTCTTTTTAATTGAATCCTCCTCTAGTTGAGCTTCTGTTTGTATGCTATATTGGCGGTGGTGAAGCGGGCACACTGGCCTGCAGACCTGGAGGAGGCCAAGGCTGGTGGCTTTGTTGTGGGCTACACTCCTGCTGGAGCTCCCATGTACAGAAACCCCTGCACTGCCCAGTTTCTGATTTTGATGCCCAATTTACTAGCACTAATCAGGTGCGCTTGTACCATGATGTTACAGAAATTTGTAAAAAATGATTAATTATCCTTTTTACCGTACTGATATGTTGATTATTGACTTTCCCCTCTTGTTATTCCTCACTGCAGGACTCACAACAGTCTTTTCCTGCCTGAGAACATGGCCCGTCTCAGTGAGACCTTCAGCAGAGCTCATGAGATCATGGATAGTGAGAAGAAAGTGGTTCTTGGTAAGATGAGTTTTGTCCACACTTTTTACCAGAAGTCGGCAATCACCTTAAAAAAAGACTGGTCAAACTTAAGTGCATCCCGTCTACAGGTCTCTCTCATCATCTTTTGGATATTTACGACTCTCCCGTGTGTAAAACCACGATAGAGCGCATGCAGGGATTTTTCTGCACATTATATGATAACTGGTGAGAACTGTGGCTTTGACAGCTTTAACCCAAATTTTTCTTGCCTTTTTATATACCTTACATGTTGTTAAATTAAGTTTACCTCCAATTTTGCTGTTTTTAATCCATGTAGCTACCAAATCCTGGGAAGTGCAGGTGTGTCCCTGCAGCAGGAGTTCTACAACATCGACAAGTTGGCTGAAGGAATGGCTGGCTCTGCTTTCGTCTCCCTCGACCATGTGCCCGATCACAGACTTCGCCCAATGATTCATATCCTTATTTGCGTTTTTTTTTTTCCATTTGATTTGGTCAGCTTCTTTTCCCCTTCTCCTCCATGCTCCAATTCAGTGATGCACACCGGCCTGCAAGACCTGACATAATTAAAACTGAGCTAAAGCTTTACGTAAACTTTACATTTCCTTGACAAGTGTACGTCTGTTTCTGAGGCAGCTGGTGCTGTCTTGTCCCCAGGAGTACTATGAAAGTCTACTCTGCCCTCTGCTGGGACCATTGTTTGGCTACATGCTGCAGGTCAGGATCTCCACACCCACTGTTCTCTTCTTTTAAACTTTTTAGCCTAAAATGTGCTAAATATCATGGCTGTGTTTCTTATTACTGCTTCAGAGACTCAACATGAGGTGGCAGGTCATCAACCAGCGGACATCTATCAAGTAAGTTTTGGCACAGTGTTTGTGATCAAATGAATTTTCAGTCCATAAGACAAAAGTAACACACACATACCCCAAATATAGACCATAATGAAGACTTTTCTTATCTGGAATGGAAATTTCTCAATTGCAGTTTGAAAAAAAAAAATAAAAAAAATCACTGCTTAGTTTTTCCTCATAATTCACCAGATAAGAAAAGTGTGTTGTTTTTTTTTTTTTTTTCTTTCTTTCTTTCTTTTTTTCAGTGGTGAGCATGAGGAGGAGGAGTTGGTTTGTCAGGAAACCCAAGTGACCCAGGAGATGTTGGAAGAGCAAGTAGTACGCCTGCTGACGAGGGAGGTGCTGGAACTTCTCAGTAAGTAGTGTCTTTAGTACCACTTCCCACTCGCATACATGTTCATTCTAATGCACTATTGCCAAGTTGTGAAAGTTGAGCTTTTGGAGCTAATGTTGGTTTCAGAGCACATCAGAAAAGTGCAAATCTCAGCCACAAAGGCAAAGCTGTAATTCTACATTTTGTGGTAGATTTTTCTATCCAGTAGGATTTGTCTTTGGTGAGTGATAAGATTATGTCTGAGTTTATCCAGATTATGAGAAGTATAAAAGCACAATACATACATACATAACAAACAGTTGTACTTTTTATGGCATTATTAAACAAGGAGCCAGTCACAGAAGGGCTGCAGAAAAGATGTGAAACTCTGCGTTAATGACTTCTCCCTGAGCTCTCTGGAGTCAAGTGCTCCAATTAAGAAGCTAAAAGTGGAAGTGTTTGCAGAGAATTGTACCTTCTTATAAACAAAAGTCATACAAAGTCTGATTGGCAGATAATATTTGATTGAGGACGTTGCTGCCAAAGTGGTATTTAAAGTACGAAATTTAAGATCCCCTCCAAGAGTTGAATCTGTTCATCTGGATGTAGAGGTTTCAGTAAAAAGGGAAAGACCATCTCTGAATCAAGGAAAGTTTCTCCCACTGAAAACGCTACATCCACATGAACAGAATCAGGTTTTGGGGATTTCCTTACCTGGATGATTGAGCATCTAATCAAGACACTAAACTTAAGAGTGCACACTCTTTTTCAGCTTGCATTGTGAGTGACTGCTTAACATGTATTTTAGTTTGGTTTAGTTTGATCACTCATCAGTGCAGAAATGCTGGTAATTTTGAAGTGTAATTCAAAGAGAGCTTCTTTTTTGAACATGAAGGTTTTTGTGAATTGATAGCAGCTTAGGTAAATAGTTTAAGGATTTTTGCGGTTACTGTGCATTGTGCAATGAATATCCAAGGTTTTGTGTCGATGTAGTGGGTTTGTTTGTTTGTTTGTTTTGGGTTTTTTTTAGCTGTCTGATTAGCTTTTAAAGATGGAAGTTCAGTTGTCAAAACATCACAATTGTCTCTTTTTGTTTTAGCTGTGACCTGTATTTCCAGAAAGGTATCTGAACCTGCAGCCAATAAGGAGGAAATGGATGGTAAGAGTTAAACTGGAGAATTTGAATTAACTGGATGATTTTTATTCTGGCGTATCTCTTTATTTTTAATTAAAATTTGTTGTTGTTGTTGAAACATGCTCTTGCAGAGGAAGATATGATGATGGATTCAGTGCAGTCAGCGTCTCCTGCTCAGCCCACAGAGGAGCTGACAGAGCTGGGGAAATGTCTCCTGAAGCACGAGGTCGACCTAAAACGCATCACGTATCATTCAGAGGAAAGCACAGTTGTACATTATTAAAAACGTAATGCTTCTTTTTCATTTCTCAGAACCTCTACATGTCCCTGCTGACCCTGTCCTTTACCTCACTTTCCTGGAAGGATGCCACCAACTGTCATCGCACTGCTTCACTGGTCTGCTGGACTCTGCTGCGGCAGGTAGCACATTTAATCTAACCTAAATACAAGGCAGCAGCTTTTTGATGCTCTCATCACACACGTTGCTTTTATGCACAAGCTGTCTGGCTATATTTAACCCAGATGTCTTTAAATGTGGGACTCGAGTATGCACAACAGGTTCCTGAGGACTGTACTTTATAATGAAATGCTACGTAAGCAAGAATAAGTTGTGCATTTGTTTAGGATTGATTTCAGCATCACAGTGTGTATATATGACCCAAAACATAAGCCTGTGCTTAGTGTATTTAAGGAGATTTTATTAAGTAAGATTTTTTGGGTAACATTGGCGGTTTATAGCACAGAGGACTGAAGTGCTATAGGCTTACACAGGAAACGGTGGTTGGAATCAACAGTACATTTTTTTTACATTTTTACCTTTTGAGGTTACGAAAAAATGCCTTGCAAGATTTTAAATAGCAATATTTATGGATGTCATTTAAGGGATTTGTAAAGATGTGATGAATTATCAGCTTAACATCAGTATAGGCCAAATGTTCACGTTCATGTTTTAATCTGGTGTTTTTCTGTCAGTTTTGCATTTGGGTGCTTGAAGATGGTGTGACAAAAGGCTAAAGTACCTTCAAGTTATTCATGTATAATGAAGACTTCTTTGATTCTCTGTAACAAAAGAGGAGAGTACCAACAAAAACAAATGTCAACAAAACAAAATACACAAGACATTGGTACTGGCGTCAGGTAGCATCCGTATGAAAGCAGAATTTAACAAACACAACCCTAAAATCTAACGATCTTTGATCTGGGAGGTGGCTGAATAAGTGTCTTGCATAGCTTTATATTTCTCTTGTCTCCAGGTTGTTGCAGGTAATCTTCTTACTGAAGCTGTTACGTGGTTCTTTACCAGCGTTCTCAGGGGCCTTCAAGTTCATGGGCAGCATGAGGTCTGCAGCTCTACCCTCTCTCAGTTGGCAATGCTCATCTATGAAAACCTGGTGAGGCAAATTTTGAACATATCTGACATATTTACATATTTGCTCTTTTTTTCCCTGCCCTTTAGAGGACTTATTTTACTTTCACTACTAATCAATCTGTTGTCTATATTCTGCTTTGACCTATAAAACGACAGATTATAGTGAAAAAGTCTTGATCAGAATGAAAGATTTTTCAAGATGTAAACTTACAAAAAAACAAACAAGAATTTGCAAAGCTGGAATCGGCGAAGATTTGAGAGTTTTGCATGACAAATAATGTCTGTCTTTGCTTCCTTATATTGTATCCTTTTTAAATGTCTGTGTTCCTGTTAGCGGCCTCGCTATATGGAGCTGAGAGGAGTGATGACCCAGATCCCAAACATCAATTTGGAGGCTCTGGACCAGTATGACCACAGGCTCATGGACCCCAGTGCCCAGAAGTTTGGAGAAAAGAAGAGAAAAGACCAGTTCAGGAAGCTTATTGCAGGAACTGTTGGGGTAATGCTACATTTCCCCACTAGAGAGCAGTGCTTCTCTAGTATATCCGACTGTAGATGGCTCATTAGGAGTAACCATAGACGCTGGCGTTTTAGTGCAAGTCATTACTCAGCAGAGTGATTCTGGCTGTGTTGTAAATCTTCTGTTCGCCGCAGCAGAAAAATGTTCAGCAGCTCAACAGGGCCGGACAGTCTAATGAAATTCTTTCCTGCAGGTCTGGGATAGCTGTGTTTAACCTTTCCTCTACCTGTCCCCTGCCAACAGAAAGCTCTGTGCCAGCAGTTCAGGAAGGAGGTTCATATCCGGAATCTTCCATCGCTCTTTAAAAAGCCGAAGCCAGATAAGGATATAGTGAACAATGAACCTCTGGGCCTGGCAGCTCTCTTCTCTCCCAAGAATGATGCCCTGTAGGAACACAAAGCAAGTCAAGACTTCACGCTGATTGAAGACGGAGTTGTGTGTAGGACCACCGTCTCTCCTAAACATCCTCCAGCTGGGGCAGTGTGGCGCTACCTAACATATCTGTCAACACTGGTGTTGCTTCAGTAGGTTGTCTTTTCTTTTAACCTACATCGTGCAATGCCGCCGTTCATGCTTTATAACTGCTAGTCATTTGTACAGTCAAGTATCACAAAGTAGGGGACTTTTTTTTTTTTTAAGTTCCTTTTGCGCATAAATGAGATTTGTAGACTCTACAGAATCTGTAGGGATTATTTCAGAATGAAGTTCTTAATTAATATTTAACCATTAATATTTGCACAGCTGAAGAAGCTGTAAAGAGCCACAAGACTAGTTTTATTTAAGACTTTTCTGCATTCTTATTTTACTTTGTGCTTCTTCATTTTTAGTCGCTGTATTTTTCCATTTCCCAACATCAGGACACAAGAGGAACTATTAAGTGTATCAACTTGCAGTTAATCGTATCCAAGTAAGCAAAGCAAGTAAAGCAGGTCGGCGTGCAGTTAGCCTGTTGGGGTACGATGAGGGATAGAGTGCATTTGTGTTATGGCATGTGGACAGGTGGACTTTTTTTTTTTTTTTTCTTCTTTACAAAAAAAAATAAAGAATACATTTTGGAGCTTAGTGTTGGCAGATACGTTGGTACCCATGCTGCTGTTGCATCCCGCGTCGAAAAGAAAGACCCGAGGGGGAAAAACTGCTGGTGCACATTTCTCTGTTCACTTTTTGTTTTGTTTTGGGGTTGTTGTTTTTTTCTATTGACTGGACCAGCTTGAATTAATTTTCTGATTCTGAAGGATGTGCTGATGGTACCTCGAGTGTGATGTTCTTTATAATGGGGTAAAGTTCCTCTGTCTATGTATAAACTAAGAGAGGAAAAAGTAATGGATTATATGAATGATTTATTGTAGACGTAAACAGAACAGCGGTCTGTTTTGCAGTTATTTTTTGCCAGTTCTTCGTATCGCCACATGTGAAAACAGCCCATGTACTGTTTCGAATTGTTAATTTAATGCAGAGCACATATCATACTACAAATGATACAACCGCAGTCTGTGCCAAAACACTCATTGTAAATTTGTAAGCAGACAGTTGTCTGACAAATCTAATTACACGTAACTTAAGGAGTATTTAACAGTGAACTCAACTAATGTGTAGCTTAATCCAAGTGTTCCTGTTGTGTTCTTGCTGTCTGGTTTTTGTTTTGTTTTTATTTTATTTTTTTCAATACTGGTTTTGCCAACCAGGAAGAAAGGTGAACCATCACTACATTCCTTTATTGTCCAAGGGATTGTTTTTCAGGATAATTTGTTGGATGAGTTTTGCTCTTATGGAGCCATCAAAGCAGTTTGTTTTGTTTTTTTGTTTGTTTTTTTTGTGTGTGTGTTTTTTGTTTTTTTTAATTAAACTCTTCACATCCTTTTTCTACATCTTGAATGCTGTTGAACCTAAAGCAAGCTGAAGTACTTCGTTAGTTATCAAAACTGTTTTCCTTTTATCATCAAACTGTTCCCCTGTCTTTGTGCTGATTGTTCACATGTGGTTATTTTTAAAATGTGTTCAACACTAAAATGTAATGTACAAATGAGAAAATAGGCTTTTTAAAAGTGTAGTGTGGTTTATATTTTTGTTTTGAATAAAAAACAAAAACAAAACAGTATCTTCCCCCCCCCCCCCCCCCCCTCTATTTATAATATATCAATTACAGCACGTTCACATATTTTTCTTTGAATTAATTTCCAGATGCAGCATCTAAAACATTAGAATGACCTTAATGGGGATGTAGTTTTGAAAACTGAATCTAAATCTCAAAAGGGTGAAAAATACTTGAAAGATGGGGAATGTTTTCAGACTCCCATATTCTTTGTGCTTTAAGTTTAAAGTTCTTTTTTTTTTTTTTTTTAATTAAATCTCCCGTTCAAATCTAGTATCAAAAGCAGTAAACTGAGGTGAACAAATACTGCAAATATTTTAATCATGTGGATATTGACCATAACTTGACCCATTAGACCTTCATTTATGTCTGTTATGCATATTAAACTACAATATACTATTAGCAGTTGCTCTTAACATGTGTAAGATTTTTACACATTTTTACAAGCAGGCTGATAAGCTCAGGTGTAGTCTAATCCTCCAAAACACAAGGAGGAGAGAGAGAGAGACACTGTAATCACCCAAATCGCATTATATTGCCAAATCTGTACTTTTTAATTCTGCATCAAACTGTTTTGGTCAGGTTAATTGCTTTTATAGTCCTTCAAAACTGCCTAAACATCTTCATTTATCAGTCGCTATATTAATCTTATTGGTGCGTGTATTATGGAGAAATATTCAATTCGGGAGAGATTTCGCGATCACATTTAGACAAATCCACCTGGCCTCAGCAGCTTAAGGAAAGGCAGTTCACGCTCAGACCGGTAGGGGGTGGTAAAGCAGCAATTGCTATCCGGTTGTTCAGTCTGACGTCACTAGCCGTGTCTGGGTCTAAACTCCGCTGCAGGTCCATATATCAAACGATCACTGTGGCATTACTGAGAGTTGAAAAACTGTCTAAAGTCTTTCATCTTTAATAAAATGATCAGCATTCTGCTCTACCAGGTGTAACAATTGAGTTTAACATCCAGGCATCCATGAAAACGGAATTTATGACATTTAACGGAGTTAGAAGTTAGCAGGGAGTTAGCTCGCTAGCTTCTATCTAAATACAATATAGCATGTCCTGACTGCGGGGTTTTGGAAACAAATTAAAACGTACAGCTCTGTTATCACTTCCAGCATAAATGAAGACAGAAAACTAAACAGCAGTGACGCTTGTAGGGTTACTGAAGTTGGGCTAGCTGGTATATAATGATGTGCTACGTGACCGCTAGCGACACAGCTATGTTAGCATAATATGAACAAGGTAACTTTTTTTCCACTGATAAAAGTTAACGTGAGTGTTCTCGGTGGTCAGAAACAAATGTAATCGCATGGCAGGATGCTGTAAAAGGACCAAACTTCAGCCAGGAGAACAACTGAGATAATCCATCCACAATACGAGGTTAGTCATTCATATACTGTTGCATGGGCTGGGCTGTAGTTACATCCTAAGGTTTTAAAAACTGAGCTTAAATAAATGATTAGTGGTAATAAAAGCCGAGGGAGGTCAACAGTGATCACTGACTGTTTTAGGAGCTTTTTGAGATCAAATAGAAGAAAATACATAACATTAAACATGTTAACAACACAAAAGCCATATTAAACGCAGACTACTTTAGACCCGGAAGTAGGATTCGTCGCGTCATCACTGAACAACCTCAGCTGCCGTAAAAAATAAAAATTAAAAAAAAGGAGGAAAGAAGAAGAGCAGTAAAGAATCGATGGCAGCCGCCCCATTGCGTTTTGTGGTTTCTACCATTTTGATGAGGTTTGTTGGGAATGAACAAATAAGCGTACTTGGGCTTAATATGTCAGGAGAAGCACAAAGGCCTGCTTTGTGCCACCAAGAGTTTAATGTCGCACAAACATATATATTAAAAAACAACTTCTCAAACGAGACCGTCGTTAAACAGTTTTGAAAAAGTTTGTTTACATTTATTTCATTAATTCACATACTTCCACTCCTTTAAATTTCATAGCGAATTTTTAACACACTTCCTTTTCTTTCACAGCTTTACAGAATAGCATTTTGCATACAATAAAATGTCTACATAAAACGGTTTAGTCAGAGTTACCTCTAACTAAACCAGCTAGCTAACCCGTCACCATTAGTGACGCGCTGACATGTAAGCTGGTGGTGCTAAAATATGATCATGTACTCTTAAAAGAGCTGCTTCCGCTGCTGCGTGACTATTTTTAACTACTTTTAAAGTCTTATGGCAAAATTTGACAATGAGAGGTAGGATATCTGCTCTATTAAAAAAAAGTTTCCTTGTAAAACTCCACAGCAGAAACTTATTTTAAGGTCAGCACACATTTGGCAACAGTTCCGTTTTTCTTTAGTACTTTTTATGTCCATCTTTATTCTTGATGACAGATTTCTTCTTGTTCAGTTGCTCTTTGCTTAAGAGGTTGTGTTGCTCTGTTTTCCTCTCCATAAGCATTCTGCTGGATTCATGCAGAGCGCACACTTGCCAGGTCAAAGTTCTCACTTTTCTTCTCATGAATTTAACTGTCCGCTTTGGACCGTTAGGGTGCTTGAATATGCGTCATCTGCTTGTTTTCTGTAGACCAACAGAAGCGTGTGAGGTTTATCGATTCATGGCACCATCTAAACGGCATTTCCCCAACACCTTTTGCATTCATGCAACCCAGGATCATCACACTGCCACCTCTGTGCTTTGTTGTCAGGATTATGCATTCACTGTGGTGGTGCTGGCCAGGTTAAATCCAATCATGCTCGACTGTTATTGGCAGCTTAAACAGAATGCATTTATTGAGAGAGTTTTGAATTGTTTAACATTGAAGGCATGTATTTTATTTGTGCATATAACATATGCACATTTTTTTATTTAATACCAGCAACACATTTAAATGTCAACACTGTGATAACCACCAGTGCTGTATCACCCCTTCTGCTCTTTTAACTGCTTAAAGTTTGATTCTTTTTGGCTAATTCAATGGGTCACTGGGAATCAGCCTCCATCCTTGAAAAACACATAATGTAGATGGCGGCATATGTTGCTGTAAAAGCTCTGTACATCGTTAGCAATAATGGTGCCTTCACAGATGTGCAAGTTAAATGTCCCATGTTCACTAAAGCCTCTCCATACCCAAGGCTGTTGACAAGCCAGATGGTCCCTCTCCTTTAGTCTCAAGGATGTTTTGTCCATGATTTTTAAAAACAAAAAACTTTGGATAAACCACATGAAAGAGTTCCTCTTTGTGTCTGTCCATCTTAAATGAGCTCTATTTCATGTTTATATTATGTTTGTATTATGTTTTCTGTCATCAGATGATGATGAAGCTTTTAACTTGCATTTGTTGTAGGGACAAAGTGCAATCAATGAGAAGGTAAATGCAGTTTTTCAAAAGTGTTCTTGCACCCATGCAGCGATTTCCACTACAGAATTATATCTGTTTTCTGATGCAGGACCTTCTGAGTACCCCGAGATCACAGCTATGTGATACTGGTTTTAGGCCTTGTCCTTATACATAGAGTTCTCTCTACAGTCTGTGAGTTATTTAATTTTTTTAATGGTTTAACATGGCGTGTATCAGGGGAATGTACACATTTATTTATCTTGTCTTTTTCATGTGTTTCCTTAATCACATGCCAAATAACGAAGCAAGGAAACATGAAAAAAAGCCACACTTTTAAAATGCTAATGTGCCTCTTCAGATGATTGCCATTTATGTTTATAACTGTCACTCATGTCATGCTGCTATGTCATAGTATGCATTGATTGGTGATTTTATTAAGTACAGCACACTAGTACTGCATTGCCTTAAGAGCTGTCTTAATTCTTTGCATAGATTCAACGAGGTGCTGGAAAATTTGCTCTGAGGTTTTCATCCATATTGGCACGATAGCATCACTCAGTCGCTGCAGATGTGCTGTCTGTAAATCCATGATGTGGATTGAGCTCTGGTGACTGTGGACATGATTTGAGTACAGTGAACTCATTCCCATGTTCAAAAAAGAAAATAGTTTTAGATTATTTAAGCATTGTGAAATGCTGCAAGTAGCTATCAGAAGATGGGTAACGCTGTGGTCATGGGACGGACATGGTTCGCATCTCTTTCAGATTTCAGACTGTTGTGTGTTCAGAGATGCTCGTTATAACCATGGTATGCGTACCTTGGTTATAACGAGTGGTTATTTGAGTTACTGTGTCCTAATTATAAGCTTGAAGCAGTCGGGCCATTCTCCTGACCTCTGGCATCAACAAGGTATTTTCACACAGAGAGCTGCTGCTCCCTGAATATTTTCTTTTTTTTCTTTTTTAGACTATTTGCTATAAACCCTAGGAGTGATTGTGTGGGAAAATCCCAGCAGATCAGCAGTTTCTGAAACACTCAGACCCATCTGGCACCAACAACCATCTTAAGTAAAGAATCACTCAAATCACTTTTCTGATAGTCCGTTTAATTTCAACAGGTCATCTTGATCATGGCGTTTACATGTCTAAATGCACTGAGTTGTTAGATAGATATTTGCCTTAACAAGCAATTGAACCTAACAAAGTGAACAGTGCGTGTACGAATAAATAAAATGTGAGTAAGTGCACTATTTACTTGCCTGTGAGATGCTATCTGAGAACCATAGATGTGGGAATTCTTTGCAAGTTTAAATTGAGTTATAAATTTAATTTTTAAAAATTTCTGAGTACTCTTTCATGGGACGGTAAACCCCTCCACATGTTTACTTCTGAAAATCGTCAGCCTCTCTGGCATGTTAATTTTTCACCCAGTCGTGTTACTGTTTAACCTGATTAGCTGTGATATGTTCCAGCCAGTGGTTATTTTTAAACATTACACAACCTTGTTCTATCTAAACAAATATATTGCCGGCATCAAATACATTTTTTTTATTCCCTTTTTTTTGCTCTCACCTTCAAATGTTATCTTTTATGCTATTTACAATTAGAGTATTTAAATGCTCTGAAAATAACTGCTTCATTTACATTTTACACAACATCCTAACTTTATATGTTTGCTTTTGATTCAGGATGATTTCTTTCTGGAGACTAATTGCTGAAGTATTTTCAAGTTTTAAAAGCTTTTTAAAGTTCAGCTGCAAAACATTTTCTCCTTCAAAAGGAGGAGAAGAGATTCATTAAATGATAGATTGGGTTTTGAGTGAACCTTAATACAATATATGTAGAGCTGACAGGAATAAGAGGTTGGTTGTTCAAGAGGAAAATCACTCTGCAGTCATTTTGTTAAGCAATTCGTCATTTAAATCATTTATTTAACAAGAAAAGATGCCACTTTTCTGGTTTTCTTTATCTGGTTTCATGTTTTTGGTTGTCGGGATTTTCCACGTTCTGTTCCCTTTACTATTTTACCATCTTCGGATATTTTATCAAGAAAAAACCTTTATTGATTAACAGGGAGATAATCGGCAGATAAACTGGAAATAGGAACACTGGTTAGTTGCAGTACTAATTCAGTTATTTATCCTTTTCATATTGGCCTTGAAAAGATCATTTGCTTCTGTGAAATAAACTCAGCACCCACCTTCAGTATGCTGTTTTCCCACCCACACTACACACTGTCTCAACATTTTGGATTACCGCAGCCTTGTGGGAAGTTCACAGTGAAACAAAGGAATATTTTTTTTACATTTTGGTATTAATTTGGTAATATCTTTAAATGCAACTCACAAACGCTGTAGTTTATGTCCATTTATGCCCCCCTCCCAATGTCTTCTACAGCACCACACTACTCTCTGGGCAAAGATCCTCTCATGAATGTGACTCTGCAACTATGAGTCGACATTTCTCAATATTTGTCTGCAGTTAACTCAAAAACTATGTCACATTACATGATAAGATTTATAAAACCCCTAGAATGTCCATTCATATTACAAATAAACACATCTTACAATTTAGCTGATATTGTTCTCATCTTAATTTGGTGACTTACTGCAAGCCTAATTATGTGAGAGTTCATGTTTACATTGCGTGTGTGTGTCTGTATGTGTGTGTGTGTGATAAGGCTGGGAAACTAAGGAAAATAATTTATTGTGTGTTTTTGTCACAGTTGGCAGTAGATTCAGGCTGAATTGTGTAGAAATAGATTCGGTTTTAAAACACACCTTTGCAAAAGGATACAAAATTATGTTTAAAATTGTCCTGTTACCAAAAAAAGCATATTTTACTACCCATATTTTGATCCTTTGGATCCATCTACCTTCACAAACCCTTACAGGGTCTGCGGCATAGAAGCGTTTCCATAGCATGAACATGCTGCTGCCAGGCTTCGGGTTGGGCAAGGTGTGCTTTGCGTTATTTTGCAGTGTTTCCATCCGATATTGTATTTAACATGGTAACCCTGCAACCCCTTTAAAGTTGCTTGTACCCTTTCTCACACAGACTTCAAAGTTTTGAGGATGGATTTACAGCAATGCTCTTTGATATCCCCATTTCAAGGAATTTTCTGTGCCTGGGTGAGGCTGCGTTTTAATAACCTTGTTGTGTAAATGATTTAGTACAGTCACGTCAGATATGCGACCCAGAGGCTAGAAACTGGTTAAGTTTGGCCCACTGCATAGCTTTGTAAATTGTAAAAACTTCGTGCAGTCATTACCTACTTCAATTTTTCAATAAAAAACACTTTTATTCATTTTGTATTGCCAGTTTTACTACATAGAAGTTTACCTATATGGAAAGTATTAGTAAAGACATAAAATAATGTTCTTGTTTAGGTATAAAAGCTCCAAATGTCAATATTTTGTGGCTTATGCAATAACATAAACTGAGAGGAGTGGGATAAAGGGTGTCTTACATTTGGGGGTTGGTTTTATTGATTTTTCTTTTCTTTTTAAAACTTTATTTTTTTAAATGTATTAATTTATTAATTTATTTTTACATTTTTAGTATTTACTTGTTCAAACAAATAGGAAAAAACATTGGAATACTGTTTTTTTAATGCAATATTTTACTGGTTGGTCTCACTTGCAATCACACTGGGCTGTATGTGGCCTAAGAGGAGTTTGACAATTTGTGTTTAGTAGTTTTTGAAACCAGTAACTGACCCTGCAGTCTTTAAACTAAAATTGCTTACCACACCAGTAAAATGTTGCACAAGAGACTATCATTCAGCTTGGTTATGTATATATCCTTGATCTACCTAGGTAAATGTTATTAGAGAGACCTGGCAAAGAGGGCAAGAGAAATATATAACAATATAACAAAGATAAAAATGGCAAACACTAATATCTTTAAACATACACAATAACAGATCATTACAAGAGCAACTTGGTCCTTTAAAATTGATTTTAACTCCCTCAGTTCTGATTGTTTCAGCTCCTTTTGTAGATTATTCCAGGATAAAGTGACATAGGTGCACTGGGTGTATAACTAGCCCAAGCAGTGATGTCCATGATTTCCAAGCTAATAATAAAACATAAAGAACAATGGTACTGATCATAAAGAACACCTCACCATCACAAAAAAAGTTGCAGAAATCAGGTGTTTCCACACGAGGAGCAAGAAATAAGATTTATTCCTAAAAGAAACTTGATTATATTTCAGCTTGGTCACAAGCTTTTCAGCTTGGGTTTAAAAGACATTTTTTGATCTGTAATGATGCCTAAATACTTGCCTAAATTGTGACCGTTTCAATTTTACCCCCTTGAGTGGTTTTGATTTTAGGCAAATTTGTTAACTCTTTGCTATTTGAGAACATCACCACATTGGATTTGCCTTCATTTAACAAGCATCAGAAATTTGAGGGCTTATATGACTCAAGGAGTCATATAAGCATAAAAGAAAATGCAACATTTTTCACTAATGTTAGTTGCATAGAGAAAGAGAGGAGTGGTGCTAATATAGAGCCCTCGGGAACTTCACTGGATACTGGGAGAAAAGAAGAAGAAAACGCAGTAAAGGGGCCGTACTATGTTCTAGCTGACAAGTAATGTAAAAGCCAACTTAAGCATTTGCAGACAAGCCAATGTTGGGTTGTCCATTTAGGTGTCATGATCAATTGTGTCAAAACAGATCATGAAAAAGAACAGCACAATGTTTTGTGCAGTCCATTGCACCATTATACATTCACCACATTAACAACAGCTGTTATTTTGCTGTGCTGCTTTCTAAAACTTGACTAATGTTGGAAAACAGTTAGTTGTTCATTGATAAGTCTTTGGAAAACCTTTGCTAAAACACCGTTGCTAAAATTGGCCTGTAACTGATTGGTAATTTCCTTCTAATAAAAGGAAAACATAGGCAGATTTCCATATGACAGAGATCTCATTGTTTGAAAGGAGAATGTTAAAAATAGAAGTCAGTAGTTCTAATATAAAATCTCTTGTCAGCTTGTGAAAATAAGGATCAAGTTGATCCAGACCTGCAGATTCAAGGGGAGAGATCTGAGGAGAAACACCTGTGAAAGATTTTAGGCTTACCCACATGATCAAAACACAAAATGAGTGAATAACTTTAAGAAGAATGGGGTTTTATCCCTTTTATTGGCGTTTCTGTTATTTTTCCCCCCTTGTCACCCTTCATATATTCAAATAATCACTGATACTTTGTCTTTATAGCAGTGACATTGTTGTTTTAAATAATAAACATGCCATTAGTTCTTAAATTCATTGTATATATATTTTTTTAGTCTGTAGTAGCTTGTGTTTCTCGGTAGCTCAGCAACGTGGTTGCCGCGCAACACCGAATCTACTGTTCTGAGTGGCGCGTGTCTCTTTTACGTTCAGTTAATCAGCAGATTGGACGCAGGTGTGCGTTTACCGAGCAAGTTTTAACCCGGCATATAATGCGAAGTTAGGCACTCAGAGCCTAGACGTTCTTTTATAAACTTTGAACCCACATGTTTTGATTCAGGATGTTTGCCTGGTTTTTTGTTTTTGTTTTTGTTTGTGCTTCGGCCGCCGAACAAACCATGACCGGGGAGCCCCGACGTGTTCCGGTTAACGACACCAGGGTTTTGACGGCAGCTCACTTTGCTGTGGCTGAATTCAACAAAGTCAACGCAGGAGAGATGTTCGCTTATAAAACTGTGGCGATAACATCGGCTAAAATTCAGGTAAAACTTCATCAGAAGTCACAACCCAATTTTCAGTTAAAATATACGAATAGGTGGTGATGTTTTCTGCAGGTAGTTGCGGGAATAAAGTACATTCTGGACATGCTGCTGGGGCAGACTGTGTGCAGCAGAAACCACGCTGCTGCGGACAGCGAGCCATGTGCTTTCCAGTCTAGACGCAAGGCAAGTTCAAGAACTGGGTGGTGCATAACACACCGAGGGGGTAAATGCATCATAACCCCACTAACCCCTCCCCCCCCCTTTTTAAAAAAAAAATATTTTCAAATTGCATAGTAGTTAAATGTACTAATTTGCCATTTCTTTCAGGAGTACCAGTGCCACTTCGTCGTTGTAGAAGTCTCCTGGGAGAAATCACGTGTTCTCTCTAAAAATGAGTGCCACCAAAATAAAAGCTAATACACTCATACTGTCACTTTTGGTGTTTCCAAGTAAAGAGTTATCAGTGAGCGTTGTTTTAGTCTGATCATCTCAACTTTCAGAAAGAGTGCCAGTTGGTGTACTGTGCCCACTCTAAATTTATAATAGCATGATCATAAACCATGATTTCATTGGCTCTCATTTATGTCACTTGTACCAACACAGAGATGATTAAGTTCAGTGACCTGCGCCACCTCGGCATTGTATGGGGGAAAAAAAAAAAAGCATAATTATTCCAGTGAGTGACCGGGGGCAGCTTTACTGTGCCTCATCTCTCAGTGTGTGTCCTGGCAGCTGTAAGGACCTAGTTGCGTGTCAGGCTTGGTCAGACACATGGCTGCTAAACTGAGACGAGGCTACACCTCCACATATAACCACGGTCTCCAGAAGGGCTCTGTATGGAGGATTACAGGCATTTTTTTTTTTTTCAGATTACTGCTCAGCAAGACTGAACTGTCTGCCACTCTGACCCCCTTTTTTTTTTTTTTTTTTTTCCCCTAAATTGGGGGGGGGATAAACAGATCACAATGTGTGAGAGTAAATTCAGGCAAACAACAAGGGGGTTGGTAGGGGGATTATCAAATTATGGTATGAAGATGTGTTGTCTGGGGCAGCAGTGGTGTGTGTGTGTGTATAAATATATCCATATTTCTGCTGCATTTTGCTCAAGATGAAATTTGAATAAAATGTGTCTGCAATGTCAGAATATGAGATATTGCTGAGTGGCGTGGGGACCAATGAGACTGCATCTGTTTGGCTTTGATTACAGTAAAGAGCCGCATGGCTAAGCTGTTCACACACCGTCTCACCCAGCTCATAATGTCTCTAATCATGGATGTCTTAATCAAACTGAGCAAAACATAAAGAATTGGCTGGCACTGTGTATTAGGTAGCAGGGGTTAGGAATGTGGGGGAAGGGGGGATACTCCTTAATTTGGGATGACTAACACTGAAGCTGTAGTGCCAGGAGTATGCCCTGTCCATCTGCCATCCCACTCACCCGCCCACTGACACACTAACAGGTGCGTGCATGCAGATACACGCGTAGTTTCCATGCACGCGCTCACATACTCCACCCGCACTCTGGCCCTACCCCTGTCCTCACTTAGCCTGTTCAGCAGATGGTGAGGGGTTAGGCTTGTAGGCCCCCCTCCCAACTCCAAGCCACCAGCCCATCACCCCTTATTCCGCCCCCCCCCCCCCCCCCCCCCCCCCAAGCGAAAACCACCCCGCCCGTCTTTGTGCAGTTGCAGAGCCTGAGTGCTGAAAGGCGAGCCTCAGCTTGTCTCCCCCCCCAACAAATCCTTGGCTGGCTGCCATTGGCGGGACTCAGTCAGGTGTCCTAATGCTTCAGTTAGGGGAGGAAACGCTGGTTAATCTGCCCATCGCGTGCCACTGGCCATGGCCTGGCCTCTTTGTGTCTGGCACCCCTCTGATCAGTCCCTCCACCCCTTCATCTGTCTTTCCCCCATATCTTCCAACCCAGTTTCTCTACCAGAAGACGGTATCATCCTTTCTTAAAGATTTACCCCTCTGTCTTTCAAGATGAGACCACATTCTCTATAAAATACAGTTGGTGCACTTGCCCGCCATCCTCTCTGATGAATGAGACCTTTTTGTTGTTGGGATCTGTCGCTACACTTTAAAAAAACAAAAACAAAAAAATCACACAAAACTGCTGACTCATCTTAGGCCTCTGGTATACCTGTGTATGAACCTTACAGGATAATTTATTATATAGTTCTTATTATAACTTCTTATATTTCTCATCTGGAGTAATGTGAATAATCATGCTTTTCATTGCATGCCATGAGTTAAGAGCCTTCCTGCCATTATTACATTGTACATATTTCTCTTAAAAATGCAGCTGAATCATGCTCACTGACCTCATTCCCTTATTTTAATCCAATTTCTTGCGCATAATTGCAAAATAATATAAGATAATTACATCAAAATTACTTCTAAATGACTACATAAAGTGGTCTGTGACAGACAGATTAATACATCAATACAGGCCCGCTGCATGAATGAATGGGAGTCCACAAGTATAAGTGATTACTTTCTGTCGTGGTTTTATCCTCTTTTCTTATTTCAGATTTTCATATTTGCTCTTCCCTGTGTGATCCCAGGGGTTTTCACCTGTCTTGTAATACTGAATGCAGCATCCCCCCTTCTTTGCTCCTGGAAGGTGCACTGCTCTGATTAGGATGAATGATGCTTAGATGCATTTGGTGGAGGTTGATATGGTGTGATTGCGTAACCAGAGAGAAGTCGTTACCATTCGACCTCTCCTGACCTCGTTTTGATTGACCCTTTGGGTTGGTCACTGCTTCCGAGCAAAAGGCAGGAGTATAAGGTCAGAGTTCAAAGTATCGTCAGCTGTGCTGTCATGGAAACAGCAGCATTTGCCCTTCTGATGGTCAGTTTGAATTCAAGGACAATGGTTTGTTTAAAACTGAGTTTTGTTTTCAAAAGTGCATGGTTTATGTAACAAGAAATAATCTTAAGACATTAACTCTGTAGACTGAAAATGTTGAAAAGCAGATGTACGTCATTGTTCCTAGTGGTGCTTTCTGGGTTGTTTTGAGGATAATGTGGCTGTAAATCATTCTGAACTCCTTTTAACTGCCTTTTTCTCTGTTTTACTTGGTTGTTGGATTTCCATTATTTGTGCAGAAAGGCATAGATTCCCCTTGTCAGTGTTGTGACCAAAGCTCTGAGTCCGCCATTGTGGTCAATCGAAACACACCCGTGGTTTGTTTTTCCACTTCCTGTTTGTGACCAGTGTGCAGGGTTTCCTTGCAATCAGTGCTGCAGCAGGGGGGGGGGGGGGGAATCAATATTTTGAATGTAATGTGTGGCCAATGGAATAAGAGAATGATTTATGTAGGGATGGGTACTCCCTGAATCAGATGGGACTTGTGTGGCCGGATGAATGAAGGAAAGGAGGGGTGCTGGCACAGCGACCCAGAAAAAGAACTATAAAAGGTTAAAAAAAAAAAAGAAGTGTGTTTTGCTGCTCTTGATCGTGGCGCCGCTCCTCTTTTTTTGCTGTCCCTCTTCTCTCTTTTCACCTCTCCACCATGCAGTGCTCTCTGACTGTCCCGCCTAATCCTAGCAGCGTAGTATTATGAGACTAAAAACCAACAGGATACGCACACACACATGCCATACACACCAGGAGTTTAGCAGGTTGTAGACCACCAGCCAGAAACAGCATATGTCCCTCTCCCCTCCAGATTAACAAGAGCATGCATGTTAGTATTACGATACAGTGAGAAAGGAGGGGATAGGGGCAAGGAGTAGAGAGGGGTGGGAGATGAAAGGTAGTGGGAGAGTGTAGGAGCCTGGCAGACAGACCAAGACTCAGAGGGAAACACGAGGTGAGAAGCGCGAGAACAAGTGTGCGAGGGAAGGAGGGAGAGAGCAAGTCTTGGAAAGAGATGGAAAGATGGAAGTGTGGAGGCGGGAAAGAGTGAGAGATGCGAGGACATAACAACCATAGAGAAATGTGTGTGTATGTGTTTGCTTTATTGCGGTGGCCCCACCTACCCCTCCATCCTGTTAAGGAGGCACAGTCCGAAGGAGGAGGGGTAGGATGGTAGGATCCCCTCCCTCAGTCACCAACACACACATACTCTCTCTCTGGCTCATACACACACTCTGCTCCGTGAGGGAGCAGTCGCTGAAGAGCTCTGGATAGACATGCGAGGTTCTGCAGGTGTCCCACCCTTCTCTCCTGACATGGATGCTATAGGAGGTACTGTTTGATTATTTTTCTTTTCCCTTTCTGCCTTGTGAGCAAATTCTTTTTAAATTTTCTTTGGGTTTCCTCTTTCTCCCTCTCCATTTGAAGATTTCCCCCTCTTCATGTTTCAGAGTAATCCGTGAGCCTCTGCTGTTTGTGTGAGATTGCATGTGCGTTTGCATGAGGCTGAATGTGTGCTTGTAGGTAGGGTTGTTTACAAGCGCCACTGTAGCCGCAGGTCTGACAAGTTTAGCAGAGTGAATTCTCTCCATGTGTTTGAGCTCAATTTTATTTTATTATCCTGTAATGCGTTCTTCAAAACAAATTTTATAGGGGTCATGGCTTTGGCTGCTTGTTGCATTATTTATTTTTGCATTTTATTATTTTTATTGGCACTCAACTCTTAAGGGTGGAGGTAGACAAAGCGCATTATGTATGCCCTGTGTACACCCTCTATATGCGTATTCATTATGTTTAAGTACAGGCTTTCAGTCAAATCAAGTCTAGTAGATATACTTGTCTTTAAAGCGATGGGATTTTTTTTTTTTTAAAAATTTCTTAATTTTTTTTCATTTTTTCCCATTTTTTGGGGGGGTTGTGATATTGATCGCAGAGACTGCCAAAGAGTTGGAGATAAACACGGTGAATTTGGAGGATTTTCTTTAGTTAGCTAATGGTTTTGAGATTGCACAGCATTCATTTTGAAGTATCCTAATTAAGGACAACAGTTTCAGATAGGCGATGCTGCATATTGGTTTGATTCATCATAAAAAGTTTAAGTGTAGTATAAAGACATATTGGTTAAAATCCCAATAAATCTTTTACCAATAAGTTAACTGCTTCACTCTACAAAAGCTCATTTAGATGCTTTTTCTTAGAGAGAAATAACAGTAATGGGTATTAAACAGCTAACAATCCTTGTGTAGAGGGTGTGTATGAGAGGGAGAGCACATGTCTTGCATGTAGCGTGGTTTACTGGCAAACATCCAATACGCCCCTCCTCGGTTCAGGCTGGAGATCAAGCTACATTTAATTATTGCATTCATATTATACACTAATTAAATGTTCACATGGACAATTTCTTTGTTTTTAACAGAATCTTGAATCCTAAATTTACACATAATCAAAATCGAGTTTTCGATTAAATTAGATACGATAAAAGTACTCATGTTCTTTCACTGAGGTTTATTTAAGTTGAGAATTAATGAACTGAACACATTTTGCTCACTTCTGTTGCTTTTCTGCACACAGTTTTGGCCGCACCTTCAGTGAATGACCATACAGTTTTTTTTAACAGAGCAGCCATACTGATATGTACTTTCAGTGGTTTCCAAAATTTGTCCAGGTGAGGTCATTATCTCGGTTTGCATATCAAATTGGCGACCATTTGTTCAAACAGACTTGACAAATAACCTCCATATACGTCTTGCAAATGTGTTCCTTCCACATATCTCCCCCTCATCCCTTTCTTCTTCTCATCTTTAGGTTAAAGCAGCATTTGCTTCCCCCTTCTTTTAAGGTTTGTATTGACCTGTTAATAGTATTATCCACAGAGCGTGTGGCAGGTCCAGGGTCACATCCCTGTAGGGTTTGGATGGTCAGCCCTCTGGCCGCAGTTTGGAGACAGAGTGGCCAATAGGACCCAAGCTGTGGTCATCGTTCAATCTAGCCCTTTTCAAAGAAGAGGTCACATGAGTCAAAGGGTAATAAGTTTAACCCCTCAAGGGGTAAGAAGTCAGAGGTCACAAACAAGGCTATAGGGAGAAGGTTTGCATCATCAATCAGCGGCACTCCTGGTTATATCTGTGCATATCGATGACATGCTCGTTGCTGCCAATCTCATCTGCATGGCTTGCTAAGCACAAAGGGCAGCCGTTATGATAGGATTAGTGTGAATGAAAAAAACACCACTATTGTGAAGAGTTTGGGTCTTGTCCGTTTTTTTTAGTTCTGTTCTAGTTTACACAATATTGTCCTCATTAAGCTCCGAGGTTTGTTTGTTTTGTTTTTTTTAAACAGAATATAGTGATTGTTTAGAATTGCCCTTTACCTTTAGAAATAATAGCACTGCTTGATTAGTTTACCCCAAACATGCCCATAAAGAAGAAAATATATTTTCTTTTCTGGGATCAGGTGCTGTGATATGTTGTTGTTGTTGTTGTTAATATCTTTAAGGTTTATTTGTCCCTAAAGTCACAATATTGCAATAGATTATGCTTTTCTTAATATTCACAAATTTAAACCACTAATACACCAGTTTAAGCAAAATGTGACTGGTTATGTCCCTTTGAATATTTTCATCTGTTTTTCTTGTTGGGGAACGAAAGTATGATCGGACGCTTTCATGTGAATGATCATAGGTTTATTTGTAGGGGTGTGGCTTTTTCTGTGCGTTTCCACAGTTTCTCTGTCAGTGTGCGTAATACGCAGTGTGAACAGCCTCACTCCCCACAAGAGGATGTTGTGTGTCAAAATAATGTCCCTACGTGTTACTGTGGCAGCTTCTTAAATTTTGCTGTAGATGAGCACGCATATCCCTCCTTGTATATCTGAAATGGTGCTGTGCTGATGTTTCAGCATCTCCCAGAGGTCTCTTCTCCCTGGCTGATGTTAGCGATGTGTCAGCATTAAGCTAGGCCTGCCTGCTAGGCTGCTGGGGCCGTGGTGGCGACCAGCCCAGCCTGGCCAAAAGCCAGACCGAACATGTCTTGGCACCAGACAACAGAGACGTGACAGGATCAAGAATTTGCAGAAATATGCTCTTACAGTATGCAGTGTTGTTGACCCATAGATCAACAAATATGACAGTATATATGCTGGACACATTTCTTAAGAGTTTCATAAGATTAAAGATATTCTTCTCCATGTTTTTTTTTCTTTTTCTTTCAGTGGTGTACCACGATGAATCAGGGTGCAGTGGATGACAGAGAACGTGCGACAAAGACCCCAAGTCGGACGCCAACCTAAGACATGGTAGTTATGTAGTAGGTCCCTCTTCTAAATTAGCCACTATAGCAAGCCTGACGCATATGACTGGGCTGACATACACTCAGATACACTGAGATGCCCGTCTGAGCACACTATTGTAAGTGTGCATGGCATTAAGTGTTTGAATAAGAGAGATGTACATGTTGCTCAGTCAGCTATTGCACAGACAGAGACCATCAATCACAAATGCACAGTGAGCTGCATTGCTTTTTTTTGCTGGTCCCTCAAGTCCTCTCTCTCTGGGTTGGAATTACACAGCACTTTACCTGCAACACTGCATTTTTCTGGACATTGTCTGAACCCTGCACCATAACTCATGCAACACATTTGTGCAGTGCCATGTCTTATTAAACCAGTGGCTCTAAAAACTGTGGGGCACAAAGCTACTTCAGGTGGGATGCAGACAACCAGGTGAAAATATGAAGTGAAACTAAGTTGAATAATTCATGGGGAAACAAACAAGAGTTTTTTGATGCTGCTGTGTGACCTTTATTTAGGGAAAATTCATCTTGAATTCTTTTTGTATTGTATTGATAAAAAATTGGTGTAGAGCTCAGTTTTCTTTTTCTTTTTTTCCTTCTGAAATGGTACTCGCCAGAAAACGTTTGAAGTCCACTGTGTTATACTAAACAATTATATGGTGTAAGTTTTAAAGCAGCCCAAGTTGGTAGCCAGTTTCTTGTTTATAATTTGATTTTATTTGATTTGATATACCTTTATTAGTCCCACAAGGGGAAATTTCATAAGGCTGCCGACCTATTGCACGCAATGGCGGCGCCATCTTACCCTCCGATCATACATACATTACACAAAACATCACATGGGGAAGACAGGTCAGAGAGGTATAACAATGGAAAATGCACCACACGAGGAAAGATAAGGAGAAAAAAATAACTCCCCTCAGACTGAGCTCCAACAGGGAGATCAGTTTGAGAACAGAAAAAAACACCTCTGCACATAGCACATGAAAAAAAACAACTCTTAATACACCAAAGAAACACATGACAAGCAACATGTGAATATGTATTGAATATGAAAGTGAAGACAACAGTTTAGAGTGGCGTCCAAAGGGTCTTTCAGTAGCTCTGAAAAGAAAGTAAAAGATGGAGGAGACCTCTTGTGTCTGCTTTGTAACATCACCTCCTTGTAGGTACTGTAAGCTTTCTGAGTACAGCTTCTGGGGCGTTAACTATTGCTGTAGGCCTTTATTGGCCTCCATGCAGTGCTGCTTTTTTGTCTGCTTGAACATGGCATCAGCCTAAAAAGTGGCTCAAATATGAGCTACCAATTATTTTTGCTCTTAGGTTTGACCAGTATTATCAATATTAACGTTCTTCTTCACAGTGAAACTAAAGGTGCCATCAAAAGAAGTGTCACTTGATGGTTTGCGCAACAGCCAGCTGTATTTGATAACTGAGTGTAAAGACCTTGGGTTTCGGATAAGATGAGGGAATGTAGACTGATGGTGCTATGCATTTTGCAGTATTTGTGAGGATTTTGGAGGGTGCATGTGATCAGCAGCAGGTGGACTAGTTATTATTGTGATAAGAGCAGGAAATTGATCATGTGGTCAAGGTCTTATCTTGGATTCATAGTTTGAGCAGCTGAAAGGTTCACGTCATATTTATCTCCTGAACTAGAACAGTAGCTGACTTACTCTCACAGAAAAAAATAACCACACACACATACGTAAATGAAGTAAAAAATTACCTGCCTCCTTAAATGTGCTCATTGTATTGTGTTAGTAGAGAAGACATTTTATTAAGGAATTGAAAGTGCCCAGTGTATAGTTAGAAGTTTGAGTCTTTGTTTTTCTAAATGAATGAAGAAGAAACTTATTTGAAGTAAAACAGTAACACGTTGTCAAGAAATGCTCTTTACAAAGGTCATGTATTACTGCTTGCTATGTTGTGATGTGGCCAATAAAACAGCCAATTACCGCCTGTGAAACGTGAACTTAATTGAAATGTTTTTCCACCGATTTTATCGTCAGCATGGAAAACAGGCATTTAAAGAAATAGCAACATTCTTCTAGCCTCATTTGAAAATGGTGAAACTATAGGTTTGGGAAATTACCTGACCAGAAGCCCATAATTTTGAAGTTTATTAAATAAACTGATGATTTGGAACGACTGTTCTTCTTTTTGCTTTAGTTTTATTGTGCAGACTTGAAAGTATATATCCCCACTGAGGGAGAAGATGTTATTCTTCATTAGAGAATCCTCCTTTTTTCTGGCTCGTTCTAAAACATGACTCAACATTTTTATTTACACACAGTCAGGGAGTGCAGTGCTCAAGTTGACAGGAAAGTTTTATCATAAACATGTCTGAGATTGATATTAGACAATGAAAATGTATTTAATTATTCAAAATCAGTCACAAATAAGAGCTAATTACATTTCATTAATAGGAAACCCACAGAGCAGGTGGTTGAAAACAGAAGGGTGATGCATTGATCAAGGTAAGAGATGGTTTGACTTAATATTCAGATTTTTGGTGAAACCGTATTATGGGTAAGGAGAGAAGTTGATAAGGTGGTGTGATGTCATTCAGTGCCGATGCAATCTGTGAAATCGAGGTGATGAACAGAGACCTTGAAATGACCAGAAGTCTATAACAGTAAGCTCTTTGGGGAAAAGGCCAGTCCTCCAATGGGCCTAAATCGAATCCCTGCGCATTTACATGAGACATAAATTCACATTTAAATGGCAGAAAATTGCTTGGGTGGGCGATACACTGGGGCATATGAAATTATAATTGTCGTCAGTTGTGTGTGTGTGTGTGTGTGTCTGTGATACAAGATTGAAGAGATGTGTGGAGGAATTATGCATCCAATAACGGAGATGGGATGTAAATATGGTGAGGACAGTCTGATGTGCCATCGGTCCATTTCATGTGAGACTGCAGTGCAGGGGCTAAATGGCAGCCAGGCTCATATTCAAGTGAACGACAGGCAAATTAAAACTGGTCTCCACAGTACTGTACAGGAGCTTTTTTTATTTTTATTTTTTATCTGAAATTAAGTAACTAGTCTAGTAAACATGCCTCACAGTAGATTGTTTTGTTATCTGTGTTTTATTTTTTAACTGCTTTTATTTATTTATTTTTGTCTGGTCTAAAACAGTGTATAAAAATAATGTCATGGAATAGGGAAAAGCAGCAAATCTTCCTAATGGAGAGAACTGTTGGTGATTTTTACTAAAAAGATTCATCAGAATAATTGCTGAATTTTCAGCTAATGGACTTGCGAAGGGATTGACCGATTGTTGCGGCTCTAAAATTGGTAATCCTGTTTTATAAAAGCACATAATTATTTCACAGCTAGCACTGGAAAAACATATCTCAGGACTGATCAATTGTGCATTTACATTTTTGTGCCATGATTCATGTTCTGCCTGTTTTGTGATATTTAACATTGCTATGTGGCTAGAGTAAAATGGCTGTGTAAGTAGATAAACCCACCCTCAAATTCAGTGCAGCTCGTGCTATTGCAGTTTGATCCCTTTTACTCTGCCAGACATTGTTGTACGCACGCATTATCCTACTATCCCTCTTACCCTCCCTCACTCAGTGCTGGTTTTTTTTTGTTCTTTTTTCTTTCACCTCTACAGAAGGGCTCCTAATGGAAAGGCTGGAACAAATACTCATGTCACTTCAGTTCATGGAGATCCCAATTGTTTTTAGCCAATGTGTAACTATGAGAGGTCTATGGGTTGTCTGTGTCACTCAGCATGGCTTCGTGTACACGAATGCACATCGTTTCACACCGCTCACCGTACTGCACATTTACTGACTCATGCTGTACATGTATAGCACTATTTCTGTCATTTTCCATCTGAATGTCACTACATGTCATTCAGTCCAAACTGGACCATCAACAATCAGTACAATATGGCTCACCAGGAGGCCCCTTACAGACCTGTTTCATAATTTGTGCTGCTGTGTCTATTGTATGTGCCTCCTTTGATAAATTTACCTCCAACTGATGCAATGCGTCAGTCTTTTTGTTGGAGGAGGACAATTGCTTGTACAGTTAAGGTCCAAGACCTTAATGAAGTACTAAAGCGCACACACACTAGCTGCAGGGCACAAAGGTTGGTTTCTGCTCTTAACATCAGATGACAGCTAATGGAGCAGACAACACTGTGAAAGGACGAGGACCAAAGTTCATCTCGTGATATTATTTTATTGTTCAGTGCTGTATGTGAAAGTCAGCAAAGCATAAAATTATTTTTGAAAAACTGTTAAACAGTCAGAGATTAACTGAAGCAAAGAGTCATTTGCAGTTGACACAATTGAACTGCATTTTATTTCCTTACTTTTTAAAATGTCCATTAAAAAAAAAGAAGTTTTTAATACAATATTTATTTGTGAAGACTTTTGTGCAGCAGTCGTAAAACAGGACAGACTGTATTCAGGGGTCACTGGTATCTGTTCAGAGCTACTATTTCATTGGGTTTTCCTTCTAATTCCACATCTCTGACTTCTCTGCTCTTTATTTTTAGGTGTAAACCCACAGCAGAGGTAGCAGGCACCCAAAAGCCAGGCTGCAGATGAAGGCAGGGAGGGAAATGCAACAGCAACATTATTTAACTTACAAAAGAGTGTAGACCTCTTGAAAGATTTTTTTTTTTTTAATTCTTCAAAGACAGTTGTTTTGCTTGTAATCCAGTGCATATTCCTTATGTGTTTTCTTTTGAAAACCAAATCAAGTGGATTACAAGCACTGCTGTATGCAAAGCTTTTAACCTGACGAGCCTTATAACTTTTTTCTAAACTTTTGCTGGCAATGGGGCAAATTCTTTAATTTGTGGACTTTGATGTCAGATGATTAAAATGATCTTGCGTCCTTTCTTAATAGCAGCAATGCATGATTTTATGCTAAACTGTTGGGGGACAGGTTGGGGGGCCTCATGATGTTGGGACAGATGGCATTTAGCTCTAGCTGCGCCGAGCTCAGTGGGACCCGAAGCTTAAGAGGTTAGGCCTGTCAAAACCACTCTGTTCATTCACTGCCTAACAAAGTGTGGACTGTCAGCCTGTTCCGTTTAATAAACTTAAGATTTTTCTTTTGTCAATGCCCGAGCAACACTTTGCAACTCGATGACCTGAATATCCCAACACAGAAAAAAATGGTACCTCTGGCAAAAAACTTACAAAAATGTGTCCAGTCTGGTCAGTAAATGTGCATTAGCTTGATAGCTATTTGATAATTAAACATAAGGTTTGGTAGAAAGTCTTGTCAGCCTTGTGGCTGCATGAATGAGATGTGGTCATGTTACATGTAAAATGGCGAGAACCAAGTGTCAAGTAACTGTCAAAAAGTATCGTATGCATCTTTTCATGCAACACTTCTTCAGAGCTCACCATCACTATTATTGTTTGTGTGTGCAGTGTTGGTATAGAGGGAAAACACTGAAAGAGAGACATGTGAGGCATTAACCCCTCAGCCATGAGAATGTCCCCATACTGTGCATTTTTGTTTCATCATGTAGACCAAGTCCACATAAAACTATCATACTTCACCACAAGAGGGAGACAAACTGTAAGATGCAGAGGAAGTCTCCACTACACTGTACATCTTCCCCGGAAAACTGCACTGCACTCAGAACAGATTTTGTCAGGATAACCTGAACCCGAATGTGATTGTGCAGATTTGTTGAGTAAATGTGGTTAATTTTGTCATCGTCTTCTCCCCTCTCCCCATCTCTTAATTTGTTTCAGTGTTTGTTGGGGTCAGAGGCTGAAAGCTGCAGAGTGGTGACCAGAGCGAGAGGCCTGTGTGACATCTGACCTCTAACTGGGTGTGTGGCTGACCCCGGAGAATACGGCTCAACAATGGGAGGCACGTGCCCTGGACTAGTCACTATGGTAACGCAAGACCTTTGAGGAAACGGTAGGGGGGTCAAACCTCATCCTTTATCCTGATCAGTGTTAACCATCTGCTGCCAATTGACTCTTATAGCTATAACACATACCCGCCACAGAAGAGTGTGCATGCGTGTTCAAGAGAGAAAAATCTGAGGCTGACTGAGTAATCTCTGCAGGCAACTGTGATGGTGCTTTATTTTCTCACAATCACCTGGAGAGATTCTGCAGTTTGTCTAATATCCCTTTAAAAAGCAGCCCTAAAACAGTCATTGTTCCATCTTTCTCCTTATATGAATAACAATGCAAACTAAGAAAAATTCTATATTGTTTGAACATTTCACAAATCACCACATTGTTTACACAAAGGTTGGCCCCAAAAATGTCCACCTACCTGAACCTGTGATCAAAGCAGGTTTTGCTTAAAAGAAGAAAAAAAGGGGGCAAAAACTGAATTGCAGTGCTGAATAAGGGCCAACAGGTGCAGTCCACCTGGAGGAAAGCAAGTTTCACACTTTTCCTCTTTGATGCTGCGAAAGCTGAATGCTCAGTACAGAAAACCACCACCCTTAGCCTCAACACTAATGCACACAATAACACCCTTTGGATTTAGGGTAATGTAATATTTGGCACATGCATTCTTTTCTTCATTACTCCTACCTTCCCTCCTGTCCCCTCTCTGTACCCCTCCTCCACCTCTGATTTTCTTGTCTCATCCCCTTCTCCTTGTGTTCTGCTGTGTTTTGGTGAAATCTCAGCTGGCAACTGTGAGTCGTTCACTAGCTGCTCTCACAATGGCCTCTGGGATTATGCTAAACACAGCGCCTCGGCTGCTCTGCACATCGACCGGCGTCAACGACGCCCTTTGGAGCACACAGGAAAGAGATGGAGGACTCTCAATGAAGATGTCACTGCAATTACACAAGCGCATTTCACAGACACCCTCTCTGTCTGCTCTTCCTTCTCTCACATCCCCCTTCCCCACTTTTTAAAAATTTCTTTTCGACAGTCTTTTGAAGTGCAGCCTCATCTCTTGCAGCTCTTTCATAATGCATGCCCATTTGGAATTTGCATGAATTCACTTTCCAGATGCTTCTGCTGCCATCTTGACTTACGATGATGTGTACTGTACAGTATTGGCTATTGTATTATCATAGGATGAAAAGAATAATAATTGGCTTGTTGTTATGAGTTTGGGTTATTTTGCATTGCTCCTCTCACCACTAGGACGTATTGGCGTGCGATCAAAATGTGTTGTAAATTATTCAGCTTCAGCTACCCCTACACTGATGTTGGAGTGAAGGAAGAGCTTTCTGATGTGGATGATACTGCATCAGGAACTGATTGGCTAATGCTCAATTGCCAACAGTACCTGATGCATTGCCTTCAGCATTGAAAGAAACGTCACAAAGTGCTGGCTTCTCTATTTTCCCCTGGAATAATATTCTTCTGGTTTATGAACTCAAAATATGGTTTTAAATTTGATTTTTTTTTTTCTTACTTTTTTTTGCACTTCTTAAATGTGGAAAATAAACAGATTCTTAGTAGTTTTCACACAGTTCCCAAGAATGAATGTGTGTATGTTTGTGTGTGGGTTCATGTATATTAGTCACCACTGAGGGCTGGGGATTAGGTAATAATGATCACAGAGAAGTTGTGAAACTCAGAGCAGTACTTATGTTAAGCTGAGGGCCAATCTATCACTCTGGCATTTAAATGTATGTTTATGTTCATATAATGTTCCCCTCTTGTTCGCTGGAGTCCAAACGGGATACCTGCATCAATGTAGGTCATACTTGTTTTTAGCATGTTCTCTTTTAATGCATCTGTGCACTGTACTACTTAGAATAATACTTTTGTTGTGTGTGTGTGTGTGTGGGGGGGGGGGGGGTTGTGGGGGTGTAGGGGCGGGCTTATTGACTTCAGTAACATTCACAGGGAGACTTGGTCACACCTAGAGATCTAACCAGCTCAGCCTCGCCTCTGTGATTTACAAGCATGACTGTCTAATTTTGTTCCAGTGGGGAACAGGACCAAAGGGAATGTTCTCTCATCCTCTCTTTCATCAGTCTTGGATAAAATCTTCTATTAATCTCTATAAACGGTTTCAAAATGCTTCTTACTAATGAAATGTCTTATCTCACTGTTTTTGTGCATGTGTTGAATAGCCTACCAAGTACAATAAAATTCTAGTGAAGAGTAAAACATTTTGTACAGTTGTTTCTTTTTTGTGATTGTCCTTGTTTGTAAAGGTGTGTGCATGCATATCCTAATGTTTACCCAAATGCATTATTATCTGTGAACAAATCAGTAGTTTTGTTAAAAGACCTACTGGAAATAATACAGCTCTTATATGAACATCTTAATGTGATTACACGACTCCTATAATTAGTTTCTTGAGGTTGAGGAGAATCTACTTTTTTTTTTTTCCAAAGAAAGGAAGGATGAGGATGTTGTGCCATGCAGAATATATCTTCTATTCTTTTATGAACACCCTCTAAGGAAAGGGTCTGGGGGTCAGCATTAAAGGGGCTGGTGCCAAGTCCATTTTAGCCCTGCTTATATCAGCAAGCTCCTGGCACACATGCATGCATACATGCACACAAACACAATCGCTTGCTGTCTCTTCCCCCATGGGAAATCCCAGCAGCCATGCCAATCCAGCAGATGTTCCTAAAGTGCAGGCATCTTGTAAACACCATGAAATGTATTAGAGGCTAATGTAGTACTTGCTGACAGAGTTCTTCAACACAAGATTTGATTTACCACCTGCTGCTCACACATTCTGTACATAACACTGGCACTGAGGTCTCACAGGATGAGAGGGGTTTGCATGTGACAGCCAACAAAGTAACTGAGGCTCAATTGTAGAGTAAAATATAGAAATAATTCAGGCCTCTACAAATGTAATGACTTATAGCTCCACATTGGCTCAGAAAAACAAACAAACTAAGAAATGAAGGTGATACCGCTATGTCCTTATGTGTATAATATGTTATTACATGAACACAAACTTTTGCATATAACCTAAAATGTGAAAGGCATTTCTTAATGAATTTACAATCAAAAGAGTTTTAATAGATTACTGGCTGATGATAATAATACCGTATTATCTGTTTTTCTGAGAATATCCACTTCCCTCACTGTACATCAGTCTATAGAGGGAGCCACTGAAACTTGCTGATGGTTTACTGCACCCCGGTGAGAGAAAAGCCCGGAGTCAACCTGCCCGGTACACCGCCCCCCAGTGTGTCATACTGTACTAACCGCATGTTCATCATTTAAGCGCTGCTTGCACTCCGCCAAGCATCTGACATCCACTGCACCGTTTGCACGATAAAGGCCACCCTGCTTCGCGCACAGTCGGACTTGCAACAACAAAGACGCCGGGGACGTTTAGTTCGGCTTGCCGGGAGAGTTTGGATATCCGCAGGTAACTGCAGGTATGTAGCTAAGACATCACGGGATGACGAAGCACTTGCACACATCGTTCTTACCAACAATGAAATCAATTCATCGAATGTGAAAAATGTTAAGCTGTTGAAACAAGTGAGTAAAACTCCGGTGGCACTTGTTTCTCTTGCAGTTCGCTTGTTTCAGGGAGTTGTCCAGTAACAAGTGTCAGGATCTTGAACTGTGATGAACAAAGCAAAATCAAGAATAGACACGCACGTTACCGTGTGATTAGGCAGCTTGTGTGAGGAAAGACGTGTATTTGGCAGGTACAAAATATTAATCAACCCGAGGTCTGCGTGCCTTCATTTTCATAACCCCGATTGGCACAGAGGGGGCATGTTTACGCACGATCTTTACGCGTGTTACGCACTAATCCTTTAGGAAAGAAACGACAGAAAAAACACTCGGTTGAAGTCGGAGATTTACCTGGAGCGGTGCCAACATAAACAACACGTCAGCAGGGGGAAATGTTGGGACTCGTTGAGTAATGCCATCAGTAATGTTATAATTGATACTAAAAATCGTAGGCATGTCAGGCAAAAATGGTCCTGCACACTCAATCCACTTGACGTCTCCGCATCCCGTTACAGTACTTCTCCGACGTTTGGTCGACATGCTGGGGATCTGTGTGTGTCTTTGTGCGGTTTTTGCACATGTTCTCTCTCAGGAGGCTGAAGAGCCGGTCTCTATTACAGTGAGTAAGCGTACCTTTTTTCTACCTGTCAGTCTGTGTTTAATACAGCCTGACATATGCATGCTGCTCAGTTTTTTTCATTTACTGATGTACAGCTCGAGAGTTCCTGAAAGGATACTAAACAATGCGTTGTTGTATGTCCTTCACAGTGCACAGAGGGTTATGAGTACGACAGAGTCAGAGAGCAATGTAAAGGTGAGAAATTACACATTTATGTAGCTTTTTATACTCCTGTTTAAAAAAAAAACGTTTTTCCATGTAAGCTTAATGCAAGTTGTACTTTATCCAAATACAATAATAGCATAAATAGCATATCTGCAATCTTTCTTTCTTTCTTTCTTTCTTTCTTTCTTTCTTTCTTTCTTTCTTTCTTTCAGACATTGATGAATGTGCCTTGTATGACGACGCATGCAAAGGAGGGATGCAGTGTATCAACCACTTTGGTGGATACCTCTGCCTTCCAAAGAGCGCCGTCATCTATATTAGTAAGGACGGTGAGCAGGTGCCGTTGCCAGACAATCCTGTCCCTGCTGTCCCACCAGACCAGCCTCAGCCCCCGAGGGGTCCTTCTCAAAGCATTCGGTGCCCACCAGGACATGCTGCAGATGAGCAGAACTTCTGCAAAGGTAATATCAGCAGCCCAGAAACTTTTCCCCCTCTCTCCCTGTACAGATATATGATTGTGGGAGGTACCATGAAAAATTGGCTTCCTTTTTTGTTTTAAAGTGCTTTACAGCAACACATGGTGTAAACACACGGTTATCTCAGGAAGTGGTGCTGACATACTCCTCAAGAGAGAAATTGGCTTCTGTCAGCAGCACTAGAGGTGTAACCATGAAATAAAGTCCAGAGGTTTAAAAAGGATGGTTGCCACATTATTTTCAAGAGTTTTTAAATCTTCCAGAATATTATAGGTCTTTGTCCTTTGTGAGACAGATTACATCCTAAAAATATAGATACACTTTCAGCCACCCCCCTTTTTCTAGCTGCTGTGTTCTGCAGTGTAGTGGCAGAATTGTTTTTCAAAGTGTTTTTATCTCCTTAAAAAGAGCAGTATGCTCTTTTTACACTTGGCAGGGCTACGCAGGTATTTGATAATTACTTGCTAACGACTTTAGAGCCCCAGTAAGCTGAGAGCTCAAAAGGTGAACTGTTCATCCATCTGTCTGACAGTCATCAACAGCTTAACTATGCATAGCTGCCAGATGTGTTGCAAGCTTCTCATTTTTTTGTTGTTTTTTTTCCACTCTGATGTCATGTTTTCAAAACCCTTTGGTTGCTCGCAGCGTGATGTTTTTGGCCAGAGTTCAGCTTCTTCCTTAAATTCTTCTTGTTTTGGGTGTTGAAGTCCTGTGCTTCGGGGGGGAAATCAAGCCGCTTTTGTAAAATTCTGGTGAGCTATGTGCTCACATGTACCCCTTACAGCTACAGTAGATATCCCCTGCGCCTTTACTAGGTTGTGGTTTTGGTAGCTGCGCAAAGACTGCGTGGGTGTGATCTTGTGTTTGAGAAAAACTCTTTGATCTTCTCAAATAGGGAGTGGTGGGAGATTCATTCTTTGTCTCACTAACACACACACACACACACACACACACACACACACACACACACACACACACACACACTAGTGCCCTTAATTGTTACTTTGTGCCACACAGAAGAGAGAGAATATTTGAAATCATTTGTAACCCTATACAGTACATCTAGTTACCATCTGTCTTAATGTGTGAGAGTTAAGTGGAAAAGACGCCCCTTTATAAATCTAATGCAAAAACAAAGTGCAGTAAAGTACAGTACATGTGTTCAGTGATTAAAAACTCCTCTCACCATGTGGTGTGTGGCTGTGTGGTGAGGTTTGCGGTCGTAGCGCTCCAGTGAAAGTAACAAATTTGATTTTACACCTGGGACAAAGATATGTGTGAGGTGCTTTATGTGTTTCTCTGAATTGGAACCCAATTAGGGTTTATTAGAGTGTAAAACATGGCAGCATATCAGTTAAAGTAACCACATAAGCGAGCTGGCATGGGTATAATACCTATTCACTGGTGAGCTGTTTCAGTGCATGGGCTAAACAATGATAGGCTGTTGCTGTCAGTGTTATTGCTTTGAAATGACTGCAGTTTTAACTGGAAGGCGTCTCATGCTGTTATGTGGGCGTATATTTTCACTGCTCGAATGATATAATCCATGTTTACATCAGTCTCCAGTTTCTCTGTCATTACAGTTAACAGAGCTACAATGAGCCAATTGTTCTTGGACACAGAATTATCTTTTCGTTTTTGCACCGCAGCAGCCTTTCCGAACAGCTACGTACATATCTTGCTACCAAAGGAATTCCCATTAGCTTTCAATGGGGGAAAACCTCAGTGTATCAAATAGCGCTTACATCAGGCTCCTTCCCTGCAAACTCACCACTCTGTGGAGGAAACCTGGAGTGCAGAGTCAGGTAGGGCAAAGGGGACGATGAAAGGCGGACACTGACTAAATAACCACAGAAGTGCCGGAGCACTGACCAAGCCAGGTTGCACCAGCGTCATGGGTTGTGCAGCTGCTTGCTGTTTCAGTGACTTACTGCTGAGTGTGTGGCGAATAGCAGAGAGGTCAGCTACCAGCGCTGCAAAAAAATGAAGCCAATTTTCCACAGCGCAAATGAAACTGAAAAAAAAGGAAAAGCTTCTCTTAAGTGCGTTATTCTTTATGCTGATTAAAAGCAAAACAGACCACAGAATATATAACACTCTTCAACCTCGTGTTTTTGTTTGATTTGCAGCTTGAGCAGTCATCCCTGTGCGGAAAACTGTTTGCAAAAGGGGGCTATAAAGCCCTTTGGTCCCGAGTGAGAACAGAGGCTTAAGCGTGTGTTGTTGTTGTTGTAGTGACACAGTGTAGGGGAACTTGGCACCTTTCTCCAGCCAAGCAGAGAAGCTGTGAACCTTGGCTATATGTATGACAGCTTAATGATTCCTCACGTTTCCACGACCTCCACCCACCCTCCAAAAACATACAACATACATTCACTTGTGTACCCCGCCAGGTGATGCCTCCAAGTGAGATCACTTCCTCGGACAAATGACAGCTGAATCGGTCATAAATCAGGAGAATAGTGTGAAGCTCTTGTTTCTAGATTCGTTAAAGCATACTGTATGACAATACACCCTCACAGTTTAGAAATCCCAGCTTAACTGCATCTTCAGTATAATCTTTGACAGATAATTATACCTTATGTCTTTGCGGGTTGTGTTATTCTCCTCGCAGGTCTTAAGTTTACATACTTTGGCTGGTGCCTATTTATTTTTCATCTCTAAATTAGATACTCATGAGCTGCAGTATGAAGCAACATGCCACTCCTGTTTACCTGTCTGGTTTCTTGAGGTCATGTAGGCCACATTACCACCTGCATGCCTGACTAATTTCAGCTTTGCCTGTACGCTCTTCACCTGCAGTGGCCGGAAATTTTTCCTAAATATGTTCTATTAAGGCCGTTAAGCCCCGCATGACGGAGAACTTGTGTATTTTTCCGAACAAGGCCAAGCGCATGCAATAACATTTTTCCACACAGATGCAATGCACTTGGGAGGAATATCTCTGGAATGTTAGCCGTGGTTGTTTTTTCCGTTTGCTCCCATCTTTTGTGATGGTAGGAATTACTCACCACCTTGACAGATAAGCATCGGATCGATCTGCGAGGAGCAGGAATGCAGGGAGCGGAGCGAAGAAAGAGAGCCCAGCGGTTGCAAAGCACAGCGTAACGCTGCCAACAGGCTTCACTATTTGACCTTTACAGTTAATTCCTACAGTTCCACTTATTGTTGGCTCATCCTCGCATGTGCAGTTGATGATACAAGCCCCAACCATGAGCCTTTGCCATGCCATGGACAATGTAAAAAGATGTGAAGTTAAACAGATTGCTGTAATGCTTTTCTTCTTTTTTTCCTTCTCAGGAAATTCCTTTAGATGTTATCTTGTTAGTGTTTGTTTCCTCTCCAAAAATAAGCGACAGAAATTTGGAAAACGTTTTGTTTTTGTTTTTGTATTTTTTTCACAGAGAATGAAGCCTTCAACTCTAAAATTAAACGGATACAGTATACGCCAGATGTTAGATTAAAACATTATGCAGCAATTTTGTTGCTTAGCAGGAGGACGCTGGATCAAACACAAAAGATTTGTTTAATGAAAACATACCCGCTTTTGTTTACTCAGGCAGTAAGACACCTGAAGCACACCTTTGTCCCCGTTGAACCTATCTATTACCAGCAAAGCTCATACCTTCCACCTGTTCCCAAACTCGTGATTTGCGCTCGTCTGCACGATGCTGCTATTCTAGCGCCCTGTGATTTTACTGCCCGGCTCTTTTGCACCTGTTACACTGCAGCTGCACCTTCGGGCTCTTGAACTGCACATGCTTTCTGGGTCAAAAATAGTTTGTTGTTGCGATAGATTAGATGGGTGAATTACCATGAAATTTGGTACAGACATTTTGCTCCAACTTCCTGTCAGGATGAGCTGTAATAACTTTGGCATTTCTGTTACAGTTGCAAGTGTTTCCTGGATGTACAGCCTTACAGAATTACAGAGTCAGGCTCTAAATGGATTATTTAGTGTTGAGCCATTGAATACTTTATTCACTTCATATTAGCTTTATGATTATTTGTATATTACTCTGCAAAGGTCTTGAGCCAACCCTCATTTCTTAGTATTTTCCTAGAAAAAAAGGAAATAGGTGTATATTCTTTATCTGCTTGCATAGTGCTGTATAGAGGGAAAATATGACTTCTTCTGGAAGTTGAGTGACAACTGAAGTCAATTTGTTCCCTAGAGATGAGATCAGTCCTCCAGCTCATGTTACTGCTCTACATTGGGCAATATCCTGGATATAAGCTCAGCGAATCAGCACCTGGCTATTAAGTAAGAAGTAATGTCAGAATTGAAATGGCAAAGGCAGTTTTGAAACCATGAAATACTGTGTCCACCAGAGAGATCTTCCATGGCCACAATATGTGTAAGCCAGGTAATTTATGTGATCTGCACAAAACTTTCACAAGTCAGCAGAAGTGATTCAGAGATGCTCGATTTCTGACAGTTAAAGCTCACTTTCCATTAGAAAACGGTGCCAGGAGGCCTGCTGATGTTGCAACTTCTCAGCCTCGGATAAATGACACAAAGCTCCTTTAACACTGTTTCTATTTCTCGATCATAGAAACGATTTAAACAGCTACAGCCTTAGTTTTGTCCCCCCCCCCCCCCCCCCCCCCCCCCCTTTCTCCATGAAAAATAAACACATGGAATCTAAAAATACACTTTGCAGAATGATTTCCAGCCTTTCTATCTTTTAATGGGTATACCATGGTGACAGTATTTCATCAGCTTCCTTACGCTGCCAGAGAGTGTCTTTCAGCCTCTGTGAATATAATCAAACCATCATGCAGGCAGCCCTGTTTTTGGCCTCAGCCGTGTTGCTGTACAGTATGTTGTTATTGCTTATGGTTTGCTACTGGCTCCTTGCTGCCATCACATCAACAATGGCAGAGAGGAGAAAAGGGGGAAGCAGCTTTGCCGTGCCTCCTCGGTGCAGGCGCTTAATGTTGTTGTTATTATTCTCCCTGAGGTCGGTGCCTGTCCAGTGGCCAGATGCTTCCTCCTCTGATGTGCTTACATGTGTTGATCTTTCCGTTTACCTCATGATGGAAAGGGACACAGGGCTGCTATAAATCACTTCTTCGCTCTCAGCTGGTTGACACACACATGCAATCGCGAGCCATGTTTAACGCACTTTTTCTGCTTTTCTTCGAATGATCCCGCTGTTATTTTGAACATGTTTTTTTTTTCGTTTTTGCAGCTTTACTCCTTCGGTGTCGGAAATTACCTTTAAGGGCTGTAAATGACTGCAGCCCAGCTCCTGGCATGTCAGGCGAGCAGAGCGACTGATCTTCTTCGCGCTGAAAAGCAGCAGAATTGCTCAGCACTTCTTTTTTTTGGTTGTTTTTCTAGACATTTTCAGAGTAACAGGAAGGATTATTATCAGTAGGGAATGCGGCTGGCACACTGGACGGATTTTCAAGAACGTCAAGAGCGTGCCCGACCTTTACAAACGTGTGGAACAAACTCACAAATCAGTTAGTGAGTGTCAGCATGATTAAAACTCCCGTTTCTCCTGAACAATGAGAGCGATGAGAGGGGAATCTTGGGAGTGGTGCTATCAGCAAGAGCATAGAAATATTTCATGCCCTAATACGGATGAAAATACACGGAATATATGATTTTAGTGTCTTGAATTCTTTGATTTCTTATCTGCTTTGTGTTTGGACTTGCTTTGAAAGGGGAACACCACCACTCCCATTCGTCCTGGGGTTGCATTCAAGCCAGCGATAGCTGCATTTCACACTGCATTGCAGAGAGAACTATACACAAATGAAACAATGTGCCGTGCAGCGAGGGATGATATTACAATAGATGGTGTATGACATGCTGATAAATCTGACATTGTAAAATTTTATGGGCTATTAACATCACACATCTTGCCCCCTGCTTGCCCAAAGATTGAATTATCCAATAATCAGAGGGAAACAGAGATGCTGTCCAACAGCAGGATGGCTCCAACTGTTTTGTTTTTTGGATCAGCTCCTGCTTTCCATTGCAGTGGTTCAGTGAAAACAAGATTAAACGCTCTCAAGTGATAATTACAACAAGCCCTATCATGTCAGTATAAATCTGGAGCACGCCACACATTGTTCTGAATTCAAGCCAAATAAATTTTAGGCCCCCATTTTGGATATATATATTAATTTCCCCCCCACTAAAACTCATATATACACCTTTTTAGAGTGCATCACTCCATTCCATAAAACATGAGCAGCTCTAAAAAAGGCCATTTAATGAGCACCTCAAACAGGACCTCCGATGCACGCACACCCACTCATCCATAAACACACACATACACACACTCACATTCTTTGAGCTGCCGCCATTCCCGTTACTCCCCCAGCTCCCACAAGGCATTTAGAATTAATCTCCTTGAAAAGCAAGGAGGTTTTAACTCTGACATCACATATGCACACACGGCCATAAATCTAACTTCAAATCTTAAAAAAAGCCAGTTTTTGTTTAAAAAAAAAAAAGCCTCCACCCTTTTTCTTCATTCTTTCCTTCCACATCTTCCACTCTCTTGCTGGACAGCCTTATCTTTCCCTGTGATGTTACAGCAGGCTCGCTCTTGGAAGAAACTTGCAAGCTATGTTGAATAAACGTTGACAAAAATCTGACCTCGGGGAACAGTCACTTCTCCCCACACGCAACACATCATCACATTTGATGGCTTGTTGCAGTTTTCCTGTCGAGTGTGCAGCATGGCAAACTGTGGAGACTTTATGGGACCTAGGAGCCAGCCAATGTGGGATAAACTCCCCCTCCACCCCCACCCCCCCCTCCAAACACACCCACACGCACATGCTTACACAAAGTTTTGGGGAACTTTGTATTGGCAGCTCCTTAAAGGTTTAGTGACAAAGTAGCAGTTACCGCAAGATATTCCTGTGAATGAACCTTTGGATTGTGTTCAGCACATATGCTTTTATTTAGACCTCTCCAAGCTTTCTTCCAGGAGAGGGAAGATGACTCTGACTTTTCCGCACACAGAATTTTCATAGGAGCTACACTGTTCACATTCAAACTACTTAGTCATATCCATTTACTAGAAGAGTTCATGGTCTCTACACCTTGCTGAGGAAAATGCTGGGACACAGATCAAACATATGTTCTGTACACCCCTGACACCTTGTTCATTGATTTAGGTAGCCAGAGCCACTCTGACCAACAGTGGCATAGATGTTGCTGGACTCATGCCAGCTAAGTCGCACTAAAATGAGTCCAAATGCACTGATGTAATTCCGGTTGGCAGCAGAACATGAGCAAATGCTGCTATCAGGAGTGGCCATCTCGCCTTGAAGCTGCTGGCACATGTGGAGCAGCTCAGGCTCAGATTTGTCCTGAATTAAGTCAGAAGAAAGTCAACATTAAGTTCAGTCAGAGGTGCTCATTCTGCCCATGAGCACTGGCTTATCCCCTGAAGTTAGTTTGTGAACTGCTGTTATGATTCTAGTTTAACATTTTGGCGCTAATGTCACATTATTTGAACATGAAAGTAGTTCTAATACTGGCTAGCTGCAGTGGTTAGCTTTGTATGGTCCTAAGTCACTTTGATGTTAAATACAATGCCGATATTAACAGGCTTTCCATAAAATATATTTCCCATTAAATACTGAACAGCGACTGCTTTGTTAGTCACAGTGGCTGTTCCCTTAATTTCTTATAATGTTAAACTCTAATACACTCTCAAACAAGGATCTTTAAGGAACTATTAATAAGAATCTAAGCACTCCAAAATACATATGCAATACATTTAATGTGCCGTGGCAATAAGAAAAAATGGGGGCGTTTTAGTCTGTGGTTTTCTGTCCGTGGCATTTCTGATACATACAGTATATGTATACAACAATCATCAATACAACAACATTAACAAAAGAGATAATGTGCTTCATCCACATTCAAAGATGACCAAAGTATACATTTGAAAACCCATAAACAGGTTAAACATTGCATGGAACTATGTGTGTACAGAAATTATATGCACGTCCTAGGGCCCCCAGTAAGGAACTACAGACATGTTTGTGCACACCATATAATAGTTATAAAATACAGAACAACATTTCCTTATTTAATCATTGTGGATTCACTGTTTGCAAATGATATACTGTAATATCCAGTAGGCATCCCCTTGGAGAAGTTTCAGTTCAAGTTTGCAGGTTCCTCTACTCAAAGTAGAGTATTTTAATACGGCAGTCTGTAGGTAGGTGATTAACTCACTTTTTGAGCCAGCTTCAAGTGGTCAATTGAGGAACTGCATGTTTCAGGCCTGAATATTAAACCTTTGGGTCTGGGGATGCAGTGTGGACCAATCAGAAGGAGGTTAAACTGTGAACTGATTTGCTATTATTATTTATTAATGTTCAAATGATTGTAAAAATAATGGCATTGCCAGTTTGTGTTTAGTTCTAAGCAAACACAGCTATGCTTTTGCAACTTGAGTGAATCTGTGTGGTGACGTGGCAAGTTGCCGTATTTACACACAGAGCATTTCACTGATATCACGGATTTGTTGATGTCTGGCGGTAGGGTAGCGTGAACACACAAGACTGCTTTTTCAGACTTGTATTGTCTGAATCTATTATATAGCCAGAAGGCAAGGCATTTCCAGTCTAAATGAATCACCAAATACCTCCAGTAAGTAGGTGTGGTTATGAGTCACAGGGACTTGATCCTGGCTTCTGACTGCTGTCTTCTGTCTAAGTAATTGTTGACATTTGTTCAGACGTTTTCTTCGTGCCATACATATGCAAGATTACATTTCCATTATTTCTCTGACACCCACTTCAACCTAATTTTTCTTGCACAGTGTTGCTACTTTGCATATTTACCTGTCAAGGCTCGTAGTTTGCCATCAACCCGCTACTTAGCACAGGTTTCAACAGTATAGCAAGGTGATTGTTTTTCACTCCATCCATCCATTTTCTTGGAGCCTATCCCAACTGCCACTGAGCAAAAGGCAGTGTACACCTTAGGCAGGTCACCAGATAACCATTCAGCTTCATGGTTTTAGACTTCAGGAGGAAGCCGGAGTACCCAGAGAGAACTCATGCAAACCCCAGCTGGCTGCCAGGTTTAGGCTATATATTGTTCCCAGTATTTATACCCATCACCTTTGGATCTTTGTGGTAATACCATTGGTACTGGTATTACCACAAAGATCAAATGTTTACATACATTGCATGTGTGAAATCTTCTGTTCATAATCGGTTGAGTTAGATTTCTTTTACAGGTTAAACCTGGATGCTGCACTAGCAGTGACAGAGGCATTGGAATATAATGACAATAGTGTCATTGAGCCTTTGAGTTGGGATACTGGGACAGTATCCCAAAGTGTGATACTGAGCAATCCTGGCACTTGGTTTCTTGCTGACATTTGGTGCTGTTTTCGAATGTCTTTTCCTAGATGTCTTTCAAGCCACATCAGAACACAGATTTTCCAGAGCAGCACTGCTTTCATCTTTGTCCTCTACTAAGTGGGTCAATGAGCAACAATCCTTATGTGTGCATTCCACACTTTATGCAGTTTGCACCTGTTGTCTCTAAGGTGGACCTTTAGATAAGCCCTGCTTTTGTCCCTAGTGTACTTCATCCTATCACTGCGCCCCCATAGAGCTGAGAACCTTTCAGCCCTCTTCCCTTTCTTTCCTTTAGGGAGTGAAGACAACTTACCTTCTGTCTGGCTTTTCTTTCACGGGCTCTTGCGCAGCAAATCAAGCCAATTTCTCACCGGCATCAGTCCCATTCATTGAGGAAGCTGTGGGGCTGGAATATAAGGCATTTGAGGCACTCAGGGAAGGGCATGATCCTCTTCAGGTCTATCGCATGAAACATTTCCAGGGAAATATGAGTTGAATTATTTGTTCAACAGAACTTTTAACTGTCCTGCACTGATTTGAATGTGTCGACTGATCATTTATTCTGTTTTTCAGTTGTATTTGATTTTTATCTAAAGACTGCAGGGAGGTTATTAATGTCATGTTTTCTAGAGGACACAGTGCAACTATAGGTTTTTCGTATAGCTTTACACCTTTCAGGCTCTTGTGACTACTGTTAAGTTACACACGTGCCAAACAGCAATGCAGTAATAGTACCCTCTTCTTTTCCCTTGTGTGTGGTATTGAGGATAACTGTCTGTCATGCTGTTAAACCAATTCCCAGTGGCTGTCTGCATATGATGGGTTGCATCAGACCACCCAAGAGGCCTGCTGGTGGGCCTCAGAGATGAGAGTATACACCATTGGCATATTAATAGTTTGTGTGCGTGTGTGTGTATGTTGGGAGGTAACCATGAGAAAAGCCTTTTTTAAGCAGATCTGGCTCTGAACTATCCAAAGTTGGAAATGTGTTCGTAGAATCAGCATTAAACGTAGAATCGTCTCACTGGCGTCTCATATTTTGGAGGTTTAATCAGTTCTTTAAAGTGTTATACATGATGTTCAGAACCAGTGGATGTCACACTAGAGCATCAGCCTTAAAACAAAAGAACCAAAACTGACTTGGAGCTCTTTTTGTAGCTCTTTATGCCTCAAAATCTAGACAGTGATACCTCTGCTCCTTATCTATGCCAGAAAGGCGCTTTTAGCTTTTGTTTCTTCCGTAGAGTAAACTCTGGAAAGTCGCCTCTGGAAGCTGAACACCGCAGCCTGCACTTTGCCATCTTCCTTTTACCACACAGTGTGGGAGGTCACGTTCTCATCCTCCTTATAAACACCAGGAAGGCCTACAGTTTCAAGGGAGGCACTCACATGTATTAACATGCACGTGCGGCCAGAGCTGCTACCAAGACATTAAACAGAGAAGCTCAGATTACAGCTCATGCAGATTGTACGTATGACAACATTTATTTAAGACATCTTGGAGGTAAATGTGGGTTTGTCATTTTTGGGTTTGCGCTCCTGGAATTCATTCTCACCCCCTTTAAAGCTCGCCGTACTTTTATCATCTCACTACATGTGAATTATGGGTTGAGAAACAGAAAGTGAATGTGTTTGGGTCTGTTTTAAGTTGATGGATGTCTGTTGAGAGCAAAGCTGTCACGGCTGGCGGAGGGAGCCGTGTGGTGTGGAGGAAAAGGAGGACCCAAGATGCAGCGAACTGATGACAGAGTGATGTTTATTTACAAGGTGGTGGTGGTGGCAAAAACAGGCAACTCAACATGAGCAATTACAAACCTAAACTGGGAGAAACTAAAGACAAACCTGAGACCATACAAAAGGGGTGCGGGGCAGAGAGACGCAGAGACAGGAACGAAACACCATAGAATGCAGAGCTACACGGAGGAACGCAGTGATACATGGATGAACGCAGACGAGCCGACGAGGAGCACAGGCAGACACCAACTATAAATACACACACCAGGTAATGAGGAAATGGCACACAGGAGGGGACACAGCTGGAACTTAATGGGCATAACGAGACACAGACCTACAAAGTAAAACAGGAAATCTAGAACCCGAACCGGACACAAGGGGGGAGGACACAGAATAACTAGAACAGAGGGAAATAGTCACAAAACACAAAACGCTGGGTCAACGACCCAGGACCATGACAAAAGCGTTATGGTAGACAGCACATGACTTATCAGTAGAGGTGTTTCTCCCTCTTTCATACTCACACTCACACTCACACACACACACACACACACACACACACACACACATGCATACTTCCCTCTTCAAATAACTGTCTTGTTAGTTAAAGATATGATCTGTGTTTTTCCCCTCACCCAGAGCTGCTCGATAAAAGCCGTCTTTATGTAATCGCCTGCTCTCTGTGTGAACATGTGTGTTTATGCCCATGTGTGTAATGTGATGGTGTCAGTGGTCACACATTTTGCTGCCTGTGGAAAACAGTTTACACATCACAGAGCTCATGCGGTCCAGGCACGTCCCTTTGCTTTGTCTTCCATATGTTCTTGTATAATTGACTGCATGCAGCTTTGTCTCAGTTTGTGTGTGCATGTGTGTGTGTTTTTTGCAGACATAGATGAATGTGTGACAGGCAGTCACAGTTGTGGTCCCGAACAGGTGTGCTACAACACCAGAGGCTCCTATATGTGCCAGTGTGCTCAAGGTTACCAAAGGAATGGAGACCTCTGTGTCGGTAAGTCTTTATTATATAAAATGCTTTTTTATGTGATTTTTATTAACCGATTTAAACTTGTTCTGCATGACTCTTGTGTACCCCCAGACAGAGATGAGTGTGCCACGACCCACTACTGCATGCACAGGTGTGTGAACACCCCGGGCTCATACTACTGTGAGTGCAAGACAGGTTACAAGCTGGTCAGCAACAACCACAGCTGTGTTGGTAAGCCACTGAAAATCCATGCTGTGTGTGTGTGCATCGTTTTCTCATTTGCAGAGGCATCAATATCAAGACTTTGTACTTTTGTAATGTATATAATAAAAGCTATCAAGCTGACCTTTAATAGCACTTAAAACTATAGCTACTCCTCCAGACAATCAATAATCAGTAGAGGTGGCTCGGGCATCTGACCATCTCCTGGCTGTCTCCTGGGTGATGGTTTTTGGGGATGTCGTCCTAGAAAGACGACTGAAAAGACATCTTTACATCTCACAGCTGGCTTGGGAACACCTTGGTGTGTGTGTGTGTGTGTGTGTCCCAGAAGAGCTACAGGAGGTGGCTAGGGAGAGGGAAATCTAGCCATCTCTGCTTAGATTGCATTGCTGCCCCCTTGACCTTGAACTGGATGAGTGGTTCTTCTAGACTGATCAATTTAATAGATGTTTAATATAAATATATGGCTAATAATGACCTAAATAAAGTTAGGTAACTAAGTAGATGTGAGTAGAAGAATGAGTTAGCTACCAAAGTCCAGTGTTCACACTGACTGGGTTTGTCTCACTCCTCAGTTTTTTGACATGCAGACCCTTGGAGGAAGTCACCTCAACCAAACAAAAGGTGCAAGCAACCTGAATCCACACTGTAAATCTCCTGAAGTCAAAGGAAGCTGTTGAGTGTGTCACAGAGATGTTTATCTCTGAAGCATATTTAGAAAACCTGTGACTGGCTGCCAGCTCCTATCTATGCAGAAACATGTGTATGTGATTTAACAAACACACATACGCAAGCTGAAACATGTGTAAGTCTGTTTCTGTTGCAGACTGTATCAGTCTTTCTGCCTCTTTTGAACTGAACTGATTTAGCGATTACAAGTTTATGACAGTTCAGATCTGCTATCTTCTGGGAAATTTCCAACTCCGCAAAGAAAAAAATGGTCAGATTATTTGACAGGTTATGAAAATTACTTGATTTGGTAAAAAGTGTCATGAAGTGTAGGATTGTGGACCCAAATGCAGTCAACACAGAAGGATAGTTAACAGACCAAGACAAGGTCGGGTGGGAAGAAAGCACTATTTACAAACAAAGGAAAACCAGGAGCCTGGACGCTGGAGGGTAACAACTAGAAGGTGAAGATAAGATTGTGTCCATACACTGTACTCTTTGTAAAACCCCTTCTTTTGTTTTAGATGTGAATGAATGTGATGCAGAAAGCCCCTGTCATCACCACTGCTACAACCTGATTGGCTCCTTCCTTTGCCAGTGTGACCAAGGCTACGAGCTGGCTCAAGACACGGTCTCCTGCCAAGGTGCACACACATGCACACTACGTGCATAAATGTAACCATCCACATGCAAACACGTTCCCGGTTGTTAACGCACACTGACTTCAGAGCCTGACTTGTTCTACTCATTGTCTACTTTTGTGTGTGCATGTTTTCTGCGCAGATATCGATGAGTGCGGTTTGTCCAGCTACATGTGTCAGTACCAGTGTGTTAACAATCCAGGAAGTTACTCTTGTGAGTGTCCACAAGGATATCAGCTCCAGGCAAACCGGTTGTGTCAAGGTATGGCAGTCCACCCCTTTCCTTCCTCCCATAAATCAGTTTTTTATTTACTTTTTGTGTTCATTCGTTTATTATCTATCTCATACCCCGGTCTCTGTTTTCCAACACAACAAACTTCCTCTACATAAACTCTTTGAGGATAACTGGTGGTTATTCTTCCTGTCATCATCTGTTTAACCTCTAAAGCAGACCTTAAAGCCACCAGTACTGTCATGGAAAGAATGCCGAGGTTAGGCAAGGCAAACGCACAAACTTCGTGTTGCCTTGCTAAGCCACCTCTGTGAATTTATATGCATGATGTTGGTTTCTTGAAGTGGATTTATTTGAAGGTCCGGCATGTTCTCAAAGGGAGAGCTGTTATTTTTTCCTTTCCCCCTCAGTCAGGTGCAAGCTTTATAGATGGAGCCATGAATCTAGCCTGTTGTGTCAGAGGGACGTTTTGGTGATGAATCCAGGTTGCTGTGCCAGAAATAGCCCTGCGGTTTGGGGCACACTTGATGGCTCTATTTTCATGGTACTGAACGGAAAGAGCTTTAGTTAGAGCTCTGTGGGGTTGCACAAGGGGCTTCCCTCCCTTATGGATCTGCGGGTTCCTTCTTCTGTCTCTCCACTGCCAAAACAAATGCTGCTGCAGCAAAAAACAAAAAACAAAAAACCAAACCTCTTGTACATAACCTGAACTTTGACTGTGCTTACACAGTTCTCTTTGAAAATGCTTTGAATTGTTATCCAACTATTTGACTTTTCACTTACTTTTCTCTCTGTCTCTCTTCCAATCATCACCAGACATAAATGAGTGCGAGACGGGAACCCATAACTGCCAAGATGATGAAATGTGCTGGAACTATTATGGAGGCTTCCGCTGCTACCCCAGAAACCCCTGCGAGCCACCTTACACCCAAACATCTGAAAAGTCAGTAAACATCACAGGCTCTTTTGATTCTCTCTCATTTGCACAAGAAGTTTCAAAAAGTCTGTCTTAATTTTTGTGTCTGCTTGCAGTCGCTGCATCTGCCGGGCTCAGACTGATTGCCAGGGTCTCCCACCATCAATTGTCTACAAATACATGAGCATCCAGGCAGAGCGGACTGTGCCAGCGGAAATATTCCAAATTCAAGCCACAAGCATATATGCCAACACACACAACACTTTCAGGATTAAATCTGGGAATGATGGAGGGGAGTTTTTCCTTCGGGTATGTTGATGGGGAAAAAAACAAAACAAAAACTGGGTAAAATAATTGTTACGATGCCTGTTGGCAAAGGGGACAAACTGGAGAACCCACAGCCTCCCTGATGCTTAGCAGTATCCACATTGATTCTCACCATCAGTTATCATAGTAACTAAAGCTGGTAGAAATTAACTACATTTTTCAATTGCAGTAGAAATCAGGACCCGTTATACAAGGCAATATGACTGTCTTCTTTTTTCTACTTTTAGTGAGTCTGTGAAAACTGTAGCTTCCATTTCCTGTTCTCAGCTGATAGGAGAGGGACTCAGTGTGATCTTAAAAAAGTTAAAAAGCCAACTTTCTTCGAGGTTCGACATGTTGTGCACTCAGAGATACTCTTCTGCTATAAGTGGTTATTTGAGTCACTGTTGCCTTCCTCTCAGCCAGAAATGGTCCGGCTAGGCTATGTGCCTACATGCATTGTGTTTCTGCCATGTGATTGGCTGATTAGATTAAACAACCAGTTAAACAGGTGTACATAATAAAGTGACTGGTGAGTCTATATTACTAATGTAAAACTGTGTCAAAAAAGATACAATTTGCACTCACATGCTAACACACGGATTGATTGTACTTTCTGCAGCGTTCCACCAATGTGAGTGCCATGCTGGTGCTTACCAAGCCATTGACGGGCCCCAGAGAGTACGTCGTGGACCTGGAGATGATCACTCACCATTTGACCATGAACTACCGCTCCAGCTCACTGCTGCGGCTCACCATCATCGTAGGGCCCTACGCTTTCTGAGCGGCTCAGTTCCCAACAGCGCACACAAGTCTGTAAACATGGCAATGTAACACAGCAGATGCCTGTATCAGCATAACATACTTTACATTTTCATATACATTCAGTATATAATATAGGCTGTCTCAGTCTCAAACAGCAGCACAGCAGTTCCAGTTGCTCAAGTCAGACCACCTTCTGCTATAACATGACCACTGGGCATCTTTTTCTATCAAGGTGTTGATTAAGAAAGCACCAATCTTAAAACGTAGTACTTTTTCTTTAGTATTTTGAAAGATTAATCATTTTGACATAGTTTTGGAGTGCTTGAAGAATAAATGCAGTGTCTTCCCCATATCGTGATTGTCTCACCTTCCTGAAAAATCAGGAACAGAGCAGTGGCACTAAGGAAACGAGGCCTATAGGACACACAACCTAAACCTGATGGGTTTTTGATGGAGCTGCACCTTCATATATCCCTTTGTTCAAACTAGAATTGCATACAATAACTAGTGTGTGCCTCATTTGTAAGTAAGAAAGAAAAATCTATAGAAATGTACATGTACACGTATCCAGTATGAGCAGCTTTTGACCTTGTAAATCACATCCTCTGTTCTGTTAATTGTTAGGGGTTAGTACTGCTGCGCCCCGCTATTTGTGCAAGTTTCTGTATAGTTTGCCTCATGAGTAATAATTTCCAGAGGAGTCCAGGAACAGTTCAAAAGTGTAAAGGGAGGGAATTAGCCTGTAAGTTGAGAGAATACTTAACTTTATGTTACAGCAGGCCTACTCGTACAATTTACTCCCAGGAGTTAAGTCATGTACATACCTAGGTAACAAATCAGTGTGCTGACGTGTGAGAAGGTGTGAGTGTGTGTGTGTATGTTTGTGTGTGCGATTGCCTTTGTTTATGCATGCAAGCAAATGTAAGTGTGAAACGCAGAGGGGATAGAAAGGGAAAGAGTGAGAAAGAGCTTGTTCTCTGCCCCCGGGTTTGGTGGATGTGGTCGAGCTGTTTATGCGTTTCTGTGATACCATCCTAACAGCTTTCGGTCACAGAGGCAATAACAGAGGTTTTTGAACTCGAGAACACGTACAGGAAATGACAGTTTTCATAATACAACTTGGCAAATTGACCACTCGTTGGTGCCACAGTGATCCTCCAGAGGAACAGCTGGACTTTCTAATGTCAGTCCCAGTCAAAGAAGCCAGGCTGGCACCAGGCTGGCTTGCGTGATAAAGATAATTACAGTGTTTTGCCCTGTAGCTGGTTCATGTGCGACACAGGGGGATTATTAAAGTGTTAATACAATGCCACCAGACTTTTGGCAGAATGAGAAATCTTTCACTACCTGCTTTGCCTTTTATGATTCCACGTGTCCACTCTGGCTTATTGCTGAAACACTATAAACTGTAGATATACAGCACTGAAAACCGCATGGACAATCACCATGTTGTCACCACTCTGTAGGTATAGAAAGTTATCCAGCTTTTCCTAAAACCCTTTAATGTGGTTTCAGCAGTGATCATACCGTAGTGCCTTAGAGGTATAAACATGAAAATGTAACAGTAATCTTATCATTTATGCTGTCAAAAGAAAAAACAAGAAAAATGTTAACTTTCTTCCATGAGATGCCTTAATGTTTTTTTTCTTTTCTATTTAAATATATATTTTGTCATATGTACCTTATATTGATTGTACTCTGGAGTTTAAAAGTTATATTGTTGAATAAAATATGATGTATAAATTGGGCCAGGTTGTTCTCTCTTTTTTTGCCCAACAGCACAGAGGAACAGCTTTAAGATGTGTGAAAACTAATCGCAAGAGTCACGCACCAAAGTAAACATTTTCTGACTTCACATATATTGTAATGGAAAAAGCAGCGGCTGGATGAAATGCTCTGCTGCTCCCCTCGTGCTTTAGGGAAAACGTGAGGATGATTTCATCTGAATTTAACAATGATAAATGCAGTGAACATGATGCCATAGCCATCATATCTATCTTATTTAAGGAGATCCAGAGGGGATACGGTAATATGCTGTGTTGAGTAAACGTGTGCTCAGGGACGACTACGAAGCCTGCACACACAAACACACACACATCATATTTAGATGTAAAATTGGTTGGGAGGGGTTTTATGGTAAGTTGTTACTCAATCACGCTGCTGTCTAGAGCTTTAGTCAGAGCAGCAATGGGACATGTAAGATGATACATGATGTGTCATTGTTCCCCAAACCCCATCTTTAGCTCCCCACTCATTGGAGTTGTGTTTTTGCTGTACATGCATGATTCAACCCCCATGAGAAAACATTGCTCACCCACTTTTTCTGTGACTAAACCGGAGCTGAACCTCATCAGAAGAGCAACATATTCAGGTTCTTGTTCTTGATTAATATTCCACTCAGGGTAACAGGCTAATTAACTTAATCTCCTTGCATATAGCTAGACATTTCATTAATCATTGTTAGATTTATTGAACTGATCAAAGCCAAAGCCACTGGCTGAAGATCACACAAAAGGAAAAAGTCATGAAAGTTCACCAAGTTTGTTATCCTCTGTCATCTCCTCCATACAATATTCCAGTGATGCAATAGCTGCCCCCTCTTTCTTGCTGTTTTTTTCATAACTTGTTTGCCACACTTTGGTCTCCTTAATACCAATAAGTCAGGGTTTGAATAGTTTTATTTGAGAATTGTTGCTAACCTTATGCATCACTCCATGGCCTTGATTTACTATCCCTTAATGTCTTACGTCCAGCATGATAATGTAAAGCAGAAGCACTCAGTGAGTTCAGTTGTCTTCCCAGCCTCTAAATCCACCAGAAAGCCTCTGAGCACAAATGGACAGCTGACAAAAATGTAGAAATTTTATTTTAGAATATATAATAAATTTATACGGTTGGTTCCATATCATGTGATTTTGTGACATCTGTAACACAATGAACTGAAGGTGTTTTAACAGCAAGAGAGTTTACATTGGCTTCCAAACATGTAGCAACAATAATGTGTTAGCAGCAGTAAGTCCGCTATGTTCATAATACATGTTTTTTTGTTTGTTTGTTTTTTCATCGATGGCACAACAAGCAGAAACTTCCAGCCTTTAAAAGCCACTCATGAACAAAAATAAAAACCCAATGTTATCAGAATCAGAATCAGAAAGGGTTTTATTGCCAAATGTTGAGCGGGTTTACAACATTAGGAAATTGCTGCAGTGCTTCAGTGCAAACATACTGTTATAAATACTGTTATAAATTAAGCTTAAATAGACATGAAAATAAAAATTAGAATAAGAATTAAAAGTGCTAAGTGGATAGATAGATATATACATGATATATACATGAGTGCAGGTGGTGATCAGTGCCAAACATGGAATGATGCAGTGAACACAGCGTAGGGTCATGTGTTAGTGGTGGGAACAGTCATACGGTTATTGTTCATGTGTTCAACAGCAGAGGGGAAGGAACTGTTCTTATGGCGAGAGGTTCTGGTGCGGATGGACCGGAGCCTCCTGCCTGAGGGGAGCAGGTCAAACAGACTGTGTCCAGGGTGAGAAGGGTCAGCTGAGATCCGAGCTGCACGCCCCAGTGTCCTGGAGGTGTACAGGTCCTGCAGAGATGGGAGTCTGCAGCCAATCACCTTCTCAGCAGAGCGCACAACACGCTGCAGTCTCTGTTTGTCCCTGATAGTGGCTCCAGCGTACCACACGGTGATGGAGGAGGTGAGGATGGACTCGATGATTGCAGTGTAGAATTGCATCATCGTCCGTGTTGGCAGGTTGAATTTCTTCAGCTGCCTCAGGAAGTACATCCTCTGCTGGGCTTTCTTAATGACGGAGGTGATGGTGGGCTCCCACTTCAGGTCCTGGGTGATGGTGGTACCCAGGAAGCGGAATGAGTCCACAGAGGTGATGGGGGTGTCAGTCAGGATGATGGGGGGGAGTGGAGCTGTGTGCTTCCTGAAGTCCACAATAATCTCCACTGTCTTCTGGGCATTCAGCACCAGGTTGTTGTGGCTGCACCAGGACACCAAACGTTCAACCTCCCTCCTGTAGGCAGACTCATCCCCGTCCGAGATGAGTCCAATAATGGTGGTGTCATCTGCAAACTTGATTAGCTTGACAGACTGGTGGGTGGAGGTGCAGCAGTTAGTATACAGGGAGAAGAGCAGGGGAGAAAGAACACAGCCCTGAGGGGAGCCGGTGCTGATGGTCCGGGAGTCCGAGACATTCTTTCCCAGCCTCACATGCTGCTTCCTGTCCGTCAGGAAGTCAGTGATCCACCGGCAGATGGGATCAGGCACATTCATCTGGGAAAGCTTGCCTCGGAGATGGTCTGGAAGACTATAGACTTTATATAAAAAGTCATATAGACTTTATATAAAAGATGGATACAGCCACATGGTCACTGCCATCTTGATGTTTTTAAATCAGACTAAACTGGACCCCTCAGCAGTGTTTTGTGGGTGATGTTGTATAGTAACTAATATAGATATGTGTGGCATAAAGCTAGGGATGTGGCTGTTTTGAATGACAGGTGGGCTGACACTGGCTGCTGAAGTCAGTTTCTGTCAGTCTGCTAGAATTCACCTTTACTGATTCTAGCCACCTACTGGTGTTACTGAGCATAAATTAGCAGACATGTGTTGCATCGGTACAGTTTATGTTTCTGACCATGCTTGCTTTGGTAATTTAGTACCTAAATAAACTCACTTTTGGCTCCAAAAGGAATAAATAAACAAATATTTTTTAAAATGCCAAAACTGGGGCTTCAAAATATGAAGATTTCTTTTATACATACTCTATGGTTACAATACCAAATTTCATCCAAAAAATAATTACAGCGCTGTGCGCATTTTTTTTTTTTTTAACATTTTAATGAACTGATGTTCATGTTAGTAGGCACTAATAATTATGCATCTATTTCTCAGTGTTGCATTCATACATCCACTTTCTCATTAAAATATAATTCCAAAAAGCAAAGACATCAATGGACAAACTGCTAAAATCAGTGCTTTAGAAAAGGACTTTACTTTGTGTGAATGCCACTTTTTCTATGTCCCTTAAAAGAAAAAGAAAAGAAAGTACAGCTTAGGCTGACTGTATCGTCTCTTGTTTTGCAGGTATTCTGTCGTTAACAAATATTTCAGTCCAAGTCACTGAAGCCATGGCACTAGTGAGGCCATAAAGAACCAAATACAACTAAACCCCTAACTGCACAAATGGTGTGTGTGAAGCAGCACTACACAAATTTTGGTATTCCCTAGCTTCACAACGGGAAAAAATGCAGTTGAACCTCAATAATTTATCACATATTACTGGGAAATCACGCAAAGTCACTCCATATGGTGCTGTCACTTTATGTTCTCCCCGGCCTGTTTTGGGTGTCAGGGAGAGAGGTAAGAGGTGTTTTGATGGTGAAAGCGAGTGCATGAAGAGGTGAGAAATGAGTAGTTTATTGGATGGCTTTGAGATTGGAAACGCATAATAGGATGAGGTCAGTTGTTAACACTGGCAAAAGGTGCCACGGGAGAGTGGCACAACCACACAAGGGCATTCATATAATATAGACGCATGCCACTCAAGAAACCACTCATCCAACAAGAATGTACACACTCAAACTAATTAGCAGAACCGCCCATCCAATGTGTGCATATCTGTTTATGTAAATTGTGCTGGTGTGGTATGCTGCTTAGTGCCACTGCATGTGGCTGTTGAAAACGTGCCAGGCCATAAACACTCCTTGCCTGGTACCCAACCACAGATGTCGTTTCAATAAGCCTTCAGTCGGGCTGAAAAATAAATCCTGGAGGTCCATACCTGTGTGATTACATTCTCTAATTATAGTTTGGAGCAGTAACTCCGAGATGACTGAATGAAACGGGCCCTCGGGGTGTTGTGAATGTAATTATATCCTGACAATTAATAGGCCCAGTCCTCAGAGAAGAGTTTGTTATATGATGACGCACCTGACCGTTTTTAGCTCGCCAGGGAAGCCTTTGAATTATGACATAATTACAAGGGAAAACATGATATGCAAGGATGATAATTATCCCCAAGTACAGTAACAGTGAATGGCACTACCTTTTAGAATACGAGTTCATAACAGGGGAAAAGTTTAGATTTCTCCTCGGCACAGTGTTTAACATTAGCTGCTGGGCCAAAAGAGGAAATATCTTGGACCTGGAATGCATCATTTGTGGCCACAGATAATTTCATGAAAATGTTTCTTTATCCGGAGGAGTTTTGATATGTTGCTAATGCTCTGGGTATACACGCACACTGGCCAAGCACACATATTTAAATTGCTGGCAGGAGAGAAAAAGCTAAAAAAGCTACCAGGTCATGCACGGAAATAGAAAGATTAAGAGACAAACATTTGAAAAATGACATGCTGCAATAAAATATATGACTTGTTATGTTTTCTGAGAATGTGCGGAGAAACTGAAGACGTTTTCTGGAGGAAGATGTACACTTTGTCATTCCGCAGCCCTTACCACACTGTGGAGAAGGAGTAGCTCCCCTGATGTTTGTTCTGTATAGTATAAATGCTCAAATAAACTCCCTGTTCTCCATCTACACCGGTGTTTTCACTTCCACTGCCTTAACAGACTTCTGCAGACTGTGTGGGCATGTGCAGACTATCCTTGATTGGCACGTCTTTCATTTTCCAGTAAGTGCTGTTGCAATCTTTAGGACAGCACATCATTTTACACCTATCTCTATCACAATAAACAGCACATTAACACCCACTTCATTAGGTATGCCTTGCTAGTACTGGGTTGGTCCCACTTTTTGTCTTCAGAACTGCCTTAATTCTTTGTGGTGCTGATTCAACAAAATGCTGGAAACATTCCTCAGAGATTTTGGTCCATACTGACATGATAGCATCACACAGTTGCTGCAGATTTGTAGGCTGCACATCCACATTTAAATACCCTGTTCCACCACATCCCAAAGGTGCTCTACTGCACTAACATCTGATGACTACCGAAGTCATTTAAGTACAGCAAACACACTGCCATGCTCAAGAAACCAGTTTGAGATGATTTGAGCTTTGTGACATAGCACATTATCATTCTCGAAGCAACCATCAGAAGATGTGATCATAAATGGATGGGCATGATCAGCAAAAATACTCAGGAAGGCTGTGGTGTTTAAATGATACTCTATTGGTACTAAGGAGCCCAAAGTGTTCCTAGAAAATATATATCACACAATTACAACAACACCAACAGTCTGAACTTTAGACAAAAAGCACGATGGATCCATGCTTTCATGTTGTTTATGCCTCGATTTCTTGTTCTTAGCAACCAGGAGTGGCACCCAGTTTGGTCTTCTGCTGCTGTGGCTCATCTGCTTACGGTTCAACATGTTGCTTTTCTGCATCACTTTCAGCTTTCCTATCAGCTCAAAACAGTCTGGCCATTTTCCTCTGACCACTGGAATCAACAAGGCACCCAGAAAAATTCTCTTTTTCTGAAACAGTCAGACCAGCAACAACCAAAGTGACTTAAATCACCTTTCTCCCCCCTTTTGATGCTCAGTTTGAACTTAACCAGGTTATCTGTCCATGTCTACGTGGTGAAATGCATGGAGCTGCTGCCATGTGATTGGCTGAATATTAGGTACACCTGTTCAACGTGGAGTAGTTGAACAGGTATACTTAATAAAGTGGCTAGTGATGTAGACTGGTGACCACATATTATTATTTACACTAACCTGAGCAGTGTAATTATCTAAAGTATAACTGTACGAATGAGCCTGTAAAACAGACCTGCAGGAAAATTTATAGAAAACTGCTCACCATGATTGTGAAAATTCACAACTTTGCATATTTGTCTTGAGCTTGCACTCACTTACACCCAATTTCATCCATCCTACTGTGTTGCTTGACATCTGCCCTGGATTTTCAACTGTTTTCATAATTTCTACTTCCCTGCCAGCCTTCCCAGGGCGTGAACACATGCTTGTGTGACAGCCACAAAGACAGGCAGGTGAGGGTAGGCCAAGGGTGGGCATGAGCTCTTGGTGTGCCAGTCAGTAATACTTTTCCTCAGGTCGAGGTGTACTCACCTGGAGGGTGTGTTACTGCTGGAAATCTCTGTAATGAACAGAAGGATGGATCCCTGCCTGATCAAATTCCACTGCAGCCCCATATCTTTGTTGCCTTCCAAAAATGTTCAGCATACCAGTGGGTTTTATTGACTTGTCAGAGCAGACAGCAGGAGTGCAAGCTCTGCCTTGTAAGGTGTGCAGTTAACAGGTTTTAAAGCAGGAATGTCTGCAGATCACTTTTTTTCATTTGTAATACGTTTGCGTGTTTTAGGTAAACGCAGTGATTAGAGCTACTGTAGAGCACACACTGGGAGAAAAGCAATTTAGAAGATAAAGTTATTATGTAAAGTTTTTACAGGACTCTATGCATTCCTGTGAAAAACTTACACCGCATGATTCAGTAGCTTGTAGAACCACCTTTAGCAAGAGTAACTTGAAGTAAACTGTTTTCTGTATGGCTTTCAAATAGATAAAGAGTGAGCCAAAATTCCTCCACAATGTGGAGGAATTTTGGCTCACTCTTCTTTACAACATTGCTTCAGTTCATTGAGGTTTGCAGGCATTTGTTATGCACGGCTCTTTTAAGCATTTCAGTTGAGCTGAGGACTTCGGGTCACCGCAGCACATTGATTCTAAACATTATCTTGTAGATTTGTTCTTATGCTTGAGATCATTGTCCTGTTGCCTCAGCCAGTTTTGGCCAAGCTGTTAGACAGATGGCCTCACACTTACAATACAGAGAAGTTCACAGTCGACTCAGTGACTGCAAGGTGGGCAGGTGCTTTATAACTCATATGCCATTTTCGGTTTTCACCAGCAGTGGCGTTGTGCATTATGGTCAAACATCTCCACTTTGGTCTCGTCTGTCCAAAGACATCTTATAGTTTGTTCAGATGCAAATTTGCAAATATAAGCTATGCTGCTATTTTCCTTTTAGAAAGAAGAGGCTTTCTCTTGACAGCTTTTCCAAACAACCCATACTTGTTCAGTATTTGTCGACTTGTTAACATTTAACATGCTAGCCGAGGTCTGTAGAGTCTAAAATGTAGCTCTTGGGTTTTTTGCAGTTGCTTGAATTGTTGCACACTCTGACCTTGAGGAGAATTTCCTGGGATGTCCATTCCTGGTAAGAATGTGGCATTGTGTTTACACACACTTGAATGCTCTGGACCAGCAAACTGCCAAAACTTTTGCTTTTGTGGACACAGTCACACTTGCTGATGATCAATTAATCAAGTGCATTTGGTGAGCAGGATATGACTCCTACTTATTCTCTTAATTCCTATAGAAGCAGTAATATATAACTGTGTTACACATGAAAATCTTGGGGAATAGAACTGCATATACTGAAGGAAAAAAAGTTTAAAACCTCTTGTTGTTGACACAGGACAAGACCTGACACAGGTTGAACCGTGTCAAGTCTACCAGTTTCAATAACCTAGATATTTGGAAGGCCTTTAAGGATTTAAAAAAAAATGCTGTTGATTTTTTTTTTACATCACATAATAGCAGTGCATGAGAGGCACATACTGGGGCGCATGCAAAACTTTATAAAACATCTTCTTTTTTGAAAAGCAGTTCCTGTTATTTCCCACACTTCTGCAGGATGTGTGGCAAACATTTTTACTGACTGGAGAGGCTGCATGGCTTGACTCTCACTGGTGAGACTGAGTCAGGGAAAAGGAGATATGGTAAACTGCCAGTGATGACAGATGCTATTCCACTATCGCTCTTATAATGAGTTTAGCCTCTCTCCCCCTCTTTCTCTGTCTTCCTACTCTTTCCTCTCACCCCCTGTCCTGCAAATACAGTTAGCTGCATGACCATCCGCGATGAATGGCTGTTAACAGCTGCCTCTTTTTTGATAGTTGCCTGTGAGAGCATGTAATTGCATTTGGCCTTGGGTGTACATGCACTCATTAAACCGGTGTCAGTGCCCATTACATTCCTCAGGAGTGCAACTCAGGTAGAATGCAAATCCCAGGCAGGAACGGAGCGTGCTCCCAGGATGTTTCAGCGCAGAGAAGAAAAACACTTTGGAGCTCAGATCAAAAAGAAAACCATGAATTATTATCGGTTTGGGTGTTTTCCTGTTTAAACTCTCCAGGGGAACTGTTCAGTCATTCTGATGAACATAAATACAAATTGAATTCAACACAAATAAAATTCAATAATTGTATCTAAAATAGATCCCAGAATAACCCTGCCAAAAATCTCACTATCAGTAGTAAGAGGATGTGTTCGGCTGAAATAATTGAGCTGGTCCAAGTTGTTAAGGCTCAGAGGGGATAAGATCTGCTATGCTGGGATTGGATCCATGCTGGGATAAGATGCAGAATTCCAAAAATGCCCATCTACATGCCAAGATTCTGTGTTAGACCCATTTGGTTACACTGAACCGCCTTATCTCTTTGCATATTATTTGGATACTGCTAACAAAACACATACATAAATATATTAAAGGCAAAGCATGTTTCAGTGACATTTATCTGAACATTCTAATGTGACTACAGAGGAAGGCGTTTTGAACTGTTATGGAAGTGGCAAACACTAAAACTAACAACCTACAGATTCCTCAAAACCTCCAAAACAGGCTTAATGTTCTCGACGGCTTTCATGTTCTGTATCTATCAGTTATTGTGACACACTGTGTGAGACAAATCATCAATCGTGTAACATCCAGTGAGATGCGATTGTCTGCCTGAATTCCACAATATTACTGCAGAGACAAAGAAGCCACGACATCTCATACAAGAGACTCATTAATGGACTTTAACGCCTGCCGCCCTGCTTATTCCCCAATCACATTATGACATGTTAATGTACTCGGAGGATGAAAGCAAATCAACGAGCAACGGCATGGCGTTTGTTTGGGGTTGCACGAAGGAAATATGAAGGATACTGCAGGCGTATAATGACCCCTAGTGGAAGAACTCTGCACGCACATCTGCGTGCGCACTGTCACAACCACACCCCTAAAAAACAAACAAAAAAAAGGTAAAAGCATGAAAAATTCAAAATATGTCTCTAGGAATCTAAAGATTGTTCATATATTTGCTCTCTGATCACTCAAAAAAAAAATTAAAATAAAAAATAGCTGTTGCAATTTTAGGATTAAGTAGAACAATGACGGGTGCAGTGCTGTAACTCTCCGACAGATGGCAAAGTCTGCTCAGTTCATACCGTGACACGGGCGTTATCCCTAAACTAGGCCTCTCCAACTCATTGTCTTCTTCAAACCCATCATGGAGTAAGCACTAAATTAAAACCCATAGCATAAAATAACAGAAATAAGCCATTTAATTTATATTGTTCCAGCCACATTTGAGCCACTTATTTAGTGAGTCTACCTCAACATCTCTACGATACTGCGTGATAAAATACGTCTGTACAGCCACTGTCAGGTTTTAGGGCATTGTTCAGTAGCAGTGTAGACCTGTTTGGCAGGCAGCACACTCCCTGTAGCTGGATTTGGTCTAAATCTGCCGGTGACTGTTCCAACTGTGCCCTTAACTGCTTTCTGGTGACTTGAATGATGAGCTCTGGAGCAGACAAAGAGAGTGTATGTGCACGAGAGAGAGAGAGAGGGCGAGAGATCCCATCATCCTTCCTGGTGGGAGGTTTGAGATGAGCTGCGCAGACCCGTCCGCTACCGACGCATCTTCCTGGCCTGCCCCCCTCTCTCTCTCTCGCTCTCTCTCTCCCTCCCGCTCGCTCCCTCTCCCAGTCTCTCTCTTTCCTCCTTTTCTGTCTGCCACTAGCCTACCTGAAGGGAAGTGTACAAAGCCGATAAGAAAATCTGGCGTGCCGGCGGGGCCCTGTGTGCGCTATGCTGCGGTAAAAGGGCCGCTATTTGCGGTGTTCACAGGGGATGTAGAGAAGAACAGAGGCGCCGCTCTCCCTCACGGACCGCGCCGTGTCTGCTTTTGCTCTACCCAGCCCGCCGCATCGCTGAGCGGCCTATGAAGCACACAAGATGTCGACCAGAACGCCATTGCCCACAGTGAACGAGCGTGACACCGAGAACGTAAGTGCAGCTGTCCGGAGACACCTGAGCGATACCGGGCGTGGGGACGGAGTGGTAACGACCCGGGGATGTGGTTATTTTGCGCACTGGCCGGTGCAGGTTAATGGCAGCTCTTCGTGAGGCTACAGTGTTGCAGAGTGACTCGACCAATGAGCACAGCAGCTTTTTTTCACCCCCCCTCCCTTCTGATGGGAATGAAAGCATGGAGCGTAGAAATAGCTTAGAATAAAAGTGCGGCCCGGCTGTGACTGCCTCGCTCTCTCTACACAACAAGGCTACCCTGAACAACGCACTGCGTCAGTATTATGCCGCTTTTAATGGCACAAGCGAGGCTTGAATGTTAACACTGAGAATGAGGTGTCTGTGTGGCCTGTGAGAAAATGGTGTTGCTCCACTCGTGCAGCTGGGGGGGGGGTATTTTCTAGTCCACGACGTCAATATATAGGGTGTGTGTGTGTGAGAGGGGGGGATGTTGCCCTACTTTTCAATTGCAAGGCTCGGTAGCATCGCAATGTAACATCCATAACCTATCGGGCCCTGCTGTAGGAGCACGCTCGGTGCTGCTGAGGAGGAGGCAGCGTGTTGTTGTTCAGCGAACCAACACGCAGACAACAGGGCGAAGAACGACTTGAATTAATCACAGGAGATTTCTCATGCGCCGTGTGGAGGAATGTTTATGAACGACCACCCACTCCCAATTATGGCGCGCACATCCACAATAATGTAGCTCTTCAGAGATCAGAACAGATGAGGGCTGCTCCTCTGTGTGTGTGTCTGTGTGTGAGTGTGCTGACAGGCTGTGACATATCTGGGTTCGTCTGATTTTTTTTCTTTCTTTCCTGGAAACAGAAGCCTCCTTTAAGGCTGCAGGCAGTCTTTTTTGTTTTTTTTTAATGGTTGACCTATTCATAGACTTACAGAGAGGGCTTTTATTTTGCCTCTATATTTCTGAGCACGTGTTTGCCCGGGTTGTCATGTTGAGGTGGTTAAAATTCAAGTGAGAAAATGCATTTCCTCTTCAGCAAAGTTGCATAACTTAACAAACCCTATTGTTAACTTTTACATGAAGACATCGGTCCTCTCTCGCTCTCATTGTCCGATACATTACTGAACAATGATCTGCCAGTGTTCAGTAATGCATCAGCTCATAGGAGTGCTAATGTAACTGTCTGTCTAATGCTGCACTCTCAGACACAGACACAGACTTCTGGGTGGCTATTAAAGCACTGCCTCAGCATCACTGGCAGTAGCCAGCCAGCCCAGGCTCCCTCTGTTCGACTCCAGCACGCAGCCCCAGGGCCCACTTGCAGCTGAACTGCATTGCATAACAGCTTATTACTCAGAAAGACAAGTGGCTTTAAGTGCAGCAAAACAGAAGTAGCTCTCTTCTGGCTTTCTTCTTCATCTTTTTTTATTAATGTGTGTGTGTATGTGCACAGGTGTGTTATGCCTCATGTTTGCCCCCCTGAAGACATCATCTCAGTGTCTGGGATCAATGGATGGACAAGTGAAACAAATTTTGTGCATTAATCAATCACAAGAGCCCAGAGTCATTTGCCTGTCCAAATATTCCACTGCTGATTTAGAGAACCTAAGCCAAGTGTGTGTGTGTGTGTGTGTGTGTGTGTGTGTGTGTGTGTGTACACAGTTGTGTGGCTGAAGGTCAAACTGGCCTCATTACAGGTGCGATCTAAAATTGACTTGAAAGGCACTAGTGTGGCATTTACCCGCTGCAAAAACAACACATGCACATTTCTCTGATCTAAAAGAGGCATTACAAACAAAACCATCTGACTTTGTCGGGATTTAATATAAATTTATGCTGTGGAATGTACACATGCATCATAGCACTCCCTCAGTGAGGCTAGCTGAGGTGTTGCGCACACAGCAGGGTGTAGCGTTTCCCCAGTGAAATGGGAGCAGGGGAGCCCGGGTAACCAGACCAAGGCTTTATTCTCTGGCTGGGTGTGGTGCTCAGGAGCAGAGGATCATGGGATCTCTGACCTGGACTGACATTAGCAGCTGTTGTAGAGGAGAGGACCAGAGGAGACTGCATATAGCCTGTGCCAGCATAGTACTTATAGCAAGCTGTTCCTAATTCACCTTCACATGCTGTATCACAGAGACGCTTGTTATTGGTTTTGACTGTGGAACCAGCAACATTGTTATCACAAAATGTGCCTGTGTGTTACACTTTTTTTGCTGGTTTTGTCAAAGACACACAGTCTGAAGTTCAGTTTCTTCTGATATTGACTCTTACACTGTGAATGATAGGGTCATTAGGTTTAAGGCGTTAAAGCACCGAGATTTTGATTCTCCCCCAAATACTTCTGTATAGATCCTCATTGTGAAACCAACTCTGGAATTGGGGCAAAGCTACTCTTTCAAAGTTCAGCTTTAACAGTACTGCATTGCTTCTGTATGTTTTGCCTGTATAGCAAAATGATCAGTTTGGAAATGTGCCACAAAACTACTTAAATAATATTGGTGTCTGTGTAAATCAAAGGATGTTGCTGATCTCCACTTTTTTTCCCTGCAGCACTCTTCGGTGGACGGCTTTGTTGAACCCCAAGCCCCCCCAACAAAGTCCGCGAGTCGTCACAGCCTGCCACGATGCCGCAACTCTTTCACCTCCACAGAGGAGCACCCTCACATTGGCAATTACCGCCTCCTCAAAACCATTGGGAAGGGGAATTTTGCCAAAGTGAAGCTGGCACGACATGTCCTGACTGGACGAGAGGTGCGACAAATTTTTAATCTTTGCTTTATAACGTTTATACTGTGCGTTTTATTTGTGTTATATAATATAGTGATGCACTGATCCAATATTTATATGGGATATTGATCAGCAGCAGTGCATTATTTGCTAAAAGGACAGCTAACAGCAAAGGATCAGCAGTTTAAGGTATTTTAAATCTGCTACACCAACAACTTCTCTGTTTTAAGTAGTTTGTGACTAAGCTGTGCTCACTAAGTTGACTGAAAAGCTCAGTCGGTGATTCTTTCTCTGCAAGACTCTGTGCAGTAGGTTTTTAGTTCATGAGTTGTCATCGACTCAGATTTTTGTTATCATGACCTCCACCTGCCTTTTTTCTTTTTTGTTGCGGTGCATGAACGGTAAAGGTGAGAACGGGAAAAAGGACAAACTACCACAACAATAAACAGATGCTAAGCTGGAATAAAATGAGTAATAATATTATTAGTTATTTAACACAAATTGCTACTGCTGGGTCATTTGAGCTGCAGTCTAATCAGGGACACTCAGACTTCCCTCTCTCAGGCCACCTCCTCCAGCTGTTCTGGGGGGACACCAAGGTGTTCCCAAGTCAGCCAAAATGTGTAATCTCTCCAGCACGTCCTGAAACTGCACCAGGGAATCCTCCCAGTAGGATATGCCCATCCTGGTCAGAAGCCTGAAGCTTCAACCGGCTGCTTTTTTCTCAGAGCAACTGTACTTTGAGTTCCTTCCAAATGACCGAGCTCCTCACCCTGTCTCTAAGGTGAGCCCAGCCACCCTTCATGGAGGAGGCCCATTTCACTTCTATTCACAGTCTCATTTGTTCCATCACCACCCAGAGCTTGTTCCCACAGGTGAAGGCAGGAACGTAGATCAACGGCTCCACTTTCACATTCAGCTCTCTCTTCAACATGACACACCAGTATAGCGTGCACATCCAAGTGGGCACAGTACCAACACCTGTTAATCTCCCGCTCTGCTCACCCTTATTATTGAACAAGACCCCCCCAAGATACTTAAAATCCTCCACTTTTGGCCAGCAACTCATTCCCAATCTAGAGTGGGCACCCTTTTCTGACTGTGACTCATGGTCTTACACTTGAACTATAACTTGGAACCCAGGGCAAGCTGGAGGTCGTTGTATGACGAACCCAACCTATCTGCAAAATGCAGAAACATGATCTAGAAGCCACCAAACTCGACCCCCTCTAACACTTTTAAAGTTTGTGCATAAAAAATGTTGAACAAAATCAAAAGTTAGGATTAAGGAGTCAGCGTTAGCTCCTGGCACAAACTGTTTGTGCTGATATTAATGTCACAGGGGGTTTGAAGCTCTGCAGTCACCGAGTCAGCAAATCTTTGGTAACTTTTACACACCATGTGCATCAGCACTCGGCAACCACGCTCTGTAACTTTAAATGAGCGGTTCCTCAACCCCTTGCAATAGTACCACTCTGAGTTAAATGTTGAATATCTTGGAGGTAAGAAGGTTCATGAACTGACTTGTTCCAACAGTGGTATCCTATTACAATATTACGATCAAATTCAGTGAGCTCTTTGGAACAACCCATTCTTTCATAAATGCTTGTAAAGGCACCTGCGGCGATGGGAAAACACCTGAATTCAAAGATTAAGAAACTCTGTGGCCCTCTGTGGCCGACTCTTTCATTGCTCCATGTTAACAATTAAGACTGCAGTTTTCTTTCATTGTTGGTTGATTTAAGTTCAGATCCCTATTTAGGAGTGTTCTTGTTTTATTCGACCTATTTAAAACATGAATATATTTAATTCACCCTCACAGGAAACCAACAAAGCCATACTGTACTAAATACTCTGAGTGACTTTTTCATTTATAGTTTCAGTACTTAAAAGAAAAATATTTCAGCTTCACGGCTGAATTATTTGCATCTTTTTCAAGTTATGCCTCGCCGCATAGAAACCACAACGTGACAGAATGATGGTATCGCTATTTATTTATCAACTCAAAATGATTATACATGAATTAGTTGATAAGGCATTGATCTACTTGCAGTCAGACCCAGTTTTCGGCCGTGTTCTGGCTGTCAGATGAACGAATTATCTCCTGTCATGACAATGTTGTACTTGACCATGTTAGCTTTCCCAGTGAGGACAACCTCTCGCTCCCTTTCACCCACTCACAGTCATACACTGCTGCCTTGTCAGAGTGATAGATGCCCTGCTTTGATGTGTTGTAATTAAAGCTCCTGTTTCTCTAAGGAGAAAACGATGACCTGCGATCTGCTCACTGTCTTTCACTCAGTAGGACCCGCAGGGCTCACTGACAGCCCCGATCCACCTCGGAGGTCCTTCTCATGTCTGTCTTAGCCACTTGCATCTTTTAATCCTCTGAGTTTTAAAAAGCATCAGGTCATATCGGTATTGAGTGCCCAGGGAATAAATATTCTCTCAGGTCTAACCGGTAACAGTTTGATCTGTTCTGTGTCCTTTAATGCAAGTGTAAAACAGACACATTGAGTGTGCTACCCACTGTTTGCCGAGAAGGTCAGGCGCCACTTTGTGTGCCTGAGAGCCTTTGCTGGCTCATCAGAATGCAAAGACATGGATCAGAGTAAGGGAGAAAACAGGTGGAAAGAACATGACCCACTAAAACGAATGTTATCGTAGCAGGAACCTAGAAAGACACTTACTGACATAGATTTTCCAGATGTGATAAACAGAGGTTTAACTGTGTAGAAAAACAACAAAAGGTCCTGTGAACCAAAAAGGAGGTTGCACAGACTCACTTCCACGTGACAGAGTGTCCTCTGTCTGCCCAAACGAACACGCACGTCAATTCACACGCATGCTGAGCTATACTAATGGTAACATTTGCCTCTACCATACGCCCCTATGAACTTACTCAGCGGACAACATTATTTGTAAACTTAACTGAAATTAAGACGTAGTCCTATAATGTCATGACTTTTCTATATCAGGGGTATTTAATTAAAATTTAAGGAGGTCCAGTTAAAACTCCCTCAAACAAACATTACAGTCCAGTACGTTTTATTTTTAAGTAGCTTAAAAACGTTCAACATTATTTCAACAATGTTTATTATTCTTTTTTTTTTTTTTAATGAACTGGCGTGCAGTCTAATAATATAATAATGACAGAATGTCATTTTCTCGTTTCAAGTAAAATAACTTTTGAATTCAAATGTCTTTAAATAAAGTGCTCAATTTAAAATGTTAAAAAGTGTAGTTTGACTTTCTTCTTTGCTTCGTTTTCTTTAACCACATTTTACGTGTAAACCCATCTCAGCTTTAACCCTCCGTTTCTTTCTGTGTGTTTCCTGTGTGCATAAATTGACCATCACAAAGGAAAAGGCAGCACAGATGAAAAATACCTTTACTGTAAATACGAGAGAGTAAAATAGAAACTGTCCATCAAAATCCACAGTCCACCTATTGGTGACCTGGGATTGATATAATTTATTATTAGTGTGGTTTTATCATACATATAGTGGCAATATTGGGGGAAACCAATCAGATATAGATTGTACATAAAATATACTTGCAGCCAGTGTTGAACCCTGTCTTTTATTGTCCAAGTTTGAAGCCTTGGGTTTGTCGCTTTCTCTGTTGCAGTCTTTGAAAACTGGATGAGAGAGCAGAACTCGTTAGCGAATGTTAGCATTAGCTAGCTTGGTTAACTCATTCTGATAATTGTATTGCACACTCACAAGGTAGACATGCCTATTTCACAGTAAACAGGACAGTAAGTTACAAAATGACCAAATGTTTCTGCAATGAAGAAGATTTGAAACTATCTGTTGAGGCTATAAACTGCTTGCCTGAGGCAAAAACTTAAGTGAGAAGCAGAATTGTTTTCTCAGACTCTTGTATACCATAGATGACTTTTTCTACCACGAAGAGTCACCATCTGGCCATTAGGACTGCTTCACAGACCTGGAGGCTACATCCATCAAGTTTACATATGAGCATGAATGTCATGGTAATTTAATGCTTTTAAGGCATTAGGTTTAGAGTAAATGGTCACTTTCCATTAATTCTGAATTATGTTTACAAATAGTTTTAACGTAAATAACAAATCAATCAAATTATCTGTTGATCTGTTTATCTTTTTCAGTCTATGTTGCAGCTTTCTTGCTGACACATGGAAGGAATTTGACCCTTGTTCTTAGAAGCTCTCAATATCCTCTTAGTCTCCGCAGAGAGCAAATTTACTTGGAGAGCTAAATATAGAAACGAGGAAAACAAAGCACTGAAAATATGGACATACTCATTAGCACTTATATGGCAAGTATGGTATAAACTGTGCTTCTTGTTTTAGAGTGCATAGAAGTGTGTAGAAGCAAATATGCATACAACATTCAGAGCACTTATTTGCATAGATGTGACGTGAAAATAACTTTTGTTGTCGTACATTTCATACATCAGCCCTGCTCCCTGTATTACAGTCATGCCTTTCTTTTCATCGCATATGACCTTATACAATGCTAAAATACTTCCCTTTAGCACACAGATATCATGATTCTGTGGTTTTGATAACAGAGCCTAAAGGGAAATCAGAGTGTAGAGGAAACGCGCAAAGCACTCGAGCACACGAGCGATGCAAAGTTTCCCCTTTGTGTCCTCGCTGTCTAAATATTCACACACGATCACAAGTCCTGCATACTGTGAAGAGCATATGGCCCCTGTGTTACGACTGGGCTGAATAATTAACACTGATGCACAGTGCCCTTCTGTCACTGTGAAACTGAATTATTTACCCTCAAATCCATTAGCGTGAACACACACGCACCCACATGCACACAGAGGCCTTGTGTATGATTTTTGTGCCGTCCACTCATTCATCAAATCTCTGTCTGCTAACAAAAATGAAAATATTTTCCCGGCATCGTGTCGAGGAAATTAAATGAATCTCACTGACTCATGCAAAGGGAATAGTGGAAGTTGATGCAGCAGAGTGACACATGAGGACCGTTCCAACACCTGTAGGCGTACTGTACATCAACAGACACGCAAATACGTGCCTAAACCTGAGCTTCGTCCGTGACAGGAGGAAGCAGAGAGGAAGGGAGTCTGTCTGTGCACCTGCCCACCTAAGAAGGGCTACAAATAGACACCACCTGCATACTGTGTTTTTCTACACATAGTAGGCCTTTCTGCAGTCTTTCACTTTGCTCCATCCTCTCCCTGTTAGACTGTTTCTTGGTGTTATTATCAAGTTTGGCTTCTGGGGTTGTATCAAATTAAATTACAAAACAATTTGTGCCATAGTTCTTAGGGAAAGTGGTTTTAGATGAATAACCTGTATTCTCATCACCATGACTCAGCATCTGCTTGCTGGTTTCCCCCCTTACCAGGCTTACCAACAGCCTGCATCCACTGAAGCATGCTTATTAAGCTCTTATAAGGCCAGAGGCACAGTAATGCTTTAGAAAAAATGTATGTTTTTGTGATATTATTCATCTTTAATGTTATCAGTGTGTCTTCTACAGAGGTTACAATCTTTGTGCTAGAATGTAATTCAGCAGATGAACATAGATGATGACAAAATCTCTTCAAGATCCGCTCCTATGATACTTCTAATGTTAGACATGGTTATGATTGGAGATCATGGTTAAGGCACAGCTCCCTGGGGGTAGAGTGTGGGGGGGGACACATCCTACAATAATGTTGTATAAATCACTTGATTTGAGATGAGTCGTGCAACTCCTATACCCAACAAAATGTTAAAACCTAGGGCTTTGTCACTGTGTGATACATTCACTATATTTCCAGAAGTTATTCACTTCCATAGCCACAGGTGAATAAAATCGCCTGTCTCATGTTTGCAGGCTGCTTCTGCAAACATTTGTGAAAGAATGAATTGCTCTCAGGAGCTCAGTAAATTCCAGCATGGTACCGTGATACGATGCCACCTGTGGAAGAAGTCCAGCCATGAGATGACCTTGCTATTAAAGATAAAGTAGTTTAAGAACTGCACATGGAGATTTTTGTATGAAGAGTTTCAATGGCCCAGCAGCTGCAGCCAAGCTTTCCATCAGAATGCAAAGTTTTGGTGTGGTGTAAAGCATGCCATCACTGGACTCTAGAGCATTGGAAACCTTTTCTCTAGAGTGACAAATCATGCTTGTTCATATGACAATCAAATGGATGAGTTTGTGTTTGGGGGTTCCCAGGAGAATGGTACTGTTCTGACTGCGTTGTGCCAAGTGTTAAGTTTTGGTGGAGATGGAATTATGATGTGGGGTTGTTTCTCGTCCAACATCAGTGTTTGATCTCACAAATGCACTTCTGGAAGAATGATCAAATATTCCCAGAAACACTCCTAAACCTTGTGGAAAATCTTCCCAGAAGAGTTGAAGTTTTTATTGCTGCTAAGGGTGGGCTGAAATCACATTAAACCCTATAAGAATGGCAGACGAGCAAATACGTTTATGCATCTTTAAATTCTCCTGTATTGTTACTTAGTGTAAATCCAAGATACAGATTCTTTTGGTTAAGTCCAAACTGCAGCCATGGACAGCATTCACAGTTATAGCTGGACTCATGCTCTGTCCCCATACGTGTGATATGCTAACTTTGTGCAATGTAATAAAAAGTACGTACATTTACATGCGCCATTTGGTGCAATAAAGTTGGGCAAACAACACAGCGTTCTGTAACCTACTGGTTTATTCGATCAGGAAAGTGGAACTTTGACAGACTAAGTTAATTTTTAACTGCACAGATGTTAATTCGATATTTTTCTGTTTGCTTTATTAATGCATTTTATGAATATATTATCTTAGCACCAAAGCCAACAGCAGCTTCTCCTTTCCAGTTCTGAATTGAGATAACAGCATCCATTCAGTACAAAGTACAGTGCAAAAAGAAGGAACAAACGCATGTTTAAGAGCTTTGATACTGTCAGTTGGTTGAAGAGTCTCAAGAGACATATGGAGGCTGTAAAACGCGTGAAGGATTTCAAATATCAAGTCAGCAAACAGCTACTAGTTTGATCCTTAGACCCCTTTGCTCTCTGTAGTCAGGCTAAGAAAAGATTTTATGGTAATTACCTGTGGTTAGGCTATAAAAACTGTCATTCTAATTTATTTACGCATATAAAAAAAGCTTAGCATAGCACTTTTTTCACACATGCAGCTGTGAACTTTTCTAGACTTGTGTGTGAGCAATCAGCTCAGACATTAAATGGTGTTTAACCTGAGAATTTAGTAGTACAGGATGACTTTATGTGTGCTACAAGGGAGCTAAGGGGTGGGGGGCAACATATCAGTGTATGAAAAACTAAAACTTCTCAAGATAATATAGTGGCTCGCTTTTGACTCTGCAGTATGGCACAGATAGTCAGTGAAAGCTGCTGAGCTCTCAAAGTGAGGAGACTATGTCAGTTTCCTCAAGCACTTTGGGGTGATTATTGAGATGGATGCAAATGACTGCTGACATGGTTGCCAATTGAGAATATTTACCCAAACTTTTCTTGCTCCCTGCTTTAAGTTGCCTTTCTCAGTGTGTAAAGGCTCTTGATTCACAGTATAGTCATAGTCAAGAGGGAATTTGTATTTCTGCTTTGATCTCTGCAAATCAATGCTTCACGTCTTAATGAATTACTGAATAGAGAAGCTTTTAGGTGTGTTCAGGCTGAATGGATGATTCAGCTGTGACATGTTTTGACAAAGTCACCTCACCGCACAATAGTGAAATAATAAGAATTCATTTCAATGAAAGTTTTAACTGCACAAATACAAAACTGGAATTAGCTTTGACATCTTGGTTATCTTTTATTTTTTTCCTGTCTGCATCCCGCTCTCTCTCCCCCCTTCCCTCCCTTTCTTTTACTTCCCCTGTCTTCCTGTCTTTTCTCTCTCTAGGTGGCGGTGAAGATAATAGACAAAACCCAGCTGAATCCAACCAGCCTACAGAAGGTGAGTTTATGTTTTATGACCACATGGTAACATTGATGTCTTGGTTACAGTGTTCGTGGGCTTTTCCGATAGTCTTTCCCGAGTTCTCCCCACTCTGTTCTTTGCTCTTTGAACTCAGGATGTGCTATTTTACATAATGTAATCAGATGTACTCAGGAGAGACCACAGGGCTTGTTTAATCTCCAGCCACAACCTCCTTCACTCCTGACTCTGTTGTTTGTGGTTACGGGCAGCTAAAAATACACTTGCTGTCCGGTTTGTCACTTCCCTTGTCTAGCAGTCATAACCAATTAGAAAAAAGGCTGTGGGACTGTTTCCTGATTACTGACTCCCATTAAACACACGTGGTTATCTTTGTGCTCTTTGTCCATATATTGCATTATTAGCTCTCAAACCAGGCTAATCCAGGTTCATCTTCAAATAGGTCTTTGAATATATGTGAAAAGGGAAGGAGTGCTCAAAAGCTCCTCACTTTCCCTAAATTTCGTCACTCCAGTGGTTTTAAACTTAAGCCAGTCCTCACAAAGAAAGCTATCCAAGTAAATGCACAGACCGGTACACATACAGTCATCATCGCAGATTAGAACATGTGGAAGGAAAGCAAGAGCTGCCAACATCACCTACTGCGAGTCTAAAAATAAATCAGGTGTGCAGCTGACTGACTGGAATTCTTTTCATGATCATGACATTATCGTAGCGCGGCTCACCAGCGCTGCTGCTCTTTTACTTTCCGGTTTTTGTAAAAGATGAAAAAATTACCTAGCAACTGACTGACTCATTTTGATAATGGACAATTATAACAACCACACCTACATAAATGACACTTGATGGTGTCTTTGTAGGCCACCAGGGTGGGAAAATGTTGCCCCCTACAAGCTTCTTAATGACAAAATAATTGCGATTAGCTTCTAAATAGTGCTTCCACCTTATGTTGGTCTGAATGGAGATGAGATGAGTGAACTCGGTGAGTGAGTGAAGGCTGGCCTAATCAAGCAGAGTGTAATCATAAAGGGCTATTGTGAGACCAAATCTGGTTCACTGCCGAAGTCCTTCTTTGGCATCTGTAAAACACGGTGGTTTTTCGCCTATCAGGGCATTTCTAACACGATTATATTCCTGCAATTGTCTTGGATCTTAATGGGATCCGACGGCAATTCTTTAGCCAATCAGTGTGTAGTTGCTGTGAGAGTTTCAAGCTCTCAGTTCCACGCTCATCTAATCTGACCGAGATAATTCTCGTTGTTTGAGCTCTTTTGTGTCGCAGCCTATTGTGTGGTTTCTAATCTGTGCACAAAGTGAGGGTAATGAACATTTTGTTTTGTGCGTATGTGGTGGATTAATATTCTGCATAGAAACTGACTGGGACACTGCCAGATTGGGTCATGAGGAGTTTCATACCGGATGGGTTGGGTTGTCCGCTGTGTAGTGTTGAATGTAGCAGGACAGATGTATCACGTGACCGTGCAGCCCAGTTGATCAATTATTCAGTGGGCTTTCATATGTGAGCTGCAGCACTTATACAGCTTTTTTTAATATATAGGGGATAAAGTGTTTTTAATATTACATCATACAGTACATTGGCGTTTGCATTCACATTAGCAGATGATGTAAAATGTTCTGTATTTGTATCAACTGTAGAGTCTTGTTATGTATCCTTATTTGGAGCATATACACAGTTATATATTTTCACGCCCTCTGCTCCATACTGTAGATTCCCGTAATAGTATACAGATATGCCATCTGCAATGCAGAAGCTCGTCTTGTAATGCAGCAGCCGTCTCCTGGACTGAATCGATCGTCTCATTGACCCAGAGTGTCCTATGCTACCCTTGTAAAAGCTCCATCACGAATACATTAAAGGGAACATGTGCTTTTTATATACAGTTTTCTGCTTGGGCACTCTTTCGACCTTGGACTGATCAAATAATGCCTTGGAAAAACCAAAGAGAAGCAACATTGCAGTCATTTGCTCTGTTTCCTGTTTTTTTGGAGGTTTGTATTGCTGCTGATTATCAATTGAAAGGCTGGAAAAATAATAACAAGTGGGCATCGAGAGTGCAAAAATGAGAAATCACCACTGTGCTATAATATGTAGTGTGGATAATTTAATCTCGCATTTTATCAGAGCTTTTCATAGATCTAATTTTATTTTCAGCCATGGTTTTTGCTTTTAACGATGATGAAAACAAGATTATGGAGATTCTTTTTTTCTATGATGCGTTTGTATTGTGTCGTCTAATAAATCTAGCATTTCCCTTTATGTTTCTGTTCTATTCTCCATTAAAATCCCCCAAGTCACACCCTGGCAGGCTGACGCATTTTCAGTTAGGTTCACATTTGTTTGTTTATTTATTTTTCAGTCCAGTTATAATTAAAATTCAAGAAAACACAGTTAAGGTTTTTTTTTTTAAAAAAAGAACCAAAAAAGAAAACCTTTACAATATTTAAGATTAAAATAAAACAAAACAAACCATGCTCTTACCAAAGTCAGTCATGATATTTAGATTTTTCATTCACTCTTAAATGTTTCCTGGGTGTACAAAATATTCATCCTGGTCACTTTGTTGGGTACACGTTACTAGCGCTTGGCTGGACCCTCTTTTGTCTTCAGAACCATTAATTCTGCTGCTGGAAACATTCCTCAGAGATTTTAGTCTGTATTGACATGATAGCACACATCCAGGATCCATGAATCTCCTGTTCCACCACATCCCAAAGGTGCTCTATTGGATTGAGATCTGGTGACTGTGGAGACCTTTTGAGTACAGTGAACTCACGGTCATGTTCAAGAAATCTGAGCTTTGTGACATGGTGCGTTATCCCACTGGAAACGACCATCAGACCATGGCTACACTGTGGTCATAAAGGGATTGACATTGTCAGCAACAATACTCAGCTATGCTGTGGTGTTTAAATGATGCTCATTTGGTATTAAAGACCCCAAAGTGTGCCAACGAAATATCCCCCACACCATTACACCACCACTGATATGTGGCATTTGTTCATGCTAAATTTGAACTCTAGGTTCTGAACACTGCAGCAGATATCGAGATTCATCAGACCAGGAAACATTTTTCCAATCTTCTAATTGGTGAGCCTGTATAAATTGTACCCTCAGGTTCCTGCTCTTAGCTGACAGGAGTGGAACCTGCTGTGGTCTTCTGCTGTAGCCAGTTCCTTCAAGGTCTGACATGTGCGTTCAGAGATGCTCTTCTGCACAACTTGGTTGTAACGAGTGATTATTTGAATTACTGTTACATTCAGCTCAAGACAGAATGTCGCTTTTCGCCTGTCTTCTGGCCATTTAAAGTCATTTAAATCACCTTTCTTCTTCATTCTTATACTGGGTTTGAATGTCCTAAATGCTCAGAGTTGCTGCCAGTTGATTTAATGATGTCATATTTGCATTAGCGAGCAATGGAATTTGTGTCTACCTAATAAAGTGAGTATATTAAAATAAGCGATTTTGTTGAAGGCACTCTTCAAATTACAAGTCTAGACCTAATTTCACTGTAATGCTTGAGGCTGTTTGGGCTGCTCTATGACCCTTCACCAATGAGTAGATGCAAAATTTAAGCAGCTATACACAAATTCCCCCCTTTCGACATCGGTATCATAGTAGTTTTTGTATTTTTACTACACAGCTGTCTGGACAGCAAATTGATTATCGTGTGATGTAGATTTTCATGGTTAAAATGCTGGTCTGCATAGCTAAGTAAACTATATCTGGAGGCAACACTAAATACGTGGATCGAGAAGGATTGTCCAGTGCATTTAAAAAAAAAAAAACTAATCTGGACTTGATTAGACCTTTTGTACGCAGGGCAAACATGGAGAACATTTGAGCCATTCATGCTGACTCTGTTTCAGTGTGGGTTTGAGATGCCTGATTGGGCCACATTATTCCTACACTCCCTGCCACTCTTTCATGTTAGCCTGTCAAAATGCCACTAATATTTCTTTTTATGGTCTCAGAGGAGCCAGGCTGTGGGCTCACCATCTGGCACTGTAGGCACAACCATCGCCCTGTCAGATCTTTTACTACCACACGCATGCACATACACGCAAACCTGTATGACACACAGAGACATAAGCAGAAGATATTTGGTTTATGCAGAAGGCTCTAGCTGGCAGAATCTCTGGGGATTTTTTTTGTCATTTTTGGCAACATTATGCACACATTTATGCATTAGTGTAGCTAGCATCCTCTCTGATTAGAATTAGCTTTATTTCACATCAAACAGCACTTTAACACTTATTTTCTTAAGCATATCTGTGTGAGCCCACAGTGTCCCGATCACTTGATTTTAAAGAGGGGTTAGCAGAGGCCAAAATGAGTCATGAGGTTACAGCGAACCTCCCCTCTTTTTCTTTATGGCCCATTGGCCCTGATGTGACTTTGAGGTGGTTTCAGCCCCAACAGGAAATGAGGTCAGCTTAGCATCCAAAGCACCTCCTGAGATTCGCCACAGGAAATGCATCACATGTCATCTGTGGTCAGGGTTGTTGACGTTGTCATGGTTTTAGGCATTTTAGCCCTAAAATAGGCCTCTCCGCTAATCCCCTCCGAGCAAACGCTGCGCTCATCCCATCATCCCAGCGCTTTCTCTTTGTAATCTGTAAATAAGAGTTGTTTTCTTTTTCATCGCTTAAAAGACGCCAGTGAAATATGGAAGGTTGCATGATTGGCATGTGGTTCTCTTCTGTTACACATGACATGTAAAAGACTGAAGAGCATGAAGAGGGTAAATTAAACCCCAGAAACACTGGCAGCTTCTCTAGTTATTATTTTTAACATGGCTCAAAGCTGCAGTACCAACCTTTACCCTCACTCTTATATCCGAGTGTGACTGTGTGAGAAACTGCTCCGAACAATACACGGCGACTCTGTTTGTGTATTCTACAAAAAGCTCACTATGGGGTCAAGCTCTTGTAAATGGGTGTTGTTGATGTCTGTCTTGTGCCTGCCATTCTGCATTAGCCAATGAAACGCTGTTGAGCCTATGGGCTAGCGAAGCTTTGGTCTTGTTCAGATGAGCAGAAGGTGATTGGACGGGCAGCACTTGTGTTTGAGGTGAATCATAACACAACTGAAACGCTGGCTAAGATATGCACAGATTTACATGTTTGTGAATATTTTCTGTTCCATAAGACATATTATACAAGCGTTAAAATGAGTTTTGGTGTAAGTAAAGTGTGTTTTGGTTTTGTGGATTATGAATAACGAGTGGCTCATAGTTGCAGAGTGATTGGAAAAAGATGTGTGCCTTTTCTTGTTGGGTTTTAGCACCTTGGGAGTCGAGGATGGGATTGTTTCCTGAATATCAGTGATGCCTGTCTGTTTGTCTTTGTCTCTCACTGTCTTTCTTGGAAAAACAGAAAGCTATGGTTATTTACTGATATGTGGTTTTTTATGTAATATTTGAGCACTTTAAACATGCACGCACGTACCCATTAGAGGGATGAGGGCTTCCAGACTACTCATCCTATCAATAATCTCCATGTTGAATGAGCAGCTGTGCTGCTGTGACTGAAATAGTCCAGCCAGTTCTTGTAAGTGTTCCCAGTCTGATATCTGCTCCTTCTGTATGGGGACTGCTGTAATTAAGGCTAGTTTGGGAGACTGGGTGCCTCTGGGTGGCTGGAAGTAGGTCACTGGCACAGACTACTGAGATTCAACCGCATTGCAAATGATGTGTGCGATGCAAATTTGTTGTTTTTGTAGCTCTTTCTGTAATCCTTGTCTACCTGAAAATCTGCTTTATGCCAGGCTGTGACCCCCCCCCCCCCCCCCCCCCTTCCTGCATCTGTAGATATTATTGATATTAATAGTAGATTGGATCAAAGACCGCTAATTCATTATCTCCTGTCAGCCTGCATGGTGGCTACATCCTTATTGAGCTTATATCGACAGACACAGTGTTTGTTGTTGTCGTTTTCCACTGCCCTTCTCAGATTTGTTCTAATTTTTGTTTCCAAGTGGCTGCACGCGTGCTTCCCATGTGAGGGGCTTTAGGGCAATGACGCAAACGAGAGAGAGAGAAAGAGAGGCGGAACAAGGCAGAGACGGGAAGAGATAAGAGACTGAGATAAAGCACTGCCTCTATAATTCATCACTCATCCAGAATATTACAGATTTTCTGTCTTGACCAATGCATCAGATATTAAAGCACGTGCATGGATGGATGTGTATCGGAGGTTCTAACTTTTTTTGGGGGGGGGTTGTTTTTTATTCTTGTGTAGTGCGGTAGATCTTCTGGTTATTGTGTCAGTGTGTTTCCACTCTAATTGACTTTGTTACCACGGGGGAACCTCTCAGGCCAACATGGCAGTTGATGAGTATGGAGCAAGGTTTGCCATGCAGAAGCCTGCTATTCTGAGGCACTTGGATCAGGAAGATTTTTGTCCCATAACAAATTCAGGCTATAAAATCTGCATGCACACATTCCTTTAAAATGTCAATCTCAAAATAGTTGCATTAATGTATAAACGTGAGTGTATATATCGTACATGTACATCGTACAAGTGAACACCATACACTCAGTCTGTAGGAACTCTATATTTGTGCCTGTTAATATGCTGTAAACTGTTTTCATATTAGTACAGAAATAGATCACACAGATTAGGTACAAAGCCATGAGAGGGATGCTAAAAGTTTTTGCACAGTGAATTTGAAATCAGTCAACATGTGATGGAAGTGCAGACTTTCAGCTTTAATGCAAAGATGTTTAACAAAAATTTCCTATTAACCATTTAATTTTCATACATAGTTGCTCACAAGTATTTGGACAAACTAACATAATTTTAAATATAAGGACTGTTTTTGATAGTTTGATGAAAATCCTTTGCAGTCAGTCACTAAAGATCACCAAACGCTGTTTCCTCCCATGAGATCCTCTGTGAGGGCCCATCACTGCAGCCACATTCATATGCTGCTTGTTTGTGGGTTGATCTGCATTCAGTTTCGCCTTCAGTACCTGAAAACCATGCTCTGTTGAGTTGAGATCACGCGACTGACTTGGGCATTGAAGAATATCCAATTTCTTTGCCTTGAGAAACTCTTAGGTTGTGTGCTGTTAATTCAGTTTTGCAGCATTTGGCGAAATGAGCAGAAATGAGCACACAGAGTATCGCCTTGTGCACTTGTTCAGAATTCATCCTGCTACTTCTATCAGCTGTCACATCATCAGTAAACACCGGCGACCCAACAGTGACCTCCTTCCACTAGCAGCAATACATGTTCACGGCATAACACCGCCTCCACTAGAGGTGGGAACCATACATCCCACGATACGATATTATCACAATACTTAACGCACGATACGATATTATTGCAAGTTTTTTTTAAAATATTTTGCGATATTCAGATTCTGTACATAAAGGTAAACTTTATCAATATTCATTTTATCTAATATCAAAGTCTCGCACTCAGTCTTTCTCTCATTTCAGTCAGTTTTATTGTTGACAAACTGAACGGTTTGTATTACAGTCTAGCCCAGCTTAACTGAATGCAACCATCTGGTACAATTATAGCTATTTTGAACTATGAAATTTATGAAAACTATGCAGCCCATTCAGCAACTGAAGAATTTGAAAGTAAATTAAAACAAAATATCATTTTACATTAAATAAAAAAGTTTTAAACCTATCCCCACTAGTGGATAACCCAAATTGTCACTAGGTGTGAATGTGCGAATGAAAGTGAGTGCGAATGGTTGTCTGTCCCTGTATGTTGGCCCTGCGACAGACTGGCGACCTGTCCAGGGTGTACCCCGCCTCTCGCCCTATGACAGCTGGGATAGGCTCCAGCGCCCCCCGCGACCCTGAAAAAAAAAAAAGGATAAGCGGAAGCGAATGGATGGATGGAAAAAAGTTTTAAACTTAATTAAAATAAAACATGTCTTAAATTAAAATAAGTAAACTGTCATGTTTATTGCTGCCAAAGAAAAAGTTAAACACATTTGGACAGTGAAGGAATGTCAGGATTCTTGCTCAGAAAAAGGATCAACATGCTCTGAAGTCAGAGCACAAAAACCTTTTTTGTAACAAAATATCGATTTCTGCTGTCCCTGTATCGATACATTATTAGCAAAAAAAATATCACGATACTACACAGTATCAATTTTTTCCCCCCACCCCTAGCCTCCACCATGTTAGACAGGTCATGTGGTATGACCTGCCTAAGTCTAACCTGACCTTCTTGTTCTTGAGTGTAGCCAGTGGTTTGCACCTTGTAGATCCTCTACATTTGCATTCATGAAGGCGTCTCTTCATTGTAGACTTTGACAGTTATACATCTGCCTTCTCAGGAGTGTTCTTGATTTGGTTAATTGCTGAGAAGTTGTTCTTCTTAATAATGGAAATCATTCTTTTAGCATCCGGTTTAGTTGTCTTCTGTGGTCTTTCGGGCCTTTTGGTGCTGCTCAGCTGGCCAGTGCATCTCTTTTGGGCCTGATAATTAAAACGGTGAAAAGCTATAAAATGAAATTCAGATATGTCTGTATTACTGTGATCTGTCATGAAACGCCAAAGAAGCTCGCTTACTTAATAGGGATGAAATATAATTACATTTTTTTTGCTATTGTCAATAAATGTCATTAACATGACGATGAAAAGGACATTTTTGAAACTTTATGATGAAGATTTATTTACAAAAAAAATGTCTTGGACTGCTTATTTTGTACTGTTGAGAACATTTAGAGCAGTGGGAGGAGTGTGGGCTTGCCTCTGAATAAACTACAGTGCCCATCTACATTGTAAAGAGGGAAAATGCCACCGAGTGTGCCTTACTGATGTGGTTTTAATATTTTCCGGACAACAACGGAGCTCTGTGGCACTGGGAAACAATCTATGCTAGTCTTCAAACCACACTTGTTTGGGGGAAAAAGTGTTGTTTAGGTTTAAGAAAACTTGAGACTTTTTCTTGCATTATTCGTGTGTGGGCGTGGGTGTGTTTTTTGGATGTTATGAGAGGAAGAAAAGAAAAAGTGAGGCAGGTGAGCAAGTAGAGACAGGGACCCAAAGAAAGAATTAGAGTGAGAGTGAGTACCTGCATGTTGTTGAACCAGACTGTGGCTCAGAGGTCCCACAGAGTCAGGCCTGCTCACACTGGTGTAATAGCTGTGTTTGATGACCTAGAAACATAGACTATCCCGGCACTTATGTAAGACCTAAAAGGCCACTGAAAGAAGTCGAACAAACATGCTCATATAGACACACACACCACAATACAGTATCCATTCTCTTCGTTTAATTTGACACATTCGATAACGACATATTTTTCCTCGTTTTTAGAAAAGACCGTGGATCAAAGCGTCGCTCAGTTTTCACTGAGTCGAAGCCAGCAAATGGCAAAAATCTGTGTTCTGCCTCAGGTGTGAAATCCCAGTCGTGTTGGCGTTGAAATTTAACACTCAAACACAACCTCAGCAGAGCTCTGCTGAGAATCAGCAGAATGTAGACGATTCAACAGCACCTCTAAGTGGCTGCAGAAGCTCGTCTGACATAAACAGCCGTGCCAAGACTGAGTTTTAAATGATTCTGCTTTCTGACTCATCACTCAGATGTTGCACAGGGAGGCTCAGAGAAATTAGATTTTCCTTTAGCCTCCTGTGGCTGGGTAGAAACTTTCTCCCTCTGCAGTAGAGGAACCTTCTTCTACATTTTGTTTTCTACAGTTATGTGACTAAGGCATCAGCATCATTTCTGCATCTTTTTTGCATGCTAAGATGATTACATTAGGCAGCAGATGTCTGACTGGCTCTGAGCCTGTGTACTGCCTCTCTGCAGTGGCTGGCTGTGCGTGCGATGCTGCTGACTGGCTGTTTGGACAACCGATTGGCCGGCTTGCTGGACTGCAGCGTGTCGGTGGAGATGTAATTCTCTACCCTGTCTGTGTAGGGCAGGGTTTAGCACAATGTTGTCGCTGCGCCATGTTGCTTCACACAGTCCAGTTGTCCTGTCATCCTCAGGTTCTCTTATGGTTTCGAAGATCCGTGTAATTTATTGTGGCTGAGTTCCCTTCACTTAACTCCTCTAATCAGTGCTTAATAAGTGCTTTCCCAGCAGAGCCCGAGCTGACACTAAGTGCTCATTGATTGTAATTTCATTTGACATGTTTGTGGGTGCATTAAATGTTCCTGTCTGTCTCTACAGCTCTTCAGGGAAGTCAGAATAATGAAGATTTTGAATCATCCAAATATAGGTAAGCCCAAACAGCAACCTACAAGACCCTCAGTGAGTTTGGATTAGTATTTCCCTGTGAAAGCACACTGTGTAACAAGCGATCCCCATTAAGTTACTGCCTTATCCATGAAAACATCTCACACTTTGATAAGATTGTACTTTCCTTCTGCAAATTATTCTTTTACTTAGAATACTGTCCAAAACTCATGATCCACACCTCATTTTTTTCTTTTCTTCTTAGCTCGTCTTGAGCAATAGTTCTCTAGGCTTTCTTAAGGTCTTTTAAAGTTTTTCTTGGAACATTGGCTGCAGGGAAATCTCCTCCATGCCATGCAATATCACCTGGAAAGTGTCTGATTGAAGCAAAGGTTTTCATTCGTCAGCGTGACAGTGATCCCCAAAACACTGCCAAATACAGTAAAAGCATACCTGGAATAGAAAAACACACAAAGGAACACTATCAGTCATGTTGGCCTCCCCAGAGTCTGGGTGAAAAAGCAGAGTGGGATCAACTTGAGAGTAAACAGAATAAGAGGCCGCCAACATCCAAAGAAGAGCTTTAAATGTCCATCAAGATGTCTTGAGAACTATTCCTGACAACTACTTAAACTACAGTTCAGGCTGTGTTAAAGAATGAAGGTAGTCATACCAAATATTGACTTTTAGGCTCCTTAGAGTTGCAGAAACTCTGTTTTGTCTTATCTACTGTGTGTTTGAACTTGTTTAAATAAATCGCAGAACCTGCTTCCCATTTTCCTAGAAAAATATAAAGAAATGATCACATCTTGATCTGACTGTACAAAAGTACAAGCATAGTTAGCAAATGGTTTAATGCCACTTTGTACCATGCTGGCACCATTCAGACTCTGTTAAGAGTTTTATTGCATTAGGATAGACCAGACCAGCAAGCTCAGCTTACACCAAATCACAACCTTCAATTAGCTTTTGATTTACTTCATCTCTGCCTCCTTTCCCCACTTTCTCCTGCAGTGAAATTGTTTGAGGTGATTGAAACAGAGAAGACTCTTTATTTGGTGATGGAGTATGCCAGTGGTGGTAAGTGAAGCATTAATTCATGTCCACCAAACAGGTGACATTTTGTTAATTTTTCTGAGTGTCACTCTGTTGTGTTAGTTTAACTCTAAAATTCATTGCAAAAATGCTTATTTACAAATCTGTCACTCCAGCTAGTCACCATTTCAAATTAAATATTAAACATGTTATTTGTTGGGTTACCTCAAAGCAAGCATTAGTACATGGTTATTGATGTGATTTTTATCAATATACTTATTGATAATTATATATTTCTTCTTTCTACAGGTGAAGTGTTTGACTATCTAGTGGCTCACGGCAGAATGAAGGAGAAGGAGGCCAGAGCCAAGTTCAGACAGGTGAGTCATCAGTATCGCAGCGCTCACGCCTCTGTCGTCATTCCCTTACTGTTTTTTGAGAGAAGACTGCATGCACCAAGATCAAGCTTTATCACTGACTGCAGAGGAAAGAGGGAACAACTTCCTTTTAGATGCTGCTCTGACATCTAGTGGTGCTGCAGGAGCAATAAGGCATCTACAGTAGTTTGTGAATTTACTAGTTTCCTTTCATGCTTGGCCTGAAAGTGAACAGAATTCAATTTTATTTTTATTCTTTTTCCTTCGGTGTAACGTCGACAGGGTCAAAATCCAGATGTGTTCATTTATGTCTGAGTGCATGCAGGTTTGTGGCCTCTTTTAAATAATAGCTTGATTAAAGATCATGTGCAAATACTAATAAAATGTTTTGCTTGCATGAAAGCTCTCTTTGTTTGTTTGTCTCACGTTTTGAGATAAACAATGTCACTGCAAGAATCTTATACAATATCCAGCCTTCTATTTTTCTTAACTGCTAATTCAAATATTAATTTCACTGGAGGGTCTGAAGCCTTTTCCAGCTGGCATAGCATGAGAGGCGAGGTGCACCTGATCAGGTAGCTAGTCTTTTGCAGTTATATTCACATCTGTGGCTAATTTAAGGGGTTTCCACACCTGTGGAAATCGAACTCTGATTCTGGTTAATTTTCCCCTTTCGTGCAGTTAGTTTGTGCAGGTGTGATCAGACAAAACAACCGCACCGTGACAACTGGGGGGAGGTGGTCTGGAACGGTTCATTTATGGTGTGAACGTAATCCAACCCCGATCTGAACCAACTACCCTGGTGTATGTTACAAGTTTAAGTTAAAAAACAAAAATCCCGTAGAAACGTATTTTTGTTTTGTTTTTTATTCTAACTGCAGGAAGATACTATAGATGTGCAAAGGTCTGCATGGGCTAGCAACTAACTGAAATGAATGTAAATTCAGTTTTCTCACCCAACACCTTCTTCCTGTATATACCTTTGTTGCTCCCGCCCCAGCCAATGAGTGCGCTGAATGTTCTCACGTGGTTTGTTGTGATGCGTTTTGGTTCACTTGGATTTCACTTGGATTTTTGTCTGTGTGAAACCAAACCAAACCCTGGGATGAAGCTGCTAGTTTACAAACTCATCAACTGATTCAGAGTAAACAAGCTATCGGTGTGAAAGCGCCCTTAGAATCACCAGCTAGTCCTACGAAAACAGTTTGTGAACAAACACCGGTTTGATTAATCAATAAAGAAAAGGCTGCAGTTTGTGTGCATTTCTATGTAATGTACATGATATTGTACATGTATTTAACTGTCATGATGCCTGTTTTGTTTTTTGTTTTTTTTAATATTTCAGATTGTGTCTGCAGTGCAGTATTGTCACCAGAGGAGGATAGTACACAGAGATCTAAAGGTGAAAGTTTGTGAGACAATTTCTCCTCACGATTATCCACATCAGTCACTTCCTGTCGGTGTTGACAGTCCACGGTGTGCTTTGCCTCTTTTTCTCTTCACTGCAGGCAGAGAACCTGTTGTTAGATGCAGATATGAACATCAAGATAGCTGATTTCGGCTTCAGCAATGAGTTCACTGTGGGCAGCAAACTGGATACTTTCTGTGGCTCTCCGCCATACGCTGCTCCCGAACTCTTCCAGGGGAAGAAGTACGATGGTCCAGAGGTGGATGTCTGGAGTCTAGGGGTTATCCTCTACACACTGGTCAGCGGCTCACTGCCCTTTGATGGACAGAACCTAAAGGTGGGCAGCTGTTTTGTTTGTTTGTTTGTTTGTTCTAAGTAGTTCATATTGACTCAGGAACTACTTGGAAATTTTAATGTTGCAACTGGTGATAAGCTTGGAAAAGTTTTTTCTCTGTGAGCACTTTCCACCTCTGGCTGTCCACATGTCGATAAAGTGCTCTGTGTGTTTCAGATAAAATGCTTATGTAATCATCTGATCTTAAGATCATATTGCACTTGGGTCTTGCAGATATTCTCAGTTGTGTGCATTCAGACAATAGAAAACACTGATACAGTGTACATAAAGGGAGGAGTTATTTTTCTACCAGGTTTCATCATGGTTAGTACAACTGTGGTGTTGCTCTTGAGTTGAGTTACAAATTCCTTTATTAATTGTCCACATCACAGTTGAGAGTGAGGAAAAGCTTTTTGAGAGACAAGTCGTATAGAAAGAAGAAAAAACAGAAACCAACAGTAAAACTACAAATGCAAATCTTTTCCTCTGAACTTCAGCGCATTTTATTAAAAAATATTTATTGTCCAAATAATTAAGATAAGAGAGATAAGAGATAAGATAACCTTTATTAGTCCCACACGTGGGAAATTTGTTTTGTCACAGCAGCATTATAGCTGAACACATTATAGCTGAACCGTAACAGTGTTAGTAATTAGATCTTTTATTCATCAGTTTGAATACTTCTGTTTGAGTATGAAATAGCTTGAACTCCAAAAGCCTGATTACCGTAAATGAAGTTGGGCAAAAAAAAAAATCTGAGCCATTCTGACAGACTTATGATGTTCACACGAGGTGGTTACTTCAACCATAAAAAATTAAAGGTGGAATTTACTGTGTATTGTGTGTAATGAGACATGCGCATGAATTCATGTTCCTTTAATAAAGCAACAGTTTGGACTAAATTTAGTCAGATTCACTAATGTTCACAGCAGGGCTGAATGACCTGCAGTGTTATAGGCGCATTGATCAATATCTTTACAGCCACAAGTACAGCATGTGAACACAGCCAGCCAAAACGGAGCCATAGGAGAATAAATATTTGACTGGCATTCACCACTTGACTCTAAATAGCTACTGAGTGCACACTTGATGAGTAAATAAGCAACATTATAGAGCGATTGTGTTGTTTACGCTGGGGTCTGCTCCTTTCAAATGGCTTACATGGGAAAAATGATGCTGTTCCTTTTATTGTTAAACTTTGTTGCTAAATTCTCCTCCTGTCTGTCTGCAACTTTGGTGTGCAGGAGCTGAGAGAGAGAGTCCTGCGAGGAAAGTACCGTATTCCCTTCTACATGTCCACAGACTGTGAAAACCTGCTAAAGAAACTGCTCGTGCTCAATCCCGTGAAACGAGGCAGTTTGGAGGTAATACCTGTGTTTGCATTGATGCAGCTTAACAGTTATTTCCTCTCCAGCAAGTAGTCAAAAAGACAGTCGTAACCATGTGGAGTGATATTGTTTTAATGTCATGGAAGCAGGTAATTGCCACTGTTGGTTGGTGGAAAACAAAAGAATGGTTTTAATTTTATAGCCTGTCAGAGGAATGATATTCTTCAAAGAGTGGACTTAAAATTTGATTTCACTACAGCCTTCATCAACAGAAAAACTAAATGGAATGGAAATAATCCTTAATTTTGTGTGCAAAATCCTTATACGATGTGCATTCATTATTATGAGCGTGTGTTGGGCAAGTTACTTTGAAAAAGTAATTAATTATAGTTACTAATTACTACTTCAAAAAAGTAACTGAGTTACAATATTCTAAAAGTAATTAATTAATTGAAAAGTAACTATTGCGTTACTTTAAAAAAGCGTTTAACCCTCTGGGGTCCAGGGTATAATTGGCCATTTTTAACTACTTTTGATTTTCCCTCCACATTTTACCTTTAAAAACTATTTACTTTGTCTTGTTTGGTATCATTCTTTTCAGCACAACCTCACCTGTCTGAATTTCATTTTGACATACTGTATTAACACAATTGATTTAAAATCAGACAAAAAACATAAAATCTGAGTAGAAAAAGTTATTTTTACTGTAACAACCACAAACATGTTTAATGAATCATATTTCATAACTTTAAATGCAAATATAAATTGTCAATTTTAAAATCCTATGCACAAGTTTTGCAAACAAAGTTATTTGCATCCATTTACCTTTTACCTTGATTTTTTTAAATAACCATTTCAAACTATTTACATAACAATCAGCTGTTCTGCATTCAATAAGATGCCACAAATTATTTGTGCCACTCCAAAACAATAATTTCTGTCCACTATAAAGGAAAACATCACAGCCTGATACCTGCAGGCCTGACAGCAGCAGGTGTATCACTCCTGTTTCTACCTGGAGACAGCAGTCGCCTCATTGTTCTGACACACAACACAAAACTATCCACAACACTACACGCTAACTACACAAGACAACACATTAACTACACACTCCAAACACGCTAAACGTCACAAATCTCTCACATATCAAAACTCGCTCTCTCTTTTTCTGCTCTCTCTCTCTCTCTCTCTCTCTCGCCGTCACTCCTAACTTCCCCTGTTTTTTTGGGGGTTTTTTTGCTCATAAGCAGAGAGTGCTTGCTGCGCTGTCCTTAGGCAGTAAACGCGACTAAGCTATTGAGGAAAAAACCAGAGTCATTTTTATCATGACTCTGGTTTTACGTAGCCTATCAACACAATTTATAAACTGGTATATTTCACCTTGTTGCTTTGTCTTTAAGTGGTCATGTGATTGGCTTACCACGACTACTTTATTCTTCCTCAGTCAAACAGCAGCTCTCATGCAATTGTTTTGCCCCCTGAGCTCCAGGTGTTGTCCTAGACAGCGATTGTGATTATCATCCGCGGGAGCGCGCGCAGCTGCTTAAAGCTGTAGCGCCCAGATTACTTACGTAAACAGCTACTTCCGTGCAACTGATATAAGATGCGGTAAGCTGAACACAGCTTCAACCTTCTGTTTGTTGGAAAATAGTAACGGACCACATTTCCTTGTTAGTAACTGTAACGGCGTTGTAACGATAGGAAAGTAATTAGTTAGATTACTCCTTACTGAAAAAAGTAATGCCATTACTTGTAACGGCGTTATTCCCATCACTGATTATGAGTTTTTCTCCTTTGCAAATAGTGTTTGGACACTCATTGTTTACAGGTCAATATCATCCCTGCATTCAGACCCAGGCTCAATAGTAAAGATTTCTCCAGTAATAATAACAATTGATCGCCATGTTGTCAGACTTTCGTCAAATTCCTGTTGCGTGTTGCATAACTGATTAATTACGAGCCGTTAAAGAAGATATGCATGATTTTTAATTGCCTTCTTTCTTTGTCAGCAAATCATGAAAGACCACTGGATGAATGTAGGTCACGAGGAGGAGGAGCTTAAACCTTACATCGAGCCTGAGGCGGACTTCAGTGATTCATCTAGAATAGGTGTGTGTTTGTGTTTGTGTTGATCTCATTCTTTGTCATTTAAAATTCTGGGATTCTCGCCGCTAATGTTAACTGACTCCATCACTCAGAGCTCATGGTGACGATGGGCTTCCCTAAAGATGAGATCACCGATTCCCTGCAGAATCAAAAATATGACGAAGTCATGGCCACTTACCTGCTCCTGGGAAGAAAAGCCCCGGAGGTGAGTTTGTTTGACTTGCGACTCATTGATCGCCTACATCACCTCTGCAGTGAGTCATGTGACCACATCCGCCTTCACGTTGCAGTTCGAAGGGAGCGAGCCTCTGGCTAACAGCATCCTGGGTCAGCGACAGCGGCCGACCAGTGACATCAACAACAGCTCCAGCATTTCTCCCGCCCATCCCAAGGTCACGCGCAGCATCTCGACCAATCAGAAGCAGCGCCGCTACAGTGATCATGGTGGGGATGATGATGATGGTGGTGGTGGTGGTGGTGGTGTCGTAGAGAAGCCAAGTAAAGTAACCTCATCCTTCCCGGCTCAGAGAGTGCTGCGTGTTGTGTAGAGGGAAGTTACTCTCAGTCACTGATGATTGGCCGAATGAGTGTACACTGCTGAATAGACCTCAATAAGCTTTACAACAGAAACATTTTCCCACCGTTGACACTAATTTAGGAACTTTCCATTCCTTGTGCTCTCAGATTTATTTATGGTGGGGGAAAAAAGTCTTTAAAACCTCGACAGACTAACTTGTTTGCTTAATGTGGTCTAATTTTCCTAAACAGTGAACCAACGCTTAAATTTCAAAATCAGTGACTCAGCCTGCACACTGCACTGGTTGTGTAGCAGCTTCCTCCTAAGTCTTGTGGGGCCATTGTGTTTGGCGCCATCTTCTGGCTTGCTGCTTTCCTGCAGCTCCCTCAGGAGCAGCACCTCAAAGCATGTGGAGGGAACAGCTCTGCTTGATATGTGCTCACCTTGGCTTCTGTATCTGTATAACTCGATGCTGCCTCTGAAAGATTCGACGATGTATAAATCCTGGCTTGGATTGGCTTTGCTTGATACTGTCCTCGTCTGTTCTTTTTCTCCTGAAAGCTTAAATGTTGGAGGTGTAGAAATAACGACGCGCTTGGTTAAACATAAGTAAGTCCAATCCCGTTTGTTTGTGTGTGCGTCTCTCCTAGTGGGTCCGTCTGTGCCGCCGGCGGTATCGTATACAAAGCGTGGCCAGGCTTTGAGCGTGGAAAGTGACCACAGGGAGGAGTGGGACGGAGCGCGCCGGCTAGAGCTCAGCACTTCAAAAGGAGACGTTCCTGCCTCACCCCTGGGGGTGCAGGAGAGGAAGAAAACCACAAGTGCTGTGGGGGTGAGGAAGTGGGCACTGTACACTGCGTACTCCTGAATAAACAACTTTTGACAGAGCCGTGTTTAATACTCAAGAAAACGTTTTGTCCTTTTTATATGATTCACAGTAATTTTAAGTAAATTTTTGTTGTCTCTCTGCACAAGCAGACCAACGGGTCTATGACTCGCAGGAACACATACGTGTGTGAGCGATCCTCCACTGACCGCTATTCAGCTATTCCCAATGGCAAAGACAGCAGGTACGTGCTAACATTTAGATCAATCTACAGATCAGTTTTCACACCTGTAGTACTTTGCTCTGTTTTGTGTTGGTTTCTTCACATACACTTAAAGATACAAGTGAACTAAAATGCATCACTAGAAACCACATGAGAACACTGAGTTTGCTTATTGGTTGGAAGTGCCTGGGGCACAGCAACAAAACTAATAACAGGATGGAAGAGTTGTGATCTGGGCTGGCAAGCAGTGGGTTCATTTTATGCTTAGTTGCTACATTTTGTGCACTCTGCTGCTTCCCAGAATGCAAGGCTTACCTGGCTACAGGAAGGCATGTAGCCCAAAGTTGCAGTGCACACCTGGTAGCTAGCTCAGCTTAAAGGTTTTCTTTCTCTCTTTATCCATCCATCTGACACACACTGAACAGCACCTCCTGTGGGTCTACAACAGGGGTGGGCAACTCCAGGCCTCGAGGGCCGGTGTCCCTGCAGGTTTTAGATGTGTCCTTGAACCAACACAGCTGATTTAAATGGCTAAATTAGCTTCTGAACATGTCCTGAAGTTCTCCAGAGGCCTGGTAACCAACTAGTTATCAGGTGTGTTGACCCAAGGTGAGATCTAAAACCTGCAGGACACCAGCCCTCGAGGCATGGAATTGCCCACCCCTGGTCTACAAGAAGGCACGCCAATGTCTTCTCTTTGGGTGTCACCTGACTGGGCTCCATGGGCTAGGGCTAAGGCTCGGCCACCAGCCGCCCTCCCTCGACAAGGAGCAAAACAAACCAGAGTTTGATTTCAAGCGGGGCAGGTGTGAAAACACCGTGCATGCATGTTTTTCCATGCTTATGAGCATCACTATTCCTGTTTTTATTTTATTTTATTTTATTTTTTTTATGAAAGCCACAAATGAGAAACTTGTGGTTTCACATTTCTGAATATGCTGTTTAAATAATATGAATTGAACATTTTATCTTTATCTGTACTCTGCTTCGGTCTCCAGTTTAACCGAGGTGTCAGGGAGTACCCCGTCGACTGCAATGAGCTCCACACGACCTCGTCACACCAAGTCTATGTCATCATCAGGGCATCCTTCAAAGAGCACACTGCCCCCCATCGATGACAACACAGAGCTTAAAGCCAGGTGAGCAGCCGAGTAGGTGATGGAGATTACAATGGTGTATTTTTTTTAAGTTAAATGTCAACATGATGATTTAAAATCTCAGATTTATTTTCAAACTTTACAATTAAAAAGGAAGAAAATAAATCTCCATAGTAGGGCTGCAAAGATTCAAGTAACTTAAATAACTCAATTTTAAAAGAAACTTTCAGTGCTTTGTTTAATCCATGACTGTATGGCGCTCAGTCGTCACCATCTAACCAGTTTAACGTGGGGCCGGAATCAGTCTGCACACACAGCTGTTATCGTGTTATGGTGAGCTCAGGTGGAGTGAAATAAAACGTTTTTCTAGCATCCAAAACCCGCTCGTTCTTATAATCAACTTTAAAACCTTTACTGGGAAGAAGCTGATAGCACTCGTTAACCAAACTATGTGTTCATCAAGCGCCATTGTGAAGAAAAGAGAACTTTGCTCCCATCCACCACCGTTTCTTTTACACAGCATGAATTCTACAGAGGTTAAAATAAAAGCACGTGTGTAGAAAGTGAGATGAACAGATGAACTTTTAAAGTCTGGCGCGATGTTTAACTTAGCCAGCTTGCTGTAGGATGACGGCAGTTGTCCTACTTTTCATTGGAGTGATACCTGTGACTCTGAAGGGGGCAAAGACCATATTTAGTTTAAGGCTTTAGGAACATAATTTTCTGGGTTACTTAATATAGAATATAACACTCACAGATACACATGGACATCGTGAACACACACCAGATCTACCTCATTCAGGAGATTTGGTACTATCACCCCCCCCCCCCCCCTTTTTTTTTTTTTTGACTCGCATTTGACATAATGTTCTTTTAAAAATTGTATTTAATATGGCACATAAATGATTATTTTTTCTTAAACACATGCAAAACGTTGCAATTTCTAATCAATGGAATAACTGATAGAGTACTTGATTACTGAAATAATAATCAATAGCTGTACGTATGTCCAAACAATGGTAAGAATTGGTATATGCCTTGATAGCTGTGGCTCAAAAATAATCATGAAACAAAAATAATCATTATGTTTATTTTCACAGATCATCATGCAGGTGCTCCTCAACATTTAACAATGAGAATCACAATGTTGAGCAAATGTCCTTGGGTCATCACTTCAGAAACAAATTACAAACATCTGTTGGAACAGATCATGTGATTGCACCTTAGTTAATTTTTTTTTTATATTCATTGCTTTGATTTCACTCAGCAAATGGAACAATTAAATGTACGGTCTGTGTCTTTAAAAGCAGTCTGATGGTCACAAACTGCTGTTTTACCCTGCACGCTCACACAGTCGTTCAGATTCAGCAGTGGCGTTAAAAATGTACTTTTCATCGAGAAATACCATAACTTCATTCTAAAATACAAACAGAAATGTGCCAGATGTTCATCTCCTCCAACGCGTTTTTCTTATTCTGCAGCTCGTCTCCACGCGGCCCCTCCACCTCTCCGTCTGCACACAGTATTAGCACCCCAGAGAAGAACCGTTTCCCCCGTGGTACCACCAGTCGCAGCACTTTTCACGGAGCCCAGCTCAGAGACCGCCGCAGCGCCACCTACAACGGACCTCCAGCTTCACCCACATTGTCTCATGATACGGGGGCTCTCGCTCAACAACGCAGGGGCACCTCTACAGGGATCATTAGCAAGATCACCTCCAAGTTTGTCCGCAGGTCAGTGCTTTGTACCTTAGAGTCGTTGCACCCAGCAGTTATTGTACCACCGTGGTCTCAAACTCAGAGCTACATGTTAAACAAATATTTGACTGAGAACAGCTCAACGCTTTCAAAACTGCAGGATGTAAAGCCATACTTTACTAATTTATACTTCCTTTGTGCTAAGGTGCTTTTATTATTGAAGGGAAATGCAGGTTCTACAGGGAGAAACATTCATGTGCTCCTGGTGTAGTCCCATTTCCAGATCAGGAAGTCGTTCTTCCTGCTTTGTTTTGTTCAAACTTACAGTACTGTGCAAAAGTCATGAGCCACCGCTCGTTTCTTCTTATTTTGCTTGGATAATGGAAGACAAGTGCAGTGATTTACTTAAATGTGCAAACATACATGGAAATAACATCTGGTTTGACCACTTTTATTTTTTCAACACAACCTCTGTCTTGTAATTTCTTTAAGTAATCTTGAGGAATATTTCTCCAGGCTTCCTAAAGGACATTCAGAGCTCTTCTTTGGGTGTTAGCTGCTTTTTTTTTCCTGCCATGTAGAAATAATGTTTGGTTTGATGCTCTGAGGTGGCAAATCCACGACTGAATCTGTGTTTTGTTTTCTATTCAAGTAGTATTCTTTAGCTGTGTGTTTGGGATCATTGTACCACTGAAAAATGAAGTCCCTGCCAACCAGACATTTTTCAGATGCTGTTGCATGCAAATTATTCTATTTTTGACAGGATCCCAAACCCCACTGGCTGAAATGCAGCCCTAAACCACAACAGGAGACTCCAGCATGTTTTACAGAAGACTGTAGACACTCTCTCCTGCCATCCTTTATACTTATTGATGGCAATTTATACCAAAACGCTCCTTGAAAACAAATTCTAAAGAAATGAGCAGTAACTCAAGATTTTTGCACAGTACTGTACATTAATTATCTAAATCAGAAAGTCACTTTTCTTTCTAGTCTGACACCAAATTAATATACAGTTATTTTTTAAATAGATTACAAGGCAGTTCAGAAAAGGACTTGAGTTTCCTTCCATGCTAGCAGCTCTGTAAGGCTATACTTGGTAAAAACATGCTAACAGGCTCACATTAACAATACCAGGTGTTAGCTTTATCATGGTCACTGTGTAAGTTTAACAAAATAAAAAGTACAGCTGAGGTGAGGTGAATTATGTTGCAGGTATCAGTCATTGGACAAATTATTAGATGCATTCAAATCTCGATACACAACAAAAATCATCCCTGGACATACTGTGTGTCTCTGTGTAAAAGTTACTGAAGTGATTAAAGGAGTTGCGACGTTTGTTCGGATTCCTTTATGCGAACTTTCCAGGTATAAAAATGAAGGAAGCGTCACGCTCTCTGCCTGTTTACTATAAATGCTGCATAGTTTCCCCAGTCCTCTGTGAATATCACACATCCACACTGCCACCCCTCGTCATCCATACAGCAGTTAGCACCTTCACGCTGGTCCATCTGGTGGAGGCTCACAGCTTTCTCTCCTTTTCTCCCCGCCTAGAGCTCTGTCTTTCAGGTCGACCCAGAGGTAGGAGAACATAACGCTTGCTGCACTTGTCACCCCCGTCCGAAATAAACCAAACCTCTTTGTGCCCACTATGACCTTGGCCCGTGTTTCCTTAACCCCTTGCGTACTTGCCCACTACACCACGTCCTTGCCTACTGACACCCTTTGTTATGCAGTATTTCCCTCCCTTGTGTCCACTGCCTCTTAAACAAACCTCACGGCTCACCAGCTTCTTCTGTACTAAGCCACCAGATATCTGCTTCTCAAGTTGCTAGCTTTCCTCTCCTTATTCTCCCCCATCCTTTGGCTGAGCTTAACAGAAAAGACCAGGCAAAAATCCAGAGGCCGAATGGACTGTCTAGAAACGCTTTTCCGCTCTTTGCAGATCAGTGGGGATTAAGGAAAGGTAGCGTATTGGAGATGGGATGATGCATTTGGTTAATGTGAGCTATAATAGAATGACCCTCAAAACAAAGACCGTCACAGTCACCTCATTGTGTGCTGAACCCTGATACCCAGGAGTGTGGATTCTTTCCTGGCATGATGCCTGACACCCCCTCTGTGTCCAGTCATGATGGGGGTGGTGTTTAGTAGTGAGTCGGGGCGGGGCTGCATGTGTTGATATGATCCCAAGGGAATAACGAGTCTGTTCCTGGTTTATTTCAGGGTACCTAGTGAGGGAGAGGCCAGTGCCAGGACAGAAACACCAAGGTAAGAATTTGTGAGATGTCAAGTTCACAGAGAACGTGAAACCCACCTCTGCCTACTTCCCCTGTCCCCGCTCTCACTCTCTCCCTGATGGTTTCTTGCTCAGGAGTGCGTCTGGTGACACTAAGGAGGACGGCAGTCGGGATTCAAAGCCTCGCTCCCTGCGTTTCACCTGGAGCATGAAGACCACCTCCTCCATGGAGCCCTCGGAGATGATGAGGGAGATCAGAAAAGTCCTGGACGCCAACAGCTGCGACTACGAGCAGCGCGAGCGCTTCCTGCTTTTCTGTGTCCACGGCGACGCTCGCCAGGACAATCTGGTCCAGTGGGAGATGGAGGTGTGCAAGCTGCCCCGCCTTTCGCTCAACGGCGTGCGCTTCAAGAGGATATCGGGCACGTCCATCGCCTTTAAGAACATCGCCTGCAAAATTGCCAACGAGCTCAAACTGTGACAGCAGATGGAGCCCCAGTCAGTCTTTTCTCTGGTCGCAGTCTCATCTCATCACTGGATTAGTGTCGACTCGCAGGACAAAATTCAGCACTGACGGTCCTCGCCATGCAGTATCAGGGTGGACTCGGCTGGTAAACGTGCAATACTGGCCACGAATGTACTGTACAGGGTAGTGGATCAGAGAGATATTGCAAAGTTTAACGTCTGTGACGGAGAGATAGCAAAAAAGAAAACATTAAAAAAAAAAAACAGCTAACCCAGCTTTTTTTTTCTCCTTCCGTCCGGCCCTCTGTCTCTCTCTTTCTCGCTCTCATCGGCCCGCTGCTCCACGTCAGAAGACGCATTTATGTAACACATGCAGTATGCAACTGAAGATGACCATCCTGCAATAATGTTTTCAGTCTTCTTTTTCTAAACGCCTACTACAAGATCTACTCTCCTCGCTGAATAACCATTAAACCTACCATATGCTAAACTAGCCGCTTTTCCACCTGTGTTAAGTCAGTATATAGATCAGGCTGGAGCCCATATGTAAAAAGAGAATTGTACTGTATGCATAACATCTGCAGGTACTGTATTGTACTGTATATTAATTTAGCGTTCTGTACAGACTTTTATTGTTAATACTGTCTTTTTTTTTTCATGGGATTTGAGTTCTTTCCTAATATAATTGATGTCTCTTGGAGCATTAATCTTTCACTCTGTTTTTTTTTCTCTTCTCTTTTTTTTCTTTTTTTTTAAGAGCCACCATATGGAAATAGTGTTTTCAATTTTATTTAAAAAGCACTAAATTATTTTGTGGAAAATTGAGGGATTTGTTCCCTTGCCTTTTATGTTATATTTTTTTGCCTATGGAAAAAAACACTAAGTTGCACCACATAGACTTGAGTAGTAAGTTCAGTTAAAACTGAAATTGTGTTCACTTTATTTTCTCTCGGCAGTAGGTTGGTGATTTGGGGGTCCTGCTGCAATTGCACAACTTTTCCAGGGTGATGTGTATGAACATGAGAGTATGCACCTGTATTTCTTTGATGTTAGTTTGGTAGTCCTCAATTGCGAAGAAAAAAAAAAACAGCAGGGTTTAAATTGGTTTACTTTAGAAAGCGCCTGACAGGATGATACATGACGTGTTGATCGCCACGACGAGGCATTTTATTTTTTCTTTGATGGAGCCTTTCTAAAGAGCCTGATTTAGTCCTGCCACCAGTGTGATTGTGCAGGTACTTGTGTATCTCCTTGCTTGTGTGTTAATTTTCTTTCTTTCATTTTTTTTTTTTTTTTTTTTTAATTTCAGCGGATTTTATTGTATTTATTCCATTACATTGTAATGTGCTGCTTTGTAGATTTGAGGCGTGCACTTTGTTGGAGAAAATAAAAAGGATTTTATTTGTTTGTATTTATTTTACTCCTATTTTTTTCATATCTGACATAATTACACACCCAGGGTTCAGGACAGTTTGCCTCATTTAGCTTAAGGAAGTACAGTGCTGTGCAACAGTCTCGAGTCACCACTGATTTCTTTACATCCAAGGAGCCAGATGTTCTTCAAATTTTTTTTAAGTAGTCTTGAGCAGTAGTTCTCCTGGCTTTCTGAAGGTCCCTCGCCATCCTTATTTGGACACTGAAACCACAGAGCCTATGAACGATGTCAAAGATCACAGTTTGACAGGCATAAAATAGTATTTGTGTACAAATAAGATGTTTCCCAAACAGTTATTGCTTGAAAAATGACTTTCAAAAGGCCTTGAAAAATTCTAAGACATGTGGAGGACAAAAGAAATGGAAGGCATACATTTTTTTAACCAATTAACAGTATCTGAGTGTGATGTCATTAAGCAACAGAAAAAGAAATCCAGCAAAGACCCGACACAGGACCAAAGAGATTCAAATGGCCCTTCAGTTGATCCATTTGCTCTTAACTGAAGCTTGATCAGAGGTCTCAGTGGAAGGATGGCTGTGAGAAAGCCATTCTTAGGGAAGGGTGAAGTGTGCCAAATTACAGAAGAACTGGACTGAAAATCTGAACCACTTTTGATGTATAATCAGTTCCATGTATGTTTGAATAAATTGCCCTTTCCTATCAAAATATAAAGAAATGAGGATTGGCTCAAGACTTTTGCACAGTACTTTAGATATGCTGTTGTGTTTTTGGCTTTAAGTATGTCACACTGAAGACATATCATGCTACACAGCACTAGCAGGGAACTCCGATGAAATGTTAAGCTTTATTGACTCTAAATTGCATGATATCAATCCTAATTATGACACAGTCAGTCACATTAGTCAAAGGTAAAGCATTATGACAAATGTCCTCCTTCATTTCAGTGCCCAAAAATGGTTGAAAATACCTTCAATAGTTCCCAGTTGTGAACAGCTGTATTTTCAATACTTTAAACATTATGCAAACTATTACAATAAAAGCATAAGCTGCAAGGATATACAAGTAGACTCTAACCTTTGATATTTTCCAAATCAAAGGCATCATTTCAAATCATTCTCCAACAATTATCTAATAATAATCTGTCGCGGTCGTTGGTAAACTCTTAAAAACTCTTAAAAGCTTCATTTACAAATGGAAAGACAGGAAAAATGTAAACATTTCATTTTGGCAGATTTCTTCAGTTAAACATGTTAATAGGTTAAAAAGTACAATTTCATTTGTTTCTGTAGATAAATATATGACATTAGAAATGTATAAACATTGAGTGACACAAAAGGCTGAACACACATTAAAAATTAAAAAGTTACTGGCCAGTGTTAGATGTATTAGTGAACATAGATCTGCATTTATTGGGATGGGACGGCCCGTGTAAGGCCCTGGTCATGCATTAATGACTTGACAACATATGCGATCTAATCCTAACTTGAGGTGCATGCACTGGACTCAAAATGCATCTCGGTCATATGCTTGGTTGAGATGCATACATTTATCCTTTAATCTACTGTGCACTAATTTAACTAGAAGAGTTTGAAAATCAGTAGGAGTAATGGCTGCTGTTCTCAAGTTAGGATCAACGCTTTCTGAGTTGTTCAGCACTGCATCTGCTGCAACAGCCTGCTGTCTAGACAAAAAAAAATCACAAAATTCACCCACCAACCAATCTGCAACAGAAGAAAAATTAGCTCAGTTGCTCAGATCGATGATCCGGTGCTCATAGATCTGAGTTTTCCCTTTGAAACTGGAGGCCAGCAGGAATTGACGGTTGTCTATGGAAACTGGAGAGAAGGCCCTCGGTGCCTGTATGTTCAGCTCCTGAAATCGAACAAATTCGCCCTTCTTGGCATCCCAGCGGTAAACCTGGGTGAAAGAGTAATCGCTGCCAAGGATGGCGTATTGCCAGTTTCCCACAGCGAAGGGCTGGAATACCATGGAGCCACGAGAAGGCATGGTCTGCAATTCCCTAAAGAGGGCCCCGTCCCAGCGCATCACTTTGGAGTCACCAATGAAGCGCGTCAGGCAGATATACAGGTCATTTTTGACCTGGAAATGTTTCACAGCGTAAACATCCTCCATCTCTGGGATGTCGGTGCGCCTGTCAAACATCTTGGTGCCTTTGTTCCACTGGTAGATGACGGGCCTCTGGGAGCTGCTGGACAGGATCAGGTGAGGCTTGGAGGAGATCTCCATGTACTCCACATCGGTGTCCCGATACCACTGGTGGAGGGACTGATGCCAGTAGAAGCCATTGCCGTTCCACTTGTAAATGGTGGTGGACCCGGCCTTGGAGCTGTCCGCTATGACGAAGAAGAATTCGCCATCGATGCGGAACGTCTCAACGTCGTTTGGTTTGCGGATTCGCAGGATGTCGATGCCTTGGAGCTTGATGAATTTGTTAGCGGACGTGTCACGCTTGTAGATGTGCGAGCCACCAAACAGCTGAGCCACAATGATAAAAAGCTGGTTGTCAATGACCAGGGGTTTGCAGACCACCGTGGATGTACCTGGTGAAGCAGAAGACAGGATAAAAAGTAAATATCTTCACCTCCAATAATTATCGCCATTGAGAGGTTTGAATCACCCCTCCTTTCAAACTTGCACAGCCCTTTCCCAAAAAAATGCGTCTTTCACTTACTCTCAATAAAATCAAAGTTTCTGAAGACCATCTCCACGTGATCCCACTCTAGAAAGCTGCACTTCCCACTGAAGGGCTGAGCGAACACAACGTACTGGTCATTCCCAAAAGAAAATGCTTCCACTGATATGGAGTTAAAATCCATGGACTGGTAGGATTCAAACTCTGCAAGTGAAACAAAAAACACCCACTTGAAATAACTTTTTTTTTAATCCAGTGAAACTTTGAGAGAAAACAACTGTATTTATTGTACTCCACCTGTGGTGATGCAGTCGAATGACTGTGGCAGGAGGTCGTTGATCTTTTTGTCGAGCTGCGAGGCCGGGCCTTTACAGTAAATCTGATCCACGGTGGCATTGGTGCTGTATATCCACTCCACCAGCCATTTGAGCTTGCAGTCACAGGTGAACTGGTTCCCCCTCAAGTCTCTAAAGGGAAAACACCACCAAACTAAACTCCGCATGCTGTATTAAATGCATTCAGAAAGGCCTCTGCTTTATGAATGCATTTAATTCCCAAAAGCTGGAGTTACTGAAGTGTGACTACTGTTAGCTTTGCTCTGTGGCCCTCACAGCTTCAATCTTTGCCCTCATTATCATCAAGGGGGACTATAAAGGAGAACCGGACATCTTCAGTGGGTGATAGATTGCAAACTTATCTCTTTCCTCACTGCTGCATGCAATTTTAATAGTGTTAAAAGCACCAGCTGCCCACACATTTTTCGAGCCTCGGCTGAAGTGGAATAATGATACAGTGTTCTATATATAGAAGGCTGCACAGAAAACTCATTTATCTCAGTGGCACGCATGTAAATTGAAACGCAATGAATCTCTTTGTTAGGCAAAGGTAAAATTCATACTTACACTTTTGTCAAGGCCTCGAGACCCTTGAACAAATCTTTGGGCAGCGTCTCAAGATTATTGTAGGCCAGACTCCTGAAAATAGATTAAAAAAATTGTGCTTAGTTTCTGGTTTCCACATTGATTATATGTGCATGCACACACCATCTCAAACTATTAAATAATAATCTGTTTATGCAGTATTTCTGTATGTACACAGATATCTGTTAAGAAGCTTGGGGCACATATTGCCACCCTGGAGAGTACAGCAGGAACATTGCTTATTGTGGGTTTGAGGAAACATTAAGCTATTTTTAGCACTGCCTCCTCAGCCATTTTATGGCTTTCTCTGCTACAATGAAGACGGTGGAAAAAAGGCTTTTTCCTGTTGAGAAGACTTGGGTAGTATTTTATAAGTTTCTTTAGAGCCTTATCTTAAATATTATTGCATCAATAAAAGAAAATCTCAGAGCGTTTTTAACTTATAATGTACTTTCACAAATCTGTAATGAAAGAATATTATACTTTCATTTACAGTGGACATTGACGGTGGCGGGATTTGCTTCGTAATCATATTCATAACAGCTGCACAATGTTGGGAGAAGTGTCTATGTGGCAATACAAGTTGCGCAATAAAAACTGTCAGCGTTTTACTGGAACAGTGCTTGTCTGCACCTGCACATAGATTACAATGTCTGATGCAAATGAGAGAAAGCTTCTCTTGTTCTCCCTCTTAAAGCAGGTCACCAGTGATTAGATTTTTAAATTAAATAGGTCACAAAATTAAATCCCCGTGCAACTGTAGTGTTTGCTTCTTTAATACCTCTAGTAAAAAAAAGAAAAAGTACTTACAGGTGTACTAAGGTTTTCAGTCCACGAAAAGCATGCGCTGATATCGAATTGATTTGGTTGTTTTCAATGAATCTGAAAAAGTTGTTGGATAAAATGCAGGAGACGGGAGATAATGTCAGGCAAATGCAACAAAACAATCACAAAATCAAAAACAAAAAAACAAAAAACCAACTTGAAGGATAATTTTGTACCAACTACTCACAGATATTCTAGGTGAGGAAGACCAATGAATGCATCCTCATTTATAGATTCCAGGTTGTTGGCTGTGAAGAGGCTGCATGGAGAAATCTCAAGTTAATATTTTTACTATTCAGGGTCAGCGAGTGGATAATAAAAATACATCTTGCCTAATAGAAAACCATTGTTGCTAACTGTAAACCACATACTTTTAAGACACGGATCTGTGCTCTCTGAGGATTCCTGCAGGCCTGCATGTCTGTTTTTAGACACACAGTGTCTCTGTCAGTACTCCACCCAATGAGGAAATGAATTCCCTCATCAAAAGAAGGAATTACCCGTAAATTACTGGATTCACATTATTATACACAGAGACATTTTAATGCAAGGCTTGGAAGAAAGCCTAGCAGAGAGATTTAAAATCACCATGCCATGAAAAGGGATGCAGGAAAACCACGTTTTCAGCAAATGATTTTTTGGGTTTAAGGCTTCTCCAACCTAATCAATAGCCACAGCAACACCCGTTCTATCATAATGTGTAGCATCATTGAAGGGGGAAATGTCTTGAACATTAAACATGGCGTTGATCAGCTCACAGAGTGCAAGAAAAGCAAGAAAAAAGTAAAAACTCCTAAGAGATTTCTCACAGGAGATGCAGAGCGGGCGTGAGGATGAAGCTCTCTTTCGGAATTTCAGTGAATTCAGACTTGACAAATGATCTGTGGGGGGGAAAACACGACACACACACGCATACTGTTTAGGCTTACAGCACAGACTGACGATCACTTATTGCAGTCTGTTCCTTGGATATGCAATTATTATGCAGCATTGGCGGAAAAATCCACGTCTTAACCAGCAGGTAGAGCTAAGCATGTTGCGTTCATCGCTGCAGTGGGTTTTTATTTCAAAACGATATTAAATAGAACTTACAAAGATGTGATTTCTCGGGGAAAGCTGCGAGGGATGAGTCCTGCGCTTTCGCACAGCGCGTTATCTTTGGAACATGTACACACTAAGGGACAGCGAGGCGGCTTGGGTCTCCTGCTGTCCACTAGAAGTATAACTGACGCCACCACAAGTAAGCCGAGCCAGAGCGATCTGCTGGGTATCTTGTGTGTATGTTCCATCCTTGAGATCCGCAGCGGGCACAACTTGCGCGTCGAACAGCCCTACACATGAACCAGGGTCTCCGCTGTGGTTCCTCTCCCACCGCTGCTGCAGCCGCTTCTGCCTGGAGGCCACGCGAATGTCCGCTCTTGTTTATCTCCGTGCGCCACCGCCGCTCTGGAGGTGATAAAACCGGGCGACCCGTGCGCCCACAGCGCCGTAATTACACCGAACCTCCAGACGAAAAGAAATCTAAACCCTCCGAGACAAAAGCAATAATAATAAATATATAATGTGACGCTTGCTGTGGAGTCTTGAAGCTCAGGAATATTCCAGCTGGCTCGGTGACAAACGCGGTGTGAGGGCAGGTGGGGATCCCAACGGGAGCAGACGGAGCATCTTCATCCAAAACCACGCCTATGATTTCAGCAAACGCCACTCTCTTCGTGTCAGGGTCTTGGAGGATTCCGCCCAATGGGCAACGGAATTGTGCAATTTTTTTCGTGAATCAGCGGGAGAAGAAGAAGCTCTGACATGAGCCAGCGGACTGTCGTCTGTGGCGCAGACGCACACGAGCGTTCTATGCGGGAAGCGGATGGGAAACCCGCTGACAATTAATTGTGATTATGGAAATGTAGCTGCAACATTTGGCTCAAAACCAGATGTTGACTGTCAAAACGCTGCCGTTACAAATCACGGGTTCTTTGGTGCCGATAAAGTCACCGAAACTTTGTGCTTTCTTAAATATTCCCATATTTGTAAAATGTTGTGGGTATATTTCCTGGTTTGCACTCGGTTTCCATGACGACTGGAGGATGCAAAGTATTTCTGACCTGTGGTGGAGGGGTGTGGGGAAACCCTCCTGTCACTCTGACATCTGTTCTGCCTCAGTACCATCCCCCTCATCCTCTTAAACAAAGGGCAGGTTAAACGGTCTCTAAAATACACTCGTCTCTTTTCATGCTTTAATACTGCTGCAAGCCACCACCTTCACAGTTTTATTGCAGTTTTTTCTTAATCTTCTATGCCAGACACTTGCTTGTTCAGGAGGGTGCTCTTGGAGCCCTATAAGGCTGTCATCATCTCATTTCTTACTTCTGATTAATATGTTTACTCACTGTGGCTGTCAGGCCTGCATGCTTCTGACCCATCTTGGTACAAATATGCACAGGCCTTTTGAAAAGTGCACAAATACTCACATGATTACAATACTTGATATCCTGCGCATGTTTACAGTGATATTACTAATGCAAGAGAATTAGAGGAGCGTGATCCTCCTCTGGGAGGTTTGAAAAATGAAGCTGGGAAGAATGAAGCTATTAGGCTGCTTCTAAGAAGTATCAGCAGCTGCTGGACCAGGGAGAGAACAGTGGATATTATTGTGTGTGCTGCAAGATGTTGTGTAGTGTCTGTGCTTCATAAATGTCACCATTCATCACCAGAGTAGGACACAGACTTTCCAGTAACAATATGACCACAGTCAGTCAAGTGTTTCTCACTTTTTAATATGTATTTGGAGTTTCCTGTAATAAACACTGATCACTGACTACATTAGACTACTGTGTAATATTTTGTAGATTTCCCCTTTTTCACCCAAATAGCCCCTCTCCTAAGTCAGGGCGTTGACACAGGACCTCTGTGGGTGTTGTGTGGTTTAGGGGTGGAGTCTCAGTGGATCAGCCCTGTTCTGGCACATCCCCCAGATGCTCTTGCATTGAGATCTGAGGAGTTTGGAAGCTGGGGTGGCTTTTGTTGTGTTATTTGAGCCATGCCATAACAGTTATAGCAGTGTGACATCATCCTGATGGGAGATGCTGTTTTTTTGTGCACTGGTATGAAGGGCTGGAACAATGTTTACATGGGTGGTAAGTGTCACTGTAGCATGATGAATCCAAGGACTCAAGCAGAATAATGCCCGTGTAACAAATTATTCAGTGTTACTAACTTCACCTTTCAGTGCTTTTTAAAATATTGTTATTGATCATTGTTTGGGCCTGTATTAGCTTGTGACCTGACTTATCTGCCCCTTTACCTAAAGATGCATGAATAAAATTATATTATTTGTGGATATGTTCAATCTTCACCCAATGGCTGTGGGTAAAATAGAGCCATTCTGTCTGGCAGTCTACACAAATGAGCTGAACTCCCCACTAGAGGGAAATGCTGAGCAAGGTAGATATGTTTAGTTGTCAGGTGGACTCACTAGCTTCATAAAATTCTTTCTCTAAGATTTACACCTTAAGGGGAAGAGAGCATCATCCACAGGGAGCTTTTCTACATGACTATCAAGATTTTAAATTGCTAGAGGCTCTCCCGCTCTGATCTTGAGCAAACTGAGTGAATGCACTTGTTTTGCAGGTCTGCCATCTTGTCAGCCCACAGAGTAGGCATACCTACTATATGAAAATATAGCATAAAACCTCAATTATATGAAAAATGTAAACAAATAAAGCTCAAAATTATGTTTTGATGAACGATGAAATTACATCTTAGGATCCTTTCCTGTCCATCAGTGATTAAATGATGAAGAAGTAGAAGATGCTAATTATTGTTATGATCAGAGGTGGGACCAAGTCATTGTTTTGCAAGTCTCAAGTAAGTCTCAAGTCTTTATCCTCAAGTCTCAAGTCAAGTCTCAAGTAATGTCAGGCAAGTCAGAGTCGAGTCTCAAGTCACTGGTGTAAAAGTCCGAGTCAAGTCACAAGTCTGAAACTTTGAATTTCAAGTCCTTTCGAGTCATTCAAAAAAACGAAAAAAAGCATGTTGCAGTTATATGCTAAATGTAGATATTAGACCATGTAATTTTTAAATCTGTGTTTTTCTCAACACATGACAAAATAGTGAACTTAGAAAATATACACAAATTGTGAAATTGCACCTCTTTAAAATGCAGCTCAATTAAACCTAGCTCCAAGAATAATTTTCACCGACAGTTCTGAGATAAGCTGCATGTTATTCTTGGATGTGGTTGTAGGACCGGCTTTAAAATCGCATGACAAAAATATCATACACATTAAAAAAAAAACTGTATCACCAACGTAGCCTGGACAACATTTGCTAGTTAGATGAAGTCAGCTATCTCATCGTAGCATATTTATATGCATATTTATAATCATACGGTTCTTGGAGTGAGTGCATACACTCATGAAGTTTAGTAACTTCAGGTCACTGCAACAAGCCCAGGTACAGTTTACCGACGGATGGGTGCAGGACCTTGAAACGCACCGAGTAGAACGAAAGACCATCGTACGTATCATAAGTTTACCAGTCTCACAAATCGTCGTCATAAATACACATTCGTTAACCGTTTATTAATAGGACCTTTGAGCTCAATGGTAATTAATTAGTAGTGGAAATAATTTCTGGTAGCATCACAGAAATGTAGCAGTGACAACAATACTGTATGCTGTAATCGTACTGGACAATTAGTGATACAAAAACCCTGTTTTATCCTGTGAATAAAAGTATATGTTTTTGTCAATGTACCATAATAACAGAAGCGAAACGCAATATTGTGCCAGGACAATTCACTATTTATGCACAATAAATAAAGGAGCATAGCGCGACAATTTCTGTTCAGCGCCAGACTTGCTTGTAACCTATATCACCAATTATTTTATGAAAAATGACGTATTAACTACTAAAAAACACTGACCTTTGTGTAAATGCTTGGAGCAGACTAACCTGTGAGCTGGAGTGTTCTGGGACGTTATATTTGGTCTTTGAATGGCTGCAATCCAGGCCATCCGTCGCGTCTTTGTTACTTCGGAAACATGGCTCGAACAATTTCTCTTCAACGACGTAATCTGATAACAACCGATCTCTTTACTCGTCGGCTTCCCGTGGCTGTCATGTGACCGGCTATTGCAGTTAATAATACAACAGCTTCTTGACATTTTTGTGTTTCTTTTTATCGCTGTATAACTGATTTCAATTGAAAGTCTGTGTGCGCTAGTACCTCTTGCCACGAGTTCCCAGAATCCTTTGCGGTTCTACCCGTGAATGACGTCACATTTTCAATCTCTATATAATATGCATGTTAAATTTTATATTTGGGGTAAAATATCAAGTCTTTTCAAGTAAACCGGTTCAAGTCCAATTCAAGTCCCAAGTCATTGGTGTAAAAGTCCAAGTCAAGTCACAAGTCTTAGAACATTTTTTCAAGTCAAGTCTAAAGTCATAAAATTAATGACTCGAGTCTGACTCGAGTCCAAGTCATGTGACTCGAGTCCACACCTCTGGTTATGATGATATGATTATGAAAGTGTACACTGTGCCAAAAACACCCCGTAAAGCTTTTACAAGCAGCTGCTGCTCAAGAACTGCCCATCCAAGGCCTCCCTGCTGTTAAACTTACGCTGCCACCATAAGAGCGCGAAAAGACAATTAAAATCACGATTTACGAGATCTGCAAAAATATTTATATTCAGTAAACAAAAGCAGAGGAATAAATAACATTTGATTCCCTAGAAAAAAGCTAGATAAATATAACTGTTTATTTCTTTTAGACAGAACAGTCAGACCATAGCTGTCTGCAGCAGTTTGCTCAGCCTTGGATGCAGAAACCAAACAAATGTTTTGTGGACAAATCACAGCTGACATGAAGCTTGACATCCTGATCTGTTTCAGTCTGGCTTTAACAACATCATCTATGTGGTGCATCAGCTTACCAGAACAGTTTGCATGTCATTTGATTTGGACTCTGTCTGGCACATGAGCATTTCCTTAACAAACATCTTTCCTCCACCCTATACTATTCAGTTTGGGTTTTTTTACTATTTAGAGTGAATAGATAAAGAATGGTGTCAGAGCCTGTTGTAAGAGAGAAAGACAAAAACAATCTCTTCCATCCATTAAGTTTCTCCATAAGATATTGTGTAAAATGACAAATACAGTATATTAATTATGTATTTTTTGAATTATAAATTTGTGCAGTTAATAAAAATTCCACTACTTGAAATATGTGTGTAATGGTTTAAAAGAAAGATTCCTCAGTTTAATCCTGGGAAGGAGGCACAAATTCTTTTGTGGTTGCATCAGGATGGGCATGTGGTGTAAAAGATGGTCATTAGAGTTTACAAGAATTGATTTCATACTGTGCAGTTCAAAGAAAGGTTCCAGTCTTTCATATAGAACAAGTGAATCAGTCATTTGGGAAACAGCTAAAGGGTTATGATGCTGTTACAACCTTTGAGACAACAGCATAAAAAAGTCAGAAATGCAGTGAAACACCAGGTGGACAACTCAGGAGGATAAGAAATAAGTTGGTCAAACAATATGCAAAACCTTTTGGCAGTATTTGAGCCAAAAGCACAACAGACAGACAGACAGACAGACAGACAGACAGATAGATAGATAGATAGATAGATAGATAGATAGATAGATAGATAGATAGATAGATAGATAGATAGATAGATAGATAGATAGATAGATAGATAGATAGATAGATAGATAGATAGATAGATAGATAGATAGATAGATAGATAGCCCTCAATAACCTTTTGGAAACACTGCTTTTGACACTAATGCAGAATCCTGTAAGTGTTGCATTCACACTCTTTGTCTTATATACGGTATGTTGTACATCAAAAGCCACCAGACATACATGCTTTGCACTATTTCAGGAATGTCAAACTTAATGTCCGGTGTCCAAATTTGGCCTGGCAAAGACTCTAATCTGGCCCACTGGAAGGCTTTAAAAATGTTGTAAAATTTTGTAAAAATAATCAAGCTTTATAGCCTAATGAAAAAGACCTCCACCACAGCCATTCATACTACAGTAAAGTAATGAACAAATATATGAACAATTAAGGAACTGACAAAATCCCTGTTTTTTCACTACTATAGAAAAAAAACCTGTTCTGTTTTATATTTACTAGACAATCTGAACAACAAGCTACTAGAACGTTTTCTGTAATTTTGTACATTTATTTCTTCTAATTTCTTACCATGTCATGCTGACAGATTCATTTAATACAGCAGCATTTCTTAGTCATGTAGGAAAATAAGACATATGGTTGAAATTGCACTTCTTTTTCTTATATTAAGATATCTCAAATGTGTATTTAGACTTCTTTACACAGAGAGAAAGAAGAGTTTCACTGGTGTGGCCCACTAAAGGTGAAAGTGGGCTGTATGTGGCCCCGCAATGTAACCTGCTCTATTTGACATGATTATGGATGTATTCCCAGTGTTCACCCACTGGTGGGTCTTTTTCTCACTGGAAACACAACTGAGCCACAGCAGCGTTTGCGCCAGCTGTTCTTGAACTGGCAGACCGAGTAGAGGATGGGATTGAGCGCTGAATTTGCCAGAGTGAACGTCACCACCCGGAAGAACATGGTGGAAGAGACATATATGTGACCCTGTATGTTGTGGGCCAATATGACGAAGAAGATAATGAAAATAGGGCTCCACATGACTAAGAAGGAAAGCATCAAGACCAGCATAGTACGGAACAGCTTCATATCCTGGCAGGAGATGTAGTAGTGAGGAGAGTCTCCATTGGGTTGCTGACGGTCTCTGGGTCGGAGCCTTAACCTGCAATTTTTAGCAATCTGGAACAGAAATACAATATTTGATACAATGCAAACACCTGTGGTTACAGAGACATGATGAAACCATTTACACACCCTGATTGAGCTGTATATGGATTTACACATGAAGCATGGAAACAGTTTTATTTGTCTCATCCATAAAGTCTACTGAGCGCTAAAATCAATTTGCAGCTGGTCACCATGTTCTTCTGTTCTCTGTGTCACACTCATGGATACATTGGCATAACTGGTTGCCCAGTTTAGTGTTAACAGTTGATAGCGGAGAGCACTGAACGTACACACAAAGGTAATAATTAGTAAGCGCACATTTTTCCCCCCACGGGGACAGAGAAATGTCTAAGAAATCAGGATATCCATGCATTAATTCAAGGAAGAATGCTTATTTAATTAATAATATAAGTATAATGACAGCTGGAAAAAGAAACTGAAGTGGCCAAAAACATTTTTCGTTTAAAAATTAAGTTAACTCATGTATATTTCTGTCTTCATGTAAGAAACTTGTAAATTGAGAAAACGGTAAATTCAGAGCTGGATTTTTATAATTTGTGTTAGAAGCATAAAAACAGACAACAGCTGATCTGTCCTTCTCCTCGCTGCCTGCCATCTTTAGCAAAGACAGCATTAACCCACCTGCAATATTTTGCTGTAACTAACCAGAATGATGAGTCCTGGGAGAAGGAAGCTCAGGGCAGTGAAGACTACGTTCCACACAATCTCCCCTGCTGGGTCAGGCCACTTGAGAGTACAGATGTGACCGTGTTCCTGCGGAGATAATAACAAACATAGGCATAGCTCTATTGTAGAAATATTTCCTCTTTTTTAAATTCATCCATACCAGCTTTGGGAAATCCACTTCCATCACAGTGAAGAACAGACTGAGGGGGAGGGAGGTGAGTGCAGAGAAAGCCCAGATGAAGACGAGGGTCACAGTCACCATCCTGGGAGCCAGACTTGGCACAGTCTGCAGCCAGAGAATAGCCTGGACTCTCTCCACACTGATCGTGGCCAAGGTTGTGATGGTGACACAGCCACTCATACAGATGACATAGAGCAATGTGTGGCAGGCTGCATACCCCAGCTCCCAGGACACGGTCCAACGCACTGTCACAATCAGCGGGATCATGCTGACGAACAGCAGATCAGCCACGAACAAGTTGAGCGTCAGGATGGTCTTATTGGCAAGCAGCCTGCGTCCACAGGTTACCAGGACTGCAGCTCCTGCATTTGCAGCTACAGAGACCAGAAAGACTGCACTGATAGCTGCGGTTTCCATTATAGTGGTAGCAACCTGATTTGAGTGGTGCAGCTCAGAGAAGAAAGAAAAAAAAGTCAAGTTTCTCAAGTGAAGGGAATGAATGTGAAGGTCTGTATCCATGCAGGCTGAAAAGGTACTAAATGTGAAATGCACACACTGCTCACTCCTGCAGACAAACAGAAAAATGAATGTTGACAGATGCTGATAAGAAGTAAAAGGGAGGAGAAAGGGTGGAGACTAGACTTTCTGATGCTGTTTGCTCTGCAATGCTTAAAAGGAAGTCTTTGCATTTTCACTTTAAGTGATGACGTGATGATGTGCTTACTCACATTTGGACATAAAAACATGAATTTGGTTTGTTGTTTACCTAATAAATAACATATCGTTTTTAGCTTTAAACTATTTTTTGATAAATTTCTAAAATATGTGTTTTCTTGTTTTTAATGACAAGTAGTCTGAGAAATTTGTTAAGTGCTGCACTTTGGAAATATTTCTAAATTGATTTTATTTTGCTCTTTTCACTGCCTTCTGTTTTAAGCACATAGTTTACATGTAATAAAATGTGCTATAGAAATAAACCTACCACTGCCGTTTGCTAAAACACTTCCTGCTAAAAAGCAACAACACTCAAAACATCAAATAGTTGCTTGTATATTTGTATATATCAGTTGAAACCAAAAATAATTTGAGTGCATCAAAAAAAGATCAATATCAGTAGATTTATTACATGGAGCACAGTCTCGACAGAGTATTTAAACCAAACTTCAAACAATTTTCCAGCTAATAGTGTTTATTTTGTACACAAACATGCAAGGTGTTATTCCTCTGCAATCCCTCCGCATCCAGCACAGCTGGTGTGCTAGTCCAGTCCAGATAATACAAGGCCAGTTTAGAGAGACAATCTGTAAATACTATAGAATGAAGACAAGATGTAGCCCTTTACATAGTGCATTTATTGCTAATTACAGATTTCAAGCAGCTGCAACAGTATGCTGCCAAGAGCTGTAAGCAGCTGCAGCTGCCTGGCTGTGCTGGATGAAGCAGAGATTGCTCCAAACTCAGTTACATTTCTGGGGAAATCTTTGCTGTTATGTTTAATCAAAGTTTTGAGGATTCGTTTCAAACACAGCTTAAGCAACTTGTCACATTAATTTATCAAAATAACTTTAATTTAACAACCAATCCATCTTAAAGAAGATCCATCATTAAAGAGCTTCCAGGCTCAGCTCAGTTTAGACAGATTTCTAGATGGTTCATCAGTTCTCGGTGGTGACTGACTGGATACTCGGCCTGGCAGACGGGACACTCCAGGAAGCTTTCATTCATCAAGTTGCTGTGAGGCGAGGACGTCAGGCTGGGTCTGGAGAACTGGGACAGGGGAGGGTTCGTTTCCCCTGAGCTCTGATCCGGCTTCTCTCTCTAACATAAACAACAACATCCATCAGTTACACTTTAGTCCTGGGATTAAAAAAAACTAACAAAAAAAAAAGAAAACTGCTAAATTTATTCCAAAGTAAATCTTAAAGCTACACTATTTTTTACAATAACAGAGTAGGCTGAGTATGAAAGGTGCTGCTTTTTACTTGATTTTACAACTTGAATTCGTTTTGAATGTTTGCTTTAACTGTGGTTCGTGCAGAAAATTATCAATGGAAGAAATTACAGCAGCAGACACGCAAAGTGAGGAAACATCTGGTGTGCTCAGGTGAACAAAAGGCAGTAAGTACTGAATATTCAGTGACCAGGCAAATAAAAACACAGCTCCAAATGAAAATTAATGTTGCCTGCAACACTGAATTTGTTAAAAAAGGAAAACAAAATACTGGCAGCTGCTAGAGCTACCCCTCAGCCTCCTAGTAGACAAACCTATGGTATCAATTTGAAACTCCTAGGTCATTTCCTTCTTAAGTTATTACAAGATTTTAAGAAAACTTGACCTCTGATCTTGAGGTCGAGATTACAAAATCCTGTGTTGCCTTGTTCATGAGTTATCATGTTCAGAAACGTTGACGTCCACACCATGATGGGGTGGGCACTCTTTATCCTTTAAAGGCTGAGGGGTAAAAACTCTATTAATGCAGCTTTAAGTTTGATCACAGATCAATCTTATCATCCTCTGATTAGATACTGACGCCAACCTTTAACTGCTTTGCCACATGGCCTTTTCCTTTTTGCAATGCCTTCAGAACTTTGACCATTTGCTTCTTTAAATAAGAGCAATTCTGCCTCTCATCCTCAAGGTCTTGTGAAGAAATCTGGATCTAAAATGTAAAAAATTGTCACTGCGATGAACTGAATGAATAACACTATAATAAAAGAGATAATGTGTGGCTGTAGAAGGCAGGCACAGACAAAACAGAGCACACTGTGTTTGCATACTGCAACCTTTTTATCTCCAAAAGACTTATTAAAAAACACAAACTGGCCATCCTCTGTGCATTGTCATTAATCTGCGCCATCATTAACAATGGGTAAATCAGCAACACGAAACTGCGAAAACTAACAGAAAGTAAATGTGCCTGTCATACCTGTCGCTCTAGGTCTGCAATCTTTTCCTGGTCTGCATGGTGACGATTTAACATAAACCTCTGAAAGAGATTCGCCTGATTGGAGAGTAATTTTTCTGTGATTTCATTGGCTCTTTCTTCCCTCATGTGAGCACATTAAGATTTTTACTTTTTACCTGCAGCTCAGAGTTTCCCGACCTTCTTCTCTCATCATCCAGCACGCCCTGGAGGACTTCTCTCACATCTCTCTGTTGTTGCTCTTCATCCTCAGGGCAATTCTGCACTTCCTGTGTGCTTCTGCTCAACCTTTCAGCTTGCAGCTGCTGTTTGAGCTCCTCCACTTCCCTTTCTCTTTCCTTGCACCTACAGATCATTTTTGCCTGTCAAATAGCTAACCACCAACTTAAATGGAAACATATAATCATTACAGCCATTCTCAAACTTCAGACTGCTAACCATTTTAAAGTATAAAGATAACCTGTCTGCTTTTGTTTTTGGTATCAAAAAAGGCAGAAAAGAAAATTAAGAATTCCGTTTTAAATCACGTAGTTCTTAAAGTTAATCCATTTTTAATGGATTATTTAATTGGAATTATAAAATAAGCAAAACTACTGGCAATTATAAAATATATTTTCAAATATATTTCAATGTAAAAAGTAACTCCTGGTAGCCCACCTGCAATACAGGTACAGTCCACCAGAGGGCTGCAGTCCACACTTTGTCTATTACTGATCTATTTTTTATGCCTTGATTTTTCAAACATACCAATTTTGGGTGATCATCAGATTTTGGTGGGTCACTTCAACTCGTTCCCTCAGTACCTCCAGTTCATCCTTGGCTTTCTGGAGGAGTCTTTCATAATGCTCCTGCATCTGGCTTATTTTCTCTTTCTCTACAATAAGAAAAAGAAATCAAAAATTAAAAGCAGAAGTGGGAAACAAAAGCATGTCTACTCAGATGTGTGCCATGTGGCATTAAAAAAAGATAAATGAAGCACATGAGGACACATTCTGTTACAGTGGGCTACTATTGGACAATCTTGATATTTTAAAAACTTGTTGTGACAGACTGCTGCCCCTTGTCGCCCCAGTGGTGAGTGTCCACTGCCCACTATCCTCTTGGCTCACCGTCTGAATGGTCCTCATTGTGCTGCTGTGAACGGGCCTGATTGGCTTCATTCAGCTGCTTCTCCAGCCATAACATTCTGGCCAGAATCGCCCTCACATAGGCCTCTCTCTGCTGGTCATACTCCAGCCACTGCTTGTTTTTTTCCAAGGCCTCAGGGCATTGAATGAAATAATGAGAAGCACATAAAAGAAAAGACAGAAACAGATCTTTGCCAGAAAGATGTCTCCAAACCACAAACACTTAGTACGACATGTATACTGTAGCCTGACTTGTAAGTAAAAACGGACTAAAAGAAGATTAAGGGGAAGGATAGGAGTGGATAGAAAAACACAGGGGGCATTTCCCAGCTGTGCCAAGAAAACACTTACATCTCTGAGATGAATTTGGACCTCTGCCACAGCTTCATTACTCGTGGAAACCTGTTCATCAGCTGTGGAGTCCTACCAGAGAGACCAGAAAGACACAAAACAATACTGCACATTTGAAAATGAGCAATTCATATTAACAGTCTCTTAGTTGCTACGATAAAAAACAAAAGCTAGCTGGCAGGCAGAACAGTTCAAAAAAGATCCATAACATCTCTATGATGACTATCATGGCTCTCAGTATCCTAATGGTAGTGAGACTGAAAAATACCTGCTGCTATCTAGTGGTATAACTGGGGCAAGAGGGGCTTAATTAGCTAAACAGATGCTGGAAAGTCTAAGAGTAATGTGAGCAGTGTGAAGGAAATAATCACATTCACATGACTGCATCTGAAGCAGGACAGCTGCAAATTTAACAAGCAATTAAAAATGCTCCACACAACATCGAGACCTTTTCTTGTTTGCTAGATTATAACAGAGAGACTGACAAACATTCATGCTAGAATCGCCAATCAAGGCCCAGCTACTGGATTCAAATCCAGGACCTTCTTAGTCTAAGGTGATGGTACTAACCATTCTGCTTCCACTATTTTCAGACAGCTTTCTTCCACCAGTAAACCAGTGCAGAAAAATGTTGCTCCCATTGCACCTACAGTGGACACGTCTGTCCACAACAGTCACCAGCTAGTGGCATGCAGTGGAACTATCTCAATGACACACTGGTCTATAAACAACACTCCACTGAGCCAGAATTCCTACTCGAAGGACTCTCTATAGGAAGCTGGCCAGTATGACCCACTAAGCTTCATCCTGTTGACCAGTTGGGCAAAAATTGGGCAAAACTGTTTTAGGCCCCCTGGATGATACCAAGGTGCTTAGAAGATGATTTGATGTTGTTGGCGAGAGGGACAATTTAGTGACAGACATCCAAACACAAGATACTCAGTTTTGTCAGGATAAAGGAGGAGGACATTTGAAGATTTATTTATTAATGGTAGTAAAGCATTCATAGAGGTAGGAGAAGCTGTTGAGCATCCAGACTGCTAAACTAAAGGTCTGAGATAAAACTTACTCAGCTAATACAACTTCCCAAATACAAAGCTTCAGAGAAAGAGACAGACACTGATGCCTGCCTTTCCAAATGAATACAAAAGTCATGACTGACATTTAAGGGGAGCTGTGTTGGAAAACCCAGCAGTGACCCCTTGTGGGAAAGGAATTATTTGCATTGACATCACTGGCTGTCCCCTGTAGTAGCAGGGCAAAAAACCTGGCAAGCAATTAAGCATGCCTAACATGCTCCAGACCTTTTTCTGTGCTTTAACCAGACAATGCTATATGGTCTATAGATTTGAAGAGAAAGATGTACTGGGTTAAACAGAACTGTTTGTTTTTACTGCTTCCGACATTATAAACTCTAATTTGAAAATCTGCTATACCTGCTTCCCTGTAACTTTTTTCTCGACATACTGACACCTTGTTGAGATGACCTCAAGCTTCTCCTCGATTTCCTCAATCTCTCTGGAGTAACGGGATATGCTACTCACTGCATCCACTGGTCTCTTTTCTTTTTCACACAGCTGCTCAGAGGGTGAAGCAGTTTTCTCATGTTTCGTCCTAAATTCCCGGGTACACTCGAGCCTGATGGCTTCAAGAGAGAGGAATCTCTGCATGGAGACACAACAAAACATCTTTTAAATATTGGCAGGATGTATTGATACAAAAAAATTGTAAAAATAATTAGACTTAGCAGTGTGAGCATGATTACCTCTACAAGCTTATTATGCTGCGACTGCTGATGGGTCAGTTCAGCCAGGGTCCTTTTCAGGTAGGCATTCTCTTTCCTGAGGCTGCTGACAACCATGGCAAGCTCTGAGTTGAGCTTTTTCTTGAGAGAGCGCTTGTATTTAGATGCTGCCATCCCTGTTACCTGCTCACAAGTATCACAGGAGCAATGCATCTTAGAACATAACATATGAAACATCAACAATACAAGCAGGATTACATTACCTAATATTCACGAGCAAAGACAACTTCACCAAAGTTTGATTTCTGAGCAGTAATTTTATAATTAGTTTGTAATGTATCGCATTGCAGCTAGTTGCTTTTGACTTTGAAACCTAGTGTATTTTTAAATATATATACATATATTTTTTTTCTTATTCTTTATTTTATTTAAAGGTGTCTCTAAATTTATTAGCAACGCACCTACATCCCACTACATGTAAGACAAATTGAATTAAATAAATCTGGCATCAGCAAAGTGCTACCCCCCCCACACACACACACGTTAAAATATATTTTTGTGTCTATCGCTAGTTAACAAGCTAACAGTTAACATGCTAACAAAATCGCTCATACTTAAGAGTTAAACTGGATACCGAATATTGGTCTCTCATATCTATAAAATAACATTAATGATGTAAAAAACCGCTTATAACCGCCATAATCTATAAGGTTTTTGCTAGACAGAATTAAAGCTACTTTAGCTAGCTAGCCAACGTTAAATAGCTAGTGTTACCATTTAGCTAACGTTATTATAACAGTATTGAAATATGACTGCTCATTTTAAAATAAATCTTACTTTCTTAAGGTATTGTTTTACCAAATCTGCTGCAACACCTACTGGGTTTATATTTTGTTACCTAAAGATGGTGTTGACTGTCAAATTGTGAAGTTGGATGATTATGGCAACCTTTCTTCATCGCCCACTAGCGTGAAAACGGAGAAGAGGAGGAGCTCAGCGGATAAAACTGGTGTTAAATAATAACAATATTGCCTTTCTATATGAATGTTTTTGCAGCTTATTAACTTTTAGATTTAACATAAAAGTGTGTGGCTTTACTTAATAGAAGAAACGTTACTTTAAGCAAGTATTTTAAAAAAATTGACTGCAGGGGAAGATGGCAGTACTTAGGCATCACCACAGAGTGGCGCTGCAGCACAGGATGAGGGTCTCTTTTTGGTGCTCCGTACAGTAAAGCCGCTTCAGGCTGCTGGTGGCTGCTGTGACTCATAAGGTGATTGGTACCGCCCCTCTCCTCCTCTGCTTTAAACTTTGTCTCAGTTCCTCCTATGATGGCACCTTCTCTCTCAGAGGAATATAAAGCTTTTCTTTGAGTGTTTTTTTTTTTTGGACTTCTATCAACATGCTGCGGGTCATAGTTGAATCCGCCAGCGGGATACCCAAAAAGAAACTTGGCAACCCAGATCCAATAGCTTCGGTGATCTTTAGAGGTGAGAAAATTCTTCAGGATAACTATTACCTTAACTCTTCCTGCTGTATGCTGTGCCACTTCTTTTCTAGGAGAAACTGAGCATCCATACAGTGTTTCACTTTCTGTCAGGTTAACATCTTTTGGTTGTAATCACTTAAACGTTTATTGCAGCTGAATATTTTGGCTGTGACTCAAAAAAACAAAGATGCATCCTTATAAGGTCAGAATAACCCACGGCTCCCAAAGGAGAAGGCTTGCATTGTTATTGTAATAAAAACTCCCTCAGGATTGTAAAATTGTTTGTGCAGCAATTATTTTTAGTTGAAAAATAAGTCTGGCGTTGGTTTGAGACTTTTATGTGTCGCTCTTGTTCACTGTTAAACTTCAAAATGCTTGGGAGGAAGATATTTTAAAAAAGGAATATAAATCATTGCTTTGTCATTTTTTCTTACAGGTGAAAAGAAGAAAACCAAAGCAGTTGATAATGAGCTCAATCCAGTTTGGAATGAAGTAAGTGTAAACTGAAAGTTAACTTTAATGTTTGGGTGTGATGTTGATGTGTATGTTGTCAACATGACTCCCTGCTGGTGGTTGATTCCAAATGCCCCTTATTTGTAATTACAGGTGTTTGAATTTAATTTGAAAGGCAGCCCTCTGGATGCATCTTCATTCATCAACGTGGTTGTAAAAGACTACGAAACAATCGGAAAAGACAAGTATGTGCACGGAGGGCAATGGGTGGAAAAATGATCACATTTGCATGTTGATTTAGTCATGAATGTGTGTCTGTTTTAAAGTGATGGCAGCCTTAGTTGTCTTAAACCAGACTGGTGTGTGGCACTGAATCAGTACTTAACCCATCATAACAAAGTCTCTGAGTCAGCAAGTTCATTTGAGTGCAGCTAGTCATTACAGATATACATGTGTTTTATGGCTCTGGTAATAACTTAAAGGGAAAACCTCATCCCAACTCAGTGGTTTTTCCTTTTGACATGTAATTATAATCAGTGTAGCAGAGTTTCATGGTAGCTGTGCACCGATGACCAACATTATAACTCCCAGCGTGTGGCTGAAAACAGTTATTATGATCTTTTCCCGAGGAGCAAAGCAGCATGTTGAAACTTCACTGGTATGTTTAACTCCAGGACTGACTCGTCCATGTTAAGACTTGCTATGGTGAACAATGGTGATCCAGCATTTAAAAAAATATTACCTTAAAAGGGAAAAAAATTGTTCCTTTTCACTATTCTTTCTTGAAACTCAAACTGTTGCTTATTAGTCACTTTAATAATCCTCATTAATGTGTTTGACCGATATGCACAAAACACAGAGAGTCTGGGTTCTTTTGTTTTTAAAAAGTGGAGACAAGAAAGGAGACCAAGTAATAACATTTCCATTGAGTCACTGCAGTGACTGATTGTACACAGTATAAATTCCCCTGAGGCAGGCAAAAGGGGTGTGGGGGTGGGTGGGGGTAGTGGGTGAAGACTGTCTGCCTTAGCTACACAAGCACTTTATGCTTTTCCAAAGCTGCATGAGAGGGGAAGCTTGTGCTGGCTTGTCATCGGCACGTTTGTCATTATTAACAGACAGTAAAGCCAAAAATCAGGAAACTTGTTTTTTTGTTTTTTTTTTAACCAACCGTTACCCCCATCTAAAATCCATAATAGGAAAGAGAAGGAGTGTGATTCAGGGAACCGAAGAGGGATGTCTAATCTGTACTGCAGTTAAAAGAAGGCAAATCCAGCTGCTCAACTTGCAGTTTTGAGACCTAGTTTCCTTTGGGACATTTTATTTTGGTATTTCCTCAGCTGTCTTTAAAAGCCATACATTAGTAGTGGAAAATACCTGTGTATACCAAAAAATGGTTAGACATTTTAAAGTAAAAATCCTCTCTTTAGTAGAGCAGCTACAAATATTTGACACTAGAATTTAAAGTTTTCTTTCGCAGTAGAAGTTATGTATACTCATTATCCTTATACTGTGTTTTCCTTGCACAGTGTGCCAGGGGCAGTAATTTACCATCCCAGATTCTTTCCACAGATGACACTTTCTGCCAAGAACAAGTTTTCTAAGCTCTGTGGAGTCTCAACTAATCCCACATCTGTTGAGAACCACAGAGAAAATTGTGAAAGCAACTCATGAAAGCGACCATTCTCATGTTCTTTACTTACTATAAGACTGTTCTCCCACCTCTTTGGCTCTGCATTTGTTCATTGTTAAACTGGGCATAGAGCACATGCCTGTGGTACATGTTAATGGTTTCCATCTTTATGGGTTTTCCTCATAAACTAGTTCCACTGCTGTATGCAAATCTCCCTTTTAACAAAATGAGTAAAGTGACATCAGAGGAAAACTTACTCTGGAATTAATCTTTGAGTTCAACTTGAGTTACAGTCATTTGGTAAATGAACCTAAATAGTGGTTTCTACTCTAACTTAGCATTCAGCTCTTTGTACTATAAAGCCACATTCGCCCTGTTATAGTCCTTAAATTTATGGCTCAAAGGAACCCAGCATATCAGATGCAACAACACTGCTGCCATTCAACAAGCTACTAATAACGGAAATATAGTTACTCCCAAAGGACAAACAGAAACAAAAAGACACAGAATTCCCAACTAGAAACAAACAAAAGAGGAAGAAGACCATGAGCCAACCACATCAGCCACACAGCGGGGCATTGGATTCAGGCTTCTCCCCTAAACTAGGTCTGGAAAACTAGACTAACATAAACCAAAGCTAAAAACACTGAGAACTCCCAACTTTAACTATACTTAATAATCAAAGCTAAGAAAACAATAGAAAGATAAAGCTAGTGAAAAGGTCAAAGACACCAGTTGCCAACCATCATGCTGTACTTATGGTACTGTATTTTGTTACCCTGTATTTATACACGTGTAATGATAACAAAGTTCAATCCTAATCCCACCTTCTCTGGGTTTATATTTGTGCAGGAAGCCGTCAACAACCAATCAGCATTAGGAATAGATCAGATAAGTGAGAGAACAGGTTAATGGGGTTGACAAGATAAACACAACACCCTGATGTCACAAGCGCAGATATGCTCACTCTCCAATGGACCAGCTGAGGGCATCTCAGTCTTGCCCAAGATTGCTTTGACATGCAAACTACAGGGATTGAACTACAAACCTTTCCACTGGTAGACAAACCGCTCAACCTTCTGAGCCACAGCTGCGCCCATGCGCCCATGCTATGATTTATAAAAATGCCCGGTGTGTTGCAAGCTATTGTCATTATTACATATATTACATAATTTCCTTTTAATAAAGTAACAATGTCGGTGTTGTTGCTTGATTTGTTATATTTATATGAAGAAGTGAAACTGAGAAGTGGAAACTTTTAGGTATCCACAGCAACGAGCAATTACAGTCACAAACAGTGAGTCCAGTTCCTGCCTGTGGTAATTCTTCAGCACAAATTGTGGAAGCAAAGCATCCCTAGCATCCTTAGTTTTATCGATTGGAAAGAGGTTGATGGTTTCCTTGATTGCCGTATGACTTGAGTGAATGTGAATGGAAATGAATGTGATTGCTTTTCAGATTTATTGGTTCTGCAAGAATCTCACTGAAAGACTTGGCCAGTGGTCATGCGAAATCCCTCCCATCCAAGAACATACCACTTGTCAATGAGAAGCAGCAGTCTTTTGGGGTGAATACCTTTAATTAATAGCGTGATCCTACTTATTGTGCAGTTGTTTTTGTGAAATGCAATACAGCTGGACAGATTTACATCGTGATGGGTGGTAATTAAGAATGTATTCTTTTTTTAGGCAGTCATTAATTTGCTCATTGGGTATGAGTCACCTATCAATGCCACTTCAAACCTAAATGATCAAACTGATGGAGACATATCTCATTTGGATGCTGGTAAGAAGACTAAAATCTATCTATCTATCTATCTATCTATCTATCTATCTATCTATCTATCTATCTATCTATCTATCTATCTATCTATCTATCTATCTATCTATCTATCTATCTATCTATCTATCTATCTATCTATCTATCTATCTATCTATCTATCTATCTATCTATCTATCTATCTATCTATCTATCTATCTATCTATCTATCTATCTATGCAAAGTTACATTCCATGAATAGTTGCATTCATTGTACACCAAGATGTTATACTGAGGATGGGAAAGCTGGATCCTTGAGTCTTCTCCAGACAATCCCAGAGATTCTAAATGGGGCTAAGGTCTGGACTCTGTGGTAGCTAAAACCAAGTGTGAAAATAATGTCTCGTGCTTCCTAGGTATGGTGCGTGAATGGCTTCACCTTCACTACCCATCACTTTGGAAAATGCTAAATCTGGATTCATCATACCACATGACTGTTTATCATTGCAACAAAGTTCATGTTCACTAGGAAACTGAAGAACATCCCACTCCGACTAGCCTTGATGATGCATGTCTGTGTAGGTTCTCAGTCATCAAGGTTATGGTAGTCAAAGGAGCTTGAAAAGTTTTAGGCCATGGTTGACCAGGTCAACTAACACACAGAGAGGGTGGCTTATGACACCGAAGATTACCCACCAACAATGTAGTCTTGAGATCCCTTTCCTGGTGCCTCAACTCCCACTGACATCTTGCATTCGATGACATCAGTAGGTCACATAATACGGTGAGGCAAGGGTACGCAATGGCGTCACCCAAAACCGCTGGTGATAATGACGCAACATTTTTCTTCATACCTTGGCTCATGAGATGATTAATAGTGGGTCAGCAACCCTCTTAAGGGACAACTCCCACTAGGGTTTAAATAACCTGAACTCTCCACCGTGTGGTTTTAGAACTGAAGAAACTTCTCAGATAAGAGGTGAAACGTCTTTAAAAACTTTTTAAAAATCCAGTCGCCTTCTTTTCAGGCTCCTTAGACCTCACTGATGCATGGTTTTCTTAAAGCTGCACAGAAGTTTAGTCCCAATCCCTTGTGTTCTCGTTGCATTGAATGCGTGAAAATGCTCCAGAAATCACTGTTAAAAACAACCGTGCGTTCTACTGATGATTTTTCACACTCTGATATCACTAAACATTTAAGTGATCTATGGTCACAATCATTCAAGATTTATTTCTGACCACATTTCTTCCTCAAAAATGATAATTCACCATGATCCTTGTAGGTTTTAATGACATGTTGGACAGTGTGTAACACAGTTTTAGTTGTTTCAGCAATCTCCTTAGTTCTTTTATCTACTTGATGCCATTAGGTCAAATGACCTATCTGAAAATGAGCAACATCTTTTCCACAGTTATGGGATATGTCTTAAAACATGGTTGTTTAAGAAAAAAAGGAGCTGTTCACTGCATCGGGTTAAATAACCAGTTGCACGCCGAGACATATTAGTCACCACAGGACTGAAGCTTAGCATGAGTAGAATAATAATGAATATGAATGACTATGAATTTCATGTTTTTCTTTCTGATTTTGCACCAAAAAGGGAGTGATGAGGGTGATGAGGGAGAAGCAGACACAGATGGGGGAGGTCAGGGTGGAGGCTCAGGAGCTCCCACTTTACCAGGCCACCCTGGGAAATCCAGACAATCTATCCGTCTGAGGCGTAAGAGGCACAGAGCCCTGGCCAATAAGCCTCAGGACTTCCAGGTATTGTTTGACTTGCAATTATTTTTAATCTACGCCTAGATAATGACAAATATCACTCTAAGAAGGAAATGTTATTGTTAATCACATAAATGACAGAAAGTTTCACCAGTACTGCTTAACACGTAAGCCAGTGCCAGGGAATAGACAAACAGGAAACAGACATGCCAACAACTTTTCTGGTTCTGCTTCAGTTTCTCTGGGACAATATTGTTGATCCACAGTTTTCCAATATTTAATTGAGCTGGATTGTACTTTAAAAGTTGGCAGAAAAAGTAAAGTAGCCCAAATAAATAAAAAAATGTTACCTTTTCAAACAGATCCGTGTTCGGGTTGTCGAGGGTAGACAGCTGCCTGGCAACAACATCAAGCCTGTGGTTAAAGTGAGTGTATGTGGACAGACCCACAGGACGAGAATTAGGAGAGGGAACAGCCCGTTCTTTGATGAGGTAATGAATCTATGGCCACGCAAAGATACTCAACTCGTCCAGAAATGACTCTTGAGAAGTTTGTTACTGATTGCATACTTTTGCTTTTGACCTTGCTTGTCTATTTTTAACCTCCCTTTGTCTACTTTCCTTGCCACTTCTGTGAGCTTTAATAACCTCCTGTGATATTTCTCTCTTTATCAGCAGCTTTAGAGTCGCCTTCTGTAGATACTGAAGGAGTCCTTTCAGCTTTCTCTTGCAGTATAACTAATCCCTCTCATTTGCATTTGCATTTACCTCATCTCAGCTTTTGCCAGAATGTACAGTTAGAATCTCAGCTAAAAGCAAATGTAAGTTGTGTGATTTGCCACAAAAAGTTATATTAGCGTGCTTCTGGCATAGAAATATACTGTGCACACACAGTTGTCTCTCTCTCTTCTCCAGATGTTTTTCTACAATCTTAACATGCTACCGTCAGAACTGTTTGATGAGAGCATCAACATTCGGGTATGCAGATAAGTTATATTAAAATGTAATACTGTTTTTTGTTTGTTGTTTTGTTTTTACAGAAAATTAGTATATTGTACCATCTGTTATGCGATTTTACAATCAAATCATTTCTCCATCTCATATCTTTTCTCCATAGGTCTATGACTCCTTCTCCCTCAGATCTGACAGTCTAATTGGAGAGTTCAAGGTGTGTCAAAAATGCTTTTAAATACTAAACTTTGCATTCGTCGTTTCACAGTTCAAGGATGAATTAGTAGTCTGACATTTTTCTTTCCTATCCAGCTTGATGTTGGCTACATCTACGACGAACCTAGTGAGTATTTTGGTATTGTATGCACGTCTTGGGAAAGTTCCCTTTCTATACACTGCAGGTAGATGTTTGAACATGTTGAATATGACACCATATCCAGGTCACGCCATAATGAGGAAATGGCTCCTCCTCAGTGATCTTGATGATTCGAGCTTGGGGCCTAGAGGCTACCTGAAAGTCAGCATAATTGTTGTGGCTACTGGAGATGAACCATCGGTAAGAGTAGCTTCTTCCTCAAAATCAAAACACCTTTCTCTTAATGCAGTGTTAATAACATAAAGATCTCTTCTGCTCTGCTCTTGCTTCTTGCGTACAGACTGAGAAGAGAGAGTCAAATGAGGAGCAAGATGACATAGAGAACAATCTTTTGGTGCCAGCTGGAGTCACGATGCGATCAGCCACGCTGAACCTTAAAGTCTATCGTGCTGAGGATATGCCACAGAGTAAGTGGTGTACCGGGTATTAAATTTCTGCAGCTCTCATGGGCTGATGCATTGAAATCCGTTTAAGAAGCTTCTGTTTTATGTTGCAGTGGATGATGCCTTTGTTCAGACAGTAAAACAGGTATTTGGAGGGGATGGAGACAGGAAAAACTTGGTGGATCCATATTTGGAAGTCAGCTTTGCTGGGAAGAAGGTATTTCATGTTAGATTAAAGTTTTTAAAAATTTCCCTCAATGTAATTATAGTTCATTTAACATTATTATTTTGTCTTTTTAGGCTTCTACCAAAATAATTGAGAAAAATGCGAATCCAGAGTTTAACCAATTCATCAGTCTTCAAGTAAAGGTAATAAAGATGCATATTAAAAAGAAGCTTTGATTCAAAATTGAATGAGACTTTAATCTCCATCATAAATAACCTCTGCCTCTGTAGTTTCCCTCCATGTGCGAATGCATCAAGTTGACTATGTATGACTGGTAAGCACTGACATTCATTCACAGACATGGGTAACAATAACACGACCACTATCTGACATGTATATATATTCTTTGCAGGGATCGTCTAACCAAGGATGATGCCATAGGAACAGCATTTTTGAATCTAAGCAAGATATCTTCCTCTGGCGGAGAGATTGAAGGTAATCATACAGTATTGTTTATATTTTGTCACTCACTGGTTTATGTCCATGTTGTGATATGAAATGTAATACCGCTTTTTTTTTTATTCATTCAAAACAGAAACACAGGCTGAAAATTCCAACACAGTCACCGAATGTATGTACTAAATGATTTATCTTCTTTTATGTAAAAAAAGACTCTAAGTTTCTAAGAGCTTAACTCACTCCTTCTCTTTATGTATCTAACCTTACCTGTAAATCCTGGTGGATTTTTGTTTTTTCTGTGTGTTACCGTGAGCACAGCTGCATCAGAAGTTGGTTTTCTCCCAGCCTTTGGGCCTTGCTACGTCAACCTGTATGGCAGCCCGAGAGAGTACTCAGGTCTGCCTGACCCATACGATGAACTCAACCATGGAAAGGTAGCACCAACCAGAACTTCTGCATGATATTTCACTCTCATTGGTATTCATTTTATTTCATATTCATGTTTTTGCATTTTCAACTCTTTCAGGGAGAAGGGGTCGCATACAGGGGGAGGGTCCTTGTTCAACTGTCCACTCAGCTGGATGGAAAGACTGATAAAAATGTGGATGACATCTCAAGTGATGACATCTTGGTCGCACAGGTACTCACGCCGCTCACCGTAACCCTGTCATGCTGTATTTACTCCAGTAAACTGCAAGGTGCCTTTAAACTGATGGTGTGAACATCCCTAAGCAGAAACAAAAACCAGCAGTTTGTTTTCATTTACGTAATCTAAATGTGGTCCTGAACAGGGATAGAATACCTCTAACCAACAGTGTGGAATTAAATTATAACACTCCCACATCTTTTTAATTGGTTGCAGAAATACCAGCGGAGGAGGAAGTATTCCCTGTGCGCAGTTTTCCACAGTGCATGCATGCTCCAAGAGCCTGGTGAACCAATCCAGTTTGAGGTCAGCATCGGTAATTATGGGAACAAGCTGGATTCCACCTGCAAGCCGCTGGCGTCCACCACCCAGTACAGCTTTGCTGTTTTTGATGGTACTTAGTTGTTTTTTAAGCTTGTTTATGGACTATGACGTAGTTTTGATATTTTCGTGACATTAAGGGAATTTAGGTAGGCATGTGTTTTTTTTTTTAATTGTTATTTAAGTCAAATATATATGACTAAATTACTTAAACTGTCAACCTCACTGTAAGTGTTTGGAATACTGAGTCATAAACTCCTAATGTGTGTGTAAAATAAATAATAAAACAGCACATTTACTGTGTATGGTGCAGGTAATCACTACTATTACCTACCCTGGGCTGACACTAAGCCTGTTGTGATTCTCACTTCGTACTGGGAGGACATCAGCTACCGCCTGTACTCTGTTAATATTCTCCTCTTCATTGCTGAGAGGCTGGTGAGAATAGCACACAGACATAATATTTCATAATATTTCTGCTGCTCATTAATCTCTCCCCTTTACGCTTTGTGATTTGTTTTAGGAGTCTCACCTTATTTCTTTTAAAACAGCCATCTTAACCAAAATTCCTGAGACACACCTTGCTGAAATTTGGCTTAAACTCATCAACTGCCTGATTGAGGACCTTAGCAAGTAAGACGAGACCAGGCAGATCCTACACTAGTCCTTTCAGTTGCATGAAGTAGTGGTTTGATGTAGATTATTGTTAGACAGCTGTGTTTTTTTCTGTTAGGACAGATTTGTAGGTGGCTGTTAAAGCTAAATAATCTGATGTGCGTGTGACAGTTTGCAGCTTCCAGTTCTGGAGGAACAGCAAAACATTACAGAACTGGATCTCCAAATAAAAAGCCTGCGTGATGCCGCTGTGGAAAGTATCAGGCAGATGGCCACTCGGGTGAGAGAAGAAGCCACAGACGTCAAGGCGACTGTTGGTGAAATTGAAAACTGGTTGGACAGACTCAAGCAGCTGGCAGAGGAGGTGAGAAAATGTTTCCTCTGCTAAAGAATGTCCAGGGCGTCATTGTTATCAAAAGTACAATGTAGTGCAGCTCTAAAACAGGATCGAAACTTTGTGTAATTGAAATGTTTCATGTCTCCTTCAGCCTCAGAACAGCATGCCAGATGTGATCATATGGATGTTGAGAGGAGAGAAGCGTGTGGCTTATGCCCGAGTCCCAGCCAACCAGATCCTGTACTCTAACTTCAGTGACGAGGCCTGTGGCAAACATTGTGGAAAGACTCGGACCGTCTTCATGCAGGTAATGCAAAAGTCATAAATGTTTCTTTAACAACTTGCAATAATTCAGGTTTTACAGTATATTTTGTATGCCATTTAATTCTTGTATTCAGTATCCCATGGACAAAGAAAAAGGTCTGAAGATCCCAGTTCAGCTGAGGATCAACATGTGGCTCGGTCTCTCTGCACAAGAGAAAAAATTCAATACTTTCTCAGAGGGAAACTTCAGTGTGTACGCTGAAATGGTACAGTATCTATGCAAAACATTTGTTTCTGAAGAAATAAATACAAACATTTGTGACTGCTTACTTTAGAGGGCATTGTATAAACTATGGCTTGAATACACTGTTGCTTTTTTCCCCCTCTGTAGTATGAGAACCAGGCTCAGGTGTTTGGCAAATGGGGTACCACTGGCTTGGTTGGACGTCATAAGTTCTCCGATGTAACTGGAAAGGTGAAGCTCAAGCAGGAACGCTTTCTGCCGCCACGTGGATGGGAATGGGAGGGAGACTGGTTTGTTGATCCTGAGCGATGGTGAGTAATCATACAAGTACACGCACACTCGCAGCCCTTTCAATCAACTGCGTACATCCTGTTGCAGTGCACTTGGACATACTATCCTACTATCCTGTTTATACTTCAGTATCTTTTATGGAAAGGTTAAAACTCAGCAAGCTGTGTGTTCTTGTGTGTGTTCTGTAAGGGATGTAAGAATGTCATCGAGGCTAAGAACCACACATTATTATCCTGTCTATAACAAAAACAAAATGCATATAAGTAAAAAAAAAAGGAATTTCCAGCTACTCCCTTATTTTTTACACTAGTTGCCGTTTCTGAAGCAACCCCAAAAGGGATTAGTTTCACCTCCTAGGATCAAAACTAGGGAGCTTTCACTTGATAGTTGAATGGTTGAGCCAGTACACTATGGAGCTAAAACTGCATGTAATCAAAGTGAAAACATCACTTGTTTGTTTGATCTTAATTTCCTGTTTCAATCAGAAAGCAGATAAGTTTGGGGCCTGGACTGGACTCATTTTGGCAGTTGTGGCTAAAAGTGGGTCGCATGGTGCTCAAAATGTCACGCTCCACTTGATGTTATAAATCAACACTTGCAGTCACGCCCAGATGTGAACTTCAGATTTATGTTTTTCTGTCTACAGATATGTCTGTCTACTTTTAACTTGCTGTTCAGTTGTCTTAACCAAAACCCAAAACCACTTTCTAACAAAGTCTTCTAAGTACTCACGTGTCATACCGCTGGTAGTTTCGGTCCGCTTTTAGACCTCTGCATTCAAATGTCCCCAGCAGGTTCCTGAGGTCATGTGATCAGGGCCTGATGACTGTCTGTCATACAAGCTACAGAGCTTTTGTACCTGAGCTCTGTGGACTCAGTGGTCTCTTTAAAACGAAGAAAAAAAACATCATCTATTAAACTTTAATGTTCTTGCACTTTTTGTTTTGAAGCTCTTTGTGATATCGATCTTAAGAGGTGCTATATGAATAAAATTTTACTTACTTACTTAATTAACAGAGAAAGAATTTCCAAGAATTGCTCTCAGTCTTTGCACAGGAGAAAATAGTGATATGAGACAAATTATTAGAAACAATCTCTGCCCAGTGTTTTTTTTAATAGGTTAAATACCACATTTTCACTTACATATACAAACTCTCTCTTTCTCTCTGTTTCTTTATTAACTATTTTTTAATATATAATTCTTTGTTTTCCATCTGGCCTTCTCTCCTGCTTTTCCTCAGAATCCGATTACCAGGTTTTTTGCATGGCTAATGTTATTTTTGCACAGTTTCCTCTGAGAAGCTGTTTATTCCTGCTTTTGATTGTTGTTGTCGGTGGGTCAAATTGTCAGGTACAATCCCTTGTGTGCGCTCAAATGACTGAGGGTACCAGCCAACGCTAGGAACCAAATTATCATCACAATTACAGGAAATGAACAGGAATTTGGCATCAGCCAACATTTTGGTTTCTTCTCCTTCCCTCCCTTTGTGCCTTCTGACTCTAAAGTGCTTACAGCCTCATACTGAAGTTTGAGTAAATAGCCTTAGCTATCTGAAGCCTGCTTTCCTGATCTCTTCTGATCTGTTTATTGTGGACCTACATAACTTTTGCCTGAGTCAGACAGCCTCTTATTAACCTTAGTGCTATGGTGGTGTTTTCTAAAGTCTGTTGACAGAAGCAGATGCAGGCCACACAGAGTTCACAGATGAGGTTTTTGAGAATGAAACACGGTTTCCTGGTGGTGAGTGGAAACCTGCTGCAGAGCCCTACACAGACGTGGTATGCTATACTGGTCTTACCCACAGACATATAAAACACACGTTTAGCTTTTAAAGCCCTATCTGAAATATGTGGGTGAAGATAGCACGACAAAGCCTGTTTATGCATACTTGTTTCCAATGTTATCAGTTTCTACTTTACTACTGTGTACTTGTGACAGGTTGATTTCTTTGTGGTTGCATTGGCGTGATTTTTGCTGTCTTTCTGGCACCATTTGTAGTTTTTAGTAGGCCTGCTAGTAATGATAATGACACCACATTGAGTATTTGGGCTGCATAAGAGCCCAAAAACCTCAAAGCTGCTGCAGACGTCTATCACCCAAGTCTGAGTTTTTGAGTAGTTCCCATGAGTATCCGAACACATAGCTGTTAAAAACTTTACAGAATTAGAGACCGACTGGTATAGAATATGAAGCATTAATAAAATCAATTGGGCTTTTTAAGTTTCTGTATCATTTAATAAAAACTTTTTATTTTGTGTAGAATGGTGAAAAGGTTCAGAGCCCAGGGGACTTTGAGTGTCCACCTGGATGGACCTGGGAGGATGACTGGAGCTTCGATAGCAACAGAGCTGTCGATGAGAGAGGTAACATGAACATTAAAACTGAAACACAACCCATCAGTAAACAGAAAATAAATAAATAAGTATATAAATAAAATAAACCTATAGAAGAGACATCAAAAACAATAGGAGTGGACAGAAACGCACCGGCCAGCACAGACCACCGAAGACAAATGAAGTGTTGGAACTCTTTCCATGGTTAAGAAAAGCAATAATCTCTAAGTCCTAAGCGTTTCACCTTTTCTTTTAACCATGGTGGAGCCATGTTATGACATGGGTATGTATGGCCGCCTGGTGGAACTGGGTCCCTGGTGTTTATTGATGATGTACCAAGAGTTTCGCAAGGCAAAGAAATGTGATATTCTTCAATGACCAAGTCAATCACCTGATCTCATCCCAGCAGAGCACTCCTTTCAGGTATTAAACACAAAACTGAAGGCAGAGAGAGACCCACAAACAAGCAGCAGCTGCTGGTAGCTGCAGTAAAGGCCTGACAAAGCATCTCAAAGAGGAAACGTCATTTGGTGATGTTTATGGATTCTAGATTTCAGACAATCAATCAGAAGCAATCCTTATATTTAAAATGATGTTAGTTTGTGCAATCACTTTCAGCCTGTAAATACGGGGGACTGTTTGAAAATGTCTATAATTCCTAAAACGTTAATACTACTTTATTTAATCTCTTAAAGCCTGCACTTTAATTACATATTGACTGTTTTTCTAAACTCTTCTGTGGTATATATGGGCAAAATGTCATAATTTGTCTTTGTTTAACAAGTTATGGGCCTAACAATGTACATCCTCTCTTCCTACTACTGTCATCTTGCAAATAAGGAAGAGTCTAACTATATATGTATTTTTTGACACTAGGTTGGGAATATGGGGTCACCATTCCCCCTGATGATAAACCAAAGTCCTGGGCTCCAGCAGAGAAGATGTACCATGTCCACCGCAGGAAGAGACTCATGAGAAAAAGAAGGAAGATATCTGAGAAAACTGCTATTGCTGAGGTGAGGAAGACACAGATTAGGAAAAGACTAGATTCAGCACACAGGTATAATCTCATTGCGGGATTTTTTGGCTTTTGTTCCTTCTTTAGAGACGAGGATCGGGGGAAGGTTGGGAATACTCTTCCCTGATTGGCTGGAAGTTCCACAGGAAAGAGCGCTCCTCTGACACGTTCCGCCGCCGACGTTGGAGGAGAAAGATGGTCCCATCAGACTGCATTGGGGCCTCTGCCATCTTCAGACTGGAAGGAGCTTTAGTAGGTCTAGTTTAAGCACCCTGAGTAAAACTGCTTAATATAAATCTCTATTCTATACCCATTTCTGTCAGATGTAAAATCGATTTTATTTGGGTTGTTGTGCTGTGTTGCTTTAAATTTTCTTAAAGTTTGCTCCAATATTTAGAAAAGTCTCCTGTTAAGCTCCTTTGTTTTGTTAACAGGGGGTCGATGTTGATGAGAAGGCCGGTAAAACGGGTGCAGCCAAAGTTTTTGGTGCCAACACACCCACTGTTTCCTGCCACTTTAACCGTAAGTAGCTGAATCAGATAAAATAAATTCCTGTTTGTTGCTGATTAAAGGCAGAGGTTTTCTTTGAACTACATCCCGACTGACTGCTCTTAGTGTGACACTACACTGATATCCCAAATCCAAATACATATAACTGCCTGGATAAACTGGAGTTATCCAGTTTTACTAAAAATAATTCCCCCCCCCAGGATCTTACATCTACCACCTGAGAGTCTATGTCTATCAGGCAAGAAATCTCTGTGCCATGGACAAAGACAGCTTCTCGGGTAAGAGCAAAATCTTGTGATAGGCACACAAAGTGTAAATCCATTAAGAAGCAATAAATAAAATCAACTCCTGAGGTACAATTTTGGAAAGTATGGTAATAAGAGTATTCTGGATTCTCTAGATCCCTATGCTCATGTGTCATTTCTGCATGTGAGCAAGACCACAGAAGTCATAAAGACCACGCTGAATCCCACATGGGATCAGACTCTCATTTTTGATGACATTGAAATCTACGGAGACCCACAGACCATCGCCTGCAACCCTCCCGATGTAGTCTTGGAGCTGTATGACAAAGATCAAGTGGTAGGTTCAGTGTTTAATCTGCTTAACTTCTGATCAAACTACATAATCGTACACACACAACTGTGTCCTAGAAAAGCACATTTTGGGCTCTAATCGACATAATATGGGTTTATTAAGTCTGTACTATATTCATTAGGGTAAAGATGAGGCCATGGGCCGCTGCACATGCCCCCCTGTGGTTAAACTGAACCCCAGTGGGGCTGTCAGTCCTAAACTGCTGTGGTTCCCAGTCACCAAAAAAGGTCGCAGTGCTGGAGAGGCATTGCTAGCTGCTGAGCTCATATTGAAGGACAAGGTACAGAAAGCACCAAAATTAAGTGATTCAATTGTAATTTAACATTAGGAAGTTTTATAAATGAGGTCCCTCTGTTCTTGTCTTCCAGGTTAATGATGGAGATTTTCCATTGGTGCCTCCTCGGCGGGGGGAGAATCTCTACATGGTTCCTCAGGGAATCAGGCCAGTTGTGCAGCTCACTGCGATTGAGGTATATCTTTAAATTGTTCAAGCCCTCTTGTGTGATACTCTCCTTATCTGCCCTGCTAGGTTTTGCAATATGAATATTTGTTTTTGCTTGTAGGTCTTGACTTGGGGGTTGAGGAACATGAAGACATATCAGTTGGCCACAGTATCCTCCCCAAGTTTGATAGTTGAATGTGGTGGTGAGACCGTTCAAACTGCTGTGATTAAGAACTTCAAAAAGAACCCCAACTTTCCTGGATCAGTGCTGCTACTCAAAGTGGTAATAACCCCAAGTCTTCCTTGAAGGAATAACACACCTTCAGATATATAAACTTTAGATATTTCCTTATTTGGCCTGTCTTCTCACTGTTCACTTAGCTTCTTCCCAAAGATGAGATGTACGCCCCTCCCATCGTGCTCAAGGTGATCGACCACAGACCTTTTGGTAGGAAGCCTGTCGTGGGACAGTGCACAATTGACTGTCTGGAGGAGTTCCGCTGTGACCCGTATCGTCTTAACAATGAAACCTGCATGTCTGCTAGAGGTATCCACAGACACAGAAGTCTCACATGCATATTTAGCTTCATAAGATAAGTGTCTGTTATATATATATATATATATATATATATATATATATATATATATATATATATATATATATATATATATATACATATTTTGCATTACCTTTGCAGTGGCAATGATAGCTGCTGCCCAAGGAGATGTTGTCATAGACGTGGAGGGGAGACCCATCATAAAAACAGAGGTAAATAAAATGTCACATAAACAAAACAACAGAAAAATCTAAAAAATTATATTTTTTTAATGAAAAGTATTCTTTGCTCCCATCTTTATAGCTTCAAGAAGAAAAGGTCAGAATTCTCTTGTCACACGTTGTCGACCAATGGATATCATCATCTATTTTAAAAATGCCAAATGTATTGATATTTGTTTTTGCGTTGTGTAGGAGGAGGAGGCAGTAGACTGGTGGAGTAAGTTTTATGCCTCCACTGGGGAGCAGGAAAAGTGTGGACCTTACCTGAAAAAGGGATATGACAAATTGCAGGTGATGTGTTTTACACTCGGTGGAAAAAAGAAAAGATCTAATCTGATCTAATTTGTGATGGGTTTACAACCTGCATCTAAATTACTGTGACAGACAGGCTTGTGATCTGAAAGCACTTAAGATTTTGCAGTCATTTTCTGTTAAATAAAACCAGCATGAGTGTTCTGTGAAGCCCCACAGCTAAGTGATAGACCAGTTTTTAATCCACTCGCTGTAACAAACAGTGAATTGTAATGCTTTTTGTGTTTTTGTAGGTATACAATTGTGAATTAGAAGAGGTTAAAGAGTTCCACAGGCTGACTGATTTCTGCAGCACTTTCAAACTTCAGAGAGGAAAGAGTGAAGATGAAGAAGATGATCCCTCAGTGGTGGGAGAGTTCAAGGTAAAGAAGTGTGAAATTTTGTAAAATTAGTACACAGTAGGGGTGGGTTTTGATTATCGCTTTATCGATTAAAATCGATTCTGGCTTGGATAACGTGATATCGATTCATTAAAATCCTGAATTGATTTTTAAATAGAAATTTATTTTGCCCGAAACGCCAGAATTTCTACAACCACCAAACAGCTAAAACAGTAAATGAGAGCAGGTACACGGATTCTGCACAAAGATGTAAACACAAAACGCGGACCCAACGCATCCGAATCAGTGAAATGTCGCCTTTCTCACCCGACTGCACGTTCGTGGACACGCCGTTGGGGCTTAAAGCCGACAGCTCGCTGATTTTGAAGCGTCGGCGGGCGCTTTGTGTTTACGTCCTCTTTGTGCTAGATTCTGAAGCTGCAGGTTTTATCTCTCTCCAAACAATATTGACTGAACCAGCAGCCAAGGACGATCCAAACTACGCTTCACATTTCGCTTCACATAAACATCGTCAGGAATTTCCTCTGACTTTTGCTGTTTTGCTTCCACCACGATAAAATCACACTTCATGTACAGCTCTCTCTCTCTCTCTCTCTCTCTCTCTCTCTCTCTCTCATTTCTGCTGTTCAATACTGAACAAATTGAAACTTTTTAAAATTATTCAAAATTGCAAAATGCTTAGCTGTGTCTCTAATCAAACCTCTGTAACTTTGCTCTGCTTCACTTCGTTTTTGACTGCACAATATTTTTAAGGTCATCTGCTATAAAATCCCAGGCTAGGAAAATCTTCATGTTTTTCTGTGTTTTATCCTGAGTTACTTTGACACAAAGGCATCTGCTGTGATGCTTACACCTTTAAAAAGACTCACAAGTGTCAGCTTTCTTTTTATAGGTATAAAAATATAGATATGTACTGATAAGTGGTCAGAATTATAATATTTCTGACTGTCTGAGGCAAAATTTCCCCGATTCAAAACTAATCGAATCGTGGATCGAATCAGTATGGGACCTTGTGAATCAGAATCAAACTGATTCTAGAAATCAGTGACGATACCCAGCCCTAGTACACAGCCATTTTCAATACTCCTTTTGTAACATCTAGTGGACAATTTAGGAATTGCAGTTAAACTAAAACAATAATTTAAGGTGGAACCGATGGTGGCTCCACTAAGATTAACAGGTTTGCCTGAAACAATAAGTGATCCCTGGCCAAAGAAGCCTAAAGAGGCTATAACTATACTAGTGAGGAAATAAGTAAGTCCATAAGTCCCAGCCTGATTCTTCTTCAGTGGTGCCTCGGTAGCTAAGATAGAATTGGAAGGGTTTATCCTTTAAAGCTGTAGAAAAGTAAAAATTAAACAGAATTTTTTTTTTTTTAAATGCTTTTGACCTGCTAAAAATGTGTGAATTGAGCTTCCCTAAATCATTTCTTCAACAACCCTGATATCTTTGTGATGCCATTGGAGAAACCTGCAATTTTAATTTAACTAACAATGCTTTTCTGTTTGGTGGTGTACAGGGCTCATTCAAGATTTACCCACTGCCTGATGACCCAGGCGTGCCAGCGCCACCTCGCCAGTTCAGAGAGCTTCCTGAGAGTGGACCACAGGAGTGCCTGATCAGAATATATGTGGTGTCCTGTACTGACCTGCAGCCTAAGGATACAAACGGCATGGTGCGTCTCATACATGAAGCTGCAGCTGATAAGTCATGTTGCTTTAATCCTGTGCACAGCTTATCACAATTGTGAAAAAGATGAATACTTTCAACATTATTTATTTATCCATTCTCCGTTCAGTGCGACCCGTACATTAAGATTATGCTGGGGAGGAAAACAGTGGATGATAGAGATAACTACAAACCTAACACCCTCAATCCTGTGTTTGGAAGGTGAGATGCTGTTGAGATGTGTTGTTTTTAAAAAATTTTTTTTTTGATATTTAATTATTTTACAGTGAAAACTCAAGCATTTCAAATACTTTTCTCCAGGATGTTTGAGCTATCCTGCTTCCTGCCTCAAGACAAGGATCTGAAGATTTCTGTGTATGACTATGACCTCCTGAGCAGAGATGAAAAAGTGGGTGAGACAGTCATCGATTTGGAAAACAGGCTTCTCTCTCGTTTCAGGCCTAGCTGTGGCCTGCCACAGACTTACTGTGTGTAAGTATGTACTTTAAGTGCACTTCAGTTGTTTATTTTCTTAAGTCTACAATTTTGTAGCTCTGCTTTGTTTGTATCCAGTCATTTTGATCAAAAGAGATGTTACACATCAACATCGATTCGAATGTCTTGCAGATCTGGGATCAATCAGTGGAGAGATCAGCTGAAGCCTTCTCAGATACTCCAAAATCTGGCTAAAGTGCGGGGCGTCCCTAATCCACGCTTTGAGGGTGATGGAAGCTCATTGTCTTTCGCAGGAAGAGAATACCACCTGCAGGAATTTGGTATAGCCATTCTTGAAAGTCCTGTTATCATAGCACATATTGAGTGTGCTGTCTCTATTGTTGTTTTAATTGTGTCCTGTTTGTTTTTTGCCTTGCTACTTTGGAGGCTTTCTCAGTGATATTAACACTGACTGCATTCTTTGCAGAGGGCAACACTGTACAACAACACCAGCACTTGGGCCCGGCCAGAGAAAGGCTGGCGCTGCATGTCCTCAGAGACCAGGGATTGGTACAAGAGCATGTAGAGACCAGGACCCTATTCAGCTCCCACCAACCAAATCTATCACAGGTTAACACTCATGCACTCAATGCATTGTGATTTGAGCAACTTAGTTATGTGCTGTGCTTTGTTTAACCCTTTTCTCAAAAATCTAGGGACGAATTCAGATGTGGGTAGACATTTTCCCCAAGAGGCTCGGTTTGCCCGGGCCTCCGTGTGAAATCACTCCACGCAAAGCTAAGAAGTAAGAAACTCTTTACAAAATAATCATATATCTTAACGTAATGCACCAAGGGGTGAAATATAATTGCATACTTGAAACAGGTACTTCTTGCGAGCTGTCATTTGGAACACAAGTGATGTCACTCTGGATGAACGAAGCATCACTGGAGAAAACATGAGCGACATCTACGTTAAAGGGTATATTAAATGTCCCGTCTCTCACTTTAATCCTTTATTTGTACTCTGCACTTGTACTGTGATCAACAAGAAGGCGACATATTGCTTTTGTTTGTTCTTTAGATGGATGCCAGGAATGGAGGACAACAAGCAGAAGACTGATGTCCACTACAGATCTCTGGATGGAGATGGAAATTTCAACTGGAGGTTCATCTTTGGCTTTGACTACCTACCTGCAGAGCAGCTGTGTGTTGTCTCTAGAAAGGTGTGCAAAGTCATGGATGAGCAACAAAACCCCAATTTATTTCTTGCTAATAATGTAACCAGTTATAATTTGAATAAATGAAATAATTTTTTATCTTTATACAGGAGCATTTTTGGAATTTGGACAAAACTGAATTTAGGATTCCTCCTAAATTGATCATCCAGATATGGGATAATGACAAATTCTCCCTGGATGACTACTTAGGTGAAACAGTATTCCAAATTTTGAAGGAAATGCCTTAAAAAGAGCCAAATGCTATAACATATGCTCTGCAGCTTTGTCACAGAAAGACTTGTACATATTTTATGTTGCAGGGTCAATTGAGCTGGACTTACTGAATCTCATCCCTCCTGCAAAGACCCCAGAAAAGTGCAGCCTCAAGATGCTGCAAGGAATGATGGCATCACAGCCCACCTCACTCTTCTCCCAGAAGTCTGTGCGAGGCTGGTGGCCATGTGCAATTGAGCAGGGTGGAAAACCTGTACTTGGTGTATGTTCATGTCTCCAGCACACTTATTTGTCATATTTTTTAAATGTGTGTTTTTTTGTGGGATCCTGTTTAAGGCCTTGTTTTTAAAAAATTTGCAGGGAAAAGTTGAGATGACACTGGAAATAGTGGACGAGAAGGAGATGGAGGAAAGGCCAGCCGGGAAAGGCAGAGAAGAGCCCAACATAAATCCCAGACTGGAACCACCCAAGTAAAAATATGTCTCTCCAAAGAAAAATTAATAACTGTTTTACATTAATATACTTCATTTAAAAATAATTGTGTATCTCTATTCTCTAACAGCCGCCCTGACACTTCGTTCTTCTGGTTTACAAATCCTTGCAAGACCATGAAGTTCATAGTGTGGCGCAGATTCAAGTGGATTTTCATTTTAGGAGTTCTTCTCCTGCTTGTACTCTTGTTCCTTGGGATCCTTTTCTACTCCCTCCCCGTAAGTTCACTCATTTTGTTGATAATGAAGTCAAGTTTGTTATGTCCATCAGAACCCTTAAAGTATTTTGTCTAAAACACTTTGGATATTTGGATACTGAATTTAATTCAGCATTTAAAAAGACCATTTTTTCTCTCTGCAGAATTATATCTCCATGAAGATTGTCAAGCCTTTCTCTTAAGAAGCACTGTAGAGAAGCTCTGTACCTACCTGCAGCACAACCTACAGACCTGCTTGCTGTTACCATCCCATGGAAATAAGCAATAACTGTCTCTGCTGATGCCTTAGAAATCTGACACTAAGCATTTCCCTGTCACAGTGACTGCTATTAATTTTGTATTTTTTCACTCTCAGTATTATTTTGTACCTCATGTATATTAAATCAAATTTGTTTCACTGACTGTTAAATGAAAAAAAGCAACAGAAATGACATTTTAATAAATCATAGGGATCTATCTATCTATCTATCTATCTATCTATCTATCTATCTATCTATCTATCTATCTATCTATCTATCTATCTATAGATAGATCGATAGATAGATAGATACATAGCCAGATATCCATATCTTCATACATAGTTTGTATGAAAATCATGATAACATCAAGTATTCTGTGTAAACATGTTTGAACGCCAGTCAGTAAAATGTCATTATGAATTCAATTTTGGTTCATAATTTTCACACAACACCTGAGTGTTTAAATTTTAAGTGAGATGCCTAAATAAATATATAATTTTTTTCTATTAATAAAATAATATTTTGTTTGCAGCAGTAAAATTCATAAATACAGTATGTAGGTTTTCAAGGTTTTTTATATTTTTGATTTTATAATTTCCCATGAGCCCCCACAGGCTGGTTGTTGGAGCTATAAAAAACAAACAAACAAAAAGCTGGAATCACCCTGAGAGTACTTTGCTGTGGTCTGTTGGTTGAGCAAGAGAGCTGTTGGCACCAGCCGTCCGAATAATCTGATCAGAGAGGCTGGCTCTGAGTGTAATGGTCCAAGCAATGGGGAATTTTCCTTTTTTTCTGTCTCTCCTCTCAGGTTGAGTTGTAGACTGGATGTTCGTGATAGGCCTCCCTGCTGATAGAGTCTCAGTTTTCCTGGTCTTCAGCCGTTGCACAAATTTTTATTTCCTCATCACTGTGGCAGTTATAACCAGCTTGTGCACACAAAATTTGTGTGACAGAGAACCATTTGACAGCCTTAATAACATTTGCTCTGGTAAAATGATGAAAAAATGTACTTCATCAAACTTCCAGCTCCAAAACTTTAAGTTTTAGCTTGAAGAAACAGCATTGTGCATGCTTCTTTTCAGTTAGGAAAAGGTCTGCAGCTTCTGCATTGCTCTCTGACTTTTTACTCATGTTTGGGTTCAAATATCACAATGACAGCACAAATTATGTTCTTTGAAATCACAAACTGACAAATGGATAAACAGCCAACTTTTTATTCTTGGTCAAAACAGAGTTACTACTACTTCAATACTAATCTGAAGTAAGGGTTTAAAACCCTTAGGGTCCAGGGTCAAGAATCACCCCAGTAAAGACTCCATTTGGACCCATTAGACTTTGGAAAATGTGAAGCAGGGCATAAATTTGAGCATAGTTGGCACATATTTTATTATATTTTTTGTATATGTTTCAGCTTTTCCAACTGATAAAGACTTCGTCTGTGGCCATTCATGCAACATCTTTTTTTTCTGCTATATCTACTATAGAAATAAAGATGAAAAAAATCTGCAAATTAACAAATATTATTTTATATTGTTTAATTGTACGTTTAATTGTTTTATAATACAGGAAGGCCTGTGCAATGTAATTTTACACATTTATTTCTTATAGTTAAATCCTCACATTGTCACATTGACATATTTCTTTCATTTACCATCTTAGCATTACGTGTATTTACACCGGTCCAGCAGGTGGCGGCAATGCACTTGTAAGTTGGTGTGCTATCCGCCCTTAAAAGCCACAAGAAGAAGAAGAAGCATCTCGAAGTGAATGTGGAGAAAAATAGTTTATATTTAAAAGCCTCGAACAAGGAACAAGCTTGTAAGTTACGCTTCTTTATTTGAATGACGACCGCACTGTTAGCTTATATAGGTTAATCCGAGCTACAGTAATCGAGGCTAACCTTCAGCATTTATAGCCAATCAAAGCTAAGTTAGCTAAAGATGCTGTGTTTTTGCAGTGCGCTCAGGGTAGTAAGATAAAGAAAAATCTGTCGTTTTAGCGTGAAAGTGACGTGTCAAATGAAGAAAATATGCTTGGCCAGCTCGTCGTAGCTTTGTTGGAGCTGTCAGCTGTGCGTTTTTTTCGCGGTGTGCCGTCTTTGTCTGTAATTAATGCACATATATACAGGTAAAATGAACTGAATCTGTAACTTACTGTGAACATCTACCTACGACCATCTTCGCTGAAGTCTCAGAATGTAATAAGTGGACCAAAACACCTATTTAGGTCTTACTGTAGCTTCCAAACGGCACTAGGAATAAACAAAGTTTGTATTTCACTGTATTAGAAGTCCAGTTATACATACCAAGACCCGTGTATTTCTATTGTTTCTATGTTGTTGCTTACGAAGGCTGAATGTCATGTTTATTTCTGGTTTGTAAGGATTTCTTTGAACAGTTCTTTTAACTACTGTACAACATAAATCTGTAATCGCTTTAAAATACAAGAATTGGGTGCAAAAAATGAAGTGAATTTGGTTTTTTTTCTAATCCACACCTGATCAAAAGTATATATACAAACTCAAATATATAAACACCCTTATTATTTTTTGGTTAGCTATTGATTTGAGATGAAGTTGAAGTATATGGAGATACTCCTCCAGTCCATGACGTTGTCAATGTGGACGTTGTCAATGTGGACGTTGATGCTGGCGTTCGAGTAGTCGACACTTCACGGGAGGCTTAGCCTTTGTAGTTCCAGGGTTATCACTGAACAACATCCTTACCAATTCCTCTCTAAAACTTTGGGTATATTTCCAGACGCTGGAAAACACACAGCCGCATAACTTGTACTTATGTACAGTTGTTTGAAGTAATTATCTTGCTGCACAATCATGCCACCCTGGAAAACTTCAAAGAAACCATTAAAAGCCTCAAATTACCCTGACATGCCAATGATGAGTGTATATAAACTGCCTTTTCTTACTGTGCCAGCATATTTACTTTCTTTCTCTCTAATACAGCTGGTTCTGATTAGTCTTGTATGACGTGTTAAACGTGGATGAAGTTATGGATTCTCAAACGAGGTAAAGTATCCAAGTTAACAGTTTGCTTGGTCTTGCATGATTAATTTCCAATGTACTGCTAATTAAAGAAGATATTGATGGAAAATGTGTGATTATGATAAAAGTATATTTTATGTTTTATTTTCTTTCTTTTTTGCAGCAGTTTAAATGCTGAGGTTAATCAAGAGGATGTAAAGAATGATGCTCCAAAAACTAACCTCACAGATGAAAGTGATGAACTCTGTTTTGAACCACAAACGTCTGACGCTACAGGATACAGTGCACAAACAGAGAACACGCATGATGATGTGTCTTCCCAGAATTTGATGGACTGTAGGTCTGCAGGTGACACGGATGAAGCTGTGCTCACGTGCAGCAAAAGTAACACAGCTCCAACACAGTGTTCTAATGGGCAGAAATCTAAGAGGCCCAGTTCACCAGGTCCTCACCCCTCTAAGACAACCTGTGTTGCTGCACACACTACCAATACAAAACTCCATCCCTGTCTTAGTTTTAGTTCCAAAAACCCAGTGTGTACCCCCATTGATGTGGAGATGCTCAGTCCTGATAGTCCAGTCTGTAAAACCATGTTCAACAACTCTGCAGACCAGGATTGTGATGGAGGTTTTTGTGCAGAGCGCTCTGCCTTTGCAAAGGCTCAGGTAATGGAATCTCAGCAGACTATCAAAGACTCTGATCCAGGAAGTTCAACCAAAGAAAGAGAACATCTTCCTGCAATCGGATCCGAGGATGCTGAAATAGCAGACCACAGTGGGTCATCTAATATGAGCCAGGACTTAATTGAAAGCCAGCCAGATGCAATTTTGCAAAGGTCCTTGGAAAGATTTTCACTACAACTTTTTTTTTTTTTTTTTTTTTTTGTGCCCTAATGCCATTATATTCATAATGTCCTTTAGTTAATCTGCTGTCTGCTTACCTGTTCTGCCTTTTTTCTGTATAGTGTTTCATGGCCATCACATAACATTGAGACAAAATGGCAGGGGACGCCCATAGATGAGCTGAACAGACTACCCCAGTGTGCCCCTCCTCTGTCCCACCTGAAATCAGCACCTCATCACACTGTCACAGTCAGGGTGAGTCAACAGCCACTTCTTCTTTTGTGGATCTTTGTATTTGCTAATACAGATATGTTCATGATGACCTGCTGAAGTTCAAACTAAGCATCAGAATGGGAAGAAAGGTTATTTAAGTGAATTTGAACGTGTCATGAATGTTGATGGCTGCTCTGTGTATTTCAGGCTATGGGGAATTAAAAAAAATGTTTTCCATCCAACATGCTTGAATATTTGTAATTCAAAAGTATTACTTTGGGAAAAAAAAGACTCCTAAAGAAATAAAGCAATTTATTTAAATCACATTGCTGACTACCGAGCCTTGTTAACCTATGAGGCAGATTTTGTTTAACTCACCATAATTATCTGTTCAAATGTTATTCTAATAAAGGATGATGCAGAAGCTGATAGTAAACTAAGGTTGTTATTGCAAAAGGAATCTGCATTTCTTTGTTTGGCTGTAAGCCTATTAGTGTGTGTCATCCCCTCACCGATACCTGGGAGTCTCTCGAGAGCAGGTTTAGGACAGATGTGCACAGAGCATAGCAGCACCAGCTGTTTCAGGTGAACCAGGGGAATGTCTTCCTTTGTTACTGTCTCACTCTTTCAGTCTTTTAATACTTATGCTTATCTATTGGGATTTTCCTACACAGGCATCTCTGGGTTTTACAGAGAATAATGTGAAAAAGAGAAAATATTCAGTGAATGGCGGTTCTCTGGCTAATAAGGGCATGTCAGAGTTAAATGCCCAGAGATCTTCAGTCTCATAGGAAGCCAACAGTAACTCACATAACCGGTTGTTACAGGCAAAGTATGCAGAAGAGCAGCTCTGAATGCACAACATGTTGAACCATGAAGCAGACGGGTTACGGCAGCAACAGACCACACTAAGTGCAACTCCTGTCAGCTAAGAACAAGAAACTGAGGCTACAGTTAACATGGGCTCACTAAAATGATCCAGTAGAAGATTGGAAAGACTTTGCCTGGTCTGATGAGTGTTGATTTGTACTGTGACATTCTGATGGTAGATTCAGAAGTTGAATTAAACTGCATAAAAACCTGGCTCCATCCTTCCTTGCATTAACTGTCCAGGCTGGTGGTGGTTGTAATAGTCTATGGGATATTTTCTAGGCACACTTTGGTACCAACTGAGGATTGTTTCAACATGACAGCCTACCTGAGTGTTGTTGCTGACTGAGTTTATCTATCTCTGAATGATCCCAGTGCACAGGCTATCATCTTTCTGTTTCCAGCAGGATAATGCATCATGCATCAATGTGTCATAAAGCTCAGATAATCTCAAACTGATTTCTTGAACATCACAATGAGTTCATTGTACTCAAATGACCTCCACAGTCACCAGATCTCAGTTCAACAGAGCACCTTTGGGACGTGGTGGAACAGGAGATTTGGATCGTGGCTGTACAGCCGACAAATCCGCAGCAACTGTGTGATGCTATTATATCAACATGGACCACAATGTTTGAGGAATATTTCCAGCACCTTGTTGAATCAATGCTACAGTAATTAAAGCAACTCAGAAGGCAAAAGGAGGTCCAACTCAGTACTAGCAAGGTGTACCTAATAAAGTGTCTGGTGAGTGTGTATCATCGCTTGATGAAATGTGTTTATATAAGAGAAAAGAAGACTGGGAGGATTGGCAAAGATGATGTAAAGAATGGCTCTTGAGATGCAGACAGGGTGAATGAGAATGAGAGAGACAGTGCTGGGCCGAGTGAAGCCGTCCTCCATGATCCCCTGAGGGGCACTTGTCAGTAGCAGTCCTATCAGACTATCCTCCACTGCTTGTCCCACAGGGACATAGTCAGTGCTGCTTTACTGCTACAACTTGCTCTTACCATCACCAAACACTGCCACAAAAACTAGATGCTGCCAATCACTAAATTCCAAGAATGAAAATGTATTTGTAATTAATTTTTTAATTAGATCTAATGTGTACACTGAAAACTGGTTGTCTTTTAGTTCATTACGCATCAAAGAAATGTATGACTTGAAAATATGTAATGCTTGTATTATTATTTTCTATGCGTTTACCTTTAGTGTGAGGCAATTAAAATGCCTTATACAAGATAAGCTTTTATAGAAATTTTAGTTTATTCTTTAATTTTTTACACTATCTACCAAGCCGTGCTCTAACTTTCAGGGGCTTTTAAAATAAACCAAAAGGCATTCTTTTAATGAGCAAAGGGAAAACGGTTAATTTCATCATAATTTCTCTAAAAACAACAGTAACCTGTAAAGAACATGTTTTCCTCTTGCATTTTTATTTCCCTGTTACAGACAGATCTCCTCAGGGAGGGAGAAGTCCCTGTCCCATACCCTACCAAGTTCAAGGATGCATGGGATGATTTGTCAGTGAAGATGCCCTGCTCTGAGAAGAATCTGTTTCCTATGGAGACCGAGGTATAATAGTTGTATAGCATCCCTCCATCCAGACATGCCATTTCAGTACAATAAAGTTAGTTACTGCAAGAACATTGATGTAAGAAAAGTTTGTATTTATTTATTTATTTTTTATGTTGTGTAGGATGGAAATGGCGTCCAAAGTCGATGGGACCTGATCCGCACTGCTTTGCAGAGGGGGTTCAAAAGTTGTCTGGATGTGAGGGTAAGAGATCAGAGACACTGGTTAGTCAAACCTAAAATATGGAAACCAAGCAGTTGAAACCCTGAAACACTTACACTCCTGTAAACTGTTTCAAAAAGCAGAAAAAATTTGTGTTGCCAGAGTTGCCAAACAAATGACCACAGTAGGCTTTTAAGTGTTTTACATAATATTGAAGAATTTCTGAGCATATTTGTTTCCAATTATATTGTGAAAGCAATGGCAAAGATACAAATCGTATTCCGTAAGCAACCACATGGTGGCAGAGTTTGCATCAGTTGTATTTTACACCATTTATAAAACCAGATTTGTACTTTTGTGCGCAAATGTTACATTTTCAGTCTGACTTCTAACTTCTCATTCTTCTCTTCAGGATGCAATCCTTAGGTATAACACAGCCCATGCAAAGAAATGGGACTTCACTGCCCTGAACCTTCTTTGTACAGAGGTACGATGTTCAGTATACGACTGTTACCTGATGTTTATGGGCCTGTCTTGTACAAAAGAAAAGGCATAATATTAGCACAACTTCCTAATGGACTACTGAAAATGTTTTAATTCCAACAACTTGTCCTGTACAGACATGTTTGCTGAATATAGCAGAAATAAGAATCCTTTTATAAGATCTTTACCATGAAAAAAAAACTCATAAAGATTTATTTGAATCTGATTGAGCCTTGTTGACTTGTAAGTCCCAGCAAAATTTAAGTCACCATGATTATCTGGTTAAATGTTAGTCTAATGAAGAATGAATCTAAAGCTGATAGTAAAGTAAAGTTGTTATCGCAAAGGGAATCTGCTTGTCTTTGTTTGACTGTAAGCCCATTAGTGTGTGTCATCCCCTCACGGTACCTGTGAGTCTCCCGGGAGCACATTTAGGACAGATGAGCACAGAGCATAGCAGCACCAGATGTTTCAGGTGAACCAGGGGAATGTCTTCTTTTTTATTGTCTTCCTCTTTATCCTTTTAAACACTTCTTATCCTCTTTCCAGACAGTTAGGGGCTATAATTGCACTCGTGTTATGAGGATAACATTTTTAGATATGGGACAATGATTTCTTGTCATTCAATTTTACAAGATAACTTTTTAAAGTGTCAGCCCTTTTACAGAGTTTCTCTCCTTAGAGATTGTAGATAAAGTATGATCTTTATTACTTATTATGTCTACTGCACAGGCTGAAACTTTATATTTTAACTACACCAGCACCCAAAAGAGCCTAAAGATAGATGGCAAAGCAAATTCAATTTGAAGCCTAATTTTATAGCTACTTTTAGCATTTAGAAGCATTTGTTTTATTCCTAAATTCTTCCTGGGTATATCAATTAGGAACAGAATCGTTATAACAATGCAGTGTTCAGAATTAAGTGAGTGCTTGTGATATCTGGCACAGTCCAGCCAAATTGTTATTTAAACCTAATGCTTGTTCCCTCTCATCGTGGATTACTCAGCTAAATTTAGCCCATTCAGAATTGTTTTTTTCCTTCTCTCTGAGATATTTTCTTAGTAAGTCAGAAAGCTTGGCAGATCAATAGCTGTCTAAGCCTTTTTATAGCTTAATCCAATTTAATTAAAAGCCCCCATTAAGTCTGTAAGGATGCTAAGTAAGGCCAGGCAGTAAGTTGGTCTTCCCGGAAGCAATTTCATCAGCAACTCCAACTGCCTGCTCGCTGTCGTGACCACAGCAATTCCCCCACTTTTGTCATTTTTATGTTCCAAAGACATTTTATAAAGGCAAGCGGCGCTCACTAGAGAAGGACAAACCAGTGTTTAAATGACACAGTAGAAACCAGAATTTGATTACATAAGCCAGAGGTCCCCAACCCTTTTTGCGCCACGGACCGGTTTATCTCTGACAATATTTTCACAGACCGGCCTTTAAGGTGTCGTGGATAAATACAACAAAATAAAACCAGTGCTGGTACCCAAAACAAGGAGGATTTATTCATAAGACACGGGAAAAGACCCAGGGAAACAGAGTTAACGATAAAAACGTTTAAAGAATAATAAAAACCCTGAAAACCATAAATTTCACACCCGAGCCTCAACTCTCGTAGCCCGGTACCAAATGACTCACGGACTGGTTCCAGCCCGATACCAAACGACTCGGGTACGTGGCCTGGTTGTTGGGGACCGCTGACATAAGCAACAGTTAGCCAAGTGATGAATCCACCCACTAAATATTCTTGAATAGAAAGACGTAGGCACAGCACACCTGCTGGCTGTGACTGGTATCAAGCATTCAGACCTTCATGACAACACTTAAGCAGAAATGATTAACAGCTGTCTTTCTACGGCAGACCTGTTTCATGCAAAGCGATTTATTTGTTATGCACACTCTAATGTCGTGAAGAAACAAACGGTCAGCCATTCTATAACAGTGGCCAAACCAGCTGATTGATATAACAGTTTTCAGTGTCATATTTGTTTTTTGTGGTCATTACGAATGCTAACCACTGAACTTCTAAGCCAATACAACCTAATTAAATGTGGTGCAACATCTTGTATCACTGAGGTAAAATAGTGAAGGGATACGTGGCCCCTGGGCCTGTGACTGACAGTCCGCTCAGCATGTAATAGCCATTAGGTAAAAAAAAAAAAAAAAAAAAGAGGTTTCCAAATTAGGGCTTGTCTGTAAATTGTCTTAGTGTTTCTCCTCTGCCGAATGAAACTGTCACTGTGTCATTTTCTGACGAATGTCTGAGGGCTAAGCACAAACCCAGTCCGGGAGTACAGTACAGCTGATGTTTCAGTACACAAACATATATATAGCAGCAAGACAACAAGGCTGTTCCTCTCATTTTTGTGCGCTGTTGCTTGCTTGTTTGCTTCCGTCTCTCTCACTGTTAACAATGTCTTGAAATGTAGGGTTTGACACTAAATGTATTGGGGAAACACCCTTAGAAGAACTGTAAATTAAATAGTCAAATCAAGAGTTGTGAAGGTTGAGCTGCCAGAAAATTAAAATGACTTGTAAAGACTAGAATGTATGGAAGATCAATGTCTAATCGATCACTATGCTATGAAGCACTAAATCCTGACTGCCCTGATGAAACTTGGTCTGTCATATTTATGGATGTGAAATGTATAGTTTGTGTGTCCACCCTAACCTTGTGGTGAGCTGCTCTAGCTGTGGAAAAGGGGGGGGGGGGTTGTCTTTCTGCCCTCATCCTGCCGCATCACCAGCTACCATCTATTAGTCCCACAGGAGCGCTTTATGATGTCTGCCAGCTCATTACTCCTGACAGCATTTAGTCAGACCTGCTCTGCAGCCATATAAATGCCCCTGGCCAAATCAACCACCAAAGACTTCCTGTGGAAAATCAAGCCACCCTGCCACTCTCTCCACAATTGGTCATTTGCATTTGCTCCCAGAAGATCCATTTAATCAGCACAAGCTCCCCTGCTTACCTTGATAGAATAAGGCATGTGATTGATGACAGTGACATTCGAAGCCAAAACACTCATAAATGATTGCGTTGTAAATCTGGGGCGTATGATGGAATAACTGGGTGTTTATTTTAGGGGGAATTGCAGATGGATGCTGAGGTAAGCTTCAAGCTGAAGTATGGATGCCTCAGCTGTGGCGAGCTCATTCCTAGATTGATGGTAGTTTCTTTGGAAAAGGGTTCTGTGTAGTGAACGCCTCTGCAGCATTTCTGTTTCTGTGGTTTTTTTTCACTGTTGAAGTTTAAGTATTATTGATATCTGAGTAGTGGGAGTTCATCCTATAACAACAATAAACTGAAACTTGAGTTTTTATTGTTGGATATGAGAGAAAATTGCGTAGATATTGCTTACTGTTGTACGTTTATGACCTCTGACTTGCTGTAAAGCTGTTTTTAGACCATGTCAAGTTAATCAAACAGTTGGCTCATCCTCAGATTTTCAGTTACATCCTGGGTCCTGGGCTTAAGAAAACAATACTAAACCTTAAAAAATGGCACGTTTAAAATTGAGGGAAAATGAACAACAAATGCACAAAACAAGGAATAATTTATGGCTCTTTTTTAATTGCATGAAACCCGTGCATCATTTCTTTTGTTAATATTCAATGAGGAAAGCAATGCGTGGAAAATTTATTTTATTTTATTTATAAAATTTAACACACATCAACAATGTGTGACATATGTGGGTTTAGGTTAATTTGAGCCTTAATTAGCCCTATGCATGAATTCGCATGTGTATGGTTGTCTGTCCTTGTTAGCTCTGTGACAGACTGGCGACCGGGCTACGATGTATCCTGTGTCTCACACTTGGGCAGTTGTGATAAGCTCCAGCCCCTTGGACACTGAACTAGATAAGGGGAAGAAAATGGATGGATTGATGTTAAAACTCATATTTATTACATGAATGAGTTGTTCCAGTATATTTGTTGAAAGTGCAACAAATGAAGACGTAGCTTCTTAGCTTGTACTTATACATAAAAAAGACAGATTTTGTTTTTTGTTTGGACAAAAACAAGTCAAAATCATGCTCAAGTCAATGAGCAGAAAATGTAAAGCACAAAAACAAGCACTGGTTTGATTCTTAAATAAATAACAAAAAGTTAGGTTTTTTTTCTCCATTTGTTAAGAGAAATCTGTGGTGTGACAAAACAATATGTCAACTTACATATAATCAGTCACTCTGACTGCTGGCTCCGAGTAACTGACTGCCTAAGTAGGCAGTCAGCTCGACACATATCTCATTTAACAATACTTAAGCTTACATGTATTTTTTTTTGTCTTTTCAGTGTCTTGAACATTGTGAGGTACAGCAACTGTTTGATACCGTACTACCTGCTATGGTTGATCTTGCACTTAAAGCTCCTCGGCTGTGCACAATGGTAGGTTTTGGTTGTTGTCTGTATTTATACCAAATTATTTATTTTAAGGGCTTTGGAAATGTGTAAAGGTCAGGCATTACTAATGAAAGTAGCAGTGTTTAAGGTATGCAGGAAGACGAATAAAAGTGTGGTAAGTTAGCAGGACGGGTTAGATGGTGCATCAACTTATGAGTTACAACTCGCAGCTAATGAATCCAACTCTTTGGTCCATATCAGGAACTGCTTCATTAGAAAAGAGGACTGGGAGAGGAGAGGTCCATGTTCTGCCATCCATTTCATGTGCTATGCTTTTGCACTTAGGAAACTCCACTTACTTTTTGTGAATTCGGTGCACTAAGTTGGGACTTCTGAATTTTAAAATGCAGTCTATCGCTTTAGATTTCCACAAGTATTCCTGTTCCAAGCAAGACACATTGGTAGTGTGGGTTTGAAATCGGCCGCTTTGAACCCCAGAAGGCCTTTTTGCAGTTCACATTACATGGAGATCCATGTCAGAGTTCTTTTAAATGTCATGTCCATTTGTCCTTGTTTCCCTCTTCTGTCATCAATTTTAGCTATCTGAGAATTACAGGATTGGTATTTTTGTAATCACGTTATCTATTTCAGTCTTCAGTATAATTTAATAAAGAGAATTCAGCTCCCACTGCGGGATAGGGGAATCCCTCTAGTTCCTGTTTACGTTGAGAGCCAGGGGCAGAGGTTTAAGTATTATCCACTTTAACTAGAGGATGGAGTTTCTGTTACAAATTCCATTTTAAAGGGCATTATTTGCAGATATTGAATAATGAAGCTTTCTGACTCTCTCAGCTGTGTTTGGCAGTATTAAGCGTCAAGCCTAATATTTATATGTGCGTTATTAGAGCTGGTATTGATCTGCTAACTGGGCAGCCTTGGGAGGCTCTTTAGCCTTAATCAGTGAAGATGGATGGGCCCTGTGTGCCTGACTGAACAAACCTGGGGGAGAGCAAGAGAACTGGGACCTTAATTGCTACCACCCATTTAGCTAATGGAACTCTCAGTGTTTGCTAGATTGCTAAACTAATTATCTATCCTCATTAGCTCTTTAGCCTACACCACTAAACCCATATTACTTTGTCTGTTTTTTTCTGCATCTGTCTTTGTTACTGTAATCCCTTCTCTTACTTTTTGCTTTGTCACTGTAGCATTGGCATTGTATCATCAAATCACTGATTGGATTTTTTGATTTTTCTGTTTTTTTCTCTATTTACAGCCAATTCCTTTACTTAAGTCAAGGATGAATCAGTCTCTGACCCTTTCTCAGGAGCAAATAGCCTGTCTTTTGGCCAACGCCTTCTTCTGCACATTCCCTCGACGCAACTCCCGCAAGTCCGAGTATGGCAATTATCCTGAGATCAACTTCTACAGGTGAAAGCACACAAAACAAAAGAAATCACCAGCAGCCTGCTGTTATTAGTATTTTATACAAAAAAAGGTTTTCCCCTTTAGTGCCCACAATGTTGCTTTGTAAGCCTTTATTTAGAGCAGGACAGAGGACGTCTAAGGTGATTGAACCCTGTTGCTGTTCTACCCTATAACTGAGGATCAAATCCGTCCCTCAGTATCTATAATACATATCAGTAATAGGTTTTTTCTTATAAATTTCAGCTATCTGCCTCAGTGTGATTGTTTTGAGCGACTCTGTTTTTAATGATCCTACCATTCAAATTAAACTAACATCCATCAGGGGGCACTACTGCCTTGAAAACCCTTAATAGATGAATTGTTTTGTTTTTACTTACTTTCTGTTCATATTGTTTCTTGCACATTCAGTGTCGAAATTTACCTTGGCTGCAGTGGTTGGAAAAACAATGAACTGATTTCTGTATGAATGGAGCCACGGTTTGTCATTTGTTTTTAGTTGTTATATTGCAGTTTGTGGTGTAACTGCAAATATCATGTTATCGATTTGAGGATGGGGCTGTGGGCTGAGGATCTTTCTCCATGTTATACCCCATGCGTGGGAGGGAGATCCCAGTAGGAGTGTTAAATTGGAGTTCTTTCTTACAACCTACTCAAAACCAGTGGTGTGTTAAGAAAGCATGGGTTAGCTAATGGAAACAAATTGTTATAATAGACTGTTTTAAAGTGAACACTTGTCTGCTTGTCTGTGTGTCACTGGCTTCTCATAACTTGAAGTGTCACTTTATTTGTTCTAAAAAAAAAGGAAGTCATGCAACTTTATAGCCTAAACGTATAACAATGATGTGCTGTTGTGCTTTTGCTCCGAACATAACAGGTGTGAAGTGTAGGTGACAGCTGACATTGTAAAGATATAGCAGGTTAAAGTAAACTGCCAGTCTAAATATCTTACTTTCTTACTTACTTTCTTTTTAAGATCTACCTAAATGGAGAGAACGTAATTTTCCACCTTAAAAGAATAAAAACTATTTTTTAAAACGAATTCGGCTTAATGACCGATGATTTTATGTCACAGTGAAGCATCCCTCATCCATAATTCACATGATTCTCTATTCCTTCCTATTGCACTCAATGATCGCCTAATAGGCTTTCAACCAAATTTTGTTTCTCATTTTATGAGCAGTAACCTGTGAATTGTGATGGATCTCTACCTGGATGAGCTACTACGCCATTGATCTGGTTTATCCTATTACAGATGTGGTTACATTTATCTAAGTCACGTCTTCTGTTTATAGTGGCTGTTGTTTTTCCGGAAGTGTATTTAGAAGTTTATCTGAATTGAAAATGATTTTTACTGTTGTGTTTTCCTGCCCAATGTTTTGTTTTGAGTATTGGTAACAAGAAAGAAGAATTTATGTGAAACAGGACAAGAACTGTGGATGACATATGAATTATGACACAAAGCAAAGTTTTGTGTATAACAGAACATAAGAAACTATTACAAAAAGCAAAACTTGTCTGAGTGTGAAAAGTTATGACATGATGACTATGAACAGGTAGCTAATTGAATCGGATAGGCATTTTTTCCAAGTATTTTTCCCCCATTTGATAGTGGCTAGAAAGTTGACATATTGTTTATAGGTGAGAATGGCTGGTATAATTAGATTTTATTACATGCTTTGCAACTTCATGTTTGGACAGTAAGTGCCTCTGTATATCCTGAACACTGTCCAGACAATACCTCAACTCAATTTTCCCCTATTTCCATGAGGCCCTTCTCCTCATTAGTGACATTTGCAATACCTTAGGGTTGTTGCCTGACACACTGAAGGCGTTGGTTCGGTAATACCTTATAATGAGTTCCCATATTCTTTGCAGAACATGAACATTTAGTGCTATGAATTTTGACATTCTCTGCTATCTACATGGGCTCTAATTGCTGGTCATTTTCAGATGGAACAAATAAATTTTTCAGTTTATTGTATACGCTGCCTCTTGCTTTATTGATATACTGCTGCCAAATATCAACATTTGTATTCATTTTAGGCGTTTAATGGATTCCCGCTCCAGTTTGACTCACCAGAGTGACTAGTTCATCGCTCGTCATGGTGGTGTTTGTCAAAATAAATTGGAAAATAAATGAACTTGCTGTGGAGAAAAAGAAATTCAAAGGTGGAAAATGGATATTATTAAAATGGAATAATCTTAGCATAACACACAAAATCTGCCCACAAACAACTCTTTCATGTTCAGGAGTTGAACAATCAAAATGGGCACACAGGTACATCTTTGACCCCTGATGGTTCTTATCTGTATCTGATACCATGATGCCATGACATTGCCTAGCAACTAGCTGCTAACAGGTTAAAATGACCCATTGGTAACATTTATGTGTAGACTGTGAAACAATGTAGAAGTGCCTTAAAGCCTCCATTCGATCTGAAAGCCACCAGATGGCGATAGCTGTAGTTGAGAAAAAAAAAAGACTTCTGGTCCTGTAGAAGTCTACGAAAGAGCGGCTTTCTGATCTGACCTTTGTAAACACTGTTGATCTGAGTTTATGGCCTCAGTCACTCATTTTTTGATCATATTGAATAAAAATTCATTTGAATTTGTAAATCTTCATTATATTATGTTTTAAAACTGGAGGCTTATCTGTGCTATGAAAACACATGTTTACTGGCTAATAGACTGTTAATCACAAGTCATTATCCAATGAGTGTGCGTTTTCACAGTCAGACGCAAGGCAATAGCAGAAACACTCAATTTCATCTTTCAGTCGAATTCCATTTGGTTTTTTTTATATAAGGCTAAATTACCACAACAGTCACCTGAAGGTGCTTTATATTGCCAGGTAAACCCCCATAATAATACAGGGAAAACTGCAAACAGTCAGACCATTCCCTATGAGCAAGCACTTGGCGACAGTGGGGGGAGAAAAACAGCCATCTGGTTCGACCAGTTGAGGGTGAATGAAGAGAAAATGTGGAAGAGAGCCAGAGATCTTCAAAACAGGACTTCAGCAACCATGGGCTGAATCCACCTTTTATACTGTCTATATATTTATTCCCTTTATCACCTTATAAAAGCACAATATGATTTGAATTCAGGCAATAACATCTCATTCATATCAATATAACTTGATTTATGCATCTTAGACTATATAGACAAAGTACTGGTCACCTACACATCACATCTACAGGAGCTGCTTGACAGTGGAAACTTATGCCATGAAGCTTCTGCCGCACAGTTTTTGTACTAATGTCAGTGCCAGCGGAGGTTTGCACTGTAGTTACTGAGTCAGCAGAGTGTTGGGAACCACTTTGCGCCCCAGCACTTGGTGATCCCACTCTGTAGCTTTACATAGTCTCCTGCTATCTGCATGAATTCCTAAATATTTCTTGTTGTTATAGTATTATACAGCAAATAACTCCCTCCTCTAGTTCAGAGTATTATGCATCTGCTCTGTCTTTAAGGTTCGATAGAATTATTTTACAAATCCTGTCATCCTACTAATTATCTTTGATTTGGTCCATATAACCTTCAGCTGCCTTATTTTATCTAAACCATAATTGCACTTTCAGTGTCATCTGTTTGAGGGCACGATATCTGTGTCTGTAATGATGTAAGTATTGATTTTAGTTGCAGCGTTGGCTGTTTCAGACCACTTGGGTCTGCCTTCACTGTCAGTATTTCTGCCTAGAGCAAAATACAGGAAAGGCCAAGAGAGGGGGAAAAAAGTCTTTGTGTTTCTGAGGAAACGAGACGAGACAACCGCTGCAGTCTAAAATGGGTCCTGGATCGTTACACGCCCTCCCCTTCTCGCAGTAATTGAGGGAGTGTCCGTCACTTAGCTTATCGGTTACACTAACGCTCTGTCTTGGGCAAACAGAGCAGCAAGCAATCTGCTGATTGCTGTTTTGGCAGAACTGTCGAGATTTGTCCTCTGTTAAGTGATGGATAGATTCAAGGAAGAGGATAGAAAGCAGAAGACTTGTCATTTTATGGCTTGTCTTTTCCTGGGTTTGAGAAGAAAATGACATAGGGAATTCCAATAACAGTTTGGTCAACAATGAAGGCTCATTAGTAAGAAATAAATACCCGTTTTTGTTTTTAAGTCATTGTGAGATGGTCTACCTTGTTTGCAAGAAAATAGCTGAACAGGTTATGGCAAAACTGTCAGAAATATTGTCTCCATATGCACTTTATGCAGTAGGTACGGTTATAGACGACAAGAACCAACTAATTACTGTCCTTAAATGAAAATTGCTGCAGTATATTTTGTAACAAAATCCTTCATAATTAGTAGTCCTTCTTTCTCAAGTGCGGTATAATTTGTGGCTATACTGTAAATCCCACTGTAATTTACTTGTTTCACTTACACTTTCTCATAGTAATGTTGTCCTCCAGGATACATTATGCCAAATTAACACTGACTAAAGGAACTGATGGGGTGAAGGGGTTCACAGAGGATGAGTAAGGTGCTGTGTAAGAAAATAGTGTAGAGAAAACCAAAACTGACATGAAAAAATTATCTTAAATAAATAGCTTTTTTTTCTTTACTCACAGTAAGGCTTTTAGCAAATTACCTTTTCATTTAATTTGTTCCCTCTGTTTTTATTTCTTTACCGGTCTGAGCAGAAAGTGGTGGGAGGGAGAGATGCTGAACTATGGTTAGTCATCAGCTTAGGTCGCTTTTAATGGAGGGAGTGTACTAGAATGGGGGTGATTTAAGCTTTCCATCCAATGCTCTCTCCATCCCTCCACCCTAGTTTAATAGTAACTGAAAAACTGAAACGGGGCCTCAGGCAGTGCCGTTGTATGAAGGATGAGGGTAGATGGGAGAGACATCATGCCAGTTTGAAAGCGTGACTTCACTCATGTTCCTGTTGTGCAGTGAGCTTTAGATAATAAATGAGTGAAACATTAATGCCTCTCATCTTCTAAAATGTAACACATTATTTAATGTCAAAAATACAGGTGCTATTATAAAGTTTTGGAACTTGCCCCATAAAAATCTAAAATTAGACCTGAATTAGATTTGGCTTCATGTTCCATCGTAGATATTCTGGAAAGGTTATGCTTTCAGCATTGCTGTGGAAGTGTTGCTGTGATGACTTGCACTTCTACATCCCCTCCCGTTGGTCTACTGGATAGTTGGATGGATAGCACAATGCCAAGTGTCACCATTCAATTTGTTTGACTGTTTATATGCCTGAACGGCATACAGACACTACTTTGAAGGGGAGACACTGTACATTTTACTCTTTTTTTCAGAAGTTGTATAAACCTTTTCATGTAGTGTTTTAAATTAAGTGTTTTTTAACTCAGACATGCATTTTCTTTTGGTTTCAGGTTGTTTGAAGGTCCTTCACCAAGAAAAATTGAGAAATTGAAAACTCTGCTGTGTTACTTCAGGAGAGTTACACAGACTAGTAAGCAATGAAAATAACTAACATAATGTTGTAGAAGTTGTTGCGCTTCCCTGTCTTTCAGTTGAATAACCTTTTGTCTGCTTTATTTTTAAGCACCCAAGGGTCTTGTTACATTTACAAGACAAACACTAAACAATCCACCAGACTGGGAAAGGTAATAATTACTTCTCTGGTTCCTTATGAACATAATAAACTAATGAAGTGCATTTAAAATAAATTATCTTGCGATTCATGGCATACTCTGTCCAAAACAAATAGTATATTCTGCATTCTGTGAAGGCATATAATTGTTGTAGGGGAGTAATTGTTATTTTAACAGGAAGTAAAACCCTGAAATTCTATCAAAGTTTCACTAAATCTTTCCTGAATAACTCTGAAGTGTGTTGATTTTGTCTGAGTGGGATAGTGACCATCAACTCCTCATAGCTTCTTTGGTGCTCATGTGCACAGATAATTGCCATTATATAAATTCCTACAATGAAAGTAGTAGTAGGACAGTGTTTTTAAAGGGTGGATTTGAAAGAGTAAAGGGCCCCAATGTGGATGAGAAGTCCACATGAATGTTGAAGTGTTTGTAATCGTTGGTTTTTTTTTCTCCCCTTTTTTTTTGTCCAGCTCTCAGACTCAGCTGACACGCCTGCATATCACTTGTGAAGGGACAATTGAGGAACATGGATATGGAATGCTCCAGGTAGGAATGTTTTACCACACACTAAGCACACAGTTTTACCTCTGACTTCAGTAATTAAATACTTTCATGTCATCCATGTCTTGTTAAAAATATCCAAAGCACTTCTTAACAGCATCTTTTCTCTTTTAATGTGAGAATTTTAATTTTAAATACAAATAGTATTCTGCAGTTTTTTACTGTGGTTACACCTAATGAGTATGATTCTGTCAATCAGTCTATTTTTCTTGCTTAAAAAGTAAAAATATGACCTTCAGCTTTAAACCAGTTGTATGATTTTTGTGCATATCAATGCAAGTTATTGAATCTCTGTCTGCAGTGACTCACCCCATCTTCTTACCCCCCTTGTTGTTTCTGTGTAGCTGCCGCATTTATTTTACTCTAGTTGACAGCTGATGTATACACATGAGTAGCTCCGAGTGGCAAGGGTGGAGGAGAGGACCCTGGAGTGGGGGATGAGGGAGAAGGAGGCACACAGAGACAAAGATGACGTCGGGGATCCATCTCACTGGGGTGACCCAGTGAGCTTGGAGTCCTGTAGGTGGATTGATGGCTACCTCAGCAGGCTGGATATTGGTTGTGTGTTGAGTTTTGATAGGGCAGAGCGAGCTGTCATCCTGTCGGGAGGTGAGATTGAAGGGTGGGGGGTGAGGTTAGGGGTAAACCAGTGAAGGTGAGGAGTTGAGTGGCTGGTTAGAAAACATACACAAACCCACTGTCACACAGATTGACGTAGCTGTGGGCCACTGAGCAGAACCTTCACCCCTGACAAGCTGTTTAAATATCCGCATTGTGATTTGAATGGGATGTTCTCTTATGCGTGCCACAAAAACAAGATCTGGTCTTTCAAGGCATGAAGCTCAAGCACCACACTGAAAATACTTCCCCAAAGAAGCATGAGTCCTAGAAATAAGCACAAACATATCGGTTATTGGTATGGATTTATCTTATTTCAACAAATCCCTGGGCTGTTTTTTAAAATTTTATTTCTTGGACTCTATTCAGTGTAGATCTTGAACTTTGTGGGTAACAGAGAGGATTTTGAAATGTGGAAAATGTCATTAATATCAGTCCAGACTAGGGATGGGTATCGTTTAGGTTTTATCCGATACCGGTGCCAAATCGGTACTTTTGAAACGGTGCCGGTGCTCAAACGGTGCTCAAACCGGTGCTTAAAGAATGGAAAAAACACAAACTTTGTCCTAAACCTCTCATGTTTAACTGTTTTCCACTTTTTCTTTGGTCATTTTAGCCTTTTTAGCCAGGGTGAAGGGAGTATCTGCCATCAAACAAGAGGACAGCCGCATGTAGCTATGATGATGTTTGCTAGTTCACCTTACATGCATTAATGTAATAACGTGGTTAGCCTACTCAACGTAAATTAGCTACTCACGCAGAGAAGAACGGCTGCTGCTGCCACCGTCATCCGTCATCATTTCTGCTACACTGGCAGGGCTAGGGGCCAGGACTCTCCTCTTCGTGTTTTTGGGGGATGTTGCATAACAGGTAACCCACCCGCAGTAGATGTGCTCGGTGTGAGGTCTCGCAGCAAGCTATCAAATACGGCGCATTTCTGGGCTTTTAAAAAAAACGCTATGCGTCACCAGGTGTTTCATCGGATTTCAGGTGTTACCTCCTTTGACAGTATCACAGTATCAGCTTAAAGCACTTGTTGCTGCTGAGTTTGCATATTTTGCTGTGAAGTACAGCCAGACTTTGACCGCTTCGCCTTGGACATTTTTAATCTGTAGCTCTGCTCTAACAGAACGTACGTACCTGGGCCCGCCTACTATCCTCGGAAACGTAAAATGATTGGCTAGAATCTAAAGTGTATCACAGATCAGGGAAAAAAAAGCACCGAAATAATGTGCGCTGCTTTTCGGTCTGGTTACTACCGTTTATGTCAGAACCGGTACCCATCCCTAGTCCAGACTGTTATTTTGGTCATTTCATATCATTATATATGTATTTTTTTTAGCTGGATTGGGTTGAAGTTTTTTAAGACTGAAAAACATGGTCATGTGACTGCAAAAGAAGCCTGACTCATCACCACTCCACCACCGTGCTTGACATGGTTTGAGGTGTTTCTGCTGAGAAGCTGTGTTGGTTTCATCAAACATCTCCAAAGGACATTGTTCAAGAAGTCTTGGTGTTTGTTCAGATCCAACTTGGCAAACCTACACTGTGCTGCCATGTTCTTTGCAGAGAGAGAGAAGAGGGTTTCCCTTGGCAACCCTTCCATACTATTGTCTTTTTCTAATTGTATTGTCATGAACTTTCATTTTTAACATGGTAGCTGAGGCCTGTAGAATCAGAGCTGTAGCACTTTTCTTTTCTTTACCTGACTGTATATTGATTCTCAGGGTTTGTGACTTTAGATTGTGACACTAGGAGTTGGTGTCAAATTGGTTTGGTTGTAGTTTTTGACATAACTCAAATATGTTGTTCAGTCTTAAAAATTTCAGATGGACAAGTCCTTTACTTTTAGTAAGTTATAAAAGATGCAACTGGATAAAATGCAGATAAAGTTGGCAGACTGCTGAACAGCAATGACCTTTTATTGGCCGGTTCCTTTTTCTCTTTGTTGAATAAACACTGAATAGATAATGAATAGTGAGGCCTCTTAGAAAATGAAAACTCAGACATGTGGGAAATCTGCACACATTCATGCACTGTAGATTTGAAGTACATCTTTAGACTTCATGGGTTGTGTTCTGTTACAATTTCCTGATTGGATTATTTCCATGCAGGAAGGATCATTGCGATGATCTTTATAGATTTATCTGATATAAATGGCCACAGTGGACAAAAGGATAGATAATGAGACACTAATTGAAGTATTTGTTTAAATAACAGGAGTGACAGTGACAGAATTTCACAAATTCTCTCATTTATACTGATAGGTCAAAGGGCAGTATGTCATACCGTACATGTCATGTCATGCAACAAACCAAATAGAAATCTGTATTTTTTTAAATAAATGTTAATTTCAAGTTTGAGGCCAAACAAATGTCCTTCTTTTTTTCTTTTCTTTTTCTTTTTTTTTTTTTTTTGTATTTCACTAGGCGGACTTTGCCAACAGGTTTGTAGGTGGTGGAGTCACAGGACATGGACTGGTCCAAGAAGAAATCAGGTTCCTTATCAACCCTGAACTCATTATCTCTCGCCTCTTTACTGAAGCTCTTGAATACAATGAATGCCTCATCATCACAGGTGTGTAGTTTCTTTCTTTTTCTCACACAAACATATGTATTTTTAAGTCTTGAGGCTTTGATTTGTATGACATTTTTACTGGGAACTTGATCACTGCAATCTATTTTTTTTTTTTTTTTTAGTTAAAGAAAAAGTGATTTCATGTTTTGGGGTTGTTTTCAGATGGATAAGAAGGTTGTCTCCCTGCTCTTTCTGCCTGGGGAATGGGTCCTGACTTTTGTTTGTGCTTACAGTATGTGCTGAAAAGTTTTCTTGGAGTCACTGAGCAGGACGCTGTAAGAGTCACCATGTGGGGACTTTGTCGTCCTCCAGGGGATCTCCATGCTCACCTGGGCAACAACAATGAGAGCCTGATGAGCATGATCCTCCGGAGAGTCCATTTATTAGTTAGAACCTCTGATTCAGAAGGAACAGTGTGGTTTCAACCTGGTTGTCAAACACTGGAAAAGGTCTTGATCATCTCAAGGGAGTTTGACTAACGGTTTTCCCTGGGATGTCCTGTGGGATGTTTTTCAGGAGTATTGTGTATTTGGACTCTTGTTTTGGGCTATAGCTAAGTGAAAGCATGCTATGCATTGCTGCCACTTAGTTGGGCTTGTTTGTGGTGGGGTTTGGGCTCTGCCAGGTCTGCCCTTTGTCACTGGTTGTCTTCATAACTTTCATGGGTAGAATTTTGAGGCATAGCCAAATAGCGGCTTGTCTCTAGCTTGAGGGCCTCAGAATCACCTCTTTGCTTTTTGTGAATGAGGTGTTTTTTTTAATTCAATGACTAATGGCCTCCTGGTCATACTGGACTGGTTTGCAACTGAATGTGATATGGTGGGAATGAAATTGGCAAGTCAATTTTGAGATAGTAGTTGTTGGCTGGAAATGGGTGGAGGGCTCACTCAGTGCTCACTCCACTTGCTGTCTCGAGTAGAGGAGCTGTGCAGCGTTCGGTACAGTGTGATCTGTGGTGGTGGTGAAGAGACGGCAAAGCTATCAATTTACTGGTTGATCTACATCCCTACTCTAATAATTCAGTAGCTTTAGCTAGTGACTGAAAGAGTAATTTTGTGGACATAAGTGGGGGAAGTGAGCTTCTTCCGAAAGGGCTCTCCTATAAAGATAGGATGAGGAGTCATTTAGGAGGGGCTCAGTATTGAGCTGCTATAGTACCTTTACATATCAAAGGACATGGTCGAGGTGGTTTAGACATCTGACTAAGATACTTACAGGCACCTTCTACAGGTATCGCCTACCAGGAGAGGATGTGGCGGAGTCAGGACGTGCTTGAGAACTTACATCTGTTGGTTGGCTGTTGGTGTCCCCCTTCTATACCGCCTTTCAGAGCTTGAGGAGGTGGTTAGGGAGAGGAAAATCTAGAGTACTGATCCTGCAACATAGAAATATTGTCATAAAATGGATGGATAGATGGATAGATAGATTTATTGATTGTGTAATAATACTTGAGTATCAATGCAAGCTGTCCCCTTATGTAATGTACATGTACTGGATTATTTCAAGTAGAAAGTAAACACTATTACAAAACATATAGAACCACTAGACACTGATATATGGTGTAACCAGACTATAAATACTCTACATTTAATTTATCTTCATGCCATGGGGTATATAGGCTATTATTTGGCAATTATTCCTTGGTATTGTGTTGGCTTTCCTCTTTCTCCAATAGAAACTAGACACATCTATGTATCTCCCATGCCTTTCTAGTATTACATTTTGGTTCAAACCGGTGTTTCGTCCATCACTGAGTTATTTTCTCCTGTTCATTGAGCTCTTTGTGTTTATTGGGCTCCATTTATTTTTGCCCTCATACTTCCTTCCAGTCCGAAGGTAAATCCATTGCATTGATTCAGATGGGACTGCTTGGTTATCCTTCATTTCTCCCAAGCAGAATTGCTCTATTTTTCAACCTCCAACTCAGTGTTTCGGTTATTCTTTCCTCTCATTTGCCTCCCTCTTGCAATTCTGGTCATCCTACCTTTTCTTTTTTTCTTTTCCATGCCTCACATCTCGACAGTGTCAACAGAAAGAAGTATGTGCAGATTAAGATATGCAGACGTGTGGAAAAAATATAAACACTTACTTTGTTTTACTGTTTTGATGCTTTTATTTCATAAAATGATCATTTTGAGACATTATGCTGTTTGATAAATTCATCTTTTTGGCATGAGAATATATCTTTTTGACTTAAATCGCTCAAAAATGCCTGCTATTGATTGATTCTGTTTTTTTGTAACGTGACACAAATCTGAAAAAAATTAAAATACATTTGCATTGTCGGATGTCCCTCGGCATACTTTATATGCTTGTTATTTTGGTCGGTTGAAAAGTAGAAAAAACAAATAGGATGACGTTCATGCTGCTGGACCACTTTACCAAAGAAACACACACAATGGAAAAAAAAAAAACGAACTCTGTCAGCAAGCCAATCGTTGTCTGTTTTTATGTGGCGCCATGTTGTCTTCCTTGAAATTCCTATCTCTCCCCAGTGACCTTCAGGTGGTTAGTCACTGTCCCCCTCTTTCCCTCCCCTCATAGTGCTTCCCTCCCTCTTCCATCCTCCTCCTCTCCACTTAACTTTATTACATTTGGACAGAAAAGAATTTATAGCCCAACTAAGGTCATTGCTGCACTAATGGAATGGGCCAGTTATGCCATAGATTCATTAAAATCTTCAGTATTCCTTGCACGAATGCTGTGTTTCCTCTTAAAGTCCCATTTCTCTTGCTAGACTCTTTTCTCTTTTGTCGAGTTGATCATATTTCTTCATCTTTAGCGATGCCCTAGCACAAGTCTTCAAGTGCATCTGGAACTTTAATGTCAGAGTACTTGTAAAACAAAACTCAAGTCTAAGTTTGAATGCCCACTGGCGTTTTACACCGGAAGACAAGGTCTGCGATGCAATCTCCTGATGGACGTCAGCATAGCGGGATGCCATTATGGGCGGTTGCCAGACTGAAGTGGCTCAAGGTGAATAGAGAGGAGGAAGAATTTTGGTGGACACAGTGATATGGGCAGCCTGTTCTTTGACGTTAGGAGTCGCTGGTGTTGTGGAAAGCACTTTAATTGCAGTGCTGGACCTGCAGTGGCACAGTATCCTTTAAAGCAACTGCTCCTTTTGTTTGCACAGCCAGTGCCTTACTAGAAAACGCAATTTCTGTGGAAACCAAAAAAGTTTTATATGTAATGCAGAAAAAAATGTACATTAAAAATTTTTTATTAAATATTTGCAAAATTATCCATAATTGCTGGTTTTTGTTCTAGTGGCTTCTGCCCATTAACTTAAGAAACACTTTCTCATACTCTGCTCATACAACTTTAGTTCACATGTTTAACTTCTACTCTTCAACAAAGTGTAATATAACCACATCATTCCTAATGTATGGAGCCTTTAAGGGGCAGCCTTTTCAGAAAGAAGCATAGGTGTATTATTCTAACCCTTAGGACATAACCCTAGGTGTTACAAAGGACTCAATCTCTTAAAAACACGGGTGTGTCAGTAATTAATTTTTGCTTGTTCTGTTCTTACATTTTCTCCCAGTTGTAGCTCAAAGCTTTTCATTTAAAACCCCATAGCAGATTACTTATTAAATCAGTGTGCTTTATTCGTGACAATTCAATATAAGCTGATACTCTGTATGCTCATGTGGAGCATAGAAAGCGCTAAATTTGATTTTAGAACCTGCTGTGTGCTTTGACTGCTGAGCAATGAGTAATATTGTATTTCCCTTGTCTTATACTGCAGGAGCTGAACAATACAGTAAATACTCTGGCTATGCTGAGAGTTACAAATGGGTGGGTATCCACAAAGACGAGACACCCAGGTAATTTTTTCTCTCCCCTCCATAGGATTATTTTTGTGTTTGTTGGTACTTGTGCTGATATTTTAAATGTAAAATCTTTCTTTCATTCCCAGGGATGACTGGCAGAGAAGATGTACAGAGATTGTGGCCATTGATGCTCTTAAATACAGGCACTTCCTGGAACAGTTTCTGCCCGAGAAGATGACCAGAGAACTCAACAAGGTGAGGGAAGATTTAGTTCAGCGGTTCTTTTTCCAAACATGTTTGTGAAAGGTGGCAAGAAACCTATAAAGTGCTGCTCTAATTTGTAGTACCTTTTTAAAGGTGTCAGTGCGATGGTGCCGAACACGGCCGATGTTATATTGTTTTTGATAAAATGTTCACTACCATGAGCTTTGACATTTTGTCTGGTACAGCTGCTAAAATCTAAGTGATATGTAAAACCGCTTAACTGCTAAATACTACATATCTCTCAATAGTATTACTCCCAATTTACTGCAGTTTTTTTCTTCACATGACTAAGAAAAATATATATTATGCACTTTTTTAACTGACTTTTTTCTCTTCTCAGTCGAGTAAATGCTTTATTGCATATTTTTATATTTGCTTATGGTTCAGCCTGAGGGTTAACACTTGCCCCCACATTATACATTAATGTGATTTTAATTAATTTTAATAGACTCTGAGAGATCATAGAAAAGACTGTACTGTTTGTTTGTCTTCCCCACTCTTACATCCTTCTCCCTCTTTTGTTTTCGTTCCAGGCATACTGCGGATTCCATCGAAATAATGCCAACAGGAAGCACCTCTCTGCAGTGGCCACAGGCAACTGGGGCTGCGGAGCTTTTGGCGGAGACACACGGCTCAAAGGTATAATTGGATGATTTATGGCAACAAAATCTATAAACTAGGCTAGCATCTGTGTCACATTTCTTACGTTAAAAATTTAAGGCTGGATTCCCAAGACTGCAGTGAATATCAGTAGCTCAAACTTGATCACGGCATCTCCCAGTCAGTAGAGCCCCTGCTGAAGGACTTTCAGCATTTATGTAGCTAATGGTGTACGACAATTTCCAAGATGCTGTTTCTCTCAAGCCTCTCTAGTCAATTAGAAGCTCTCCCAGGGTGTCACTCTCCTGTCCCTTTTCAGTCTTTTATAGATCATCTGACACATTTATGTTTTCCATTAAATGGGCGATTGATTACAGAGAAAGACGACCATAAATCCAGCTGATGCTGGTCTCAGTTTGCTTACACAACATCAGTCTTCATAAGCAGGGAGACCCTTACTGTTGTTTTTTGGCCAATTGTGTGTTGGATGTGCAGAGTTTTCTGTATGCCTAAATTCATGGCGCATGTACCCTGTTTTTGCTGTGCACATCAGTGCTTTAAGGCTGTGCTTCTGGACTGTTGGATTTAAAACTGAAGCTGCTAATTTCCTCTGCAGCATGCTATGAATAGATCCCCTGGACTTCACATAGTCCCCGAGGATGATATTAGCTTCCGGGGGGCCCCGCCCATTAGCTCCAGTGTTAGCATAGTTGGTATTTTTGGAAGCTAATAACTGTATTTTACATGAAAGTCCAGGAGCTGACTTGAGATGTGGTATTTACATAACACTAGTCGGGTATTTTGAAGTAAAGATTACAGAGCTTTTGCAAATGATGTCATTAATCTGAACTGTATAACCATTCTGTTAAATATTTAAAAATCATGAAACCTAATTTGCAGGAGCTCAGAGACTGAATGCTGTTTACGAGGCTATTCTACCAACACTGGATTATTTACTCCACTAATACAAATTGCCACTCATGTTCTTTTATGCCACAGGCTGTACGTTATCTGGCTTATTGACCAATTATTTAGTCTGTCATGCTTTTCAGCGCTCAATTACACCTTTATAGTTTTATATTCTGGAATGTTGTCGCCTGAATTTTCGTCTTGAAATTCGCCTTCTCTCTTTTTCAGCGCTGATTCAATTCATGGCAGCAGCAGAGGCTGGGCGAGATGTGGCGTATTTCACATTTGGAGATGCTCAGCTGATGAAAGATGTTCATGAAATGCACGCTTTCCTCACCGAGAGTCGGGTCACCGTTGGTAAGATTCACACAAAAGACGTTTGTGGCTAAGCTGTGGTCACTCAGTAGAATTATTAGAAACAGGAACTTTTTGCTTTTGTACCTCAAGGGAGGTTTTCCTTCTTGGTGTCATTACAGTACTGTGTGTATAAATAACAGCACACACTCCATGGGTATGTTAAAGTACTCTACCATATGGGCCATCTCCCCGCTCCTCAGCCCATCCATTCAGCCTGAGCCGCAGAGTGGATTACTGCCTAAACTGGCCCCGGCCTCTTCCCTCTCCCTCTCTTCATTTTTCTTCTGTTGACATTTATTGAAGCCTTTCAGAGAAATTCCCCTCTAGCCATCCATTTCCTAAAGTGGAGCTACGGGGGGGGGGGGGTTGCAGTATGCGAGTGCGTATGTGCGCTTGCTTTATAAATGAGCCCGAGTACACCTTCATTTTTTTTTTCTTACCTGCTTGAGTGTCTGTTTCTCTCGTTCACGATTCGTTTGTGCTTTTGGTCCTATTCTCTTAAATCCCGTCTTCCTTACATGTTTCTTGACCGCGTCCCTTTTGTCTCTCCTCCACCTCTCTTCCCCTCTCTCCACCACCCTTTTTTTACCCTCACAGGGCAGCTGTACGACCTTTTAAACCAGTACTTCAACGAGGTGTGCAAGAATTGTCACACGACACGACCTGACGTCAGCCTCTACAGATTCATCTATGAGACAGTCTCTTCCCCAGCAGCCTCCGACACCTTGAACACTGCTAAGGATTCTGGGATGTCTCCTGTGACTTCAGACTCTCATTAACAGGAAAATAACTGTAACCTAATCTTACCTCCCTTCTCCTTTCACACTTTGTAAAAGAGGCAGTGTGCCCTTAGTATTGTGGTTACGGTCACTTGTTTTCCCTCCCTCTCTCTCTCACACACACACACACACACACACACACACACACACACACACACACACACTTTAAGTTTGTGATCCCAACATGCAAGCTATCAAAACACATTTCTGCCTTTCTCACTGGTGGTATTATAGGAATCTCATAGTACGGCACCAAATGTGGTGACTTTTTTCAGAGACTTATAGCAATAGTAAATCCTGGTTGCTGTTCTTTCTTTAGTCCAGATGTAATGTGGAGGGTTTGGTTTTTTTGTTTTTATTTTACACACTAAATACAAATATGCCCAAATATTCATCATATGCATGGTTGTGAACAAATTTCACCATTGATAATCCAGGACATGATAATCCTCCGTGGTTATCGTGTCTTGTATTGTGTTTGCTACACTTTCTGGATGAGTTGTGTTCTCTACTTACTGTACCCGGGCTATGGTGAGGTGCCTGAATGAGATGCCATTCTGTAGTCTATGCATGGGTAACATTTATTTATCAAATATTCTACAAATATATGCTGCTCTTTTATATCCTGTCTGATACCGAAGTGTAACATACATATTGTCCTTAAGGCATATTTTACTATGGATCACAACAATCAAAATGATCACTAGTAATGTAAATCATCTCAAATTAAACATACAGGAAATTTAAGCTCACAGTCTAGACGTTTCATTTTACTCTGAACAACTTCATTTGCTACATACAGGGGGATTGAATAAAGTTAAAATGGCACGAACAATATTTTTGTTATATGTTTTTACACAACATTTATTTTGGGGATCACGTTTTCTATTATTTACTGTGTTTTCTGATTGGCAGTGTGGATTCTATTTAATGGGTTTGGTTACATTAAAGCCTGTGAGTATTGCATAGAACTGTAATTTAGGCTTTTAGGTTGTACGTTTTATTATAATTTCTTAATAAAAGTATGACATGTATTTCTCTGCTCTGCGTTGCGTTTCCCTGCTCAAATAAACACGGTTCACTGAATAAAGTGATCGCCACAATGTGAAATTTAGGCGCAATGATTGAACCGAAAATTCTTTAAAGAGGTCGTTCTGTAGTGTAACATTATGTAGTTTCTATACATCAGGGTAATGTAATTATCCATCAAAAATAACAGATTTTGCTGCAATCTCGGGGCTTCGTCCAGTTTGGAACAGTGTCTTGGCACTGCACTTCACTGTCACTTAATTTCATGAAATCATACATTATTTAATCATCTGATTGATTTTTGTGATAGCACGTGTACCTAGGGCTTTCAGAAAAATTAAATTCCGCCTTCAAACATGCTGTATTAGATGAATTAGGGCTCCTAAATAACCTCATGACGTGGACTTCCATAAATGGTGTGTAGGCTTGGCTGGGGTAAGTGGATTACACATTATCTGCTTCTTCTGCTCTTTGTACTGAGGCCTGCATTGACCAAACAAGCTGCGGACTCACGCATAAAGTTAATTTGGTTAAGCAGATCTAACTGTCGATGTGAGCGTGGGTTACCTGGATGTGAACATTATTCAGGTTGCTGGTGCCTGCTGGATTTAATCAAACCACACTAAACATTGACTGAATTTGGCAGGCTGATCCTGCAAATGAATAACCTTAGTCAACAGAAATGATGATATAGTAAGACTGTTTTGTTTTCTTCTCTTTTCCCTTTTTTAATTCATCTTTATATATCACTAGAAATGGGTGTTTATGGAATATTCACTCCTTTCTGATTTTCACCACTGCAGACACAGACAGCCGCTCCGGTTTTGCCCAGTGTAGTGATGTAATCATTCTAAACGGGAAGTTATTTAACATCGAGCTTGTAATGTTACCCAGCGGCACAGGTCGTTTCATCAATGAACATTAATAATAACGTGCCAAAAAGCAACTGGTCTTCACTCCATCTCCGTCAGGCGGCAAAGTCACTGCAACAAAATGGCATTTCAGTTCATAATTGCCTGACCCTGCAAAGTCCGGGTCACCTGCAGAGCAGCAGCAAACTCAAATGTTAAGCAAATGCAAATAATAGAAAAAAGGAAAAAACTCTCAGGAGACACTGAGCCTTATTGCTGGCTGAGAATTATTGATACATTGTTATATGAAGTGTGTTAAGAAACAGACATTTTCGTGTCATTAAAAGGAGCTTAAAACAAGAAAACGGGGATGCTGTGATTAGCGATGCTCTGATATTTAGACCTACCCTGTTCTGTCTGCTTGATCCTCTTGCGACTAGTGCTCACTCCATTATCCCCCTTTCAGTGGTGTGTTTGTCATGATTGATAATACTGTTCCTTCTGTGGCAGCAAGTATGAAAGATGAAAATCCAGATGAGGACGAGAGCGGGGTTAGAAATGGGGAAGGAAAGAGGGTGGAGGGAGGGCCAATTATTTTATTGTTTAACCCACTCAAGGTAGAAGCCCATCAATCTGAAAGCCCTTGATCAAATGACTCGTGTTCAGCCTTTATAAAAGTTTAATTGGTTTATGTAATTAACACTGACATATGTGTGATGCATCTTAGAAAGAAAAATTACTTGGGTGGATGTTAACCGTGTGCCTGAAGTGACAGGATTGAGGAAAGTTCTCTGATTATAAAATTGAGTTCACAGCACAAACACAAGAACTAATAGGGTTGCTATATATGTGCTATATATGTTTATTTGATTACATCTATTTGTTTTTAATGATCTTTTTTAAATCCTCTGTATGAACAGATATTTTAGGTCGCTACCTAGGTACCTTTGGGTGCAGCAAGTTGCCTCTGTGCGGAGAAGCGTCACCTGACACCGAGGGGGCGTGCCGAGCAGCTGCTCTTGTCCTCGGATCTGTGTCACCTTCATTGATACCTGTCCCACTTGCACCTCTCGGCGATGACAGTAAAGCCAAAGAACAGTGCAGTCTAAGGTAAAGGCACTTTATAGAAATAAAAGGCAGGTGACATTTTAACCCTGTATATTTTTGTTCCGTGTTGCGCTTGAGCAGTATCAGGGACGAGCGGAGATTATGAGGATTTATTTTGGTGAGGGATTAGAGGTCCGAAAGTGGAACAGTCGCAGAATGAAATATAAAATGTTTTGATACTGATGCCTGCGATGTTGAGTGAAGGAAACAAAAAAGATCATGCAGGAAAAAGGTGAGGAAGAATGTAGCAGTCGGTCACATACTGCCGCACTTAGTGGAGCGTCATACGGGCTGTTCGCGTTTTGCAGCTGCACACGTTCTACGCAGAAACGGACTGTTCCTTCAGGCTGATCTTAGTGAAACTCAGTGCAAACTGTTAAAGCCACCCTGTGTTGCAAACACAGTCCCTTTAGGTGTGATTTGCGCTTTTCCCAAACACAGATGAGTATCACTCTAGCTGGGATTTTTTACAAAAATGTCCCATTCCGTTTGCGGTAAAAAAAAAAAATCATCTCTGTTCACATTCCTGCGTGGTATGTCTGTCTTAACCTTTAGTGTTAACCTTAGGGTTTGTTTTTTTTGGTTTTTTTTTTTTTTTTAGATGAGTCAGTTTCGGGTATTAGCTGGTGTGCTGAAAGGTGGAGGGAGCCCCTTCCTTCGATGGCGTGCAGGAGGGCTGACCTGGCGCTGCTGGGCTCATCCAAAGAGAGGCTGCTCCTCTAGGACTGATCCTCTTCCAGCAGTGGTCAGCAACTCCAGCTATGTGGAGGAGATGTATTTGGCATGGCTGGATGACCATAAAAACGTCCACGAGGTAACAATGTGTAGCATAAACTGCATCTTAAGTTACACAGAAAAAGGTCGGTTGAATATACCTTTCCATAAATGAAAATTTAAAGAGAAAACTATGACACCTAGAGAATTTCTGCAGAAGTTACTCAAATTGCAAGCTGGTGCCAGTGCTGGTCCTGAAATACAGCTGAATATCCCTGACCTTACTAAGGTTTTTCTTGTTAAATTATGTTATTCTTAGTTCAGCTGCCTGGGGCATCTGATGTAGTTGCGTTGTCCTGGATTCTCATCCAGCTTTTCCCTATTCTGTCACCCGTGTCCAAGCATTCACTAGTCACTGAATAATCATGTTACATATACCAGCGTTCCTTTGATGGATCTGTCTGTCTCTCTGCTGTAGTCTTGGGACAGTTTCTTCCGTAACATCCAGGCCTCCGGTCCATCTGGCGAGGCGGATGAGAGACGGCCCTCTGCTCTGCTGCAGGGCCGAGTGTTGTCCCACTCACTAGACGTGGCAGAGAAAGTGGTGGAGGACCACCTGGCTGTGCACACCCTCATTAGAGCTTACCAGGTAGGCCACACTCACCTGGCACAGCTGTGAGGATAACACACACACACACACACACACACACACACACACACACACACACACACACACACACACACAGATAGATATACAGACATTTAATTTTGATGTGATGCTGATTTATGATATAATTAAGTCACATCTCATAGCTATCCATTTAAATCTTAAGGCAGTGTCTGTGTATGGAATTAAGATGTCATCCATCTCGAGCTGCAACTGACTATTTGCATCTCTGACGAGTATGTGAAAAATACATCAAACAGACTCCGCTTGGACTTGGAGAAGCAGATGCAATTGGCAAAGAAAGCTGTTTGTGCGTGTCCTTGTATTAAAAGGAATATACAACTTGTTTGTCACTGCACGAGGTTATGCAAATTGCAAGATTAACTCCAACCTACTTACCCTGACTGCTTTTTGAAAATGGAAAAATCAAAGAGACTACTCAAACAAAGCAGGTGGTAACATTTCCACTCGCCCTCTAATTAATTCAAGGAACTATCCAAGGGATTTATTAAATTCAGTCTTTTGGCAAAGGCGTCATTTTTATTCCCAGCTTGTTGCAGTCCTGGTGGAAATGTTTATGTCTGCGTGTGTACACAGACATAAAAGCTCTCCCAGGAGTATCTTTTCTCTGAAAGGTTGACCTATAACTGAGTGTTAGCTTATTCTCCAGCTGTTCATACTCAGTTTGATGATGGAAACCAAATTGCTTATTATTTTTTTCTGCCTGTCAGATTCTCTCATTTAGTTTTTTTTAAATCTAATTCTCTATCTTTTCTTCACCCCCACTGCACATTTCCATCTGTCTCTCTGTTTAGATCCGTGGTCACCATGTTGCTCAGTTAGACCCTTTAGGAATCCTGGATGCTGACCTCGACTCTTTCGTTCCGTCCGACCTGATCACCACTATTGATAAATTAGGTGAGATGCTTTCTTTTAGTCATTTGAGTCATGTCTGATTTAGGCTTTGAAGAGGAAGTTGTATGGGACTCCTTGTTTTAGACCCCGTCTGATGGAATATATATGGATTTAACCCTGAGGCTGTATATATGCTGATGAGTATCCTACTATAGAAATCTTCCCTTGTATTTAACTCTAAAGATGCTTCCCATGTTTTAGGATTTCAGTCTCAAAAGCTTAATCTTGCCTTGCTTATGGTGACAAGATTGTATTTGTCTGTTTCTTGGACCGTATTTCAACATTTTTGTATTTTTTACAGTAGATACATGTACAGCTTCACTTACATTAAAGATCAAGGGTTATATAACTGATCACACTGATGAGTGGATGTGGTTTTTCAGTACAAAGCACCTATCAAGTCTGTATACTGGTTGGTCAGCCTGATGCTGTCATTAATCTCAGGCTGAGCTCTTGTCATTCTCCATTTCATTTAGCGAACTGAGGGTCGGAGGATGTGGGATGGCCACAGAAAGCGATCGAAGTCTACAGGAATAGATAGTAAGGAGGAGAGAGAGCGAGTGAGAGGGAGGAAAAGAGAGACGTTGTTTCTGTTGGCTGGTGTTATCAGTGATCAGTGAGAGTCATGACATAGCATCGCATTATGTATGATCACCAGGGCTATAGTTCCCTAATGAAAGCTAATGACAGCCTCCATGGCCCCTTATTTGGTCAGCTGATTGTACACAAGTCTATTCTTGGCCCCCTTTGTCTTTGCTGTGTTCCTAATATGATTTGCACCTGTCTCCTCTTATGTTTGCCAGTAATCTTGAGCTTGACCAGCCCTCTCAGGTGGGTTTTGTTACCACAGAACCTTATTGTACCTGTATGTGGGGGCACTACATCCATGGGCCCTTCTACATTACTATCTATAAATTAATAGTGTATTATTGTTTATTTTCTAATCAATTTTTTTGGAAGTCTTTGCCATCAAACCAATCATCTCAGATGAAACTTCTGAAGTTTGTCAGTTAATTCTTAGCAAGCCATGCTGGAGGGGGCTCTGCAATCTCATTTAGACCAGCTAATCATTATTTTCATTAGTAATTAATCATTTGCTTATTATATTTTGATAGATCAATTAATCATTTCATTTATAAAATGTGAAAAATGGGCACTACAATTCCCCATAGGCTGATAGGATGTCTTTAGATTGCTTGTTTTGACTGACTAGCAGTCCTAAACCCAAGCATATTTAATTAGCATTAGCATGACTTAGATACAATTAGAAAATCATTACTAATGCATTAATGTGCTTGAATGGTTGATAATTGGATTTAACAATAAATGATTGTATAGTTTTTCAGTTTGTTTTAATTGTTGAATAATTCATTACCATGACTACGTCATAAGCTGTAATATATACACCTAACTGAGATATGCGCCACATACCTTCTTGCTCAGTCGTTCCATCTAACATCCTTTGTTTGCCTCTTTTCAATCACAGTTACAATATTTTAGAGGAGTAGTAGTTTCTTCCTTTAATGTATCAACCATTGTTGCAATTACTTTTTTCAATCACGGTGGAGATCCTGTTCCCCTTCACCTTAACCCGTTGAAACTTCTGCCCTGAACTGAAACCAGTGCCTGTCTTGCTTCTTTTAATGACTACACCAGCTGAGTAGTGATACATTGAGATGTAAGATAAACATTCACCTGAAAAGACAGAGATTATAAAAGGAGGTGAAAAAAATACACAGGAATAGGGTAAGCCTTTCTGTGTGAAGTTTGCATCTTCTCCCCATGTATGTGTGGGTTTTCTCTGGGCACTCCTGCATGAATGTTTTTCTGTCTCTATGTGTTAGCCCTGCAACAGATTATAAATCTGTCCAGGGTGTACCCAGAGTTTTGCCATGTAACGATTGGGATAATAGGCTTCAGTACCCCCAAAGCCCCCCCCCCACCCTGAATTGGATAGGCGGAAAACAGATGGATGGATGGTTTTTTGGTCTTTACCTTACTCACACCGTGAGACACAAAACCTTTGGGTGTTGCACATCCAGCATAAAAATCTGCCAAATAATACATGCAGAGCTACCTGCTGTGGCAACCCCTTGTGAATAAGTGATAGCTGAAAGTAGCTCACATTGCTCACACAAGATCATCTTTTCTGTTTCTTTCTTTGTCTTCTGAGTTGTTTATGTATTTACAGCTTTCACATATGTACATGCAACTTCACACACACATATACATTCAATCTTTAACTTTAGTATAAGAGTACCTCGTAAATATTAAAACTTAAATATTGTCATTTTTTTCACATTTAAAAACAAAGAAAAAAAGACTGTTTTTTTTTTTTAATTCAACTAGTCTCACCACAGCAACAAGATAAATTTATGGAATCAGACACTTTAAATATGTATTTGTATAGTTTTTTTGGGTCGCTTTACTACGATTTCTTCTTACATAATATTAAAAAATTGGGAGGACTTTAATTCTTCCAATAAACTGAAAATTGATCTGAAAATTGATCAATACTCAATTGCCAGGTCATTGATTATTCCTTTCTTAATCCCTGTTGAAAACCATTATAGGGTATAGGCCTTTGTCTGCAGTGACGTGGGACACAAATTGTAATAGATTCATTTGATTAAATGAAACCAACTTAAATCTTAATTTTGGGTGGAAAGTATTTTGTTTAAGCTTGGAGTATGCGCTCAAAGTGAGTCAGTAAATTATATCTTGTGCCTTTCTTAAGAGTCTTAATTAGATATTTGTTTCATGTGGTTTTGTTTTAGGTTTATATGGTCTTGATGAGTCTGACTTGGATAGAAGTTTCCAGCTGCCCCACACCACCTTCATCGGTGGACAAGAGACTACCCTTCCACTTAGAGAAATCATACGCAGACTAGAGGTATTTGTACATACGTGTCTCCGATGAACAGGAGAAGCTGTCGTGCTGTTTCCTTTCTGTGCATTTCTTTTACTTTGCAACTTTTTGCTTTCAGGCATCCTACTGCAGTCACATAGGGGTTGAATTTATGTTCATTAATAATGTGAACCAGTGTCAGTGGATTCGTCAGAAGTTCGAGACTCCGGGAATCATGCAGTTCACTAGTGCTGAGAAGAGAACCCTGCTAGCGCGCCTGATCAGATCCACACGGTCAGCAGTGAATAAACAAATTCACACTGTGGTGACAGCGCAATACCTCACCTTTAGTTATAGCTCGCAACACTGACTCACATAACATAAACAAAATAGGAAGTTAACACACCCTATTCTTCATGTGAGCTCATTTTTATCCTTAATAAATTAGCTCATAAGTCACTGCAGGGTCCTTAAAATGATCTCGCTAGGGTGAATATATGTCTTATTGTATCCTTGCTTGTTTTATTCTGTTGTCACTGTCCTGTTCTGATGACAAACACACACACACACACACACACACACACACACACACACACACACACACACACACACACACACACACACACACGTAGTGAGATGCATTTTCTAAATGCTTGAGTACAAGGTGTTTAAGGCATCATGGTATTATTCTAAAAATAAATTACTGTAATGGAGCATATGCTATCATCAGTCAGAACCAGTATATTTTGTATAACCAGCTGTTCACAGCTACCTGTTAGTAGCACAAGCATCTGTGGTCCATATATGGGATCTGTTAAGATCTGTTATTGTGTCTAGGTTTGAGGACTTCCTGGCGAGAAAGTGGTCATCGGAGAAACGTTTTGGTTTGGAAGGCTGCGAAGTTCTCATTCCTGCTCTTAAAACCATCATTGACAAGTCAAGCGCAGCAGGGATCGACAGCGTAATCATGGGGATGCCACATCGGTAATGTGCATTTCCTATTTCTTACATCAGTCTTTTTTAAAGTCTTTTCCTTCTGTTTATATATATTTATAAACTGTACTTTCAGGGGTCGACTGAACGTCTTGGCTAATGTGATCCGTAAGGACCTGGATCAGATCTTTTGTCAGTTTGACCCCAAATTAGAGGCTGCTGATGAGGTGATATGTGGAAAACTCTCAGAGAAAATAAGTCTGGACTTACAGCTGATGCTTTATTCAGTCTCCATTTTTTATGCATGTAGGGTTCGGGTGATGTCAAATACCACCTGGGGATGTACCACGAGAGGATTAACCGTGAGACTGACAAGAACATCACGCTGTCACTCGTGGCAAACCCCTCGCACCTCGAGGCAGTGGATCCAGTGGTTCAGGGAAAGACCAAAGCAGAGCAGTTCTACAGAGGAGACACTCAAGGAAAGAAGGTAACCCTTATTGTACCGGATACAGCATTGTGCGACAGTGTTCAGCCACCCTTTATTTCTTCATACTAGTAAACCCCTGTGCTATGTGTGGGTCTTCATTTGAGACATAGAGCCCGTGAGTGACATCTCTACAGTATATACAAATATTTTATACAAATCCCACAGTCTCAATTATATTTGTATATTTAAACATTCAATACCCCCACATAGCACAGAGGTTTATTAGTATAAAGAAATGACGCGTAGCTCAAGACTTTTGCACAATACTTTTACTGTCTAAAAAAATGATAGCAAAATGCTTCCTTTAAGCCTATAATGTGATTTTTAAGGTGATGTCTATTTTGATGCACGGCGATGCTGCTTTTGCGGGACAAGGAGTTGTTTATGAGACGTTCCATTTGAGTGAACTCCCCTCTTATACCACAAATGGTACAATCCATGTGGTGGTCAACAACCAGGTATTGGAACTTTGGCATCACTTAAGTACAATCCCACTTATTAAAAAATATCTGGAAAATAATTTGTCTGTCTCCTGTTGTCTGTGTGTTAAATTGTATTACATAAAATGAAGCAAAATTAGTGTACCAATTTTGGCATGTGGTTGTTGTCAGATTGGCTTCACTACAGATCCTCGAGTGGCCCGCTCATCTCCTTACCCCACTGACGTGGCTCGGGTTGTCAATGCGCCCATCTTCCATGTGAATGCGGACGATCCCGAGGCTGTCATGTATGTGTGCCGCGTAGCTGCAGAGTGGAGGGCCACATTCAACAAGGATGTCGTCATTGACCTGGTCAGCCGCAGCCGAGTCTAAATAGATTAACAGCTTCTTACGTATGTGTAGCAGTTTTATTTTTAAAGTGTCTGTTTTTGCAGGTTTGTTACAGACGTTTTGGCCATAATGAAATGGATGAGCCCATGTTCACCCAGCCGCTGATGTACAAACAGATCCATCGGCAGGAGCATGTGCTGAAAAAGTACTCTGAAAAACTCATTGCTGAGGGAGTGGTGACACTGCAGGAATTTGAGGTTTGTGATCTAGTAGTGTTTTCTCTTGTTAAATATACTGTATATTGCTGCTGCTACTGTATGCAGTTTTATTTGGTATATCACCATCTGCTGGGCTATGTGCATTAAATCACACTTAGATATTACCCTAGCCTTCAACTAAATATGTTATGCTAGCACAGCTGTATTTGAGTTTCAATTTACTGCCTCACTTCAGTCATCTAGCCTCACAATCCCTCACATAGAGTATATATTGCCCAGTGAAGTTAAAGTATGCGGTTCTGTCGCCATTCAGTGCAATTGCAGAGGTTTTTCATCCACAACAGAAACTTTGACCATAACATCCATTCTGATTTTTTTTTTTTAATATCACATGGCAGAGTAATACTACAGCTCCTTCCTTCTGGCTTTTGATGGACACTGCTTTCTGTTGTGAGGCCTGCTATTTGGACTCACACTCCATTTATAATATATAGCAAAGGCACGAATGCTTCTGGAGACTTTTCCCCTCTATCTCTCTATATTACTGCTGCACACTGTTTAGGCTAGTCAGCTGAAGGTCTGTGATTAAAGCACACTTTAGTTAGCATTAGGGAAATTGTAGCATTTATTATTACAAAATGTATTTGCAGGAAGAAGTTTCAAAATATGACAAAATATGTGAGGAGGCATACACCAGCTCTAAAGATGAAAAGATCTTACACATTCGGCACTGGCTCGACTCCCCTTGGCCAGGTAAATTATCCACTTAGAAACAAAAAGTGAGTTAACCATGAAAATTATAGTTAGTTTTTAAGTTAATGTTTTATTTACTGTTTTTGTGAGTAATTTCTGTTTCCCCGATGGAGTGATTGTGTTGCTTTCTGCAGATTTTTTCACAGCGCAGGGAGAGCCCAAGAGCATGAGCTGCCTCCCTACAGGACTGGACGAGGAGGTTCTGCAGCACATTGGGCAGATAGCCAGCTCAGTGCCTCTGGAAGGTTTTAACATCCACCCTGGTGAGTCTGGTTGCTTTATGCCAGAGAACAAAGCAGTGAGACAGAGGATCAGTCATAGTAGTGGTGGTAGCAGTAACATTGATATACTGTGGAATATATATGCACAGTGACAGGGCCAAGTTTTGAAACCTCTGTAAGCCACTGTGCCATGTCCTGCATGGTTGAGGTAAACCTAGTAAAGCAATTGCTTTTCAAATTGTTGTTAATAGACAAAACAAAGAACCAGTGATACAGTTTAATGGTAAAAAAAATCAGCTTGTTTTTGTACTGTTTATTTAAATTAATAAAGGGATTTAAATAATTTGTAAAGCCTTACACCCTGTTGTTATTTACATTTTACAAAGTATTGGAGATTTTGGAAAGGTGGTCATAAACACTTGTGAGTGTAATGTTTTTAAATTACACAAATCTACATAACACATCCTTTCCAAAATTCAGAACTGGAAAGCTCATGTAACAAAAAAGCTAAAGAATTATTGAGACTGTAACATTTTTAAAAAAATTCTATTTACAGCACAGTCCATCCATTTAATACCATTCATATTTGTTTTATCCAAGTTAGTGGCTGGCAGGCCGGAGCCTCTTTTACCTGCCATAAGGTGAGAGCCGACATATGCTATAGACACGTCGCCAGTCTGTTGTAGGGCTAACACAAAAAAGAAACATTTACACCTGTGGCCAACTTAAGAATCTCCAATGGATTGTGCGATTAACATGTAAACCCCACACAAAAAAGCCCCAGTTAGCCTCAAATTCCGGACCTTTCTGCTGCGAGGTGACAGTGTTAACCATCACACCGCTCTTCCATCCACACAACACAATATTTTTAGTCATATGTGTCTTTTGCCTGTGTGTTTGTGTGTTCGGTTCTACAGGTGTGTCCCGTATCCTGCGTGGTCGAGCTGACCTAGTGAAGAGTCGTCAGATGGACTGGGCTCTAGGAGAGTACATAGCCTTTGGCTCCCTCCTGAAAGATGGCATACATGTACGACTGAGCGGGCAAGATGTTGAACGAGGAACCTTTAGGTGAGCCTGTGAGGAGTCACTCCCAGAAAGTTGATTCTATTTATCTGAATGTAGCATTTTCAGTGGGAGGAAAAACACGTGCTGAAAAAGTACTTTGAAAAACTCACTGCTGAGGGAGTGACTGAAAATGCTACATCAGGATGAACAGAATGAACTTTCTGGGATTTCCTTACCTGGTTGATTGAGCATGCATTATCAAGATGTAAAAAGTCACTGTCTGAATTTTTTAAATTGTCACATTTGTCTTGGGAGGAGCTCACCATGCTGCAAAGGTCTGTTACAGAGCTCTGCGCAATTGTGCAAAAGACGTTTAGGTATATTAACTTTTGCTATATAGATTTTTGTAGATGGGTAGTCCTCATAAACACAACTGTCCTCTAACTAAATTAGCTTGCATGCTTAATTAAGAAGAATAAGGAGCACCGTTCATTATTTTGAACGTCTTCATTTTTTAGATATAGTTCTTGAATTGTTAAAGTGTACTACATATCTTTAAAGATCCATCATATTTCATTGTCAACATTTCTAAGTAGTGTTAAAGGGTAAATGGCACTCTCTGACAGATAGTAAATTAAGTAAGCAGGGGTGTGGGAAGAGTGGCATAGCGAGTTTGCCAGACAAAAGACGTCAGTGCAGTCTCCTGGGAACGCTGAAGCCCACATGGTGTTGTCATGGTATAGAGGGAACGAGTGACACATGAACAAAACCAGCCTCCCTTGCTCTGTGCCTGTCTCGTCTGTCCCCTATCATTTCTCTACCAGCTCATCTTCACTGACACTCCCCATCTCAGTTTACAGCGACATACATCACGCTAAATAACCAGAGGCTACAGGGCTTTTTCTTTTTGCTTCGCATTTACCAATGACATCTATGTCTCCCACCCCGATGTCCCCTTCAGCAATGCAATTCACCTAGTTGGGAAAAAATTACCCCAGTCAAATGTTGGATCCACTCTTAGCTATGTATCACCTGTTAATCCCCGATCAGTTTTTTGTATTTGCTCTCCTACCTGTAATTTACCTCACAGCTTTTTTCTTCCTCTTACCTACACTGTTTTTTGTTTTGTTTTTTATCCCCCACTAGTCTGGTTCCTTTCATAGTGTTTAGGAGCTGAGCATATTGGCATGTTACAGTTGAGTGGGCCTGCTTGCGTTTCTGTGATGTACGTAACAGCGTGGACTAATAGATTCAGTCGTTGTGTTTGGATAGGTTGCATGCGCTTCAGCGTGCGCCCCTTTCCCTGACTAATGGGGCCCCCTGGCAGAGGAACTGTGTGTGTTTTTGTGAGTGTGTGTGAAAATAAAGTGAATAAATGTAGGCATGCTGTTTATGAGGCAATTAAGAGAGAGCTCTCTTAAAAGTTTTTTTTTCCCTTTGTGGATTGGGTGCAAACAAATTGTGAAAAATGAAATGTGAAATTATGTGTGCTACCTTAATTAATACAATAGATGCTGTTGTTATTTCATAAGCATATTTCTTGAAGAGAAAATGTATCTTCTCCAAATGTAGATTAAGGATCAAGCAAGACAATTATGCAGTACATTTGGAGCCCTCATTAGCCCATAATTATGGACAGTACTATGTAAAAGATTACTATCATGATAATCTAGTCTTCATGGAGGAACTATATTGCATTCGGCACAATGATTTGGGTTATTTCCTGCAGTTATTCTGCCTTAATATTACATAACATCCATCACTCTGTGTGTGTGTGTGTGTGTGTGTGTGTGTGTGTGTGTGTGTGTGTGTGTGTGTGTGTGTGTGTGTGTGTGTGTGTGTGTGTGTGTGTGTGTGTGTGTGTGTGTAGATGTCATGAAAGTGATCTTAAAGGGGTCTAAGTGACTGTCTGAGCGTGCTGGATTTGAAGGATGATTCCTTAGTGGGACTGAGCGGACTGGCAAAACTTGTTAAGATTTGGGTCTTTGCTCACATCCACTCTTGTTGAGCTTCATACTGACAGAAGATCGCTAGAGAGGAAAGTGCCTTTATGAGCTAGGAACACAGGCTTCAATGCTTGCAGTGCATCTCCTGGATTAAAGACCTTTGAACATTTCCTTGGAAGAGTGCTGTTTTCACCACAATCACTAAAGACAGCATAAACTTACTGGCACTACCTGCTATTAGCAGTTGGGCTCCCTTGAACCTCTTTTGGTCTTCAGAACAGCCTTAATTCTTCATGTTATAGGTTCAACAGAGTGCTGGAAATATTCCTTGCAGATTTTGAGCCATATTGACATGATGGAGTCACACATTTATTGCAGATCTGGTCACCGTGGAGTAATTCTCAGTTGGTTCTAAGGACCCTTAAAGTGTACCCCCCAAAAATATCCCCCACACCATTACACCACCATCAGCAACAGCCTGAACTGTTGATACAAGGCAGGGTGGAACCATGCTTCTTTATGCCAGTTTCTGACCCTGCCATCCAAATGTTACAGTAGAAATTATAACTCATCAGACCCAGCAACATTTTCCAGTCTTCTATTGTCCAGTGTTGGTGAGTCCGTGTAGGAGAGAACCTCAGTTTCCTGTTCTTAGCTGGCGGGAGTGCCACTTGGTGTGTTCTTCTGCTGCTGTATGTGTTTTGAATTCAGAGATGCTCTTCTGCATACCATAGATTGTACCAAGTGGTTATTTGATAAGTTGCCCTTATCTCCCTATCAGCTTGAAGGAGCCTGGCCATCCTCCTCTGACCTCTGGCATCAACAAGACGTTTTCACCCTTAGAACGTCTTTTCCTCTCACTGGATACTTTCTCTCTTTTCTATCATTTTCTGTAAAACCAAGGGGTGATTTGTGGGAAAATCCCAGCAGATCAGCGTCGATTTGAAATACTCAGATTAACCTATCTGGCACCGAAAACCCTGTTCAAGGTCATTTAAATCACATTTCTATATGTTCTTGCAAATTGTCATTTAATTTTCATTCTTCCTTTTGTAGATACTAAACAAGTTAATAATTTTGCTTTACAGATAAAAGCAATATTAATCACCAATTAAAAATATATGTTACTATTACTTTTTAAAAAAATATATATGGGCCTCTTAAATTGATGCATTAATTTTAGCAGTGTGAGATACTCAGTTAGAAAAAACATTGTTTCATTAATTTATTATTTAAATGTAAATGTTTTTATGTTTCACACAGAAGTGCCTAACTCGGTACAGCAGTGGTGTTTTTAGTCAAGCTGGCGGCATGGATCTGTTTTCTGTATTTATTTACTTTTTTGTTAGTCTCTCACTCCCTTTGGTCCTGAGTAAAAATCCCCATAACTGCTAAATGGGTGACTTTTCCTTATAATTAATAATGTTAGCATGCTAAACTAAGGGAAACAAGGTGAACACTGTAATGCTATCATTCTAAAAACTAGCCCAGCTTGTTAGCATGTTGATTTAAGTCTTTAACTGAAAGCACAGCTGGTGAATGGACTGCTTCAGAGGGTGTCTTCTAATCTTGTTTTCTGTTTGAGTCCTTACCGTCCTGGCTCAGTTTCACATCTTCTGTTTTGTAGTCACCGTCATCATGTTCTACATGACCAAGAGGTTGACAAATGTATCTGTGTTCCCATGAACCACCTGTGGGAGAACCAGGCATCTTACACTGTCTGCAACAGCTCCTTATCAGAGTATGGAGTTGTAGGTAAGACTAGACTAAGCAGCTGAATATCATGCTGAGGATATTTGGTTGTTCTGAATAATCATGTCTATGACTTCAGGTTTTGAGCTTGGCTTTGCCATGGCTAACCCAAATGCTTTGATCCTCTGGGAGGCCCAGTTTGGAGACTTTCACAATACAGCCCAGTGTATCATTGACCAGTTTATTAGCTCAGGACAGGCCAAGTGGGTTCGCAATAATGGCATTGTCCTACTGCTGCCACATGGAATGGAAGGAATGGTGAGATCATGTTAGAATTTGGACACTGCTGGGTTATTTGTCACAATTCATCATGTATTTTGTGCGTATTTATTGTTTGTCTTGATTTGTCCTTAGGGTCCAGAGCATTCATCAGCTCGGCCTGAACGCTTCCTGCAAATGACCAAAGATGATCCAGATCACATCCCTGTATGTTCACATGCAGTAGGAGTGGTTTCCTCTTCTTAATGCCATGATTTATTTCAGATCATTTCTAGTCTATCATTTATTTCTCTGAACATTGCACTGCGATTAGCATTCTTTACCTTCCTGCTTTACTGGCTGTGCTGACATCATAGCTACTTAGGTGATTGCTTAAGTGATGATTGCCCATTTCTGTAGAGTTGAAAAGTCTCTTCATCATGGCCTCTAAGTGTTGGTATTCAGCAGCAGTTCAGGTCCCCAGTGACCAGTTGCTGCGAGGGAACATAAAAGAGGGAACATAGCGGAGGCTGTATCAGCAGAAGCTTACCAGATTCATCTTCAGATGGGGTTATTGATTGAACTATTAGTGAGGATTAACATTCACTGTCCTCTGTGTACTGTACTTGTGTGTGTGTGTGTGTGTGTGTATGCAGGGGAGAGATACAGTGCACTCACGCAATTATGTGCTCTATCTTCTGCCCACTTATGAGAAGTGGCATTGTCGCCAGAAGATAGAACTACAATTTCTTTTTTCAAAGTCATTACCTTTAGAGTTAATATCATTTATTTAACTTCCATGAAGGAATTCACCGGAGACTTTGATGTCCAGCAGCTGTATGAATGTAACTGGATTGTGGTCAACTGCTCCACTCCTGCTAACTACTGTCACGTGCTCAGGCGACAGATTTTGCTGCCATTCAGAAAACCGGTAAAGTGTGACATCACCATTACTACAGTATGGTTTCTTTATGTCTCACTTAGGTTGCTTTTGTGCTTGTCATATAGTACTTTAAATAAAAAAAAAAAAGATCAGATCAGAGCTTTCAAATCACACATCACGTATAAACCACTTTTTTCTCTGACGATAAATCGAGAGCACACCTGATATTTCCTGCAGAATATTTTGTTTTCTTTGGGTCATTTTTGTTACACGACTGAAATCAAAATCGTAGTTGGGAAAGTGTGAGATGTGATGTTTCTATTATAAGAGGCTCAGTTTGGCGATATTCATAATTCGGTCTATATGTTCCTGCACTTAAAAAAAAGAAAGTAGAATTAGCTCAGCTCTAAAGTTTCAAAGTGTAAAGCATTTGTCTTTTCTTTTTTCTATATGCTCTTTTTTGTCTCACAGTTTTCAGGCACAGTGAATGTCTTAACTGATCCCCTGTTGTACATAAATGCGATGCTTTGCGAAGCGTGAGAAAATTAGTTCCAGAGCAAATTAGGGAGGAAGCCTACAGGGGATAATATTGTTGGTTTTTTATGGAAAAACTTCGAAGTTCTGGACTTGGTCGACCGAGCACAAAGGGTTTTATTTATTTGATTGTTAAAGAATTGTTTTGTTTTCCCAGTGCTGATGTTGCGTGCTATATGTTGGTAATAAATTAGCGTGAAAAAAGAGATAAAAACTTTTTTCCTCTGGAGTTTTTTCAGCGCACACAATGAAGATACGGCTGACAGGATAAATCTGTTGTTTGTCAGTGACGGAAACTTTTTCCCTTTTCTTCTCCCCTTCAAACAGCTGATCATTTTCACTCCTAAATCTCTGCTCAGGCATCCGGACGCAAGGTCAGGTTTTGATGACCTTGCCAAAGGTAGAGCTTTACCTTTAAGCGTGACATAACTTTTAATGTTTTATGTGTGTATTTATTTGCATTTATTACTAATGTTCAATATGCATTATGTTTGCAGGCACTAAATTTAAGAGACTGATTCCTGATGAGGGCCCTGCAAGTCAAAGCCCAGGCCAAGTAAAGAGGGTTATCTTCTGTGCAGGCAAAGTCTACTATGAACTAGCTAAGGAGAGGAAGCAGCAAAATTTGGACAGAGATGTTGCCATAATCAGGCTTGAACAGGTTTTTAGTTCTTCTTCTCTGATTTTAAAATGAGACTGACACTGTGTGGTCATTTCTTCATGGGTCATTTTTTGGTCTCCAACTCTCAGATCTCTCCTTTCCCGTTTGACCTGGTCAGTGAAGAGGTGGAGAAATACGGCAACGCTGAGCTCATCTGGTGTCAGGAGGAGCACAAGAACATGGGTTACTATGATTATGTCCGACCACGCTTCCTCACAGTGGTTGCCAACAAGAAACCCATTTGGTAAGAATGTTTATTTATCATCTCACTTCTAGTTAGAGAACTAGCCAAAGCATTTGAGCTCTTGTTGCAGGTGATAAACCTTACGTGTTTGTTTCAGGTATGTGGGACGAGATCCTGCGGCTGCACCGGCGACAGGAAACAAATCTACTCACCTCAATGAGCTGAGGAAGTTTATGGACACTGCTTTCAACATGAGCTCCTTCCAAGACTGAAACTTGTAAAGGAGAAGGTCATTTCATTGTTTTGATGTGGCTTAGTCTTAGGTTGAGGGTCATTAAAAACCTATCTCTACACAATTGTTTAAGAATAAAAAGTTCCTTATGAACATTAAGCATAAGCACTAAGCCACAGAATGGTCAATCCTGCATCTTCTGTTGTGTGGTAGAGTGTAGTACACCAGTATTGTTCACACAGCCACGCAGAACTGTGACAATCATTATTGGAGTGGTTTCACTACTTCAAATATTCTTTTGCTGTTATGCTGAATACTGCTAAATAACTATTTTGATATTTATTTTGATTGTAGCTATGAAACACACCCAAAACACCCCAGAGGTACACTTTAACAATAACTATGAATCGCATGTCACAGGTATGAAAACTGTGCTGAAACTTAACACATCAGTAGATTTTATAGCCTGTTATTGTTTGGCTACCTTAGCTGTTTGTGAAGGAGTGTGTATTTATTGTCACACATCACTTCACCAGGAGACATGAGCCAGCTGGCACAGAGACTTGCAGCCATGTTTTCTACTTAGGACATAAGGCTCAGCTTTTTCTTCTGAAGCGCTGGGACACGCACACACATAAACAAAGAACAGCCTTGGATGCTCAGAGAGCAATATTGATGCATGGTTGTCACATTAAAATCCCCAGATATCAAACACAAATGATATTAGAAAAGCTCCTTAAAATTGTACTTCTTGTCTAGCTGCGCTGTAGTTTACCTTTCCAACGTGGAGCTGGGAGATTTAACCAGTAATGCAGAAACATAGTTTTGCATATTTAGTGATTTAAAAGAGGTTTATACATGACTGTTTAGTAAATAGGGAAAGAGCCACATATTCATGTGGGAGCTGAAATATGTGCTCAACATGATATAACTGCACCTACAGGGAATAATTTGAATATGCAATAAATATGTTTTAATAAATGAATGACCTGGCATACATACAACAGTTTGAACTGATGAGTAAAGTTACAGGTCATCTGTTAATCTATGATAGGTTGAAATAGGATTTTGCTCACTGACACAAATGATTTAATGATCCTGGAGCTATTTTGTAATTGTTTTCAGATTTTGTGTGTCCTTAATTTTCTATTAATTCCATAAATGTGTCTTTAAAAATATGTGGGCTGTCCTGTCATGTGAACCAAATATAGATGAACGCAATATCAAGCAGTGGCATGGAGGTTTTAATTAAAATGTAGGCTTTATCTCACTGAAACTCTGCCTATCTTAGTGATTGAAATTCTTATGCAAATCTGTAATTAAAGAAATTACAATGGAATTTCGATCGAAGCCACAAAATTCTAATGGATTATGGCCATAAGCCCAAAATGCACAGACTCATGCTTTCATATTCTGACCTTACCATTAGAAATTGAGACTCATAAGACCAGGCAACTTTTTCCAATCTTCTGTTTATCAATGTTGGTGAGCCCGTTTGAACTGTAGCCTCATTTTCCTGTTCCTAGCTGAAAAAAGTGGCACCTGGTACGTTCTTATGCAGCTGTAGCCCATCTACAGCTTTAATGCTTTAAATGTTGTGCATTCAGAGGCCCTTTTCTGCATACCTCAGTTGTAATGGCTGGTTATTCGAGTTAGAGTAATCTTCCTATCAAATCGAAGCAGGCTGGCCGTTCTCCTCAGACCTCTAGAATTGACAAAATATTTTCACCCAGATAAATATTAGTCACTGAATATTATGTCTTTTCCAGAGCATTCTCTGTAAATGTAAAGATAGTTGTGCAGGAAAATCTCACATAACAAGAAGTTAAACATGTGAACCTAATAAATTGACTGGTGTTTATAAATGAATCCATACAGTGGTGTAATTGCATAATATGTACAGTTTTTAATTGCATTTTTTAAATATGGGTTTATTTTCAGTAAGCACTCTCCACTGCAGCAACAGCCTCTCTGCAAACAGGGTCCAGTTTTCCATCTCCGCCTTTGGGGAAAAACAAAAACCAAAAGGTTTTCAGACTGAGTGACGTCATCACGACCTATCACTTTAAGTTGATTTGTAGCTCCACGTTAATCCCACAAACCTTACATGTATCCCAGTCAACCAAACTTACCAAACTCCAGATCCTTTATGTTACAGGTGAAAACGACCTCCCCGCTGACCACGAGCTCCACAATATTCCACTCGCGTGTTTCTTCCAAAACGCACAGGTGCCCGCGCGCTCTCAGAGCGGCTGCAGACATATTGGATCGGTCATTAAAACAAAACAAAAGTTTTATAACATGGACGAAGGCAGATGACAAGCATGACATGCATGAATCTCAATAAAGCTGGATATGAGACAGACCCTGGAGACCCTGGAGGCGGAAGGTCCTGTGTTGTATTACTCCGCTGGATTTATAAGGTCCGTAGCAAAGTGTGACCCGCGCATTTGCTGGCATTGTTTGTTGTGTGTCACCTGGGTAACTGATTCAATATGCATCGATTGCTGGCATGGTTAGCCTATGTGGGCAGATCAAAGAAAGAGAAGCAATCTATAACCATCGGTTTCTGCGCCACCGCAGACTCACTGCTGATCAGTGTTTATTACAAATGTTCACACCAAGACATACATACTTTTCAAAGAAATTAGCCTGTTATTGATCTGGGCTGATTTTTCTTTAGTTTTGCTTTTTGCTGCTGTCCTTCTCACTGCTGATATCAAGAGATATTACCTATAACCCAATCAGGTTGCACAGGTCAACACGTTCTCACTCCCAACTCCTCAAACGTGTGACGCATGGTCAGGCTCCCTCTGCTTCACTTATGGACGCGCAGGGTACCCCCCTCGCGTCGAGAATTGACGTGAAGGGTCCTCCGATTGAAGAGATTGCCGCGGAAGTGCCTGTTGTCGGCATATTTAGACATTTTCCAAATCACAGTGTAGTGACGTATACAGAACACAATAAATTATATAATGTAAACAACTACCTGAAAAACAGGTAGAACGATACTTTTGTATCGTTTATTGCATTTATGGAGGGAGTGATGTATGCTGGGTAATGGCACAGCTAGCTACTGGGTGACTTTATTCACCCGCTTCGGCTGTTATCAGTCCATACAATGGGCGTTATTAGCACAAATCAGTCCCATAGATATGGGCCATCTCCTGCTGGATTTTTCAGAAGGTTGTTCTCATCCATCCAGATGGAGGATCACTAACAGGAGCGTGGGAAGACTCCAGAATCCACTCTGGCTGTAATCCGGTGGATATGCAGTGTGTACAGGTAAGACCATTTAAATGGACAGCATTTATAGAATGACTGTTAAAAGTCAGCGAGTGTCAGTAATGTTAACGTGGTTATCTTAGTAATACACCGAGTGCTAATATAACAGCTTTAAGATGCATTTGTAGATATTATTACGTGTTTTACCGTCTTTATGGTGCTAGCTTAAACGTTAGCTTATATTGGAGTAAAGCTGTTACTGTTTAAACGATGTTAGCACAGAAATATTAGCTTCTGTCATGACTGATGAAGTTACTAGTTAATAAAGTTTTCAGTAAAGTGATTAATCGCAGCCACAGATTGACAGCAAATATCTCGATTAGCTTCAGTGCATCTATAATAAATATGTGCAAGTTTCAGTGCTTCGTTTAAACTGTATGATACTTATACTGACCCAGGGTCAGTGTAAAATACAATCCTAGCTGTGTGAACAAAGCCACTGTAAATTTAATCCTGCATGACAAACCTCAGGATGCAGGTTATTATTACTCTTTCCTGCTGGCACACCTGTCACACCTGAGAGTCAGCTAGAAACTTACAGTGACGTGGACGTCATGCAAAGACTGCCAGACTCTGTAATACTGCAAAGGATCAGTGACTCTCTGTGTGCTGAACATCTAGGATTGAGTCAGGCTGCATTGACTGTGGGACTTTAATGTGTTAAAAGCAGGTTGAAGACGGCTCAGAAACATTTGAAGATTAAAATTTAGCATTATGGCTTCTGGTGGTTTGTAAAGCCTCTACTCAGCTGTATTTTTGTTACTAATTTATGTTTGTTGTTGTTTAACACAGATTTCAGAAGAGCAAATATGCTTAATAGTTTAACTAGATTTCATTTGTCAGTGTGGGACTGCTGAGTCACCTGAAGAACTCATTTCATTCATTTTCCACATGATGTTCATTTACAGAAATGTTTCACAGGAACTGATTTCTCCCAAAGGGTGAACTAGTGTGTTTCCATAGATTACCTCTGTATGAATGTACTTCTTAAATGAAGGCAAGTGTTTGTCCTTTTTTGTTCCTCAGGTACAGTACGTGATATCAAGGGCAGGCGGTCAACACTGGGGGTAGACAAGAAGCAGACGTACTTCCAAGAGGGAGCTGCAGTGAGGTCAGAATCTGAAACAGCTCAGGTTTATATTTTAGAGGTTATAAAAAATCAAAATGTATTTATAAAGAAACCTTTAAATAATAGTCATAATTATGATTATTATAAGAAATATCAAACATTTAAGTGGATTTTCTGTTACACATATTGTGTTAGCCCTGCAATAAACTGGCAGCCTGTCTTTGTCCTGTATCAGCTGGGATAGGCTTCATCCTCCTGCAACCCTGAATTGGATACATTGTATTCCAATTATCTAATCTGATCATTTACAAACTCAAGGTATCTAATCAAAATGTAAGTAATAATTATAAAATGGGAAAGCAGAAATAAGTGTGACATAAATGTAAATGTGTGAGCTGACATAGAGGACAGCTACATGTAGTCTGAAAAACCTTTGTTGTCAAGTTTGCAGGTCTATCAGCACGAGACATTCTTACATAGAAGAGACTGTTAAAGTCTCTAACTCAGTGAAGCATTATTGGTCCCGACTGTTTGGATAAATATAGTAAGTTGATGTATGTGCATTTATTGACACATTTTCTTAAGTGCTTATCCAGTTCAGGATCACAGTGGAGCTGCAGCTGGATATGTTCACTAAATAAACCTTACAAAAGTTAACAATAAACCTGCATCCATGTATGTTGTTGTCCACAGGATGAGAAAATCAAACTGGAAGACTGTGGAACATGTTAATAAATGTTTGTGTGTTTATGCCTGTGTCTTTCACAGGAGGCGCTGGAAGGTTTCCCTAATAGTTCCTGGTGAATCAAAGCAGAACCATAAAGGTTGCTGGACTGCATGATGGCCTTACCCCTGAGCAGTCATCCTGTTAAAGGAGGAACCACTTATAAACTGTTTTCAAAGTAGCTGAGCAGATTTAATCTCAAGTAAGTGATTAACTGTTTGTTCGTTTGTTCTGCCACTTAAAGAGCATTTAAGGACGTCTTTCGAGTGTCCAGTTGAATTAATTCTACTGGCTCTCATGGTCATTTGTTATTATAGACATATTTTTCATGTTCATCCAGCTATTTAGTAAATTCTATCTATTTAGTAATATCCGTCAGCTATAAAATGTAATATAAATATAAAAATATCTAAATATCTCCTGTCCTTTATGTTTTAATGATGTAAGTCTGTTATCGTGTTACATTAGCATTCCTCACATATCAATGAGATGCTGTACAGTACAATCCTACTGACGCAGCAGAGGGATAACGACGGCTATTCAACATCGTTACACGACACATTCAAGCTGCATGATGCAGACAAAGTGACTAAATCATCTTTTTTGTGGTTTATTGTCTTCAAACCAGCAGACAAAGCCGATTGCAGAAGATGTCAGAGAAGAACTTCAGGCCGTGTACTGAAAAGGTATTTTTTTCTTGTTATCAAAAGACATTTGGAGTGGCAGCTTCTACAACTGGTTGTGCTAAAGTAAAGCTTACAGTCTAAGAAATCACAGTGTTGATATTCAGCCCAAAGAGAAAAGCTCCCTTGTTTGAATTTATTTACAATCATAGTTTTTTATAAATTCTGACTGTAAACAGCTTTTACAGCTTTGATATTGTTTGACACTCGATATCAGGTGATAGGGTTTAATTTAAAGGTTTCTGTGTCCCAATGAGCCATTTACACTGACCAGTATCAGTTTAACTGTAACACATTCATTATTTAGATTCAACAAAGAAATAACTGAATGTAAAAAATGGCAGCCCTCAGGCCAGGTTTATAGAGATATATGCATGCATTATGAAATTTATGTATCCCAGATAATTGTTATTCATCTAGTCATGGCAGACCTACCTCTTCCTCCCAAGTTAACTGCAACCCAAAAGAACTAGTGGGGCTATTTACACACTCACAACCAGTGTGGGGTAAAAAGAGCCACCAAAAAGCTGTCAGCCACAGATGTGCTAGAAGAGTTAGAAACTCTACTTATGGAGAAACTTTCTAAGTCTAACAGAGGACAGGTACTCCTGCCCAAATAACATGATATAACCCCACATACAGCCCAGCCATAAAATGAACCAAGTCATTTAGTTAAAGACAGCATGGGACCAAATGCATGTAACCAGCCTGCATCAACCTGACATTTCTTCCTCCTGAATTAAATGAATGAATGGATGAAAGTTAAATGACTACAAACGTAAAGCCACTAGTTCCCACACTGGAGCTCCCTGACACTGTGTGTTAACCGTATTTAGCTTGTATCAACAGTTGTAACAGGCTAAGCCACCTGAGACACTGCATTGAATGATTGTTCCTGTCTTAATGATTTCAGCTGACTGGTTTCAGCTCAGATGTTCTGCTTTTTCCTTTCAGTAGATCAAAGCAGCTCGTGCTCCTTCTGCTTCCAATTTAGAAGAAGAAGGCGAAGGCTTCAGCGAAGTGGCGTTCATGGTCTCAGTGAACAGTCACGGTCACACACTGCATGTGGTTTTAAAAGCAACATGTCTGTTCACCACAACAATGGAGATGTGTAATATTAGTGCAGCTACGGTTTGTTTTTGAACATCAGTTCTGTTTTCTACTTTGATCACTTAGACCAAAAAATTGTTGTTTTCAGATTCTTTCTTTTAAATCTATAAAGCACCTGCTCATTTTTTATTACAATTAGTTTCACATAAATGTTAGTGTTTCCTTTATGATCTTTTAATGCTTACACTACACTGTACATGTCTACATTAGAGACATTTCTGTTTCCTGTTTCTGTTGACTCAGAGTTGTGAAATGTTCTTTTATTTGATGCACAATATGAAGTTCATAATTTTCTTACAAATAAAACTCTAATGACAAACATGAACAGCTGTGCTTATTTCTGAGACATGAGTTTTGAATGTGTTGATATTTAGACAGTGTGCATCTGTCTGCTGAAACTGTAATGGTGAACCTGAGGTGATGGTCAACAGAAGGCAAATATATATCAATATAAAACAATATTGAAGTAATGTCTTTACCCTCTGCAGCATGTGGACGCTGTGCACGCAATCACCTTATTCACTGTAGTAAACATGCACCGCTAGCTCAGACTGACTGTCTCCATGGTTACATCGTATATTATTAGCTATGTAAACAGCTTCCAAAGATACCGCCATAGCTCTCTGCAGCTGTAACACTTAAACACTTTTCAAATCGTTTCATGTTTTTGATAGTTATGAAGACAGAATATGTTTTTAAGGTCATGCTAGGTGGTTGCTATGGTGGTTGCTGTGGACTTGGCTGGACCGCGTCCGATTCCTGTTATTAGCTGTCCGCCATAGGAAGGCTGCGTTCCATTTACAAGTAGTGACAGTCTGCCGCAACTCGAACTCAAACCCCGCTTTGTTCTTTAATTATAGGCCTTTTATAGCCGTTCATGACACGCACACACACACATAAAGCACTTTGCCTCACCATGAGAATGCAAGTTTACCTAACCTAACCTTAAAGTATCTGATATAGGATAGAAAAATGAAGCAACCAGAGATTTAATGATGAAGACTCTGGGTTCTGTAGTTCACGTTTTACAGTCCTGAATGACTCTTTGCATATGATTTATTGAAGAGGAGTTTAGAATGCACTTTACATTTAGACTGTTGCTGTTTCATTTTTTACATTGTTGCCGTGTTATGTCATGAATAAGATTCACCTGCTGGGGGTTTGATGGATCAGCTGGACAATACAGTCAAAGACAGACTTCATTCATCATATGCAAGAATCCTAGTTGGATTTTTGTTGTCACTCATGTTTTTGAACCAAATATTGAAAACAATTCTGACAGACTGGATACCTGGTCAGGGTGTACATTACCTTGTACTCAAGCATCCCAGGACAGAGCCCTGCCCCACCATGAGCCTGGGTGGATACGTGGTTATTAATATAAAAGGACCAATACTGAATATGAATATTTCATGAAAATTGAATTATAATACAAATTAGTAATAAGGGTTTCTCTGCGCCCTTCTCCACCCCATACTCAAAGAGCTGCGAGCAGAGAGGGTGACAGGAGAGGATGGCACTGAAGAGAAGATGCTTGGTTTCTGGAGTCTCCTGGTCCTGTCAGTATTAGTAGGATGCATCTGCTGTGTCTTCTCGTGGATGCTCACCTACCTTGACTCGTTCCAGCCTGGTATGGATTTCCCAACACTGCGGACAGTGGCCCACGTCAGAGACGTTTAATATTGATTACATATGTCTGAATTGCTAACCCTAACCCTAACCCTAGCTCAACAGACCACAATGCCCTGGACTGTCAGTATTATTACATGCTGTGAACATAAGTACCTTTGATCACAGTTTATGTTGTAAAAGACAAGGAATATTGGAAAGAAAGATCAACATTGTGATATTATTTCTTCCAAACTGACCAGAAACATGCTTTTCATACTCTCACAGCAAAGGATCAGACTCACTGTGCATGACAGCTCGGGCCAATGATGTCTGTTAGATTGTCAGTTGTTTAGTGCTTCTGTACAGTTAGGGTCACCGTCTCTATTTCAGAATAATTAATATGCGGAAAACACTAAAAGTTGATTGTCTTCCAGTATGATTCTTCATAACTCCTGCTTTGAAATACTGAACTTTAAAATTTACCTGACGAAAGATCATTTACAGTGGCACTCTGTCAGGATCATTCTGACTGTAAGATCACTGTATTAATCTGAATCCTTCTGAAATGTGCTGTGAATGAATGCTGATGCAACTCACTGTGGGAAAACTGTTAATAAAATGAATCTGTGACACATGCAACACATTCACAGAGGAAGAGGACACAAAGGGAGGAGACGCAGAGGCTGTGTTAAAGTCAGAAATCCAAATCTTTATTAAAAAACAGGCGGCGGTAACAAACAGGAAGACAAGCAGTCCATCAAACAGTCTACAGGGTCAAACATACAGAGAATTCAAACAGCAGTAAAAAATAACTGGACACTGAAAAACTTAAAGCAATGTGTGACGCAATAAAAGGAAGCAGCGCAGTATATTCACTGAATTATCATCAATTACAAAAGAGAAAAACAACGATTTCTAAGGATTATTTTCTTAAATGCAGTTAGAGTGTGGCTGGTAAAGATGGAAACATACAGAATGTAAACTGTGTGAGTTTGGTGAACTTTGTTTGTTAATTTGGGTTGAACCCAGGGCTGTATAGGCGTTGGCTGAATAGCAGTGGTGTTCACCTTGGGGTGTCGGTCAGAACACACAGGACGCACAGATAAAGGTTATACAGTCTTTACTGTGATTCCTCAGCTTAACAGCACAGTACAGCAACACAGTAATGCAACCGCAGGCTTACAGAGTGGTGAGGGGTGTGGGTGTGTGTGGTCTGTGAACAGAACATATACAGAATACTGAATGTAATAAACATCTAAGTCATGAATTATGATGCATTAGCGTTCTTCGAATCTAACCAGAACTACAAATGGGAATTCCTATATGAACATCTACATGCACGAGTTTCACACACTACTCCCAAACCCTTACAGTACATGACATTGATTGCCAATACACCCAACAACAATATATCACAAACACCAAATCGTTTAGCTTACAGCCAGCAGGTATGTAGCATAACAGGTAGCATTAGTAGCATGAACTAGCCACATAGCGAACAGGTCGATACACATTGCACTTCTACATCCACTAAATGTCTAATTGGCATAAAAGACTAAAACTGTCCTTTTCAGGCATGGCTCCACGTCTACTCACAGTTCTTTAGCGACGCACACAACTCACACCGTGTGTAGACATCCCCTGCAGAGTCAGTCTGCCAGGCGGCTCTTGCTATGTGTTAGCTCCAACTCTGATCACTGGAACATGTGCTCAATAGTCCAACTGTGCTCTCTCGCCACAAGGGCCCCCCCCCACACAGCTGACAGCCTTTCCAACATAGCCGCCCCCCAATTTGCGGTGCAAATTGGCCCCATGGAAAGGCTGTTTATACAGACGAGGGCTCCCCCACCTGGTCATCCTCATCCTTGATCGCCGGAAGCACAATCAGACGTACTATAGGCCGGGTGTATGTTTTGTCACGTATCTTCACCTCCGCTGTTCTGGTGTGGCCATCAGAACCAGTAAGAATCTTCGTCACTCTCCCAATCTGCCATGATGCTCTGGGTAGCTGTGGATCCACCAGCAGAACAACCGCTCCCTCTGTTATGTCCTCCATGGGTCTCTGCCACTTCATGCGAGTTTGGAGATTAGGCAAATAGTGTCTGATGAAAAATGACCAGAATCTGTCCACCAGGATTTGCGAATGTCTCCATCTTCGCCTCCCTAGCGCTTCTTCTTCGGGATACACTACCTGAGGTAGGGAGCTGTCAGGCCGCCCGATGAGCAAGTAGTTAGGGGTCACTGGATCGATGTCAGCCACATCAGCAGAAACATAACCTAGGGGTTTGGCATTCAGGATACCCTCGATTTCTGTAAGAAGGGTCCTGAGTACTTCCTCACTCACTGTTTGAGAGCCAACAGAGGTGTATAAGGCGTTTTTGATAGAGCGGATTTCTCTTTCCCAAGTGCCTCCAAAGTGGGGTGCTGCAGGTGGATTGAAGCGGAAACGAACCTGCTGCTTAGCCAGTTTCTGCTGGAGGTCCGGACTCATGATGGAGAACGCCTGCTGGAGCTCCTTTTCCCCTCCTTTGAAGTTTGTCCCCTGATCCGAGTAAACTTCTGCCGGTTTCCCTCTTCTCGCAATGAACCTTCGGAAGGCCATCAGAAAGGAGTCAGTGTCGATGGATGTCAGGAGGTCTATATGGACGGCCCGAGTAGTGAGGCACTTAAACAAAATGCCCCATCGCTTCACCCTGCGTCTGCCTATCTTGATCCAGAAAGGACCAAAGCAGTCCATGCCAGTCGAATAGAAGGCAGGTTTGAACAGCCTGAGGCGGACAGGCGGCAGGTCAGCCATTTGCTGAGAAGCTGGGTTTGCCCTCCACCTACAGCAATCCATGCAACTATGTTGGTGCCGCTTAACGGCCTCTCTACCTCGCAGGATCCATACAGTCCGCCGAAGCTCAGCGAATACTCTCTCTGGGCCAGGATGACCGAGACGTGCATCCACATCTTGAATAAGTAGTCTGGTATACACATGGGTGGGATCCAGGACCACAGGGTGTACAACAGACAGATCAAGGCTCTCTGCTCGCCGCAGCCTGCCACCAACCCGGATCAGTCTATGATTGGCATCATACTGCGGTGCTAGGCATAGCAGCCGACTGTTAGCCGGTATAGGTTTGCCTGCTTGTAGTAGGTGGTAGTCCTCTGGGAAACAGTCCATCTGAATCTGTCTCAAGATCTGTTGCTCTGCCTCGGTGTAGGCCCCTGCAGTAGGTGAGTTACTCCCAGCTGGGTCACCCTGCATTGCTGCATTTTGAATCTCCTTAGCTGTGGCTTCTACTAATTCTGCCCATGTGTTGAACCGCTGGGCCTCTGGGGTTTGATTACCCGGGGTCGTGTTAGCCATATGACATATGGCAGAGCGTTTTAGCTCGATGCCATCCTCTGGGTCTGATGTACCCAACGATGGGCAGGAGGGCCACTGGTCAGGAGGTAGGAGGAGGAAATCTGGTCCTTGAGTCCACCTATTTGGGCTGGCCAGTTCAGTGAGATTTTTGCCCCTTGTGATGTCATCAGCTGGGTTTCTTGTAGAATCCACCAGAGGTGTGGACTCGAGTCACATGACTTGGACTCGAGTCAGACTCGAGTCATTAATTTTATGACTTTAGACTTGACTTGAAAAAATGTTCTAAGACTTGTGACTTGACTTGGACTTTTACACCAATGACTTGGGACTTGAATTGGACTTGAACCGGTTTACTTGAAAAGACTTGATATTTTACCCCAAATATAAAATTTAACATGCATATTATATAGAGATTGAAAATGTGACGTCATTCACGGGTAGAACCGCAAAGGATTCTGGGAACTCGTGGCAAGCGGTACTAGCGCACGCAGGCTTTCAATTAAAATCAGTTATACAGCGATAAAAAGAAACACAAAAATGTCAAGAAGCTGTTGTATTATTAACTGCAATAGCCGGTCGCATGACAGCCACGGGAAGCCGACGAGTAAAGAGATCGGTTGTTATCGGATTACGTCGTTGAAGAGAAATTGTTCGAGCCATGTTTCCGAAGTAACAAAGAGGCGACTGGATTGCAGCCATTCAAAGACCAATTATAACGTCCCAGAACACTCCAGCTCACAGGTTAGTCTGCTCCAAGCATTTCCACAAAGGTCAGTCTGCTGTTGTAGTTAATACGTCATTTTTCTTAACATAATTGGTGATATAGGTTACAAGCAAGTCTGGCGCTGAACAGAAATGGTCGCGCTATGCTCCTTTATTTATTGTGCATAAATAGTGAATTGTCCTGACACAATATTGCGTTTCGCTTCTGTTATTATGGTACATTGACAAAAACATATACTTTTATTCACAGGATAAAACAGTTGTTTTGTATCACTAATTGTCCAGTACGATTACAGCATACAGTATTATTGTCACTGCTACATTTCTGTGATGCTACCAGAAATTATTTCCACTGCTAATTAATTACCATTGAGCTCAAAGGTCCTATTAATAAACGGTTAATGAATGTGTATTTATGACGACGATTTGTGAGACTGGTAAACTTATGATACGTACGATGGTCTTTACTTTCTACACGGTGCATTTCAAGGTCCTGCACCCATCCGTCGGTAAACTGTACCTGGGCTTGTTGCAGTGACCGGAAGTTACTAAACTTCATGAGTGTATGCACTCACTCCAAGAACCGTATGATTATAAATATGCATATAAATATGCTACGATGAGATAGCTGACTTCATCTAACTAGCAAATGTTTTCCAGGCTACGTTGGTGATGCAGTTTTTTTTTTTTAATGATATTTTTAAAAAAAAATCATTTATTTATGTATGATATTTTTGTCATGCGATTTTAAAGCCAGTCCTACAACCGCATCCAAGAATAACATGCAGCTTATCTCAGAACTGTTGGTGAAAATTATTCTTGGAGCTAGGTTTAATTGAGCTGCATTTTAAAGAGGTGCAATTTCACAATTTGTGTATATTTTCTAAGTTCACTATTTTGTTATGTGTTGAGAAAAACACAGATTTAAAAATTACATGTTCTAATATTTACATTTAGCATATAACTGCAACATGCTTTTTTTCGTTTTTTTTTAAAGACTCGAAAGGACTTGAAATTCAAAATTTCAGACTTGTGACTTTACTTGGACTTTTACACCAGTGACTTGAGACTCGACTCTGACTTGCCTGACATTACTTGAGACTTGACTTGAGACTTGAGGATAAAGTCTTGAGACTTACTTGAGACTTGCAAAACAATGACTTGGTCCCACCTCTGGAATCCACATATCGCCAGTCTTTGGGGTTAGTAAGCTCTTGAATTTCTGTAATCCTGGTGCCAACAAACACCTTGAAATGGCAGGATGTGGAATGCAACCACTTGAGGACAGTGGTTGAATTAGACCACAGCGTACATGTGGTCACCTTGAACGTTAGCTCTGTCTGAAGTAGCTTTGCGAGCTGGGCTCCAGTGAGTGCAGCGCAGAGTTCGAGTCTGGGAATAGATATCTGCTTCCTTGGAGCAACCCGTGATCTGGCCATGAGGAATGACAGCTTCGCATTACCACAATGATCTTCTGATCTCAGGTAAGCCACAGAGCTATAGGCTCGCTCTGATGCATCGCAAAAGATATGTACCTCTCTTGCAATGTCAGACAGATCCATGTGCGGCAGTGTGTAACATCGTGGCAATGTTAACTCTGATAAATGCACCAACTCCCCCTTCCATGTCTTCCACTGGTGCAGCAAATCATGAGGTAACTGGGGGTCATCCCAATCTCGATGCTTGTCCCAGAGTTGCTGTACAATAATCTTGGCCCTGGTGGTGAAGGGAATGATGAACCCAAGTGGGTCGTACTGACTAGCCAGGGTTCGATATATGTTCCTCATAGTGGGCTCTCCATAGTCAATGGGTCAGTGCTTGAGGCTGAGGGTGTCCGTCTCACAATTCCAGTTCAGTCCCAGGGTTGATTCATGCGCTTCTTGTCGGTCCTGTGACAGCCAGACTTCCAGTTTGTCTGACCGTGCCTCGGATGGCAGATGACTAATCACTTCTGGCCTATTACTAGCCCACTGCAGAAGCTGCCGTAGTTTCTTGACCAACTGCTGGGCTTCTTCAATCGATGAAACACTCTGTAGACCAGGGGTGCTCAATACGTCAATCGCGATCGACCAGTCAATTGCAAAGGTAGTATTGGTAGCTCGCATGGCATTAAAAAAAATAGATGCCAGCCTATCATCCATCCCGTCACTTGATTGATACAGGGAAGCCAGTCAGATGACATCAGATTTTTTCTGACGCTTAGGTCGCTGCGCATGCGCAAACAGCGGCGCGAAGTGTAGTAAAACTGACAAGCTAGTCAGCGAGTTAACTCCAATTTTTAGCTCTCGGTTTTTTCTCTTAAACCTAAGAAAGGGTTAAAAATGAGTGAGGGAGCTGGACCAAGTAAGAAGACAAAAACGTATCACTTTCATACGGAATGGGAGGAGGACTTTTTTTTCACGATGTCATTTTCGAAGTGCGTTTGCCTCATCTGCCAGGCTACCATCGCAATGCCAAAGAAGGGAAATGTGGAGCGGCATTTTCGAACTGTTCACGGAAAATACGACTACATTCCCGCCGAAAAGCGAGCTAAGAAAGAAAAAGGTGAATAAACTAAAATCCCAGTTGTCCGGACAGCAGTCATTTTTCACACAACAAACTTCAAAAGCGAAAGCCGCCGGTGCATCGAGCCACCTGGGGGGCTCTTCAACTGGTGGGGAAGATTGTCACATCTTGCAGGAGCTTTCCTCTCCTCAGGGGCTCTCTCTGCAGGAGGGGGAGATACAGGAGAGGTGGAGGACGATCTCAGCCTGGGTGTTTATTGTCTTATGTAGTCTGGAAGATGAGTGGATGGTGGGGTGGGTGCAGTTTTCTCTGTGGTGGGGTTGGGTGGACTGTCCCGGGCTCTATGGGGCCGGGAGGCGCTGCTGCGCTGGGCCCCGGTCTGGATGGGCCTGGGCCCCCTTTCCCTGGCGGGTCGCGGAGTATGGGGGTGCCTACTGGGGTCAGCGGGGGAGCTGGCCCCAGGGAGGGGTCACTTGCCCCTCCCTTCCCTCCCTCCCCATCTCCAGCTGCCTCCCTCTTCCCGCTCCACCACAACCACCCACACATGCAGGACCTTGGAGTAGGGGTATGTCACCAGGGTGCAGAGGAGGCTACCCCCCCCCCCCCCCCCCCCCCCCCGTCCCCTTCTGGCTGCCTCTGCCACAATTTTATCCCACAACTTAGACATTCACATTACTCACACTCTCATTACACATACATATAGGATCTTGGGGGTGGGCATGATACACGGAATCCAAAGTACCATCAGGGTGTACACCCCACCCCTGGCGTCGTTGCCCACCTCTCAATGTTAAATACACGTAGACATTGAGGGCTAGCAGGAGGGACCATGCGCTTACCTGCTGCTCTCTGGCAGGTAGCTCCATGCCCTCCTGGGTTTTAAATGCACCTTAGAACACACATGCATCAACACTACAATGAGCGGGTGGAGGGAGGTTTGGAGTCTTCTCTCACCCCCATTCTCTGCAACCTGCTGGAGCGGGGGGGCTAGGAGGAGGAGTTGGCCATCCGACTGCGGTCTGGAGTGTGGGGCCTCCCTGCTGCTGCGGAGTCAGGGCGGTCTGCCTCCCCCCACCGCAGGGAAAAGGGTAACACCACCTGGGTCTGGGTGCAGTTCCCCCCTCCAGGGGCAAGGGTACCTAGACCCGGTTTGTAGAGTACGCTTGGGGAGTGTGATCGTGTGTACAGCGTCTCTTTATGTCTGTCTCCACGTTGGTTGAGTGTGGAATAAGTGCATATGAGAGCATGAGGGTGGGAATGGATGTTTGTATATGTGTGTGCCTGTATTTCTGTGTCTATATGTCAGGTTGGGTGTCAGGCGCCACCTCTCTGGGGACATCTTAGGCCCTCCAAGGTTTGGAGGCCTATCTCCCCCTACCACCACTTCCCCTGCCAGTGGCAGACTCCCTCAGACATTGGTGCGTTGGTGGTTCTTTGTGTCCGGGGATGGGCGTCCGGGTACACACCGGCTCACTCCTTGGCGGCCGCTTATCGGGGCCTGGAGCCTGGGGCTCGCTCGGGCCACTTCGGAGGTGGGGTGCCCCCGGCCTCTTGGCCTGGGGCTCGGTCACTCAGGCACAACTGGCTGCCGGCGGAGCACACGGGCGCGTCACTGCAACTCCCCCTGGCTTCTGCTCCGCAGCTGCTGAGTGAGCCCTCATCTGAGACTCTCCTCAGCTCTTTCTGGGACAGTGGCGCGGCTGCCCCTCTGTTGGTCTTCCTTGGTCTCTTGTGTTCTGGGGGCCTCTGGATGTCTGGAGTTTTGATCTCCTCCATACCTGCTTCATGTCCTGGAGGACGGGGCTGTGGCCCCCCCTCACCCTCTAGCAGATCATTACATGAAGGAACCTTTTTTTAAAAAAAAACAAGCGCGTCCATGCTCACAGGTGTACACACGGGTGATCACACCCACAAACTACACCCTTTTTGGCTCCTACCTCAAAGCACACTGTGTTCTGTTGATCTTATGTGCTGCACAATAATGTTTAATATTTAGTATTTACTGTCATATTCCCATATATCATTGTGATGTTGTTTATTCTATTACTCTTGTTCTCTTCTGCTTGTTTTCTTTTTTCTTTCTCAGCAGGTGATCCAGATGATTGATATATGCATTTTTTTCCCCGCTCATTCCGTTGGTTTTTGTTTTTTGCCCTTCTCCCCCGTCCCTCTTCTCAGCTGTTTCTCTTTCCCTCTTTCTTTCTCCCCTTCTTTCCCCCAGTCAAGTCTGTCCCGTATTCAGTAAGCAAAAATAAAATAAACAATAAAAGGTGAATCAAATGGACCATTACGGCAAGGCTAGGATGGTCAATTTGGTAAAGTAAATCCGTTGGGCATCTCTCTTTGCCTTTAGACAACAATTCTGATGGCAAAAGAGCCAAACGGGACAGGCAAAAAACAAAACAAAAACAAAAACAAAAAAAGCGAAAGCCGCCACCGAAGCATCGTTCCGGGTGAGTCACATCATCGTTAAAAACAAGAAGTCTTTTCAAGATGGAGAGATGGTAAAAGAGGCATTCGTTGAAGCAGCTGACTCATTGTTCCGAGACTTTAAAAATAAGGCAGAAATAACATCTTCGATCAAAGCTCTCCAGCTGTCAAGAAGTACAGTTACACGGCGCTGTGAAGCCATGGCGGAGGATTTAACCCAGCAACTTTGGAAGGACATCGGAGATTGCCAGTGTTTCTCACTGCAGTTGGACGAATCTACGGACGTGAGTGACACAGCCCAGGTGTGCATTTTCATTCGTATGGTGTTTACTGATATCACTGCAAAAGAAGAGCTATTAACAGTCCTGCCCATGAAAGAACAGACGCGAGGAGAGGACATATTTCAGTCGTTCAAAAACTTTATCGAGAAAACCCAGCTCCCAGTGTACAAATTGGTGTCTATTACCACCGCGTTGGGTGGCTGTAGCTCAGGTGGTAGAGCAGGTCATCTACTGATCGGAAGGTTGGTGGTTCGATTCCCGGCTTCCCCCTAGTCTGCATGCCAAATATCCTTGGGCAAGATACTAACCCGAAATTGCTCTCCGATGCATTCATCGGAGTATGAATGTGTGTGAATGTCAGTTGTGCTTGTGCGAATGGGTGTGAATGGGTGAATGCACAAGTTATGTAAAGCGCTTTGAGTGCTCAGAAGAGTGGAAAAGCGCTATATAAGAACTAGTCCATTTACCACAGATGGAGCACCCGCAATGGTTGGCCGCTTGAATGGATTTATTGCCAAGTGCAGGCAGGACGATGCTTTCCCGGACTTCCTAAATTACCATTGCATAATCCACCAACAAGCGTTATGCGCTAAAATGCTCAACATGAAGGAGATCATGAATGTTGCAATGAAGATCGCCTGTTCTATTCGCGCCATATCTCTTCAAAGACGGTTATTTCGTGCACATCTGGAGAAGGCTGACTGCGACCACTCTGAGTTGTTGCTACACACTGACGTGAGGTGGCTTAGTCGAGGGAAATTCCTGCAAAGATTTCGAGAGCTCTGTCCGGAGATTAAGGAGTTTTTCCGTGTAGCTGGACAAGCAGAATACATGCAACTTAATGACGGTCAGTGGCTGTTAGACTTGGCATTTTTAACCGATCTGACAAACATGTTGAATGACCTTAATCTACAGCTGCAAGGAAAAGACAAAACAGTGATCAACATGATCAGCTCAGTTAATGCTTTCAAACGAAAGATGCAACATCTCTCTTTAAAGCTGCAGCGCCATGATTCGATAAACTTTCAAAACCTGGCGTCAGAGCTGGAGATGCAAGGGATGGCCTGTTTGCAACTTGACAGTGCACGCTACACAGAGCAGATTGACAATTGTCTGTCAGAGTTTGACAAACGCTTTCAAGACTTTTCTTTGCTCGAGCCAGTCGCTACCTTCATGTGCTATCCTTTTCGGGAAGATGCTGAGGTCGATTCACTCGCGTCAAAAATTGCAAAACTATTTCACCTGAACTCTTCTGGAGTGGAAGATGAGATTTTGACACTACAAGCCGACATTGAGCTGAAGTCCAGAGATCATGGACAGTTCTGGAACTTGAAATGTGCTGCCTCTTTGACTGCATTATTCGGCTCCAGTTATTTATGTGAGTCATCATTTTCCCACATGAAGATCATTAAGTCCAAGTACCGTTCCACCATGACTGATGAACATTTGGAAGTGTGTTTGAGGCTGGCCGTCAGCAGCTACTGTCCGGACTATGCATCCCTGGCTGATTCAATTCAGTGCAAGTCATCAGAGTAAACTCAGGTAATGACAAAATTTTACATTGTTAATTGTGTTGTGAAATATTGGATATTGCGGTTATGCATGTATATACATTGTAGATATAAAGAATCCTCAATATATTTATAAATAAGTATATGTTTTGGATTTTTGTAGTGGGTAGATCATTTTGACTTGGTCATTTTATAAGTAGCTCACATGCGGAAAAAGTGTGAGCACCCCTGCTGTAGACAGTTGTCCACATAGAAGCACCGTTCGATGGAGAACCTCACCTCCTCTCCTGGTTCACTATGCAGGAGGACATGCCGCTGTAGCGCAAAGGAGGCACAGCAGGGACTACATGTTCTCCCAAAGGGAAGGACTTGCCATTCAGAGCTGTGAGGGGGCTCATCCCGATTCATATTGCGCCAAAGAAACCTCAGGAGCGGTTTGTCTTCCGGGAGTAGGCACACCTGGTGAAACATCCCTTTTATGTCACCACTGATGGCAATGCTGTGTTCTCTGAAGCGCAGGAGCACTCCAACCAGAGAAGGGCTCAGGACAGGGCCAGGCAATAGGGACTCGTTCAGGTTAAGTCCCTTGTGTCGAAAAGAGCAATTAAAGACCACTCTATTCTTGCCATTGTGCTGGACCATGTGATGAGGTATGTACCAACTCTCTTGGCTCTGAGAGGCAACCTCCGGTTGCAGTTTGGCTACAAACCCAGAGGTCACCAATCTTTCAATCTCGTCCATATATGCAGCAGCCCTAACCGGGTCTTTGCTCAGACGTCTCTCCATACTCCTCAGGCTGGGCAGTGTCGCTTCTTGGGTGGCCTGAAAAAGTGGTGCATCCTTCCTCCTCAATAAGGGTGTGGCATACCGGAGCACTCCCTTAACATCCACGCGCCTTGTTCTGGCCTCCAATATCTGAAGGGCTTCATGATCCTCCTTCGACCTTGTCACCTCCTTTTCACTCTTATATGGTAGAACATCCACTTGCCACAGCTTCTCCACATTCCTCTGGAGTTCAACAGATAGGGGGCTGCAGGAGGTATACAGACACTGTTGAGACTCTAACTGTGACTCAAGCGACTTTGCAGGCCCTTGCAGAGTCCATCCTAGTCGGGTTCGCATCGCAGCTGGCCCTCCTGGTGATCCAAAGCGCACAGGCTCTATAGGGTTTATGAGATGTGGGTGATCAGCCCCAATTAGCAACAGGGGCGAAACTCTGCTGAAGGTTTGTAGGGGCAAGTCCTTCAGATGTCTGTACCTTCTCTTGAGCATGGTAACTGGATATGAATGCTCAGCTAAGCCAAGCCGCTGGGCAGTGAAGGCATTAGCTATGTGGAAGGATTTCTGGGGCTGCATGATAGGGGACAGTGTGAATGAAACGCAGGCCCCATGTAACGTTTGGATATCCTGACGGATAGTTCTCAGGGCGAGGTCTTCAGGTGTGCCTGTTAGGCCCAGTTGCTGAGCTGCAGAGGAGAGCAGCATGGTGCGGTCAGAGCCATCATCCAGGATGGCATACGTGTCCAGAGTTTTGTCATCATTGCTCAGTAGAACTCTAATCACTTTAAGCAGAACACGGGTAGAATCTGAAGGTTTATCTAGGTGGAGTATTTCAGTTGCAGAGCTCACCAGGCAAGTACCTTCCTTCACACTCTTGCCGTTGACCTCATGCAGGATCTGAAGGTGTTTGCCTTGACATAGGCTGCAAGCTTTCTTCAGATTGCACTGTGCTGCTTGATGTGATCTGCCACATCGCCAACAACGCTGGTTTGTCTTAATCCAGTCTATGATTTGAGCCTTATCAAACGACTGGAATATGGGGCACTGACTCAGATAATGGTCCTCCGTATCACAGTAGGGGCAGTAAGCTTTCAGCGGGCCTTTCTTCTTGCTATGGACAGCTGGTTTGCTGCTCACCGACTCGACAGGCTGCTTCGTTGGCAGATTCTCTGAGCCATGCAGGATAGTGGCCATGCGCTTTACTGACTTCGCCTCTCTCAGGCGCTCTGGTTTCTGGATGACCCTCTCCTTCTGCCCTGTAGCCCCAAGCTGGGTACTGCTATCTTGGCACCATGTTTCCAGCTGTAACCAGTCTGAAAAGTCTGTTAGGTTGTATACTACCCCTGGATGGCGACACATGTGTCTCCGGAACTCAGACCTCATTTCAGCTGGCAGCTTACTGAGGAGCCGTGCCACGTGAGAGCCACATTTCAGTTCCACTTCGCCATCCGGACCAAGGGTCTTCAGCATACCAACGAGAGCCCAAATCTGCAGTGCGAATCTTTCAAAAGCCTCCCCATCCCCGCGACGAATGTCCGGTGCATCCATAACACCGGCAATCTTTCTGAGGGCTAACTGGTGGGGCTGACCAAACTTCTCCGATAGGGCTGCCATGGTGTCAGTATAGGGGGATGGAGAATTGAGATATGCATCAGCTATGAGACAGGCTTCATCTAGTTTCAAATGATCCATCAGTATGTGAAACTTGAAAAGCTCTGTCCCATCCGGTGGCAGCAGATTGTCAAGTGCGATCTTTAACCGGGCAAACTCGCTTGGGTCCTTCTTAATGAGATCAGGAATACTTGGAGTTGGACCCCTGTATGTTTTCTCTTGTGCCATTACATGTGGTGGCTGGTAGGCTGGGGATGGATGAGGTTTATATTGCGATGATGTTGTGATAGGTCTTGATACCTCGGCGACGGGCTGCTGGCTCCAGATGTTGGTGGGGGCTTGACTCTGGAAACTGGGATAAGCCCTAGCAGAAAACTGCTCCTGCCAAGGAGGCTTCAAATGTTGCGGAATGATAGGTGGATGTTCAAACCGAAAGGAAGGTGCACTGTTGGGGAATGGCGGGGTTGGCCGACTAGCTGTCAGTGTCTGCTCCTTTAACAGCTGTAGTTCACCTATCATCCTATCCAATGTATCAATCATTGTAGTATTCTTGGGTGGACTACTCTGAGCTGATGGTGGGCGAAAGTATGGCCTTTGGTATTCTTGTTGAGCATGGATGTCCTGCCTATTGTCATACTGCGGCCATGGACTCGTTCGTGCATCTATTCTATGTGTATGGGAACTAATTGTGGGGACACTGATGGGCTGCATACGTTGGGAGGAAGACAGAGGGGGTACATGTGTTGGGGGTGATCTCTGGTCCTGTTGCTCCGACAGGTAACCACCTCTGTCTGGTTCACGTGTTTGGGCGTAAGGCTGAGGTCTGCCATTCATACCATACTGCGAACCCGAAACTGCAGACATTTCCCATGGTCGATGGAAAGGAGAAGGAGGCTGATGGTTCAGGCCATCCCTACTGGGCACATGCTGCCGCATATCCTGCAGATCGTTCGGGGAAGCGGTCCATTCATCCACGGTGTGTTCCCATCCAGGCTGACTTGTTGGGCTAGACGAGCGGGAGGTCTGTACAGACACTGCCGATGGCACGTACTGCTTTCGCTCTTCTAGCCCGGGTGCATACTGTGCTGTGTATGAGTGACGGTAGGGTGTCGTGAGGGGTGTGGGTGTGTGTGGTCTGTGAACAGAACATATACAGAATACTGAATGTAATAAACATCTAAGTCATGAATTATGATGCATTAGCATTCTTCGAATCTAACCAGAACTACAAATGGGAATTCCTATATGAACATCTACATGCACGAGTTTCATACACTACTCCCAAACCCTTACAGTACATGACATTGATTGCCAATACACCCAACAACAATATATCACAAACACCAAATCGTTTAGCTTACAGCTAGCAGGTATGTAGCATAACAGGTAGCATTAGTAGCATGAACTAGCCACATAGCGAACAGATCGATACACATTGCACTTCAAATCAAATCAAATCAAATCACTTTTTATTGTCACATCACATGTGCAGGCACACTGGCACAGCACATGCGAGTGAAATTCTTGTGTGCGAGCCCCACAAGCAACAGAGATGTGCAAACACAACAACACAAATGAGCAAAATACAAGAATGGCCAACCTGAAACTAATAAATATATGTACAATATATAATAGTGTATGCATTTCTGGATGTGTATACTAAATATTTTCCTACGTGTGTGTGTGTGTGTGTGTGTGTGTGTGTGTGTGTGTGTGTGTGTGTGTGTATACACATTTTTACAAATTAAATAGTAAAAAAATAAAATAAAATAATAATAATAATAATAATAATAAAATATACAGAGTTGAATATGTGCAAAACAAGTGGCATTTATATACAGTGTGGAGTGCATAATGTTGAAGTTCCAGTAGTGAAGCTGAGGTGTCTATGACGTGTTCAGCAGTCTGATGGCCTGATGGAAAAAGCTGTCTCTCAGTCTGCTGGTACGGGACCGGATGCTGCAGAACCTCCTTCCTGATGGAAGCAGTCTGAACAGTTTATGGCTGGGGTGACTGGAGTCCTTGATGATCCTCCCCGCTTTCCTCAGGCACCGCTTCCTGTAGATGTCTTGGAGGGAGGGAAGCTCACCTCCAATTATCCGTTCAGAGCACCGCACTACTCGCTGGAGAGCTTTGCAGTTGTAGGCGGTGCTGTTGCCATACCAGGTGGTGATGCATCCAGTGAGGATGCTCTCAATGGCACAGTGATAGAAGGTCCTGAGGATGCGGGGGCTCATGCCGAATCTTTTCAGTCTCCTTCTACATCCACTAAATGTCTAATTGGCATAAAAGACTAAAACTGTCCTTTTCAGGCATGGCTCCACGTCTACTCACAGTTCTTTAGCGACGCACACAACTCACACCGTGTGTAGACATCCCCCGCAGAGTCAGTCTGCCAGGCGACTCTTGCTATGTGTTAGCTCCAACTCTGATCACTGGAACATGTGCTCAATAGTGCAACTGTGCTCTCTCGCCACAAGGGAGCCCCCCCACACAGCTGACAGCCTTTCCAACATTGTTAGTAACAAATGAGGTAAAAACAAAACAACCCCAAAACAGACAAAACACAGAAAGAGGCTCTCAGTATTCATTAATAATTAGAAAGAAAAATTCTGGTCGTGGATTTTTACAGTCTTAGTTCCGCTCGCTGTCATCATTATAATCATCATGATCAATGGCGAGGTCCTGAGGTGGGTGGGGCTGTCTCTGGTGATGTCACCATGAAGGAACAGCATCTGGCACGTGTTGGTGAAACATCTCAGTACACTGGTGTAGTTTCCTCTCCAGCTGTTTGACATGTAACACTTGAACATTAAGGGGAAGAAGAAGAAACAGTGTTAGGTCAGGTGACCACATGGTTTCTAAAGTAACTGACAGGAAGTAACCAGGCCGTTAGAAATGGATGGCATGTGTTTAGAGTTACTGGAGTTGGGTAACTCTACTTACCAAAAGCAGCAGCACACAGATGAAGGATCAGATGCTGAATGTTGCAGGAACTTGCTCATGTGTGGTGGTCATTCAGTGCTGCTCCGGCAGGTTAGACAGTCCAAGACAGATATGCTGCCCATCTGAGAGTTTGAAAACACACATGCAAAGATTTATTTTGTATTACAGTCAAAGTTGGATGTTCATTTTTGTCCTTTAAAAATGTTTGTGTATTTGAAAGCACTAACATTTAAGGATGACTTGGATTGTCTCCTTTAAAGGGGAGACAAGTGTATCCACTGATCTACGTCACTTTACCTGGATGATGACTCCTCTCCCCCTCACTCAGAAACACTCAATAAATACACTCAACAAAAATATAAACGCAACACCTTTGTTACTGCTCCCATTCCCCATGGGATGGACGTAGAGACCTAAAATTCATTCCAGATACACAATATAACCATCCCTCCCAAACAGTGGTCACAAATCAGTCCAAATGTGTGGTAGTGGGCACATCTGCTATATTGAGATAATCCATCCCACCTCACAGGTGTGCCACATCAGGATGCTGATCTGACATCATGAGTAGTGCACAGGTGTACCTCAGACTGCCCACAACAAAAGGCCACCCTGGAATGTGCAGTTTTTTGCGCTATTGGGGGTCTGGGGACCCAGAACCGGTCAGTATCTGGTGTGACCACCATTTGCCTCATGCAGTGCAACACATCGTCGCATGGAGTCTATCAGATTGTCAATTGTGGAATGTTGGTCCACTCCACTTCAATGGCTGTGCGAGGTTGTTGGATATTCGTGGGAACTGGTACACGCTGTCGTATACGCCGGTCAAGCACATCCCGAACATGCTCAATGGGTGACATGTCCGGTGAGTATGCTGGCCATGCAAGAACTGGGACATTCTCAGCTGCCATCTGCCCTGAACAATGTGAACCATGATTCCTCCGTGAAGCGCACACCTCTCCAACGTGCCAGACGCCATCGAATGTGAGCATTTGCCCACACAAGTCTGTTACGGCGACGAGCTGGAGTCAGGTCAAGACCCCGATGAGGACGACGGGCATGCAGTTGAGCGTCCCTGAGACGGTTTCTGACAGTTTGTGCAGAAATTGTTTGGTTGTGCAAACCAATTGTTCCAGCAGCTGTCTGGGTGGCTGGTCTCAGACGATCTTGGAGGTGAACCTGCTGGATGTGGAGGTCCTGGGCTGGTGTGGTTACACGAGGTCTGCGGTTGTGAGGCCGGTTGGACGTGCTGCCATATTCTCTGAAACGCCTGTGGAGACGGCTTATGGTTGAGAAATGAACATTCAATGCACGGGCGACAGATCTGGTTGACATTCCTGCTGTCAGCATGCCAATTGCACGCTCCCTCATTGCTTGTGGTATCTGTGGCATTTTGCTGTGAGACAAAACTGCACATTCCAGGGTGGCCTTTTGTTGTGGGCAGTCTGAGGTACACCTGTGCACTACTCATGATGTCAGATCAGCATCCTGATGTGGCACACCTGTGAGGTGGGATGGATTATCTCAATATAGCAGATGTGCCCACTACCACACATTTGGACTGATTTGTGACCACTGTTTGGGAGGGATGGTTATATTGTGTATCTGGAATGAATTTTAGGTCTCTACGTCCATCCCATGGGGAATGGGAGCAGTAACAAAGGTGTTGTGTTTATATTTTTGTTGAGTGTAATAATAAGCAAATAAATAATATTGAAGATTTACTTACATCATTACAAAAACATCAAAAACATCTCCCTTTGATTCTATTTCTGCATTCCTGCTGAACATCAGGCAACAAATATCTCAATAAATCACAGTAAAATGTAAAGCACATGTTTTCTCTGCTTTGTCTAACCTCTGCAGAGCCTCTGTCAAGAAAAACATATCTGTAAGCATAAAACAAATATACATTTCATAACACGTCACTGGACAAACCTCGGTCAGTTGATTTCCTCTGTGCAGTGCAGACGAACATCAGTCAGCAAGTGACTCTGCTGGTTCTTCTGAGGAAACACCACCGTCTCTCCACACTGTCACCATCTGTGAGCACAAACTGCCGCTCTGCTCTGCCAGCATGTAGGAAATCACATATCACACACACAGGGGTGAAGAAACATCAGAGCTCAACTTTGGATACTTTAGATCTAAACAGATCAAAGTAGCTCTTAGTTTCAGCAATCAGTGAGCAGACAAACAATGATACCATACTGATTCTGTATGAATACAATATGGTATTTTCAATACAGGTGTCAAATTAATTTATTAAAACTAATACAGATATATGTATATATATTTTTGATAAATTAGTTTGCTAAATTATAAGAATTTTTTTTTTTCATTTAACAATTGCAACTGAAAGAAATTAAATATTGAACAAAAATATATTGTCACATTCTGAGCATGCTCAGCACGCTGACAGACTTGAAGTTGCTACAGATTTTAAGAAGTGATAATTATAGGGAAGAAACTTCTCTTTTTCATCCGTTTAATCAAACATTTGATGCCTTAGATGTCTCAGTCTATAGCGTTCTGCAACTACAACTAACCTGAAGCTTGGATTTGGCTGCAGGTGCCCCTGTACATCCTTCTCAGCAGCACACATGTGGGTACCATTTAATCCCCCTTCTTCCTGAGCTTTGCTTCATCACAAGACCAAAGGTGGCATCCCGTGTCACAGTCTTATCATCATCCAGAAGAAACATTTGAAGAAACATCATGGAGAAGAAACATTTACGCGCCTCCTGGTTTTGTTTTCTGATCCTGCGAAAAGAATGAGGACAACAAAGCCCAGAGAACACGAGATACACAACATCCAACATTCAGACTCAACAGCCTCCATAAATGAAGAGCACCAGGTTGGTTCAGTTATAGTAGATATAAGCATACTTCACATTACTGGGTATGAATAATAATGAGGAGGCAAACTTTGAAGATGCAGAGCATGATGTCCCATCATCAGACTGTAAACAAACATCCACCAGGCTTCTTTGTTGCCAAAATTGATGATTCTCCTATCAGGGATCAGTAGCGTGTATTAACCTGTGGTATAAGCAGCAGTCACTGAAATATTACTCTTTCAGATAAGAAATCTAGGACATAAAAGCCAGGGTGGGAGGGATCTCTGCAAACTGACTTAACTCTGCAAGTGTGAAGCTCAACAAAAATCTGACTCTCCAGTCACAGACAAACAAAAAACTCCAGCTGGGAGATAGAAAACGCTGTCTGGGTCTTGCTGGATGTTGCTGGTCAGAGTCCACACATTAGCAGAGTGCTTCTTGGTCCCACTGACCCATGTGGACAGTGACTGTGGAGAACTGTTCTGGAAAACAGAGAAGAGAATTAAAATAACAAAAAGCCAAACAGGATTTCCACAAAGACTCTCTTGGAATCAGCAATCAAAAAAATCACTAGTTCATATTTCAATTAAATATGAACAGGTTCCTTAAATGTACGCAGTTCAGATCTGATTTAATTTAATTTCCTTCACACAGCACATTTGTCCAGGCTGACAGGTAAACATAGAATTAATCTCAGGTAACATGACTCATAGTAGAGATTCAGTAAGAAAGATTGCAGGCTCTAATATTATTACCACACAATCCAAGGACACACCAACAGCTCAGATTTGTAGAACTATTTAAACAAATGTCTTCTGAATATTCAATTCAGGTTCACAGTGGGAGGGTGGGAGGTGTCGTGGAATTTTTTAAATAAAGTCTGCAACACAGAAAGAGCTGTGATCAAGCTATTTATTACTGCGCCAACACACATCAAACATCACAGTTCAGTCATGTCAGCGCTTCCACAGAAGTGGTGCTCCTCCTCCTTTATGCATTCCAAGGAAGAGGGAGGAAGTTACAAACTGACCCTACCACACTTCAACGGATCAGTGGTTATGCTGTTTTGTGCCCTTGGCCTTATCAGCACCTGTAAAGGGAGTTGTTTTCTCAAACTGCTGACGCTGAAGTACGTTCATCTAGTTTTAGAAACTTTCACTGAACAGTCTATAACAGTGTCACAACTAAGCATATGCATAAGCACTTAAATATTTTAAATGAGAATAACAGAAAATTTCTATTAAAAAGGCTAGAGCCTGTCCCAGTAGTCATAGGTAGAGCACACCTGGACAGGTCACCAGTCTGTCAGAGGACTAACACAGAGACAGACATCAGAGTAACAAATCTATTTAAAATTAATGTAAGTTTGCTGCAGCTGTATGTATGAACATGTGTTTCTGTGCTCACAATCCACCTCTCTGGAACCTGCAGTTCACTTTTAGTCAACTTTAAACAGACCTCACAAAAGGCTGATGTGGCTGGATCAGTAGTCTGATTTAAGTATGATACCTTTGGCCAGGGATTAATCTGGTGCATCGCTTCACTGCAGTCTTACGTATTTTCCCCACACCTGAATAAAAAATACTGATATATACAAATAACAGCTTCAGCTGATGCAGCCTGACTCAATCCTAAATGTTCAGCACACAGAGACACAGAGGTGCCGTTTAAAGTTTAGTGATAACCTGAGTCACTGATCATTTGCAGTATTACAGAGTCTGGCAGTCTTTGCATGATGTCCACGTCACTGTAAGTTTCTAGCTGACTCTCAGGTGTGACAGGTGTGCCAGCAGGAAAGAGTAATAATAACCTGCATTCTGAGGTTTGTCATGCAGGATTAAATTTACGGTGGCTTTGTTCACACAGCTAGGATTGTATTTTACACTGACCCTGGGTCAGTATAAGTATCATACAGTTTAAACGAAGCACTGAAACTTGCACATATGTATTATAGATGCACTGAAGCTAATCGAGATATTTGCTGTCAATCTGTGGCTGCGATTAAACACTTTACTGGAAACTTTATTAACTAGTAACTTCATCAGTCATGACAGGAGCTAATATTTCTGTGCTAACATCGTTTAAACAGTAACAGCTTTACTCCAATATAAGCTAACGTTTAAGCTAGCACCATAAAGACGGTAAAACACGTAATAATATCTACAAATGCATCTTAAAGCTGTTATATTAGCACTCTGTGTATTACTAAGATAACCACGTTAACATTACTGACACTCGCTGACTTTTAACAGTCATTCTATAAATGCTGTCCATTTAAATGGTCTTACCTGTACACACTGCATATCCACCGGATTCCAGCCAGAGTGGATTCTGGAGTCTTCCCACGCTCCTGTTAGTGATCCTCCATCTGGATGGATGAGAACAACCTTCTGAAAAATCCAGCAGGAGATGGCCCATATCTATGGGACTGATTTGTGCTAATAACGCCCATTGTATGGACTGATAACAGCCGAAGCGGGTGAATAAAGTCACCCAGTAGCTAGCTGTGCCATTACCCAGCATACATCACTCCCTCCATAAATGCAATAAACGATACAAAAGTATTGTTCTACCTGTTTTTCAGGTAGTTGTTTACATTATATAATTTATTGTGTTCTGTATACGTCACTACAATGTTATTTGGAAAATGTCTAAATATACCGACAACAGGCACTTCCGCGGCAATCTCTTCAATCGGAGGACCCTTCACGTCAATTCCCGACGCGAGGAGGGTACCCTGCGCGTCCATAAGTGAAGCAGAGGGAGCCTGACCATGCGTCACACGTTTGACGAGTTGGGAGTGAGAACGTGTTGGGATATGAGACAGACCCTGGAGACCCTGGAGGCGGAAGGTCCTGTGTTGTATTACTCCGCTGGATTTATAAGGTCCGTAGCAAAGTGTGACCCGCGCATTTGCTGGCATTGTTTGTTGTGTGTCACCTGGGTAACTGATTCAATATGCATCAATTGCTGACATGGTTAGCCTATGTGGGCAGATCAAAGAAAGAGAAGCAATCTATAACCATCGGTTTCTGCGCCACCGCAGACTCACTGCTGATCAGTGTTTATTACAAATGTTTACACCAAGACATACATACTTTTCAAAGAAATTATCCCGTTATTGATCTGGGCTGATTTTTCTTTAGTTTTGCTTTTTGCTGCTGTCCTTCTCACTGCTGATATCAAGAGATATTACCTATAACCCAATCAGGTTGCACAGGTAGCTCCTCCAGGATGGCCCAACCATACAATGGTCTGGAGCAACTGATCACTACATAAACTCGGCTCAAATCAACTGGTTGCCTGCAGGAGCCTCTTAAGGTCAGTATGTATTTCAATAAATGATTTTGTTAAGAAGCTAAGTGGAACCTTTCTAAAAGAGGTTATGATTCCAAAAGGAACATTGCTGTAAAATTTGCTGTAAAGAAAAATCTGCTATACAAATGTGACAATCCCTTTAACGTTAACTAGTAATGACTTCATGAACTTCTTCACAAATAAAATCTTTATCATTAGAGAAAAAATTACCAGTAATCATCCCACAGATGTAATATTATCTACAGCTACTCTTAGTACCATTGATGTTAAGTTAGACTCCATCCATCCATCTTCATCCGCTTTATCCGGGGCCAGGTCGCGGGGGCAGCAGCCTAAGCAAAGAGGCCCAGACCTCCCTCTCCCCAGCCACCTCCTCCAGCTTATCCGGGGGAATACCAAGGCGTTCCCAGGCCAGCCGAGAGCTATAATCTCTCCAGCGTGTCCTGGGTCTGCCCCGGGGCCTCCTCCCGGTGGGACATGCCTGGAAAACCTCACCCAGGAGGCGCCCAGGGGGCATCCTTATCAGATGCCCGAACCACCTCAGCTGGCTCCTTTCGATGTGGAGCAGCAGCTGCTCTACTCTGAGCCCTTCCCGGATGGCCGAACTTCTCACCCTATCTCTAAGGGAGAGGCCAGCCACCCTTCGGAGGAAGCTCATTTCTCCCGCTTGTATCCGCGATCTCGTTCTTTCGGTCACTACCCACAGCTCGTGGCCATAGGTGAGGGTAGGGACGTAGATCGACCGGTAAATTGAGAGCTTCGCTTTTACACTCAGCTCCCTCTTCACCACGACGGACCGGTGCAGCGTCCGCATTACCCCAATCCGTCTGTCGATCTCCGGCTCCCTTCTCCCATCACTCGCGAACAAGACCCCGAGATACTTGAACTCCTCCACTTGGGGCAGGAACTCATCCCCGACCCGGAGTGGGCACTCCACCCTTTTCCGGCTGAGAACCATGGCCTCAGATTTGGAGGTGCTGATCCTCATTCCCGCTGCTTCACACTCGGCTGCGAACCGTTCCAGTGCGAGCTGGAGGCCCTCACCCGATGAAGCCAACAGAACCACATCATCTGCAAAAATCAGAGATGAGATTCTGAGGCCACCAAAGCGAAAGCCCTCCGCCACTTGGCTGCGCCTAGAAATCCTGTCCATAAAAATTATGAACAGAACCGGAGACAAAGGGCAGCCCTGGCGGAGCCCATCACCCACCGGGAACGAGTCCGACTTATTGCCGGCAATGTTAGACTCTTTTTCTCTAATTGATCTTTCTGAGTTAACTTCAATAATTACTTCCTCCAAACCATCAACGTGTCTTTTAGACCCCATTCCTACAAAACTGCTCAAAGAAATCCTGCCATTAATTAATTCTTCGATCTTAAATATGATCAACCTATCTCTAATGATCGGCTATGTACCACAGGCCTTCAAGCTAGCTGTAGTTAAACCTTTACTCAAAAAGCCATCTCTAGACCTAGCAGTCTTAGCTAATTATAGGCCAATCTCAAACCTTCCTTTCATATCAAAAATCCTTGAAAGAATAGTTGTCAAACAGCTAACAGATCATCTGCAGAGGAATGGTTTATTTGAAGAATTTCAGTCAGGTTTCAGAGCTCATCACAGCACAGAAACAGCTTTAGTGAAGGTTACAAATGATCTTCTTATGGCCTCTGACAGTGGACTCATCTCTGTGCTTGTCCTGCTAGACCTTAGCGCAGCATTCGATACTGTTGACTAGGGCTGCTCGATTATGGCAAAAATGATAATCACGATTATTTTCACTGAAATTGAGATCACGATTATTTGACGATATTTATTTAACCCTTTAAGACCTACTATAGAACCAAGTCTGCCAGAGCTTATATTATTTTTTTACATGTTGTAGTGCCATTTGTGGGAGCATTTCAAGTTGCTAAATAACTGTTATAGCCCATATTTTAATAATATGTATGCATTAAGTCCATAGTAACTACATTAATTGCAAAAAAGTGCAATAAACTACAAAAAAATTGAAAATCATTTTTGTTTTGTTTTTTTACATATATTTCTACTTGGAGAAATTTAAGAGGTTTATCCCTCAAAACTTTAAATACAAAAAAGTTGCAAAAAATAGTTTACAACAACAGGAAATTTATTTTGAGTGTCTCCATAGTTTTATTTTGGAGATACACCAATTTTTATATACACTGCAGGAAAAACAAAAAAAAAAACAATCCTATGATGCAAATTTGCAAAGAAAACAGCATGTGCATCAAAATAAACTATTTCCAGCAGTGCAATTCGAGTTCTAAGCATCCCAGAAACTATTCAGAAAAGCCAAACATGACCAGTAGAGGTTTTTAAGGTCTACAAGTAAAAAACTACATTTCCGCGAAAATGACGTCACTTCCGGTTTCGGCCAGGAAATGGCGGACATGCGACAGTTCGCGCTGACGTCTGTTTCACTGTGGGAAGTGTTATGAACAGCTGATCGGATCGGCAAAGCGTGTTTCTGGAATATTATGTTTTTGTTCCTGCAAGCGCTTTTTATGCAATTTTTGCAAAGCTATATGTGGAAGGAAACCGTGACCGAGGACAAGCTGATGGCATAAGATGTAAGTACAACTCCTCCGGTTTCATATGCAAAACAAATTATTGCGCTAGCTTACGCGGTTCAGATTCTACAGGGATTTAAAAATAGTTACACAAAACGGAGCGTGCTGCTCTGACCGGATTTAAAGGGTTAACAATGACTTTAAAAAATAATATAAAATAGTGTGCAACACCACTGAAGTTTTTTTTTTTTTACCTCTCTTTTCAACCAACAGCAGTCACTCTCCAAATAACTTCTGCTTAGCTTTCCGAGCTTCCCTCGGGTCCTCTTAATCAGCGGTCTCCAACCTTTTTTGCGCCACGGACCGGTTTATGCCCGACAATATTTTCACGGACCGGCCTTTAAGGTGTCGCGGATAAATGAGGGAGGGGCTAATAATCGGCTCAGTCATTTTTAATGATCGTTGAAAGCCCAGATCGTAATCGTGATTAAAATTCGATTAATTGAGCAGCCCTACTGTTGACCATAATATCCTATTAGAGCGATTAGAACATGCTGTAGGTATTACAGGTACTGCACTGCAGTGGTTTGTATCATATCTATTAGGGCTGGGCGATATGACCCAAAATTCATATCTCGATATTTTTTAGCTGGATGGCGATATAAGATATATATCTCGATATATTTTTTTTAAAGCCATAAAGTAAGAACAAAAAGAGAGTTCTTAGTCAAAGCTGTGTCCCAGATGTCACACAGGCACTTTTATTAACATAGAACAGATGTACATAAAATTTACTCAAAAATAAATTATGAGCATTTATTAAATAATAATGCTCCATAAATAAAAGAAAACAATGTTGTTTTTGTGCATAACAAAAAGCTCACAATTGTGCAGTCAAAATGTAAACTAAAAGACGCTGAGCACAATAACAAAGACAGTTTCACAGCTGCTCTGTTCCCAACTTGTACTGCGTGACTGAGAGCCTGGAGTTTGAAATCCGCTTCGCAACCACGTCTCTTAACAGGTGCCATTTATGGTCCTTATACACAGTAGGGTAATATTACGTTGAAGCACAGTACGTATCACTCCGCGAGGCTCAGCCGTAATGCTCCGACAATCCATCAAGCGGTGCAGCTCCGTAGCTTACCAAAGTCGTACTAAAACATTTTTTGACAGATTGCTGAGCGCCGTGTTCCACATAAAATCGGTTCGCAGTCATCAAGCACAACCAGAATTCATACATAAGGCGCGCTGTCAACTTTTGAGAAAATGAAAGGATTTTAGTCCGTGCAGCACCTCTGGGCTGCATGGCGTTAGCGTGGTTAGCTCGTTAGCGTGGTTAGCTAGCTAACACGTTGACGCCGTCCAGCCCCACGCACGGGGCGATGCGCAGTAACTCGTTAACGGAGATTTGCCGTGTCCATCTTGTCGCTTCCTGCAGGTGAAGCGATGGGGGAGGAGGGGAGGCCGAGTAACGTTGCGTAAAGACGAAAGTGGACGAAAGAGAGGCAAACTTGCGGCTCCACAAGTATAATTATAACGTAACATAGACTATATCGATATAAAGGATATTGTCACATCTTATATCTCGTATAAAAATATATCGATATTTTTTAAAAACTCGATATATCGTCCAGCTCTAATATCTATCTAATAGACTCCAATTTGTTCATGTAAATGGAGAGTCCTCTTCACACACTGAGGTTAATTATGGAGTTCCACAGGGTTCAGTGCTAGGACCAATTCTGTTTACATTATACATGCTTCCCTTAGGCAGCATCATTAGAAGACATAGCATACATTTTCACTGCTATGCAGATGACACCCAGCTCTATCTGTCCATGAAGCCAGATAACACACACCAATTAGTTAAACTGCAGGAATGTCTTAAAGACATAAAGACCTGGATGGCCGCTAACTTTCTGCTTCTTAATTCAGATAAAACTGAGGTTATTGTACTCGGCCCTGAAAAGCCTAGAAATATGGTATCTAACCAGATTCTTACTCTGGATGGCATTACCTTGGCCTCCAGTAACGCTGTGAGGAACCTTGGAGTCATTTTTGACCAGGACATGTCCTTCAATGCACATATTAAACAAATATGTAAGACTGCGTTCTTCCATTTGCGCAACATCTCTAAAATTAGAAATATCCTGTCTCAGAGTGACGCTGAAAAACTAGTTCATGCATTTATTACTTCCAGGCTGGACTACTGTAATTCATTATTATCAGGATGTCCAAAAAACTCACTGAAAAGCCTTCAGCTAATCCAAAATGCTGCAGCAAGAGTCCTGACAGGGACTAGAAAGAGAGAGCATATTTCTCCTGTATTGGCTTCCCTTCATTGGCTTCCTGTTAAATCCAGAATTGAATTCAAAATCCTGCTCGTCACATACAAGGTCTTAAATAATCAGGCCCCATCTTATCTTAATGACCTTGTAGTACCATATCACCCTATTAGAGCACTTCTCTCTCGCTCTGCAGGCCTACTTGTTGTTCCTAGAGTATTTAAAAGTAGAATGGGAGGGAGAGCCTTCAGTTTTCAGGCCCCTCTTCTGTGGAACCAGCTTCCAGTTTGGATTCAGGAGACAGACACTATCTCTACTTTCAAGATTAGGCTTAAAACTTTCCTTTTTGCTAAAGCATATAGTTAGGGCTGGACCAGGTGACCCTGAACCCTCCCTTAGTTATGCTGCAATAGACATAGGCTGCCGGGGGATTCCCATGATGCATTGAGTTTTTCCTTTCCAGTCACCTTTCTCGCTCACTATGTATTAACAGACCTCTCTGCATTGAATCAAATCTGTTATTAATCTCTGTCTCTCTTCCACAGCATGTCTTTTATCCTGTCTTCCTTCTCTCACCCCAACCGGTCGCAGCAGATGGCCGCCCCTCCCTGAGCCTGGTTCTGCTGGAGGTTTCTTCCTGTTAAAAGGGAGTTTTTCCTTCCCACTGTTGCCAAAGTGCTTGCTCATAGGGGGTCATATGATTGTTGGGTTTTTCTCTGTATCTATGAAGCGCCTTGAGGCGACTTATGTTGTGATTTGGCGCTATATAAATAAAATTGAATTGAATTGAATTGAATTGATGAAATCAGAGGATTGAGTTTTGGGTCTAACAGCGGACATTTATGGTTACAGTTATGTCCAATATTTATTGGAAAAAGACACAGTTTTTCAAATTCTGCCTGTGCACACCACAACAGTAAATTTACATCACACTATCAATACAATCAATATGTAATGTAATTGCAGACTTTTTGCTTTTAAATTAGAGACAAAAATATTGTATTAGCTACTTTGGAATAACAGATACTTTTATGCACAGTCCCATTGTCAAGGTCTCAAAGGGGATTAGACAAAATTACAAAATATCAAGACTGTTTCAGCACTTGGATGGAGATCATCTGAAGTCATCATTTGAACTATTAGTGGTTTGCCACTAGCTGCAAACCCTTTATATTTATGTTTGTGAAGCCATCTCTTTATTGCAGACTTTGATAATGATTACCTCCTTGAAAATGTTCTTAACTTTGTTAGATGTTGTGAAGTTGTTGGGGGTTTTTTTAACCAATGAAATGCAATTCTGTTATTGCTTCTGGTATTTCAGGCCTTTTTGTGTTGTTGGCCAGTGCATTCCTTTTTTTTAAAGACTATATCAGATTGTTGATTTGGTCAATCCTAAAGCTTTTCAAGTATCTCCAATAGTTTTTTCTTGTTTTTCAGCCTGATGATGGACTGTTTCACTTATATTGACACCCCGTTGGAACTTGAATTGTGAATTCCAGTGTAAAGCTACTCGATGCACGTTTAACACTTGGAATCAGCTAAACAAACCATTGTCCAATTAATTTGAAGTCTCTGGAAATGGGTGACTGTGTATGAAAATGTGTGTAATTCCTAAACAGTTATTTCAAATCTTTATGAAACCCCTTTGAACTAAAGCTGAAACTCTGCACTTCAATCACGTCTTGATTGTTTGAGGCAAAACTGCAAAAATGTATCTTGTTCAGTGAATTATGGACCTGACTGTATGTTGATCATTGTTTACGGTCAAAATGATTGCCATTTTCATGTGAGAAACTTGTCATGCAGTGTAGTGCATGTGATAATAAAACATATGAGGTTAAAAAAAATAACTAAACATGAAATATGCTTCAACTCTTAATAGCAAGATACCATTTTAAATTGTTCCTTTTATTCATTAGCAGCGCCTTTTAATTACAGTACTTTGACAGTCATCAATACAGTGAACACCTTTGGTTAGTAACCTTTATATATTTACTTTTCAGATTACTTCTCTATAACATTATATATATATAGATATATTTGTATATGATACAAAAATAAATAACTTAATTTTTAATTGAAATATTCTGCTCAAAACTTTACACATTTGGTTCAACTTAACATTCTTTAAGCTAACTATAAAGTATCCTTATAAAATCTTGGACGGCTACATTGGATTTATTATGTACACAAGCACAGTGTGAGTCCCAGTATAAGGAGTACAGAACAGTATGAAGAGGATTTTATAAATGGATACTTTGTTTTTTGAGCAGATGTATTGGCACATGGTACTGGTACAACAGACACAAGAATTTATGAAGACAACACAAGGAGAAGATTGCTGTTTTCTGGTCTTCCGAAAATCATTAGATAGCAGCATGCAATTTGCAGGTTGACACTGTGAGACAATCAGCCGTTTGGCATAACTCACAGCCTGCTTTTGCTTTGTCAAACTGACTGACGGCAAAGATGATGCAGAGATGTGATAATACGAATGAACCTCCAGTGTTTGCATCTCTCGTTTCCCTTTTTTTCAATATTTCCCACTAACCTTACTCTAAGACCTGTTGGTCAGCAATAAATAAACTTCTTTCTTTGGCTGATTCATGTCAGGTTTACCCATTCGTCTGGCACAAACTCTCAGCTACATGTATCCTGTAGTAGCCACATTTCAATTCCTGGAAAAAGCATCTTCTACAACAATAAATATCTACATGACATTTTGTATCACAGTTTGTACAGTGTATATTTTAAAATTGACTTACTAATACATTATTGCAGCACAGAAAAACACATTTAATATCACATCACCACTATTACCACAGGCACTGACAGTTTTCTATGATTTACTAATTTTGCTCAGCGGCTGTGCCTCTCCGTGTGGTAGCGTCTGAGTTTGGGCCTCCACGCTACTCTGGTCTGTTGTCTTCACCAGAACCTGTGGGACTGTTTGCTTGTTTTTAGTCAAATCAGATGGTCTCTGGGGGGATTTTTCCTCCCACTTTGTTTCGGTCTGTGTGTGTGCCTTCTGTGTCTGGCCCTTTCTTTCCTCTGTGGCAGCGCAGTCAGCGTTGCATTTATTGCACAGATCCCTTACGTCCCGAAGTCCCTGCACCAAGCACTTTACAAATTCTGCTGAACATGTCTGTTCGCTCTCATGGAAACTGGACACGGAGAAGATAATATGGTCTGACTGAGGGTTGTAGCACGCGCCGTATCCGTTTGGAACCACGGGTCCATAGCAGCAGAACATTTCAACAGTAGTGGGAACCTGAGGGAAGAATAAATGCTTCAGTCCTAAACTACTAGAAGCTTTACTGGTGTGATGAAATACTGCTCTAGGAAAGGTTTAGGTAGGTAGTGAGACTGATTTGTGTTATTATGTTTTTCCTCATTCATTACAAGGAAACCCTAAACTGTAGTTTTCGTTCAAACAACCAGTTACCATTTTTGTGTTACAATATAGAAATTTTATAAAGAATAAACAAGAAGGGCATAACCATTATAGTAACTGCAGTGTTACGATGTATTAATACAGATCAAAGGTCAGGGTAGATGGCTGTCCCACTTTCTTTTAGTTTCTTCCTGTTGAAAGGGAGTTTTTCCTTCCCACTGTCACCAAGTGCATGCTCACAGAGGATCATGTCATGGTATATATATATTTTTTTATATTACAGTATGAAGTGCCTTGAGGTGGCTGTTGTTGTGAATTGGCACCGTATAAATATAATTGAATTGAACTGAATTTTAAAATATGAATCATTTTATTCCAAAATTACATGCACATACCTGACTTGTAGAGAGAATGAACTGATTACTGATAAGATAAGCTTCGTCTTTGAACATTTCGAGCTTCCCCATCTTCATTTCATGTGCAATTTCACGCAGCCCTAGTAGGTGATTGTCTATTGCCATCCCTGTAATAGCCTGAAAAATAGAAAGTATGTTACTGCATTTATTTAATGTGAGTCTCTGTCATAGAAATCTGGAAGAAGAGAATAGTTACCAGACGTGTATAACTGGTCTGTGCAGTTATTGCTCCTTTCAACAGTTCCATCATTTCTGTGTCCTGGAGAAGTAAACAACTGACAGTCAGTGCTTAGTCTTTAAGGTCATTAATTTACAGTAAGTAGATTTTCATGCTTGAATACATCAAGACAAAATCCAATAGAAAACAGAATAGCATTACTGAACACCCCCCCCCCCCCGCCCAAAAAAAACAACAAAAAACCTCAAACTGATTAAGCCACTCAAAATTAATTTAAACCTGTAGCAGCTTTTATTTGAGTCACAGTATGACTTTAGTTTCTGCATAAAAACAACCTACACTTGTGCTGTTTTTCCTTTCAGTCATTGCTTTGACAAAGGCAAAGGCTTCAGGTGTTGCTGAGCGAATGTTGTCTACTCTGCCTTGCTGAAAACGACGTAGAGAAGCACTCTCATAGGTGGACACCGGTCTGCCATGACACCTGCAGTCATGTACAGGGAGAACAAAATGTAGGTAAGTTTAATCAGTTCTGTAAGATGACTATTTTTTTTTTTTTTTTTTACCTGTAGAAGCCTAACTGAAGAGCAAGCTGGATGTAGGCATCTGGACTCATCTTCTGCTTCTTGATAAACCCTTTCCCGTAATCATGGAACTTGTGGACATTTATATCCAGATTCTTTACCATTCTGACAAAATAAGAATACATTTTATTGAAATCATGTGCTTCTCATATTAATTAATCTCTTCAAATGACAAGGAACTAAAGAAAACCACACCTCTGGAGTTTATCAGCAGCAGATGTGATGAGCTTGTGAATTTCAGGAGTGCATTTCCAGCGGAGTCTGCGTGGCGCGGGCAGCTCGCTCACACTTGCAGCTCTGACCAGCTTTGATGGACTCCCAATCCTTATGAGTAGAAATAAATGGAGCAATTATTTATAATAGTCTTATTTTAAAACATGTAACTCATATATACTGCACACTTCCAAAATCAGATGTGTGTCATTTCTCACATGCATTTGAGGAGATACTCTGTGCACTGCACAAGGACAATTCCTTCAAATGCAGAGTGTTCACACACGACTCCACAGCAGCCATCAGCTCCTACAATAAACTGTTACAGAAAGGTTGTTTTCAGGGGTTGTTTTCTTGAGTTGGACTGAAATGTTTAATAATATAAATTTTTGATTGCTGCACCTCTGCACTGTTTGCTCCAAATACATGTTCTTACATCCATACATTACCCCCTAAAGTGAAAAAATCCTGAGTAAACTAAATTATTTTGCCATTTTGTGAGATGACGGCTTTAAATCCAGTGGAACGTCCACTTTTAGTTTGCATTTCCTTAATTGGCCATGGAACTGGTTAGTTATATCCTTTAATGCGTTGAGAAATCAACATGAATTTGTTCATTTAATTTTCCTCATTAAGAAGGCAAAAAAACTTCCTCATTAAGATTTGACAGTGTTTCTATTAGATAATGGCAGATGGCTTTGATCATGAGTTGAGGCCGTGGTTTGGGGCCTCAGTGGGGACTGGTGGTGGTTGCTGGGCTGACAGAGAACTGAAAGGGGCGTGCGTAGAGGTGTGGTCCTGCTCCTGAAATTCAAATAAATTATCTCCAAAAATATTGTTCACTTTGGACATCAGGGCCCTATTTCAGGAAGCCGGTTTAGAAAACTCTTGAGTGAAAAATGATACTCAGGGTTGAGTAACCCCGAACTGTCCAACTCGGAATATTCGGTTTCAGAAAGGCTGATAACAATTAGTTCAGTCAACGCGGAGTTGCTTTAACCCCAAGTTAAACGCGCGCACGAGGATACATAAAGCCCTGATTAGTGGAGCACAGATTAAGCGAGTCACCATGGAGACGGAGGGAAAGAAGGCGCGGTCAATGTATCTTACAGCGCTTGAGGCCGAAATTCTGATGGCAGCATATGCCGATAACATGCAAATTTTGTGGAAAAAAAGTAACACAGCCTCAGCTGCAAAAGAAAGGGAGCATGCATGGCAAAACATAGCCGACAGAGTCAATGCGTGAGTGTTAATTTAAACATTGATCTAGAGATTTCCACCCATTTAACACGTTATTTTATTATATTTCATTTTTTATTTTATACATTTGATTTTGTGATGTGATGTGAGCGCAGGTGCAACCCAACAGGCCCCAAACGTTCCTGGCAGCAAGTAAAAATGAAATATAAAAATATAGTCCAAACAGGTAAGGTGTAATTGTATTATGAGCCATAGTGCTTGGTCTGTTTGTCCGATGTAAATCAATTGCAGTTAGAGGCTACATTAATTTTCTTTCTGTAAGCACTTATTGAAATTATCTGAGCACATTACAAGTACATATTTGCTTACTCTGTATGCTCATATGCGACCCGTTATAGCCAACAGAAAAAAAGCGGAGGCCCGAAAAACAGGTGGGGGTCCTCCACCACCACCACTCACAGAGGCTGAGCAGTTGGCTCCCACATTTGTGATAATGTTGGCAGCATCACATATGATCTTCACAGTGCAGAGAACACAATTAGCATCCATTACTATAATGAAATAATTTGTTAGTTTGAAATGCTACAGGGAACTATGTACCTGTACATTAATGCTATGGAAAGACTTCCTGTTCACATAGTCTCCTTCATTTACTGAAGGAGCAATGATTGGAATGTGAGTGCCATCTATACAGCCAATCATGCCTGGGAACCGTGAGAATAAATGTAAAATTTAAGTAGTAGTTCAAGTATCACCACATCATGAATTAAGTTTCATTCATCCTGATACCTGCAATTTTGTGGCATCCCTCTTTGATAAATCTTGTGGGTCTATGACCGGGGAACACCACAAACGAGTACACGAGACGTTTCAGTGCAACTGTAACATTCCTGACTGCCCGACAGACGGTAGCCTTGGAAACGTGCTCAGCGTCACCAATATTATACAGAAAGCTCCCGTTTGCAAAAAACCGAAGTGCAATACAAATAATATGTACAGAACTGAGAGAATGTCCGCGATGTGTCACATGAGCAATATTAGGCCTGAGGATGTTATTCAAATAAATTATAGATTGTGCTGAAAAACGGTAACGTCCACACAGAAAATCATCAGGAAATGATAAAATGTCCAAACGCGCTCTAATCACTCTCTCCCGGCGGAGAGCTCTGCGGAGAATTTGGGCTTCAACATCTACTGGCTCTTCAAGGAAGGAGCACGCCATGTCTGACACTTCCTACAGTCAGGTTTCCGACAAAGAGGCGGAGAAAGTCAGGGTTAGTTGAAGTAAACCTGCTAGGGGGCAGGTTAGCTTCACGGAGTGTGTCGTCATAGTGACTCACTCAGAATTAATCTAAACTCGCTTTGTGAAACCGAAAACCCAGAGTTTTCGTTAACTCAGGGTATACTTACTCAGAGTTTGCACTAAACCGGCTTCCTGAAATAGGGCCCAGATATCTTATCGTATCTTATCTTTCAGTATCATTACATGGGTTTTGTTATTTTAGACAGTTCCCACGTTTTCTTCAGAGTTTTCTTTCCCTTAATAACAAATATCACTCAGAATTTTGGTCTCCACACAGAATGTACAAAAAGTTAATAAAACAAACATTAATTTAACCTTTTTTGTTGATAAATGTGTTCACTTACCTGCATTGGCTTATCATACCAGCGGTTGCCTCCATTCTTTGTCAATCCACCTCCATGCAGCATCAACATGGCTCGTTTGGTGTCACTAAGTTCAGGTCCACTTGCGTCGTCCAGACAGACGAGACACAGACAACGCTCAATCATGTCCAGCGAGTCCCTGTTGGTAGACTCTACAGGAAAACAAAAGTCCATCTGAGAGGCACCTCATATAAAAGAGAGTTTTTATTGGCAGTCCACATAAAATCCCTTTTGAAATGTACCTCTCATTAGTACACTACGAGACTCAGCCCACTCTGTCCGTCCATCTGAAGTGAGAAGCCCTATAGGAGGGAGCTGCTCTTCTTCGTTGTCAGCCATCTTGACAATCTTCTCCAGCTGAGTCAGCAAATCTCTTTGATTCAGTTGCCGGAAGTTGATCATCACATCCAGCACAAAGAACTGGACAAAGGGTTCAGATTAGCCACAAAGTTTTAGGAATCTTTGGTACTGACTAACTTTCCTAATCATGTGGACATATGCATTGTTTCAGAATTTCCTGACATTGTGAAATAACATCTAAGTGATTCTTTTAGCAGCATTGAGCCCCAAACTTAGCCAGAGCCACAAAGAACAAGAAGAACAAGGAGTACCTGCACAGATGGTATGACTCCCACAGAAGCAGTTTAAAGCCACAGAAAAACTGTGCAAGTGTAACAAATAGTGGGTCACATGATATAAGGGCGATGTGGCGCAAAGAGTTGGGTGTTTGTTTTGTAACCGGAAGGTTGCCGGTTCGACAGTCTCGGTCGTTGTGTCCTTGGGCAAGACACTTCACCTACCGCCTACTGGTGATGGCCAGAGGGGTCGATGGCGTGATATGGCAGCCTCGCTTCTGTCAGTCTGCCCCAGGGCAGCTGTGGCTACAACTGTATCTTGCCTCCACCAGTGAATGAATAGTGGAATTGTAAAGCGCTTTGAGGGCCCCGAAAAGCGCTATATAAATGCAATCCATTATTATTATAAAATCGTTTTTCTTTCATTCTTTCTTTCTTTCTTTCTTTCTTTCCTAATTGCTGTTTGAATTAGCTCAACTGATAATAAAGTCTTAGTTTATTTACACTCTTTATTAAATCTAGTTGGATGTGATGATCTTAATTCAAGTAAACATCAAGTTTCCATCACAGACAGCCAATTTAGAACAACCAAACCTAACAAATCTGTTTGTGGGCTGTGGGAGGAAATCTGCACAGACATGAGGAGAACAGGCAGACTTCACACAGAAAAGCCCGACCTAGTTACATCAAAAGGAATTTCTTCTTACTACAGTAGGTTCAAACTAGTAACAGTCTTACTGTGAGGTGACAATGCTAACCACTGCACCACTGTGTCACCCCTATTGTGAAGTGATCTGTTCTGTTTTCATTAGCATTCCAACATAAAGAACAAAATTGTGTGTGGAGTGAAGCTGTGGAACAGACTAAATAAAGATATGAAGCAATGTCCGAGCATGGCACAGTTTAAAAAGCGGTTTAAGGATATGGTTTTTACAGGGTACAGGGAAGAGGTAAAGATTGGATAGGGTGTTCTTGTCCAATATTTTCATGTGTGTGTGGGTGCACGGGTATGTTGGTATGGGTGTATATATATATCTGTAGGTTGTGTATCCTTTGAGGTGTTACTGGGGTTATTGAAAATGTGTATATATATATATATATATATATATATATATATATATATATATATATATATATATATATATATATATATATATCTAAAGAATAATAATAAAAAAATACACATGACATATAATGTAATTGCAAGGAGGTATTTCTGTAGTCTATTGATTACTAGATAGTGGAAAAGGGGTGGGATTAAATAAGCTTATGCTTCTTCCTGCTCCTTTTTGAACATGAAAGTTATTTGTAGTTGTGGTTGCTCGTTTTCCTTTTGTTTTGCTTTGTTCATTTGTCTCTTTTAATTCTATGTTGTTGTACTTTTTCAACATGTTCAAAATAAAGATTCAATCTATCAATCAAATTGTAATGCATATCTATGAGAAATCTGGAATGTGCTGTGTTACATGCTAACCAATCTCTCGTTGGATGAAGACCATGTAATATGGTGGAGAACTAAGAAATGGCTCTTGCCCTGGGACTGTTTTCTCCAAGTCTGACCTGGTTTTTGCACGCCACGATGATATGTTCAGGTTCTGGCATCACGCTACTCTCCTGTGCTACGAGAGTGTCCCTCTCAGGTCCTGGCAGACGGTAGGAGGTGAAGAGACGATAATACTGCTCCATACACAGACGCGTTCCTGCCAGCTGGCCCCGGGCATAGTCCACAGGCAGGTCACGGCTACACGCAGACATACACAACATTTTCAGGCTTTTTCTCTACACAAGAACTGAAAGTGAAGAATATTCTTTTATGACAATTTGAATTAAATGTTAACTCACTCATCAAGGTGAGTCTTGTACTCCAAAGCTCCAGATATTAAGTGTGCAGCAAATCTAGAAAGAATATCTTTGCTCAGTTTTAATGCTTCACAAAACACACACATTGTACTTGGTCACTCTTTTGCCACCACACTTTTTTTTCTTGATTAATTGTGTAGCTTCATTACACCTAACAACATAAATGCTTCATGTAAATCATGTGGTTAAGGAACCGGTAACAGATCAATACCATGTTAACCAAACCACAGTTTTCCGACCTCGAGGCATTCTGAGCAATGACCCTTTCTGAAAGTGTCCAGCCAAGAGGGAAGTGTTCAAATTTGTATAATCAATGAAATCTGGTAGAAAAGCAATTCTCACAGTTCACTATTATTTGTCAGTCTTTGTGCTGGAATAACCAAAATCACCTACAACTTGTAACACGAGCAATTAGATATTTTTTTTCTTTCAGAGACTGTTTCTACACCAGTGAAGAAAGGATTCTGTCTACTAGTGGATTGCAGAGGCTTCGTCTGTCCCGTTGTATCAAATGATGAGATTTTTTTTGTGGTTCACTCGTCTCAGGTGTGCATACCTTAAAGAGTCAATAGGAGCCATGAAGTTCTGCTGTGGGAAGACCATTGCAGGACTTGAGTTGACAGGTAGAGCAAGTCTGTTGTTCAGGTACATATCATTCAGCCAGTAGTCATAAACCTATGGTGGAAAAACAAAAAGCAAAAACCAAACAGGATTGTAGGTAAAAAAAAAAAAAAAAAAAAAAAGGGACTGGACCATTAAAAGCAGATAAAACAGCATCATGCTTCACAATCTTTCTAAAAGGTTTATCGACATCAGTAATGTCTTCAAGATTTGGTTTAAAACTTTAACATTTTTAAACGTATAAGCATCCAAAACACAGTTTTGTTTCTTAAATACATATATTTCATTTATTAATTAACGTCTTTTTTATTTACCCAGTTTGCCACGTTTTCGCTCCTCTCCGTGAGTTTGCTCTGTAGTAGCTCCCCCACTCCTCCAGGGGCTCCAAACTGCATCACTATGTTTTGCGTCTTGTTGAACTGTTCTTCTGTGAGCAGGTGCTTCATGCACCTCAGGTATCTGTCCAGTGTGTCTTTCAGGTTGGGCACCGGCAGCTTTGGCAGAGCCTGGAGAACATGGCGGGATGAAAAGCTTTCACTTCTCATCACCAGTTTTCCTTTTTCCAAATTCTTGACTAAACATGACGTAAGTCTCCCCATGCAAGGATTGCGCATGCTATTAAGCAAATATTTAAGGAATCGATGAGATTCCAATTAAATTCCAATTAAATTGCCCATGAATTCCAGCGTAATCCTTTGAAAGCCACTTTTATGTCCTGAAATGTTGTTAGACCTTATTTGATTTTGCAACCTTTAATCGTAAAATGTAAATTTATCTGTTGTAGAATTGAGAAAAACATATACGGTGTGCTTATAAGGCAGATGGAAGATGTAATTACATCTCGGCCCCCTGAATCTTCGGAGGCGTCTCGGTCGAAAACTGGCATGTTGGCGGTGTAGACGGGCAATCAAGCAGGTGGAGTCACAAGAGGAACTCTCTGTCCACAAACAAAATCTACAGTCATTATTTAAAGTCGACACTTATTAATATAAATGTCAGTCACAGTGACAATCGGAAACCAACACACTCACACTCAGAAAAATAAAGGTGCCAACTGGAACCAAAAGTGGTTCTTTAGACTGATGCCATAGAAGAACCTTTTTTGGTGCCACAAAGAACCTTTCAAACAATGGTTCTTTAAAGAACCATTTCTTTCAGTGGAAAGTGGAAATGTTTTACCTTTTCCAACAGTCCCAGAATCCAGATCTTCAAAGACCAGCAAGTGCTCAAGACTGTTATCCGCTTCGCTGTCACCGGTCGTGAGAAAGTGTTTTTCCCTTAGAAAGTTCAAGGCACACCGCTCGCGCGATCTGCCTGCGCATGCACATCCCAACGACTGACCCCCTCCATCCGCTCCCGGGAGGTTGCCATAGTACAACGTGTTCTAACGTCTCTCTCTCTCCCTGTCATTCGGCTCAAAAACATTTTTAATAAATTGCTCAGTGATGAACAAGTACTCAGATCATTTACCCAAGCAGTGTGCTTTGCCAAAACTAAGTAAGTGTGTTGATAAGTGTGTTCATTAGGCTTTGGCCCCCACCCCTGCCACCAGTATATTTTTAAGCAAGTATTTCTAGCTTTATTTGAATATTCAGTTTCCTACCATCTGCTCTTAAAGGGTAATCACCAGGTAACCCGCCCTCCACCTTCGCACACACATGCACACAAACAAAACACACAGTATAATTCACACCCTCATTATAGTGAATAAATATTTATGCCATTTTACACCATCAAACTTAGATAGCTAAGGATGAAGAACCTTTTTTTCTTTAAAGAACCATTTGTAATAGCTGAAGAACCAGCTACAAAATAAAAAGGTTCTTTGACGTATGATGGCTCTTTAAAGAACCATGAAGACATCTGAAGAACAATTTAAGAACCATCAGTTTTCATCTGCAGATGAAAAATATTATGATGCACGCAGAAAGTTGATGAAAAATACAAGATCAGACTGTTTCTGTCTGCCAGAAATATACAAATGCGCACTTTCTTCAAGATTATAACATTGAGAAAATTGCCTTACAAAACTGCACATTTGATGAAAACATGTTCCCAGTACTAAGGCGAAACTAACAAGAACAACAAAAAATAGAGTGCAACTGAATTTTTTACTCACCAGCGAGGGAAAAAACACCCTCTCTTCCTGGAGCTCAAGAAGGTAGTTTTAGTTGGTCCATCTTTACTTGAATCCGTTTATAACAGAATTTCTTTAAAATGTCACTGCTTCGATCCTTCATTTTAAGCATCTTTCAATCCCCTACATGGCATGAGCACAACTCCCTGGCTGGCTCAGGAGAGATGCTAAAAGAGGGTACCTCAGCCTCCTGACAGCCAGGCTCCTCCCAGAAGTCCTGCTATTCGCCGGGAAGTTTATTTGGCACTTCACATGCTCACCCCACCTTATTTAGACGCCATCTGAGCTCCTCAGATGCTGAAACACTTTGCAGGAAAACAATTAGGACGCATTTTTTCGTGGATTTTCCCCTCCTTTGGCTTTCAAAATTTACAAACACTACACGCAGAACAGTTTAGGTGCACGACTCCTTTCACCTGACTGCACCTGACCGATTCAGATGACGCCATTTAACGTTATGAGCAGATATTTGTGTGACCAACAAGATGCTTCAATAGACCCTATTATTCATATAAACCATAAAACCCTCTGAAATTATTAATATTTTGAACCAATGACATTTCCCCAGAAATTTTCAGTTACACTTTCACTGTAAAATCAAATGCTTCTCTTTATTTGAAATTCACGGTCAAGGATCAGAGCACCACAAATATGTTGGCCTTAAAAACTTTAATTTCAGATTTTCTTTTTCAAACCAATTTGTTTCCACGGGCAAAACATGTCAGAATCTTTAAATGAGACACTTTCGTGTTTTAACAACACATTTAAATATCATTCTTCAGTTGCGATAACTTTCTAAGTATATATTATCTCCATTTATAGAGGAAAATAACATTTCAGAATAAAAATTACAATTTGTGCCCTAAATAAACCATTTCAGTAAACAATATCATTCGCATGATGATGATTTAATTATGTACATGAATATACATTTATGTACAGTCGCGGATCATCATACAGTGAGGCTATACATTCCTATGCATTCCAGAAAAAAATTAATAAAACGCAAAAGCAGATTTCACCTTTTTCCCCACCTTTCTCAAATGCCGTTTGACATACAATACAGATTACAGATAAAGACGCATTACATTTCTTCTTTTGTTCAAACACATTTGCACAATCCCTGAACACGATATGAGTCAGTTTCCGATACAATGATAAACACTCTTAATGAATATACATTTATCTCAGCAAAATCTTTCACAGGAATCTTACCTTTAAATAAAGAAACGCAAGCGAGTACCTTTCTGCTAAAGCTTTAACCTACTCGATTTGACAAAACCCAGAGAACTTGTCACCAGAAGCGGTAAATAATTGATATTGTTACACAATCATAATAGTGTTATGGAATTGATTGAATCGGACATGATACAGACAACTCTACATTGGCACTTGGATAGTTTAACACCCAGCTAAAGGTCTTTTACGCATACTCTCCCCCAGAGGATTCCTCCTCTGAATAAGAGCGCCGAGCAAAGGTCTCAATGCCATTCTCGTCGATCGTTGTACACAAACCCTTTCTCTTTTTCTCTCGTTGCTCCATCTTAATCGTATCATACAGTCCCGTTGGACCGTCTTCTAGGAGCATGTTTCGCTCGGAGAAAGAAGGCTTCATTTGTGTCACGTTCTTCAGCAGGAGCAGCGCCGGTGCGTAAAGTACGTTGGCGAGCCCCATGCCCAAGTTGAGCTGAACGAAGCCCAGGTCGTGCACTATCTGTCCGGCCACCACGGGCCCCAGGGCATACGCCACGCAGTAGGAGATGTCTGCAATCGCGTACACACTGCCATACACTGACACGTGGCGCACATCCACTAAGAAACCCAAAGTTGGTAGAAGTGCCGTGTCCACGAAGGCGATTCCAAAGCAGATGCCACACAGCGGAATCATCAGCTGTCCAAAGTTTTTACAGGCTGGCACTGTGCACGAGCTTGCGCCTATAAATACCATACCTATAGCCCCGTAAAACCACTGCAGATGGGGGTACTTGGCTGATAATTTCACAGTGAGATACACACCTAGGACATGAGGAAAGAATGCAGGGAACCATGTCATGCCGATCTCCCACTGGCTGGAATGCATGGTGTCCTCCATCCAGTTGGCTATAGTGGGCTCGAGGAAAGCGAGGGGGATGTTACAAACGATCAGAGCACCGGCCACAACAGCTATGTAAGGATCAATCATGAGTTTGTATATGGGGGTACCAACTGGCATGTTTTCTCTCTCACGATTAGAGAAGGGCTTCAGCACAGTCAGACATAATATGCCATCAATGAGACAGATGCAGGCCAGAATCACGAAGGGCACCGACTTCCCTGCGAATTCATAGAGGACCCCTCCAAACGGGGGCGCCACAAGACTCCCAAAAGAGATGAAAGCCAAGGCAATGCCCAGCGCTTTGCTCCTTTCTGTCTCCTCTGTGTACCTGTCTGCGATCAGAGCGATCCCGGATGTGTCGGCGAAAGCAGAGCCTAGGCCTTGCATGCTGCGCGCCAGGAAGAGAGTCGCGTAGTTTTCAGCAAAGGCAAAAATAACAGTGGAGAGAAACATGACATTTAGTCCGATGAAGAGCGGGATATCATACCCGACCCTGTCTATAAACGTGCCGCTTAGCGGGTTGACCAGGAGCTGCAGGATGGCCTTAGAGGCAAAAAGAACGCCTATCTGCAGATCGAAGTTCCCCTTGGTGATTTTGTGGGTGCTATTAGTGGAGTTGGTTGCAACAGCTTGGCTTTGATCCGCTGCATTCTGTAGCTCTTCAAGGTAATCGGGTATAATTGGCACAATTACCATGTACAGCATGTTGTCTAATAAAAGTGCTATGCAGACTATTACTAGAATAATCCGTTTCTGTCGTTCTGGGTCTTGCATTACATTGCCCAGTTGTTTAGTTCTTTCACCCATCTGGGACAATTTGGAGGCGGCAGACTGTGCCATATTAGCGCCCCGGCCCTCTGTGGTCACCTCCGGCTCCATGATTTTATCCTTTTCTGACTCAAGTCTTGACTTTTGAAAAAGAAATGCTGCTTCCTCAGTTTGCTTTTCACAGAATTACGCACACTTGGCACATGTGTGTATGTTCTTTTAAAAATGGTGTTTTCTTTTCCGGCACTCCAATTAACTAAGTAACTTTTCTCTGCTTTACCTCTTCTCTGTCGCTTGCGCTGTTCGTCATCGCACACGCGTTTCCACTTGTGTGACTTGCACTCGTTTTATCCCCGCCGTCCTTAGTTGCTTCATTGTCTCATATCCCGTCATTCAGGTGACGCGCTTGCCCCGGGCAGCACTCCCAGATTGGGGATTCACCCACTCCTCACAGTGCCGGCTCCATCAGTGCTCTGGCTGTTTCAGGTCCGTTTGCTGCGCCCCTCCGGCACCCAGACACTCCCAGCTGTCTCCGGTCACCTGTAACGCTGTGAGCTAAGTCATCATTTCGCATCAGGCAAGATGTTTTTTGTCGGCGGAGGAAGGAGTACACACTGCACTTTGTTGGCTCCCATAGGTATCCCCCTCCCACCTTCGCCAATGGCTGTGACGCACAGTCCTGCTGCTCTCCAGCAGATCTTTTATGCTAATTAAACATAAAATCCCGAGTGCGCACTGCTGTCCACTGAGTTGCTTGAAAGGCTCAGTTTAACCTTCTCAATGTTAAACAGTTTTTACCAGATTTTCAGCGGTTATAATTGATTCAAAGCTAAAAGTAGAATACTTTTCTAATCGGACATACAGAGGAGCACATATTCAGTTCTCTGGTTGATTCTGAATTCAGTAACGCAAGGAATGCATTTGCGATCACGAGCAGCAGTACCCATACAAGGAAAGAAACATGCAGAATTGTAGTTTTTAAAATGACCCCCGCCCACCCTCCATTCAGCACCACAATCAAGTGGACAGCTCCACAGAACACGACACTAAAACAATGCGTTTTAACAGTTAAACAATGCGCTTTTGTTAACCACTGCTATAACCCAGTAGTTTATATATATATAGTTAACTATATATATATAGCTAACTTCATGACTGTGCATATATATATATATATATATATATATATATATATATATATATATATATATATATATATATATATATATATATATATATATGTGTGTGTGTGTGTGTGTGTGTGTGTGTGTGTGTGTGTGTGTGTGTGTGGGGAGAGAGAGAGAGAGAGAGTCGCAAACTTTAAAAAACATCAGTAAAACCCCAGTACGTCATGAAACGACAGAAAACAGAAAAGCTGAATAAAATGAGTGAACTGACTTTTTAAAAGTAGATACTGCCATCCAGTGGTGAGGCTGAAATAAACAGTAACCGCAGGACTTTTCAGTGACAGCAATTTTTTCTAATAAAGAGAGAAAAACAATTCAGTTTCAACAGATGTCTACCCTTCAGAGAATTTTCATGAATCAGTTATCGGAGTCACATGTCGTTTTGTTTTGTCATGATACACAATTTCATTATTATTAATACTTTTATTATTATACTTTCTAAGAAACTGAAAGCAGGTACAATGGGATTTAAAGAAGTAGAAGTAGATTCAAACTCATTTCCGTTTTTGTTTTGTTTTTTTCACTCAATGAGAGGCAAATACTGTGTTCATGTGTTCGCGTGTAAAATACAACTTGATTTGTCAGCTTTTGTAGTAAGCTACAGACCTGGGATATGAGACAGAGTTGTGCCGACATCTAGTGGAGGAAGATTGAATTGATGAAAAACAAAAACCTGAGATGTGAATTTTGACCAACCTATAACTGCACAGCAAAATCAGTTTTTGTGTTTGTTTTTTAATGATTATGCTACATTATGGTTTGATTGTGAGTTATATTTATATAATCAATGAGGATCGTCTAGCTAGATTGTGTTTTGATAAGTTTATCAATCAGTTATTACTTATTAGTATCTTTACTGTGATTACTGTGTTTTGCCCTTTGTGCATTTGTTCAGCCGGTAGATGTCCTCATATCCCCGCAGCGCTGCTATTATTATTTCAATGTTTTCTCTCATTCCTGCTCTTTATAATTTTCATCATAAACTCATATTTCACTATGTGCACTATGTTTTTACATTTTCAAAAGTCTTTATGACATTAAGCGCCAGACGCACAGGAAAAACACAGTAAACCTAAAAAGTCAGAAAAAAGTAGAAGCCACCAACACTCTTGTCCTCTCTTTAAACAACTTTGAAATGAAACAAAATAGAAAGCATGCAGACTAAATGTGGTGGATTCATGAGCCTTGAAAGAATTAAACGAATCGTCGTGTGTGATAGTAAAAAAACCCTTCAAAGATTCTTGATGTTAACATCTGTAAGAAGAAAGAAATCTTTTGTTCTTGATGAAGTTTAGCTGCCAGTTGATACGTGTTCCCTAATTTTCTGTTGTTATAAAAAGACCCAAAAGACCTCAAAGACCTAATTTTTTATGACTAATGTAGGGCAACGGTGTAAAATCTAAACACTTGTGAGACCGTCAGACATAAAGGAAACAATGAGTATGATCAAGTATTCTAAGCTGAAGTTAGAATAAATTTAGCTTTAATTTACACTCTACTTGATCCCTCTTTGAATTAAATCCCGTTGTTTTCCCCGAGCGATTTGACGTAGGCATGTTAAATCCGACTAATAATTGTTACAAATCTGACAAAAAGGCAGCTCAAAATTAGTTTTATTTTTAGACCACATGTTATGTCACATTAATGAGAGAACAGCCTCGATAATCACATTTATTTCCCTCGGTAAACATACTGTAGCGGAAAAGCTTATGCACAGTCATGAAGGCCAAACTGCGAGTTGGCTTTTGGTTTTCCCAAGGGGCTCTTGACCTTGACGTCCTCTTGCTCACTCCGTCTGTTAGCATTCACGCATAAACAGAAACATATGAAGACACAGTTACACACAGAAGTGGCAGATAAATAAACACAAACCGTTTATACAGATTTCAAACTTAGTTAACTGTGTTTACTTATTTTGTCAATCACCCCCATCTTTATCTGTTTTAAGTGCAATGTCCTCTCAGGGCCAGCACAGACCTCATAACTGGATTGGCTGTGTTAGGGGATCAACATTTTCCTTTTTTTTTTTTGCTGTTTTCCCAGTGACTCTGCTCTGATCTGATTTGCTCAGGAGATTCAAGATCACCATGTAATCTCGAGCAGTTATCAAAGCATTAATTTCTAGCAGCCACACAAAATCCAAAGCTACTGAGGCCAAATGCACACATTATGAAAGGTCAAAAATAACCCCTGTGGAGCTAAATGGTTATCCATTTTGATATGGGCGGGGCGGCATCGTGGTGGGGGGCGGCATCACGGGCATCGACAAAAAACAAACAAACAAAAATGCTCGTACTCGTGCTGCCCCGACGTCATGCCAGCGCATAGTGGGAATGGCATAGGCACGATCAAAACAGGCTAGGACCGCCACTGATGGTTATAATATTAGTTTCTTTTTAATAGACTGAAACTGAAATCAGCAAATGCTAAATGCAAAGTTTCATTTGTATTTAAAGCAGGGTATACTACTTTCAGTGATATAGAGTAGCCTTTCTTTGGGGGTGCTAAAACCTCCTTCAGTCCATGCAGATATCCAAAGAGATTCATGCTAGGCTAATTGGTGATTCTGTGTGTGAATGGATTGTTTCTGTGATAGACTGGGAACCTGTGCAGTGTGTCCACCTTCTTGCCCAGTGTCAACTGCGATGGCGTCCAGGCCCTGTGTGGTTAGAAAAACTGATGGCTGGATGTTGTGCATAAACTGGCCTGCTGCTTTAGGCCAAAATTAATGTTTATGTGTAAAATACAACTGAGGTCAAATTAATAGTAAGAGCTGTTGGTCTATGTAGTAGAGTGTGATTCATCTATGTGGCTGCTGTAGAAGACACTGTGCACCAATGAAGAGTGAGAACTTTAAAAAAAAGAAATTAAGTATACAACAGTGATTCCAAAATAAGTTGGGTCACTGTGCAAAATGTATATAAAAAATGCAAATCTAATAAACCACACTTCACAATAGAACATAAAAAAACATATAAAATATTTAAACTAAGACGTTTTATTATTTCATGTATAGTAAATAACTGATTTTCAATTTGGTTACAGCAACATGTGTCAAAAAGATTTTAAAAAAGAGCATCTTAGAGAGGTACAGTTTCTTAGAAGTAAAGATGGGTGAAAGTTCATCAATCTGCAAAAAACTGTGTAACACTTTCAGAATTATTTTCTTCAATATAAAAATGTGTTTTTGTCATCTACCGCACACAACATCAGAAGATTTAAAGAATCTGGAGAAATCTCTGTGTGCAAGTGACTAGGCCGAAACTCAAAATTGGATGCCTGTGTGATATCTGGGCTCTCTGGTCCCACTGAATTAAAAACTGCCCTGTTTCTGTTACAGAAATCACTGTGTGAGTTCAAGAACACTTCCAGAAAACACTGTCTGTGAACACCGTGCCATCCGAAAATACAGGCTAAAACTCCAGCATACAAAAAAGAAGCAGTCTGTTATTAAGGTGAAAAAAAAAAATTTAAACCTACATGGCCTTGTGTGAAAAAGTGATTTCACTAAACCTAATAACTGGTTGGGCCACTCTTAGCAGCAATTTTAAGTACCTTCATTTAGAAGCTGCTTTTTGTCTTTACTTGTTTTTTCTTTGTCTAATATTTGAATCTGTTTGATAAACTTAAATATTTAATATGTCGTGTAAATGTAAATCATGTGAAGTATGAAGTGGCCTCAGACCGGTACATCCTATTCTGGTCAAAGTGTGTGGTTTAATGATTTAAAATAGTGATTTCTAAAGAGCAGTGATGCACAGCCCCTCTTTAATCCAGATTATAGTGAAACACTAATCCTGTAAAAATGTGGTTTCTTCAAAACAAATATGTTTTTGCTAATATGTAATGTGCTATGTGTACATTGTTATTGGTAAGATGAATGTGAATATAGTGTTCACATGTCCATTCATTTTCTGTAAATCACACTGTGTACAAATAGTGGGATTTCTAAAATTCAATGAACTGATTGGAGGAGCAGCTGTGTTCAGCATTACCATTGATTGTCCTGTGGCTGCTCAACAAGAGCATTTGTGCTGCTGTGTATTGTGTGTGTGCGTGTGCAGTCTCATGTTGTCAGGGTTATATAATCGGCTCCACATCTGACAGTCAAGATCACTGACAGTCAAGAGAGTTTGGTCGACCTGAGGCAGCCGACTGATGTTTTATCTTGTGTTTGTGCTCGGCTGGCCTGGGGTCAGTCATGAGGAGCCGAAATCCCTCTCTGGTTCTATTAAAAAGGGTGGCAGAGGAATTAGCACCCCAGGTTGGGTCTCTCTTTTCATTCCTCCTCACCAAAGGATTTAAAATAAGACCAACTGGGCCTGTTGCACGTTTTTACTTTATTAATATTTTGAATTAAACCTGCTGAAATGTATAATTTATTCATTTATATAACAAACATTATTAAACACTTATTTTTATTTTTATACACATTTTCAATAATGGGCAGACCAATCTGAATGTGGGACATTGTCACACATGCAGCAATTACTACCTGTATGTTTTTCAAAAAGATTGATTATAAATTCATTATAAATTATCGTTATGAATGATTTTAGATATTTTTGTTTTTCCAATATGCTATGTTACAGTAATCACCGTCATCCAAAGCCATGTAATAACACACCTCTGCCTCTGTTGCACTCGCTCGGTTTCCTGTATAGTTCTCTTTACAGCGCTTTGATCTTTGTGAAATCATTGTTAAGCAAAGCATTGTCTATAAAAAATAAGAAGCTGTGCTCGAATCTGCTTTAAGGTTCAATGTAACTCAGCTGTTTGACTATTAGCAATTTCCTGGTAGCCACATTAGCTGTCTATTATTAAGGTAGGAGGTAGAAGCCAATGATAAAAGGCTAGCATAAACATATTAATATTATATTAATAGAAAGTATTACCCATTATCAAGCTAATTTACTTTTTTTTGTTAGCAATTTGTCAGTTTGTAGGTCCAGCTTTATAAAGACGTACTGATGTAAGATTTAAGACTGACTAAGACTGTGTATGAAATAGAGCTAGGTCTCCTTTTGGTTTGTGAAGTCCCATTTTGAAATCTGATATTTTGCATTTGGGTTTTTGAGATAAAGTAGTAAACATATTTAGACGGGAAGGTGGAGTGCTGTATTTTCATATACCTTGCAAATCTAGTGAGCATGATTGTGTATCACACAGAAGGATACTTGGTAATTAGGGCAAAGTCACATATAAATAAAATACTGGAATTAACTGACTAATTTGTAAATGCTGAGGTTTTTATAATATCAACAAAAAATAATTAATCAAAAACTGTAGACATTAACCACCTTCTTTTTTAAAAAACAGTCTGTGCTTGAGGCTACAGGATCCATTCAAACAATATAGTTAATACAAATCACATGCTACCTAGACTTGTTTTGGGGGCCTCAGACACACACACACACACACACACACACACACACACACACACACACACACACACACACACACACACACACACACACACACACTTGCAATCGTATTCCTTCCAATCTTCCACATTATTTTTTTATAACACTGATTCATGACTTCTTTCTTTCTCGAACAGTCCAGACTCTCCTTGCGCCCCCCCCCCACCTTTTCTCCAGCACTTGTAGTCATCTTCCTGTGTAATCCTCTCAAAAAACCCATATGAAAACTTCATTGGTTGACCAGACATAATCCTCAGTGAACTCTAAGTACCTGAATATTTTTGATTGTAAGAGAAGGAAAGCCGATGGAAAAAAAAGCTACCCGTGCTCTTGTCACAGGCTGGGTCTCCGACCCAGCACTCTGAGTTTTCTTTGTATTTGTCTCATTTTGTTATGTGATCAGTTTTGTGTTATTTCCTATTTTCCTTTAGTTTAGGCAGTTATTGTTCTTGGTTTTCTATGTTTTTGGGGTTTTGTAATTATTCATCACGTATTAGGTCTGTTAAGTTGTGTTGTCATGTTTTAGTATTTCCTGTTTTATTCTGGCAATGTCATGTGTTCTTTGTTTATTGTATTTAGCTTTCCTCTCCTGGTCCTGTCATTAGGTTTATGTCTGTCAGCTGTTTTCCCCCATGTGTCGCCACTTCCCCTGATCACCTCATGTCTGTATTTAAGCCTTTTGTTTTCTCCATGCCATTGTCGGTTCGTCTGTTTACATCACCGCAGTCATAGTTATAGTTTTTTGGTCTTAGTACCTTTAGTGTTTTGTTTCTTAGTGTCTTGCCAGTTTAGTGTTTTTTGTTTCTTAGTGTTTTTGCCAGCTTAGTGTTTTGTTTCTTAGTGTTTTGCCTGTTTGTTTTGGTCTCTTGGTTTATTTCCTGCCGGCATCGCAATAAAGCTTCACCTTCTGTTAAAACCTTACTACTCCTCATCGTCATCTGCTTTTGGGTCCTGTTTCCACACACACACCGGCGCACCCCGCCGTGACAGCTCTGCTGCCAGACATTTGGATTCAGAGTATAACATAATCCAGCAGCTATTTGAAGTAAATCTTTGGCCAGTGTGGCTTAAATAATTAATCTGCAGACATAATATATGACGACACTTCATGATTAGCTATTAATAAACCCTTTAACGAGATTTTATCTCTATCCTTAAGTGTTTCACAGCAATTCTTCATAGTCAGGGATAACATACTGCACAGAAACAAGTATTTTCTTATTTTTTTTCTTGTTTAATATTTTATTATCTAGAAAATATAAGCTTCCTGTACTTTTCATTTTACTTAAAATTGCTGAGTTGAAGATGTTCCACTATTTTGATTCCTGGAGAAATTATGGCGATACCAGATAGGAGCTGAAATGATAAGCGCTGGGTTACTACTATTTTACTCTGGTGGTGAACTGACTTTCTAATTATTTATTGCATAATGCTCTTTGAAACAACAGATCCTTTCATGTTGGCAGTTAATAACGGCCTGCAGCGGTTCAGGAAGTGGGGTCAGAATAACCCTTCCTACCAGATGACAGCTCCATATGCCCACCAGTGTCCGGGCACTTCAATGTACATGTCATTAAGGCTCTGGTGGTTATTTTATGTTGATAATTACTAAAATAATCTCTAGAGGACTCTTGCATCTAGCAGAAATAGTCCTTTTTTTCAAGTACAGATCAAGGAACCATAAATGTCCAATTTCTAATGGAAAATGGTTGACTTACCTGCAATAAATGAGAAAGTTGCTGATGACACATGTGTCAGCAGTTCTTAATTATGCAACAACACACTCAACTGACAGACTGTCATCAGTTAATCTGCTTAAAAACACCAACTGGGGGCTTCTACTGTATGTTACATCCACTGAGTGTTAGGTCCACAATGCTGGTTGAATGAATACTACAGTGTAATCACCCTGACACACATCCGGTGGAGGAAGAAATACCCAGAGCTAAACTCAAGTACAAATAGCGATACTGAAGAGTAGAAATACACGCAACAATACATACTGTATACATCAGATCTTTATACAGTTAGATCTTGATGCTTATTTTTGATAATGGTGAATTTTATTTGATAGTTTACCTCCTGTACACAACTACAGTGGATTTTAAAGCAAACAATCAAGATGTGATTGACCTGCAGTGTTTCAATATTAATTCAAGCTTTTCAGAAAAATTTGGAATTAGTGTTTTTTAGGAATTACAACCCCCTTTACACATCATTCCATATTTTCAGAGGGTCAAAAGTAATTGGATAATTCATGGACAAGCAGTTTCATGACCAGGCAAATCCTTTTTCCTTGTTTAGCTGATTCCAAGTGTTGAACTTGCTCTGTGCATCTTTTCATTTGAATTCTCAAGTTAAGATTCAAGAGAAAGAGGTTTCCAGCACTGCACACATAGCTGCTATTTAAACCTCACAAGGACTGTCAGTCATTAATGGTAATTTACATTTGTTAGATAAGCATCATAATCTTTTTTACATGAATAAAACGATAAGAAAAGACAAGAGAGTTTATCTATCTGCAATTCTTTATTATTTGATTATTGAATGGATATTGAGTGCATGTTGTCACTGTTTTAGATTAATCAGGATGACTGCAAATTATAAACATTACATCAGCCACACAAAAACAATGTTTTCCAGTATTTATAGGATTTTATAGGGACCGGTCATTATACAAAATCTACTGTATACATTGTAGAGTAGAATTGTTGTCTTTCAAATTCCACCAACTAATATTTAAGATTTGAAAGGACTTCATTTATTTCATTCATTGCATTTTCCCAGGAAAGTCTCTTGGAGGCATTTCTAAACACCTGCCAGTCCACAGTAATCAGTTCAATTAGTTGTACATAACGATAAGTTATTCGAATGTGTCACCGCTTTGCCAAGTACTGGTAAAAAATCCAAACTGTCACCCTCAGATGAGAGCAAACTGAGGGTACCAACAAGAATAAAGCCCTTGCTCCAAACTCAACACCTTCGATCTTGACTAAAATTTGGATCTGCCCAATTAATACGTCAAATGACTTCAGGAGAAAAGTTTAATTGTATGGTCAGACGAGACAAAGATTGAGCTATTTTGGCACAGTCACAAATACACATCAAAACTGATTTTGGAATCAATAAATTAGGCTAACAATAAACTTCTGAAACAGCCTTCCCAAAGCCCTGACCTCAACCCTACTGAACATTTGTGGACTGTGCATAAAATCCATTCGTGCCAGGAACCCAACTAATTAAAATGAACTCTACCAATTCTGCCAAGAAGAGTGATCAAATATTAAACCACAATTATACAGAAGCTTGTTTATGGCTGCTAAAAGCATCTGGTTGAGGTGCAACTTGCTAAAGGACCAAATAGTAGTCGGGGTGTGTGTATGCGGATTGGAGAAAAATAAAAGTACTTTGAAACGTGGGCACCAAATTCTTGTTTTCTGACTCCAATGACTCCATCTGGGAAAATGAACAGTTCTAAGAAATAATTAAAAGCCCAGAATTATCATGGCATTCATGTCCATGATGAGTGTGAATGATTTGTGACCACAAATGTATTTTATGTTGTAACATAAAACAGAAAAATGATTTGTTAAAGTAGTCCTCATCTTTAAAAACATATCCTTTTTAAAACAACTTTTATATTAAATTCTGAAGCACTCTGCTGTTTTCCAAAAGTTTTCCAAAATGTAGTTTTGCTGTTTAGCAAAACTACATTTTAGCATTTCATATTACGAGTATCAACAGTTGGTAAAAGAAAACCATAAGAATGTGGTACGTGGTTTCTGAAACCTACTTAAAAAAAATAGTCATTTTATAATAACCAGTATGGTACTGTGTATTGTTCAATGTTGTGCTTAAACAATGGTGTATTTTACATAAACATCAAAGTAAAAACAAATTTCATGATATGCAGAAGTCAAATGGATGAAGTGAAATGTTCCTTGAACATTAATTCATAGAGCACTCTGGACCAGACATGAATTCGCCTCAGTAAATAACACTGATTTATTCAGTTCTTGGTGATATTGTATTGTTATAGCAAACTTTAGATGCTGGCGTGGAGGAAAGAAGCATGTTTAGTCGATCTACAGGCAGAGTGTTGTGGGGGCTGTGAATTCAAGAATGGTCCTCTTTTTTTAGAGGATTAATGCACTTCCATCCTGGTGAGAGAGATCACTCACAACCCTGCAACACATGATGGGATATCAGTGGCCTGAATGCGCTTTCATATTTCATTAACAGGCACCATAAAGATTAAGAAACTGAATGTCAGACTGTGATGTCTCTTTTTTAGCTGAATTAATCTATTTAAGAGCCTTTCATCTTCAACCAGATAGCAAAATAGGCAACTAGTAAGGAGAAAATGCTCTGATTGCTGTCTGCAAGGACATTTGCACTATAAGCAAAGTGAAAAATGATTAAAATATCCCAGGCTGCTGTAGCAGAGTCTGTAAAAGAATAAATAGTCATATTTGCTCTGTGCATCACTTGCTCTGCAGGAGTGTTTGCATTAAAACTAACTGGATTAACATGAATGGATGGATATGTTTAATTCTGAACTCAAAATTAAAACAAATCACATTTGAATTGAGTGACAGAGAAATTCATGTGGTTACAGAAGTAGCCAAGCCCAAAGTTTCTGCTGTTGTGTATGGAACTGTATATTATTAAACAGCACAATAAACTATTGCTGATCTCCCAAAGTCCATTAGGAGGTACTTGTTATTTCATATGTTTATTTTGTAATGTGACAATCATTTTAGAAATACAACTGCAGACACAACGGGGAGCAGAACAGGTGCAATGGCTACCACTGCTCAAGACACACAAAATGCACAGACACTCACAAACATCTATGTACCTGCGAGAAACCACAAGGACAGAATGCATGTAATTATTGCATGCTCAGTTTATTTGGACTTGTTCTCAATTTGAGGCACATCAATCTTTTCCCCGGTGATTAACTGCCAAATGCCGCCTCTGTAGTTCTCATTTCCCAGTGCGTACAGGAGGGCATTGAAGGTGGGAGTAGTCTTAGCCAGGATAGGCGCGATCTGCAGAGACAGGACCCAAATATTATGGTCAATTAGATTTGTGTTGTTTATTCATGTTTTGGACTCTACATGGCGCTTTGCATGTCTTCTGTAACAAAGGGCAGAATTCTTTAAATTCAAGGAACAAATGGTTTATATTAAATATGTACATTTGAACTACATGCAAAAACAAGCAGCTAAGCTAAGCTGTATTTCTTTAATGCATTACTAAGTGGAGTCAGAAAAACTTTGTGCCAAAGTATGTAATGATAGTTGTTACCATTCTGAGCTTAGGTGAGACAAGGTTTGCATTCTCCACAGCAGCATAGAAAGCCAGGATCCCATAGGGCCCCCAGCAGAACAGCATAGTCTTCAGAGGAGTGTTGGGGTTGAACTGTGGAGGGGAAACAATAGGTAGTGGAGGGAGGATTAATGTGCAAAGGAATGAAAAGTGGGAAAAAGAGAGGATAAGAACAAAAATGATTAGCAAACCACAAAGAGTGAAGGTGAGAAAAAGGCTTTGTGTCATGAGGTTGTCTGCTTGGAGGCAAGTCACATGCCCTGGTGAAAACGAGTTTGTGCTAAGATCATCAATGCTAAGCTACAAAACAAAAACACTGAGTGGGTGAATGAGAGGGCAGGTCTGTGTAATCCAAGGCTGAAAGCAGACATTATTCAGTTCACACATACAAAGCAGCACTGACAAATTTACATATAGTTTTCACAATTCCTACCTATAAGTAGCTTTAGTTTTCTTAACATCGTTTCACTGACACTATATTACCTTAAAAAAAAAGATTTTTGACCTCACAGAACTGAACACTTTTGCTTACTGTGCATACAAATGTCTATTTGTCACTTTTTGGTCATTTAATTGTATAGTAACTTTTTGGGTTACTGTGTGCACAGATTGAGTTTAGATTTACTCTGTTCACAGAGCTCCACAAATGTATGCTACACATAAGAAATGATGAAAAACCGGGGTTTATGTTTGATTTAAAAGTGGGATGAAAAACATATGATTTCATTGTGAAGCACTTTGTGATATTTATCTTGAAGGATGTTTTATAAATAAATATTTACTTACTTATTTAATAGGCTATTATTACACACTCAGTTTGTACTGCCTGGGAAACAGACCGTCCATAGGGAAACCAGACAGTGAGTCCTTAAAGACCCATTGTAAAAGGAAAGTCCGAACACTTTTTTTCTAAAAAATTTAATTTGATAGCTGGGGTCGAGATAAAAAAAAAAAGTGTTAAATTTCAGTAAAACACATTTCTGTATGCACCAAAGCAGCTTTAAAAAATTCTCCATAATGATTTCACACATTTCAAGCAGCACCCAACTAACTGGGCTACCATCACAACCAGCTGCCTCTTATAAAGACATATAAGTTCTTGTTTTGCTCCTGATTTGTGATATAGTAATCTTTTGAAAACAGGTGCCAAGCAATCAGAGTACATTAGTGATTTTCAAATATTTTGTGGGCTTTCATTTTTTGTATGAAAGCAGGTTTAAACTTTAGGCTCTATGAGGACGATGTTGGCAGTGCAATCTAGGTGAACTGCTACCAATTTGGTAGAATTGAATGAACTGACTTTCAAATGGGAACATTACATTAGCTAAACCTCTATAAACAATTTGTTTTTGAGGCCATTTTATCAAATGTGTGTTTGTGAAAGACCGTCCTACACTGAGTGTTAATGTTATCTCAGTAAAATGAGCTTGCTTCTAGGTTCATGAGGTAAATAAAATAGTTTTGTTTATAGAGGATTGTTTAATTTATCCCCAGAGAAAGATGAAGACTCCAAAATGCTCGAAATAAAGAAGTGATAACAATCAGACCAAGTCAGACAAGAATAGACAAAATTCTCTGTGTTTAATGATACTTTATCAAAATAAAGCCATATGCACTGTAGTGCTTTTGCTGGACATTAGCCTGATTTAAGCTTATAAAAATCCCATCCGTCCATCTATTTTCTGTATCACCCCTGACAGTGGGTGAGACACAGAATACACACTAGGCAGGCTGCCAGACAAATTACAGGGCTAACACAGAGCCAGCCATTCATGCTCACATCCACACCTACATCAAATTTAGACTCACCAATTAACTTAACATTCGTCTCTTTGGCCCATGGGAGGAAATCAGAGTACCCAGAGAGAACCCACAAAAGCACAGGGAGAACATGTAAACACTGCACAGTACCACAAAGTCTCTATTATTAAAGCTAAAAAGACGGAAAAAATATTGCTGACTTAAACAGGCTGTACTTTAAATAACAGCAAATATACTAAGCTTACAAAAAACTAAATAAAATTGTCCCAACAGCTATAATGGAACTATAGCTAAGAAACTGTGATCTGTCTGAGCTGTGGAAGAGTACACAAAGTCACTGTCTGTTAAATCCTGATCAGGCACTTACTGCTGTTGTGCCTGGCAGATAAATCTGTGGCTCACAAACTACTGTTTTCTGTCTTTTTCTAATACAAACAAACCAAAAGAAAAAAAAAACCTCAATGACATACAAGTCCACTTAAAGTCAAAATGTCCAAGTGTTCTAGCACCATGGTGAATCTGTGTGGTGCTGAGACTGTGAAAAGAATCTCCGAACTCCATCCACATATATCGGGGATTCCCTACATACTTATATTTAATCATCTGTAAGTAGCTGAAAAGAAACACTGACATTTGCTTATGCTTGAACCTTTCCAGAAGGGATAATGATCAGCTCTGTAAAACTGATTACACATTTACAAGATGGAGTTTTCTTTTAGATAACCCCAAATTATTTGTGACCATTTTCTCTCCTTAATTTAGGTTGTGTCACATTCCTAGGCGTTGTTCTGCTTCCAAGTTTTAATGCAGACTTTCCCCCTTTTCTAATAATTTGACTGTAAACTGTTTGATTATTACATAATTACTGTTCTCTGGTAGAAATGGACCGATCCAAATATTAGTATCGGTATTGGTCAGATACTGACGTAAATTGGATCGGATATCGGAGAGAAATAAAAAATGTAATCGATCCATTAAATATAAAAAAAAGCACCTCACAAAACTTGCAACAAGGCATAACTTGGATCATTAACCGTGGCAGCAGTATGCCTCAGGTGATAGAGCGGCTGTGTGTATAGCCTACCAATCTGGCATTTCATCTCCGAGGAAGTTATCCCAGAGAGAAGTAAAGCAAGTGTGTAAGTTCATCTCTGAATGTTTGTAAAGCATTCCCGCGTTAAGCTTTACAGCCGATATATGGAGCGACTGTCTCTTCTCTCTCCCTCCCTCTCCTGCTGCTACTTCAATCATGAAATCATGAAACTGATCAATGATCAGCTGATCGGCTTTTCTGTCGCGAGTCCATCTCTCTTGCTTGTCTATCGCTCACTTCGCGCCAGAAAGAGGAAACCAGCGGCTGAACAACAGCAGCACGTTTAAGCTTGATAAGCTGTTGTTAGAATTTATTTAATATTACTTTCTACACCAGGATCGTTTTCTACTTAGCTGACGGCTGGTAACTGTGCAGGGGCGGATCTAGCAAAGTTTAGCCAGGGGGGCCGATAGGGCATGAACAGGGAAAGGGGGCACAAAGACATACTTTTCTTTCTTATTCTCATTTAAAATGTCCAGCTTTTAATAAATAATTATCTGAATCTTACAACCAAAGTTTTAATCTGATGTAAAATTTATAGAAGTCCATTACTGTACATAGTAACTATTAAGTCTAATATACCCTAGTAAGCTATAGTACTTTTTCCTTTGGGAAGGTACCATCTGTGCAGTCTGCAGTTCTGTTGAAGAAAGATGTTGAATCTATTTAATTATTCTTGAAAAATAATTGATTTCTGTGCATTTTTTCCCCACACTGCATCAAATTAAAGTTGATTACATCAATTAAGCATCATGAGGTGGAGGGTGGGTGGTTCCCTATTTTTATTTATTTTTTTGCTGGGAGTTTTAGAGCCCTATTAGTTAGGTTGCTTACTCTTTAAAATACCAGAATAGGAAGGATGGAGTAGGTTTAAGTTTATTAGATTGATCAGTATTGCTGAACTATGAAATATTTTGGGTGTAGTGTATTTTTTGCATACAGGTATAACAGAATAGCTTTAGTTTTTGTTTGTTTTTAAACTTGAGTACGAACTTATACAAAAAGCAGCAAGATATTTAAAAAAACAGTTTTATTGATTAAAAAACACACTATATCAGATTCATATCGGTATCAGCAGATATCCAAATTTATGATATCGGTATTGGACATGAAAAAGTGGTATCGTGCCATCTCTATTCTCTGGTGGAGTACTAGGTGTATCTACTGGGCAGTTTGTGTTTGTAATCAAAGTGTCCCTCCAGCCAGCTCGGATGACTGTAAGTAATGAGCTTATGCAACACAAAGCGGGTCACCTGATTCAACCCCTCCAGAACTCCCCTAATGAACATTGTTCTTCTCACTGCACACCAGTACCCACATTCCCAGCTAAAGCCACTGATCTTCACCCTGTGGTAATGACCTACATATATCCCAGCGTAAATGCTCTTCATTCACACACTGTTTTGTGTCTCTGAATAAAGGCCACATGAGGCTATTGTGCTTATGCTAGGTTGAGGAGAATCCCTCTGATTTCTTTCAGTGGGCAACTTCAAAGCATAGAGAGCCTTTACAAGGACTACATATTTTAGAGGATTTATGCATCTGTTCTTATAAATGTCAGATTCTTTGATTTTGGAGTAATTCCCAAAATTCAGTTAAACTTGTTTGGATTTGTTCTGTATGCGTTTCTTGCTACTCCTAAGTGAATCTGGATATCAGTGCAATCTACAACACCTTTTTCCCCAGCAAAAGACATCTTCTTCTAATCTTATGTTGCTAAAGTTTGTGCATAATTTAATTTACTGAACTTACTCTGGGGTTTCCTGTCTTCTTGAATTTCTGTGCAATGGATTGGTAAGAAGACATGACGACAAACACCTGGATACCCATGTTGAAGATGCTCATTGGAACCAAGTAGGACACGTAGTTTCTATGGACAGAGACACACACAGCAGGTTAAAAAAAGTGAAAATAACATATATTTATCTTGCAAGCACTGTGCAGAAATTATGTTTGTATATGGTACCTGTCTCCCTTGCTGTAGTCCAGTGTGCAGCAAGTCCTGAGGGGCTCGTAGTCGTACTCTCCCCAGCCAATGAGGGGCATGGCGGACCAGAAGGCAGTGAACAGCCACACAAACACAGCCAGAGTGATGGCACTGCTCCACTGCAGCTTTGTCCCTGGGAAGAACAATATTCTTTATGACTAGTCTAAACACCAGCAACACAATGAATGCATACTCAAGTAGGCTACTGATTTTGTTTCTGTTTTAAATGTCACACTGCTGCTAAGAAACAAATGTGCATTCTTAGCTAAACTAATATCTTAACTAGAGCTGCTTGTTTGCAACAGTTATAACAGAGTTAACAACAGTGTAATAAACCCTGCACTAACCAAGGGACATTTGAGTTGAGTCATTTCCTCTTGCCCATGTACCCTGGTAATGATGTTTAAAAATAAGGTGTAGGACTTATTGTTAACACTCAAGCCTTCCAGGTTGCAGTTTTAGTACAGAGGTGTCAGCCTGTGTTATAGCAACTGTTCAGGTTGCTATTTATTTGCATATTGTCTCATTATTTTGTCTGTAGAAAATTTAAAGACAGCAGTGTACTTGGCTGATTTATGTGCACATTTGTGCAACATAGGAGAGGAAAAGTTGACTGCATTTGGTATCATCAGCCAGATATTGACTTACTGGTGCAGTACTGGTGATATCTGTCCCAGGCAACAGCAGCTACAAAGTGGATGCTGGCAAGAGCTGTCATGAAGCCCTGGAAACCATGAGTCTGGCATCCATCAGAGCCATAAGGCCAATACCTAAAGACAGAGGATGTATTCAAAGTTGACTGACACAAGAAACCCCTTAAGCACCAATTTTAGTAAAATACATAAACAAATCACTAGTATAACATTTAATCCATGAACTGGTGAACACTGAGAGCAACGTGTCTCATTTCCTGATTGCAGTTTGAATATGCTCTGTACTGACCCTCTTCACTGTACAGCCTTAATTGGACCACTCTACATCGATTATACAGCTCTGTACAGATGATTCGTCACAACAGGTGGCCAGCAGTAGCCTATTGTCACCGGCATTATTTTCTCATTACATTTCATCCCACCCACATGCGGATGGACCTCGATGTCCATTATGAAAGGGGTGGTTACATCACTCACCTCAGAAAGCTGGAGAAAGCGGCGATCGTGGCGTTCATGGAGATGCCAATATCAGCCATTGCTAAACTGAATACTAGGAAATTGCTGGGAGTCCTCAGTTCTCTCACTTTGAGGAAAGCAAGCATTGTGACCGCATTTAGAAAGAAGCCCAGCAGACCTTTGGGGAAGGGGAACAAAAAACGCACACAATGCAAATCAGCGCGCACAGCGATGCTTACTGCGAAATAGCTCACACCTCAGGCGAAATTCGTCGCATTCATTTTTATTTTATTTTATTTTGTTTTTAGACCATAAGTAAGCATTATTTTGCAAGTTTACAGAGAAACGGGTCCGTGTCAGTGACCGGGAGGAGACATGTCCTGGCGTAGGTTAATGGCAAACACAGCAGGCAAAGTCCTCGTAGTATTTGGCTGAATTCCAAGACATAACTTACCCTCCACAAGCAGACAAGATCCCAGGGAAAACACATCAAACTCGGAGAAGCCCTCCGGTAAAGGGTACGAAGAAACCATCCTGAAGCCTGGTTTGACACACCAAAGTGCAGCTGTCACAGACTCCTCTCGTTCCGCTTGTTTACGATGCCCCTCGGTGTGACCGAAGAGAGCCGGCTTTTAAAGGGGCATTTCACGTGAATGCTTGCAGTTTATTATGTAAAGCCTCTCTGTCGCCCCAATCCGCGCAGGAATGTCTTAATGAACGCGGAACATAACCCTTAATGCGCATTTACGCGCCGCAACAATAAAGCCTTCTATTAATTGCACAACAAGCCTTTGTGTTGTGGTGTCCCGGTGAGGATGCAGCGGCTGCTGAAGTTAAACGACGAGACTCGGGTTTGACCGAGTCCACAGCCGTGTATATACACAGGTTTGCTTCATGGAGGCACAACAAGTGTTTGCAAAACAATGCCCCTGCCAATCAGAACCACACCTGCATTCCCCATGCATCAGTGTTTAGATTTAAAACTGAAAAGCCTAAAAAGTACAACTGAAGCCATAATACTAAAAATACACAGTGATAAATGTCTGTGGGCATTTGCTATTATCTGCATTCATACACATTATTCAAAATTAAGATTAAGATTAAGACTACCGTTTTCACACCAGTGCTTTGCAGCCTGTGTGTGCAATGTGTTGCAATTCAGTAAAGCTATCTTAACCAATTATTTATTGGAAGCACTCTACAGCGGAGCCATGCCAGTGCTGCTGTTCTGTATCTCTGTTTATAATTTTTTGTTCTTGTGTGCAAAGAATCAAAGATTTTGATCAACAGACTGACATCAAGTGGTTAAATCAGCTGTGCAAGGTGCCTAAAATGATAGAGGATAAAAACAAAAACTGGACCAGCATAAAAAACAAACAAACAATATAGCACACAGTGGGTTTGTGTGCTTCAAGACAAAAACTTGTGAACACTAACAGCCAAGTTCAGATTTTTCTTTATTGATCAACATTTGTGGAAATTACATGAAATCATGCTATTGTCCCTAGACTTCTGTGGATTCCTCAGGTTTCAATATAGGGAGAGGGGACAGAGATCTCTCCAAGTCTCATAAGGATCAAGAATCTGGATAAATTCAGATGGTAATGTAAAAAAAACGTGCTACTTACTGAAAAAACTCATAATGATTAACAGTCACGGCAGGGCTCAAATAAACATGCTACATTTGAGGCAAAGAAAAAAAAGCAAACATCACAGTGGATTATGACCATTTCGGAAGTGTTTTTCTGTGGTAATAAATAGGGACGTCTCTGCGCAGCCTATCCGATTCCGGGAGGCAATACGCATCCAGATGAAACGAACGCCAGCCTTTTCGCTAATCCTTGTCTATCCTTTTTTATCTCGGGACTCATAGTAGTCTGATCACTATGGGGCAGCGAAGCGGTGGGACAGCGCCGTACGGATGACATTCCTGTAAATGAAAGAGAAAAAAAATAGTCTGATTGACTTCAGTGGGCGCAAAGTGGGCGCATGTAGGCAAATTGCGTATGCATAAAAGTTGGCCAAAATGTTCCTCGTCCTGCTGCTGGGGCTCTACGTGGCCACGGGTCAACTTTTTTCCCCAGTGAGCGCCTGCCCTTCGCAGTGCAGCTGCTTTTACCACAACCTGAGTGATGGATCAAAGGCGAGGTAAGTTGGATGCCCAAAGTGAAATGAATGTATCTTGTGTGGTATTTTTTGTGTGTTTGTTTCTTTGTTTTGTTTTATTTGTTTTTTTGCACAGTGATGCATTTTGTCATCATATGAGGACAGATGTTTGCACAGAGGTGAACACGTGTACAAAAGATAATTCAGGGAGTGCATGCCGCTCCAATTTTATTTAATGCGGGATTATCTTTCAAAGGCACTTTCAGGCTTTCATCTATGCTTTTTTGTGTTTTGGTAGGACGGGGAATAAGTTTTTTAAAAAAATCATTATCCACATAACTTTTGCTGCTTGTGAACTTTTGAATACACATTTGTTGTCATTAATTGTCGATTTAGTTTAAAGTTTTAGTGATTCGTAAACTATGCACAAATGCAATTTGTGAAGTTAACTCAAATATTTTCCGACTTTTAGGAGCGTGATTTGCAATGATCCCGATATATCTCTCGTGCCTGTCGGGTTTCCTATTGACACCTCCAAGCTGCGGATTGAGAAGACATCCATCCAGCAGATACCCAGCGAAGCCTTCAACTACCTCTCCAGTTTGGAATTCTTGTGGATGTCTTTTAACACGCTGTCCGCCTTGAACCCGGACAGTTTCCGGGGGCTTTATAACCTGGAAGAACTTCGGCTGGACGGGAATGCCCTTACCGCCTTTCCTTGGGAATCTCTCATGGATATGCCCAGCCTCAGACTTCTCGATTTGCACAACAACCAGCTCACTTCCCTGCCCGCGGAGGCCACCACGTACATCAAGAACCTCACCTACTTGGATCTGTCCAGCAACAGTCTGGTGACCCTACCTGCAGAAGTGCTGTCCAATTGGCTGGCTGCAAAGCCTGCACAAGGGCCAGACAGCTCCAAGATGATACTCGGTGAGAGGCAGTGCTCATCCTAACATCAAGTCTCCATTTAAATCCTTTAAAGTGCATTTTAGGTGCATTGTTTTCTTCTGAGCTTAATGAAAGTGTGCTAACTTTTTGCAAAGCAACTTTTTTTTTTATTTTTTTAAAAAGCATCTTAAGCTTACATAAGCAATATATAATTTGACAACAACAGCTGTTTCTGGTGAGTAAAAACATATTGTATAAAAAGTAACATTGGAAAAAAGTAACATCTTGTCTTTAATATGAAGGTAACAATTTCAATAATAATTTCTGAAGCTCTTATAATATTTGATATTTCATCTTTAGATTCCATATTTAATAACTAATATTAACAGGCTGTATATTGACATCTATTACATGCTTTTAGAGTGTAACATAGCAGATTTAAGATGCTTTTGTTTAAAACATTATCTCTTATAATGGGTGGATTTAAGTTACATTTTATTAAAGAAAAGAAAAAAGAAAAACACAGTTCAAATTGTATATATATAAAAATACACACAACTCTATGCACTCTGTTGGTGGAGGTGTTGTGATCAACAACGAGTCTTCTTATAATCTTCTTGTAGGGAGTGTGAAATGACAGCAAAGTTTGATCTTGATCTCTAGTCAATTTTCACCATCATCATCATCATCATCATCATCATCATCATCATCATCATCATTGCCATAGTCATGGCCATGATGTAGTTTATGAATTAAATATTAATCCTCTTACAGGATTAACATCCCTACATCCACACCAACCATCTGTAGGCTGGTCTATCACTTCGTCCACAGCTGGACACTTGTCTTCCTCCTGTAGCCTCACTTGTACCCTTGCCCTTAGGTCTCCATGACAACCCCTGGGTGTGTGACTGCCGGCTCTATGACCTGGTCCAGTTCCAGAAGTCTCCAACTCTTTCAGTGGCTTTCATCGACACGAGACTTCGATGTTCAGCTCCGGAGAGCGTGTCGGGGGTCCTGTTCAGCGACGCAGAGCTTCGCCGCTGTCAGCTTCCACGTATCCACACAGCTGTGGCACGAGTAAGGAGCGCTGTTGGAAACAATGTGCTGCTCCGGTGTGGGACCATTGGCGTCCCCATCCCAGACTTGACATGGTGCAGGGCAGATGGACGAGCCCTCAATGGAACAGGTGAGTCAGCAGCTATTTGGATAGATGAGATAAGATGATTTTGTGTGCTCTGTATTGCTGCTGTTAATTAAATAGAGAGCCACGAGTGGAGTTAGTAAGTCTGAGTGACATCTATTGCCAACACAGTGAGTTACGCAACACTGATCATCAATGCAACATTGTGTAATCACCAGCTTGTTGTCTCTTTTCACATTTGTCAAAGGGGACGTCTCCGGTGTCAAATTACTTTATTTTTTTAAAAATCGTTCTTCTGTTGTTATTTTATAACTGTGTTATTCCATCTCTGCCACTACAGTCCAGCAGGAAACCTCAAAGGAAGGAATCACCTGGTCAATCCTCAGTGTACCAGCAGTGTCCTACCGTGATTCAGGTAAATTCATCTGCAAGGCCACTAACTACGCAGGGAATGCAGAGGCTGTCATTTCCCTCGTTGTCTCCAACTCGCCAAAACCAGAGGGGAACCAAACCAACAATGACAAGAAGCCCAAAATCAAAAAACCAAACCAAATGGGCAAAGCTGCCTACCAGGAGAAACTGGTGGCCAGATATGTGGCTCCAACCTCTGCTCCTTCATCCTTGCCGGCCCTGGATCCTGGCCTCCTGCCTGGTGTTGGGCCTGATCCTGGACTATCCAGTTACAGCCTGACTGAAGGAGCCACCCCAGGGCCTGCCACCTCCCCCAACTCAGATGCACTGCTGGATCTGGAAAAGACTAATCTAAGTAACTTGGCAGCTAACGCCTCATCGTTACAGCAGGACCCGGACAGAGTGGTCCGCTCAGTAAAAGTTGTAGGGGACACAGACAATACAATTTCTCTAAACTGGAGAGCCCCTAAAGCCAAAAACACAACAGCATTTAGTGTGCTCTATGCAGTGTTTGGAGAGAGGGACATGAGAAAGATCAATGTTGGAGCTGGGCAGAACCGTGTAACCATCGATGGTTTGGTGCCCAGGACCAAGTACATTGCTTGTGTGTGTGTGAAGGGTCTGATCCCCAAGAAGGAGCAGTGTGTCATATTCTCCACTGATGAAGCAGCTAGTGCTACTGGTACCCAGAAGCTGATTAATGTTATTGTGATCACAGTGGCCTGTATCATTGCAGTCCCGCTCACTGTTATTGTATGCTGCGGGGCGCTGAAGAGACGCATTCAGAAGTACTGGGGAAAGAAATCAAAAGACATCCAAGATTCATATGTTACATTTGAAACACTCTCACCCGGCACAAAGGCCAAAGGGCTCGAGGGTGAGTATTTGAACAGACTGAATCCCGAGGAGTCCAACCGGCTGCTGTCAGCCCGCTCCAGCCTGGACTCCGAGGCCACAGCTAAAATAGAGGGACAGCCTAATGAGTACTTCTGCTGACGTCATGCTCCAGCTCCGGCTCCTGCTCCACGTCATCTTCCCCGCACTCACCCACACTCACGTCACAGTCCAAACCCCAAAACTCGTTCACATGCCCACCGGCACCCTCATCCCCATCTCAACCCACATCCGTATCCCCAGCATTACCCATATTCTTCCCCTCAGCAGCATCCTGACGTCAGTCCCCCTGTAACGCGCTCCCATACACCCCCTCCCATCCCTCCTCGCTGGATAATGCCACCAACTCCACCGCCACAGAGAGCCAACTTCTATCAACGGACTTTTGCACGCTGCACAATAATGGAAATATCAGTTTAAAGAATTTGGGAAACTGCGTAGATCTGGAAAATTTCATGTTTCTTGCAGATGTAGTGAAACTCACTGGACTGTTACACGCATATTCATCCATTAATATTAAACTGCAAGCGCGCTCATGCTTTTATGTCTAAAAGAATGTTTTTTATCACTAAGCCTGTAAGAAGAAAACATGATGCATGAAGTGAAAGAGCACAGCAAACACTAAAGTTTTATTCCACCTCACGTGCACGGCCCAGCGAAGAAACCTCTCCAATCCAATTTAATTTAAAGGGAAGTCAATGGTAGACAATCCATTGTTTATATCATATATGTATGTGTATGATTTGTAAATACTTTATCAGATTATGTACACATATACATATGCAGTTAATTCTGTGCCTCTGTATATATCTGTCATATGTTCTGAGAGAAGATATACACATAGGCATGGTTCATTTCTCTGGTGAATGGAGAGAAGCTGGAGCTGGAGAGAAGTACTGAAGGACTGAACTATGACACAATGTAAATAGGGTGGAGATGGTGCAAAAAGGAAATGTTAAATCATTTATATTCCCCCAATGAGGCACATACTTAAAATCTTTCCATGTGACTATTTTGTGCCACCTAGAGGCATCATTACCCCATTAAAAGTGGATCTGTTCGTTCCAATGATACTTACCTATTTGAATATAGTTAAATAAACTTTTATACTGCATGTACTTGAGTGATATTGTGTGTTCTTATAACTCTACTTCACCTCACAATAATAATCAGTCTCCATACTTTGGTTCTGAGATACTATGGGTCTCTGTAATCTTCACTTACAAAGTTCATTAAAAAATATTTTGTTTATATATCTGCATATTTAATCTCTTGGACAATATCAAACTTTGAACTATTTATAGTTTACTAATCAGAATATAGAGCTATCTAAAAGGCACAGTGGGTCAGACCTAGTGACACTAAGTGTTAATCGTGTGTGTCTTGCCCAAGATTTAAATGTCACTTCTTCCTGCACTGTACGTCAGGGATTAAGCTTAATAGGCTTCTCTGGTCTGCCGCACTCGGCATGTCTGGAGCACGAATGTAGCCCTCAAATTCAGGATCTTTTTTTTTTTTGTGGACTATGGACATAATTTGTTACCTGCTTGTTATAGCTTTAATAAACATTCAGGCTTGTGAAACTTTTTCTCAGTGTTTACGCGGGTGCAGCTGTGTAGAAGACCGACATGGAAGGTAAGAACTGGTTTCAAGTAGTTCAGTCCTCCTGGCGATTTCTGTTTTATTTATATGTCTGTGGGTGTATACGAGTCAGTGATACAGAATATAGTTATAATACATAGTTATATAGTTATTTGCCTCCAGAAGGTAACATTTGTTTTTTGACGGATCCTAGCAGTCAGTCAGATATTACAATAAATAATAACATCATCATATAAACTCTTTCTTTTAATCTTAGGTCATTAATATGTATGGAGGAGAGAGCATTTGGGGCTATACCACAAGACCTTCCACATGAGTTGACAAAAATACGAATTGAAAAGTCTCAGTTTACTGAAATACCCAGAGGGGCTTTCTCAAAAACGTTGACATTGGAGAACTTGTGGTTGAACTTTAATGAAATCACACTGATAAACTCAAAGGGTCTGGAGGGTTTGAGGAACTTAACCGAGCTCCGTTTGCAAGGCAATAAGCTACGTTCAGTACCATGGACAGCATTCGAGGACACGCCGGCTCTCAAGATCCTGGATCTGAAGCACAACCAGCTGGACGTCCTACCGGAGCATGCGTTAAGGTTTTTGCCAGGTCTGACTTACTTAGACTTATCCTTCAATCGTCTTACGGTGATATCGAAGGAGGTCTTCCAAAACTGGCCTCTCTACCAAAAATTACAGAACATGGAGGAGCGGGAGGCGACAACATCTGGGCCAAACGTCGTCCTGGCACTCCACGACAATGCCTGGCTCTGCGATTGTCGCCTAAAGGGCTTCGTGGAGTTCATAAGGTCTCTGAGCCCTCCGATTATATTGATGAACTCCTACTTGACTTGCTCAGGGCCGGACTTTAGGGCGGGCAAGTTCTTCCATGAGATAGAGCTACAGGCATGCATGAAGCCCGAAGTCAGCACCCAATCAGCCAACATCAGCCTGCCACAGGGCGCCAACGTCACCCTGCAATGTATCGCCAAAGCAAGGCCTGACCCTTCAGTGTGGTGGACATATGGTCTGAAGATAATCAGAGGATTTCATGGTAAGAGTGTGGTGACCATAGTGTGTAATAAACTACTGCACATCTGATACTTAAACACACATTTCAATGGTGGTGCAGCAAACCTTTATTAAGATCAAGAGGATTAAAACTCAATGTATGCACATGCTGATGTAAGCACCACCAATCTCCCAATCTGCACAACACTGTCAGTGTTGATTAAGAGTCTACACTGCTGTCCATCTTGTTTGGCCACCTTGTAATTAAATAAACCGGCATGTCATTAGACTTAACTTGCTGAGAGGAGTGCTTACTGCAGATCAATCAAACAACATGCAAACTCATAATAATCACACTACTGCCCCCATTGCTATTCCACCACTATTTCTGCTGCTGACATTCATCTGTCTTAGCTCATAAGAAATATTCTCAAACATTATAACAATATTGAGCCATGCAAGTATAATAACTACAGTCTACAATGTGAGATCACAGGAGAATAATTATTATTTTAAACCTTCGATTTTGTGGATGAAGCAAAACAAACCATCCTCTATTTTGACTTGAGAACAACAAAATTGTTCAAGTTGCAAAATTCTTGGGATTTGTTATAGATGGAAATATAGTGCAGGTTACAGTAAATTGAACTTTTTAGCTCCTATCAGGGTAATGATCACTTCAGCTTAGGTTTGCACAATATATAATGAACATTAGTTGTTATTTTACTGTTTAACTGTTTAAAACAAAAAACAGACAATGTGTATCTATGACTGTCTAATAAAGTACAGGACTCTTTAATTCTATGTATGTTTGTGGAAGATCAGTTGCAGGACACTTTTGTTTAGTCTTTTTATTTAATTTTATTTAATGTTCTTTAATTTTTAAAAATATTTTACTCTGTAAGCTTGTTGTTCCCATAAAATAACAGCCCTAATGTCATCCCAGAATCTCAAGAAAGAGTGGATGATGACACCATCAGATCCCTCCTGGTGATCCCCTCTGTCCATGCAGCTGATCATGGTGTCTACACTTGCATCGCTGTCAACTTCATTGGAAACTCCTCCGTCAGCATCTTTCTAGAGGTGCGCTCTGCAGGAAGCTCCCAGTCTTCACTCCTCCCAGCTGTACCGCGGGCTGGTGATGAAAATGTCTACATCGACATCCGCATCGCCAAGCAAACAATACGGGGTATCTCCATTGAGTGGTTCGCTGCCCTAGAACGTCCCACTGAAACCTGGTTCACGATCCACTTTGGTCGTGCAGATGCTGATAAAAAAGAAATAATCTACATTGGACCTGGGATTAATTCTTACTCCATCTCGGACCTGATGCCTGCAACTAAATATGAAATTTGTGTAACCCTCAAGAATCACGCACCACGCCCAGAACAGTGCATCATCTTTGTAACAGGAAGTGACATCACTGAGATGGAACAGAGGGAGAAGCTGATACATATAGTAGTGATAGTTTTAGCCATGGTGCTGGCAGTGCCTGTAGGCATGTATGCATGCACCACTGACACCAGGTTGGCCTGTTTGGATGGTATAATGGAGAGCTGGAAGAACCGAAGGAGAGACAGAGGCTCAGCAGGAGGCATGGAAAGGGAGAGGCAGGGTACCTTCGACAGTCTGCAGGCCGCCAGTGATGAGGGCCTGGTTAATAAAGGTTCCAGTGAAGACAGGAAGGTGAGGAGGAGGTCAGAGGACAGACTGAATAAGGCCAAAGCTGACCACAGCAGACTCACAGCTGAACTATATTAAAAAACCCTCAGTTAAAACAACAACAGAAAACATGGCAGTGACATTGTTATAGAACAATGTCTTACTTTCTATTTTTGGAATAAATAATAGAAATACTAGCTCTACTATACTGTGAAAAAGTCTTGAGCCACCCGTTATTTCTCGATATTTGGCTTGTTTTTTGAATGTTTTTTTTTGTGTGTTAAGCCACCTAACACTGACCTGAATCAGACATACATAATAAAGACACTTGTGCCTACACATAACAAACAACTTAGTAACAAACCTATTTTAAATTCTATCTTTAGGCACTTTGTTTCGAACAGCCTGTTGCAAAAACAGATCATTTCCCCCCATTTCTTTAGTCTATAAAAAAAGCCAAAGCTAACACAGTTGGATAGACATAAAAAATATGTTTGCTTCAACAAGGTGAGTTTCAAAGTGCTATTAGTTGAAAACGTCTAGGCATGCTGTGCAGTATATGCTTTAAAAGAAAAGAAAAGACCTGACACATGCCCTGAGTGAGGCATTGGGCCCTTCAGTCGATCAGTCGATGGATCAGCAGATCTAGAGCCCAGACCTCAAATTTTTGAAGAGAACAGAGAACAGAACAAAAGGCAGCCAACATCCAAAGAAGACTGCTAAATTAAATTACAAGAAAGCTTGTCTCATAGAGTTAAAGATGCGTTGAAAAGTATAGGTTTTTATTGACTTTAAAGCTTGTTAGAACTCTACAAACTCTGTTTTTGTCTTATATACTATAATTCTAAAAATTTGGGCACGTTTTAAAAGAATTGTTGCACTTTTTTCCCTTTATCCTAGCAAAACATGCAGAAATGAGGAGTGGCTCAAGATCCAGTGCTGTTAGGCTTATATTACTACAATATTCAGGGGAATGATCATATTTTCTGCCTTGCTTTAAATCTCATCTCTTCCTCTGTTCTAGGCCGAGGAGGTTGTTGCAAAGATGTGAACGATGGCCGTTATGTCAAGGATTTGCACCAGGGTAGAGGCTGTGCTGAAGTTGATTTTTTTCAGACTGAAGTATAATGCATCTCTCTTGTTATCACAATGCAGCATTTTTAACTATCAGTAATAATTCATTTTATAAATATTTGAAACAGAAAAGAAAAAGCCTTTGCCATTGATTTCAATCAGAACGATATCAAATGACTTTCTAAAGAAGACTTTTTTCCAGCTTCTCCAATGATGGATATTAGCTTCTTTATCAACTATTATGTGTTAGCACTTAAGCATTATTCTATGGATTTACATGCGTGTTAATTTTACCTCATTTTCTTCTTGTCATGTCAAAAGTGTAAGTTAGGATGGATTTTTAATTAGAAAAACAGATGGTTATTATATGAAAAAACCTCACACCTTGTAAATAGAAAATGTTCTAGTTACATTTTTTGTATGGTAGTGCATATATACCTCAACATGTTTCATGTGTGCAGACTAAAGTGGTTGTTTTACTACATTTTCTATAAATTCTACAAAGGTTTTACATAAAGCAAGCACATATGCAGAATTAGTGTCAGTTACTATAGATTCTTACAAATACCCAGCAGAAAATATATTTTGCTTTAAAACATACTCGCCAATGTCCGTTCTCTGGCAAACAAAATGGATGAGATACGGCTCTCCATCACTAACAACAGACGGATTATGGACTCAAATGTCATGTTTTTCACCGAAACATGGCTGAACAACAGCTGCCCGGACAATGCTATCGAGTTAGCAGGACGCCACACACACCGAGCCGACAGGCTAGCAGATGACTCCGGCAAGACCAGAGGTGGAGGTTTGTGCATTTATATTAACAATGCTTGGTGCATGAACTCCACTACTACTGAGAGTCACTGCTCACCTAATGCGGAGTTTTTAATGGTCAAATGCAGACCTTATTATCTCCCCAGAGAATTCACTTCGATCATACTCACTGCCGTGTATATACCCCCCGACGCTAATGCTAGGTTGGCCATGAAAGAACTTTCTGCAGCCATTAACAAACACCAGAATAAACACCCCGAGGCTGCTTTTATTGTTGCTGGCGACTTCAACCACACCAACTTAAAGACAGTCCTCCCCAGATTCCACCAACATGTCTCCTGCCACACCAGAGGAGACAAGACTTTAGACCATGTGTATTCCAACCTGGCTGGAGCCTACAAAGCCACACCCCTCCCCCACATTGGACAATCGGACCATCTCTCCCTGTTCCTCACACCTAGGTATTCACCACTCATCCAACGTGTGAAACCTGCTGTGAGGACAATTAAAGTGTGGCCAGAGGGGACAGACGCAGTGCTCCAGGACAGATTTAAAAACACAGACTGGAATATGTTCACCCACACAGACCTGGACCAGTACGCCTCATCTGTACTGGATTACATCTCCAAAACCACAGACAGTGTCACCACCCAGAAACGGATCACCATGTACCCCAACCAGAAGCCTTGGATGAACCGGGATGTTCGTCTCCTCCTGAAGGCCCGCAACACTGCCTTTAGGTCAGGAGATGCACATGCCTACAGTACAGCCAGGGCTAATCTAAAGAAGGGCATCAAAAAAGCCAAACACCATTACAAAAAGAAGGTAGAAGAACACTTCTCCAACTCCAACCCCCGACGCATGTGGCAAGGACTCCAGACCATTACAGACTACAGGACCACCAAACCCTCCCCCGCATCCTCTGATGTCTCCTTCCTCAACGAGCTCAACAACTTTTATGCTCGTTTGAGCGAGGGAACCCCACAACCACAACCAAAGCAGACATGACGCCAGACCACCAACCTATGACTCTCTCCCCCACCGATGTAGGAGCGGTGCTGAGCAGGATCAATGTCCACAAGGCTGCAGGCCCTGATGGCATCCCCGGGCGTGTTCTCAGAGCGTGTTCTGGGGAGCTTGCAGGAGTGCTCACAGACATATTCAATCTGTCCTTGGCCCACGCTGTGGTACCGGCCTGCTTCAAATCCACCTCCATCGTCCCGATACCCAAAAACTCCAACCCATCTTGCCTCAATGATTACCGCCCAGTAGCACTCACCCCCATCATCACTAAGTGCTTAGAGCGACTGGTCCTAGCACACTTCAAATCCTGTCTCCCCCCCCACCCTGGACCCCCACCAATTCGCATACCGCCGGAACAGGAGCACAGAGGATGCAGTCTCCATCGCAATGCACTCTGTCCTCTCACACCTGGACAACAACAACACCTACGCCAGAATGCTGTTTATAGACTTCAGTTCAGCATTCAATACAATCCACCCCTCACAACTCATCAGGAAACTGACAGACCTGGGCATCAGTTCCCTCATCTGCAAATGGTTACTGGACTTCCTGACCAACCGCCCCCAACATGTCCGGCTGGATAACCGCTGCTCATCTACCATCACAATGAACACCGGTGTACCACAAGGCTGTGTGATGAGCCCTTTCCTCTACTCCCTCTTCACCCACGACTGCAGACCTGCTGATGGTTCCAACACCATCATTAAGTTTGCAGATGACACCACGGTGATTGGCCTCATCAGTGACAACGATGAGGCCGCCTACAGGGAGGAGGTGGATCGTCTGGCTGAGTGGTGCGACAGAAACAACCTGCTGCTTAACACCGAGAAGACCAAGGAGCTCATCGTGGACTACAGGAGGAATGCTGACCCACATCCACCCATCCACATTAAGGGGACGGCTGTGGAGCGTGTGAGCAGCTTCAAGTTCCTGGGAGTCCACATCTCCGAGGATCTCACCTGGACGACCAACTGCTCCAAGCTGGTCAAGAAGGCTCACCAGCGCCTCTTCTTCTTGAGGACTCTGAGGAAGAACCACCTGTCCTCAGACATCCTGGTGAACTTCTATCGCTGCACCATCGAGAGCATCCTGACCAACTGTATAACAGTCTGGTACGGGAACTGCTCTGCCTCGGACCGGAAGGCGTTGCAGAGGGTCGTGAAAACTGCCCAGCGCATCGCCGGAGCACCACTTCCTGCCATAAAAGACATCTACAGGAAGCGGTGTCTGAAAAGGGCTGGGAAAATCATCAAAGACCCCAGTCACCCATCACATGGACTCTTCACCCTCCTGCCCTCTGGGAGGCGCCACAGGAGCCTCCGGACTAAGACCACCAGGTACCGGAACAGCTTCTTCCCCACAGCTGTCAGACTCCTGAACTCTGCCTCCTGACATCTGACCCACGTTAAACTCATGGACTGAACATACACACACCCACAATGGACAACTGTACCCTCAAACACAATAATAACATGGAGTGAACCACCACTCACAACCACTAGCACTTTATATAGCCTCTGTAGAAACTATCTACACCCTCACTTATCTTAACTGCACTACTGTATAGCTCTGTGTAAATAATCATTCTGTACATTCGATAATCTTTAATCCTACAACTGTTTACAACTTGCATAGTTCCCATTTCTGTATAGCTGTATATCCCAGATTCTGTAAAGTTATTTATTTCATATTCTGTATAGTTTTTCATATTTATATCCTGTTCATATCCTGTACATAGCTTGTACTCACTACAGCCTGTACATACTTATAGTTATAGAATATTCACAACATACTTCATACCGTGTACATTATAACATACCATAATAGACCCATTTCTGTAATATACTCACATATCTATATTATTGCTAATATATATTGTAATATATCTATATCACTAAAGCACTTCTGGATGGATGCAAACTGCATTTCGTTGCCCTGTACCTGTGCATGTGCAATGACAATAAAGTTGAATTCTATTCTATTCTATTCTATACTGTCTGTTGTCAGTGTCTGTTTAGCCCTTTTTATAGCTCTGCTAAAGCAGGATTATAAGGGGAAAATCTCAAAGTAGGGAGAAAACCTTTGAGTCTGGTTTTATGTAGTTTGCGGCTACCAGAAAACACAAGTTTATTTGAATCTCATTGTTTTATTATTTAAGTTGTGTGTTCCATATTTGAAGATAGGCATAGCCTTAAAGATCAAATTGCAAAAATTGCGCTTGATTGCATCTGAGTGAAATTCATTCATAGGATTAGGTTATGCAGAGAGGAAGTTTCCTTTTTGTGGATAATGTGCTGAAAGGCATTCAGTTTAGTTTTATTCATTGATTTCTTTAAATCCTATCTCAGTCACTGTACATGTACGTCACAGTTCCCGTTTTTTTTCTGCGTACACACGCAACACAGCAGCGATGTATCACACATGATCTGCACTGACCAACCCGCACAGATGGCACATCAGATATCCTTTGGCCAATGGCATTGTTCATTTGACATAATACCCAAACACTGGCATCCTCTCCAATATCCCCTCCTGCCGTCACTTTATGATCAGATCACACAAACCCTCTCCTCCAACTCCATGTGTTGTCCCCTGTGACGCAAGAAGATCAGTTCATCTCTGACGGGGTTTGCATGTATTCACTTAAGATCAGGGTTTTAAATGACTGGCTGAGATTGGCAGCTCTCATTTTCTGGAGCACAGATACATCTGCTTTCTTTCTTGTTCTGATGTCTTTATATGATTTGTGGGTGGGGGATTGATGCTGCTTTTTGTTGTAATCCTTTTCCACTGCCCATGACACAATGCAATGTAGAATTCTATAAACACACAATTTCAGCTACTTCAGCACAGAACAGCACAAGATTTTATCTTATTTTTTCCCCACTTGCCCTAATGTTGCCTAAAGCAGTGCATTATTATTACTGACCTCCGCAGTAGCAACATAAATAAAAGAAACGTTAACCCTCTACACAAAAGCCTTTTTTTCTTTTTAGTAAGGAAAACTCACATTTCATTTACCTTTTAAAACTTTTGTTGCTGCAAACATATTGTGGGTGCTTTGAACCTTTCATGCTTTCTTTCACTCTAAAGCATCAATGCTCTTTGCAACTTTCCACTCTGTAATCCTCTGTCAAATAGCCCAGTAATCCTGGCTGCCTCTTACATGTCATAATGCATGATCATTTGGGCTTTTCCTCATATTCCCCCATTTCACTCCAGAGCATTAACAGCTTGCAACATTGGAAAAAAAACGGGGGAAAAAATGTGAGTTTGGATCCTCAAAAAACTTTAAACTTTAAGTGTCCTGACCTGCAACAAAAGTGAAACCGTTTTTGTATGTGGATTTTCTTTTATTATAGTTTTGTCTCCATCGTACTGGAGGCATAAGCACGTCAAATGTGTCAGGTGAGGCTGCAAAATGTTCAGTTTCAGTCACACACATCTTGCCGGTTCAAACTAGATCAGGGCAGATGGACTTTGCGTTTTAGGCCACTATGCAATATTGTGCAAAGATGAACAAGTTGTTTTTTTGGATTAGAGAGGGTAATCTGCAAATTTCATGTTTTATGTAACTCTGAAATAGTGTGCATGTTTGCCTGATGTCTACACAAATACCCAGAGATTGGTTTAGTGTAACTTCATAATTAGTAGTGCTGACATTGACATTGAATCTGAGCAGAGCAAAAGGGCTTGTATCAGCATAATAAAGTATATTACATATTTGCAGAGTACAAATACTTTGTTACTGCACTTAAGTAGAATTTATCTGAGTAGTTTTTTAATGGAAACGTTTTTACTTTCAGCCCTACGTTTTAAACAAATATCTGCACTTTCTACTTCTAACATTTTAACTTGTTACTTTTGATTTAACATTTGAGGGGACTTATAATTTCATGTCATTGTGGGCCTTCAAACATCAAACTCATTTGAGCCTAAGCAGTAACACATTAAAGGCAATCCTGTGTATTAATCACCAGGAGATGCTGGGTAAAAAGAGATGAAAGATGCAAAAAAAACTGTGTGCCACAGTTTGGGGTTAAAGTGAGTCAGTGATTTTTTAAAAAAAATGTTTGTTTTCTGGGCGTTTTGGTGTCGGAACGACTGCAGGTGTCCACAGGTAAGCTGTGGTAGCGGTACTTCAGCATCTAGCTAGCCCTACAGAAGAAGAGTGACCATAAAGGGAGTTATATTTCGTGGCAGGTAATTTCAAATGCAGCATTTCCACCAGCTTAACAAACATCAGCAAACATACAAACTGTTTGTGTGTGACATTATTAATTTTTATATTATGCAAAATAAAATGAGGTGGGCTGACGGTGTTACTTAAAGGTTGCATGAAAATAGTCTGCAGTTTAGTCCAGGATAAACTGGTTAGTTTCCTGTACTGTGATGGATTTAAAGTGTGTGTGACTGGTGCACAGTGAGTGTGGTGCTCATGGTCAAGTTAAGTTACATAAAGAGTACTAGAGATTAATATGAACTTTAGCTGATAATGCCTAGATTCATTCATCAAATTCTATCTGCATACCAGCTGCATAGGGTGTAATATAAAGACAGCATAAACAGTGTACTGTCAGTGTAGACGATGGAAATGAGCCAGGACAACTCATGAAACACCTGCTCACATCTGGTTGAATTCAGTTGTGTACATCCTCAAAGAGCAGCAGGTCAGCTAATCACAGCCTGTACATTGAGAAAATCTACTGAAGCACTCAGAAATTATTGTGAGTTGTGATTCTTTTTCCTCATACTGAGCCGTTACAGCTGATTTTAGGGTTCCCCCACCTGCTGAATCCCACTTTAAACCCTGACTGTGTTCATTTGATCATCATGTGATTAACAGAAAATAGAGCTATTTTTTATTATTTTCCTTTATTTTTCCTGCTCATGTTCAGCTTAACGGATTCAAGCAGAGTATGTTTATTAGAATTAATATTTAGACTGAAATAAAGTTTGTATTCATATCTACTAATTTAATTTAATTATTACATGAATAAGGCACGAGGTCCAGTTAGCTTTCCATAAAAACAGGTCTAGGAGTTACTTTCTAACTTTGAGTATATTTCTGAGGCAGTACTTTTTTTTTTTACTTTTAATTGAGTATAGAAGTTGAATCAGTACTTCAACTTTTACTGGAGTATTTTTCAACACTAGTGTCTGTACTAGTGTCTGCACAGGATGTCTGTGCTTTTGCCACCTCTGCATATTTGCAGAACATCTGGTTTAATAAAAAAAAACAAAAAAAAAAAACAGCGCATGTGTAATATTGTTGTGTAAGGCCTTCTTCAAGCATCTCATTTTAATTCCTGTTGTTCATATTTCCATCGTGCTCCAAGACTATTAGTGCTCGAACTATGGCAATATCACAACAAATGCTGCAACATGAACATTTGCAAAGTTGAGAATAGCATTTTGAAGTATTTTTAAACACCTTCTTTGTGTTTCACCTCAGGGACAGTAGTTTAAGCAGCTTCTACTGTTACCAGAAAGTGGCAGTAGAGTACGGTTTGCAAGCTCATTAAGACGGCATTTGTCTTAAATTAATGACATCAAAGCTGTGTTTAAGTTTGTGTCAGTGCCTTCAAGGCTACTTTGGACAGGCACACCCGGTAGTGATGATACATGTCACATTAACTATGTTGCAGTCTGGATGCCTGAACAGTTAAATCAGCACGTTTATAAATACTTCAATAAGTGCCTTTTCAAATTTTACAGTTCATTGAAAAGTTAAATTTGCTGGTGAAGAAGGGGAAATACTCTACTCTAAAGTAACTCTAAATAATTGTAACCTAAATAAAGTAATCTCATCTTGCAAACTAACAAGTTAATAGAGCTGTATCTATAACATACAGCTTATAATTTGATAATATAGTTTAGGGAGAACTTTAATGTTGCTACGTGTGTTATTACTTTATTTAACTAACACTGCCTTTATTTGGAAAAACAATGTGCTTTTATTAGTAGAAAATTCCCAAAATCTGCCACATAGAAAACAGAAGAACCCAGAAAATAAACATATGGCAGCTGCTACAAAACAGTGATCCAAACAGTACAGCACACCTGCAGAGTCGGATTAAAGGCCCTTCTTATGTGATCACTTGGTCTCCTTCACCTGGGCTGATCTTGTCATAGAGTTCAAGTGTCATGAAATCTCTTGTAAGGAGCTTGGATAGATCCTAAACAAACAGTCTCATTTGTTGAATTCTGAATGACTTCATTTCCAAAACCAGGTTTGCGTTCAGGAATTTTAAATTTGGTGTGTCGCCACATAAATAAGGGGGATCTAATTGTTTCAGAGTCATACAAAAGCCAAAGGGTGTGAACTGAAAACATGGTTTGAATAATGACAAACATGCCAGGAATGTTTTTCTGTTTTAATAAAAATTGTGTTGTTGATTTACAAGGAGTGAAGCTCTTTGTTGTTTCAGTATATTTCAACACACACACACACACACACACACACACACACACACACACACACACACACACACACACACACAAAGCACTGTTCATGTAGGTTATGAAAGCATCAGTCTACCGAACAATCCCACCTTCAGGTTCATTTGCTGGCTGCTCTGGAGCTTTTTATCATCACACAGGACTTAACGAAACTCTGTCTGATTGTCTGTCCTTTCTAAGTTCTTGAGATGGCCTCAGGTCTGAGAGTAAAAATAGAACCTTGATTAAATAGTGTTAATGATCTGGCTTTCTCTTCTGCTCCAGCCTCATCTTGAGCTCTGAAACCAGCGCTTTGCTCACAGAGTCCTGCCTGGTCACCACTGCCTTCTTTAGAGGTTTGGGTGCCACGGTTGCTGAGACTGTGGGAATGACCCACTGCCTCTCCACCGGGAGGCAAAAAGCTGGTGGAGGTGCACAGGGTGGCGGTGGCGGTGGCCACTGTCTCAAAATCCTGCCAGCATTGTTGTTGTGGTTGACATTCTCCACGATTACCTCTGGTTCCCGCTCTTCCTCTTTAACCTTAAATTTCTGTTCGTTCCTTTCGGGTCTCTTTAAGGGGTTTTTAAAAAGCCAGGTGTGCTGTGTCTTCGGCCTTCTCTTCACACGGCGATTGGGCAGGATCCGGTTGGACTTTTTGTTGCGCATGAATGTTGCGGTGGAGATGAGGACTGTCACTATGATCATGAGACTAATGATACCAGCAAGCATACCTAGGATTTGCAAAGGCTTGTTTCTATTCTGCATTAAAAATGATCCCAAAGGCCCCCCTTTGAGTTGAGTCTGTAAAAGAGCACAGGGAGAATTCACATCCATGGGAGTGAAGTCATACTCTGTCACACAAAAATATGTCCTGTGTATGTTTTGTTGCACTTTGTGCGTTCATCATTTGGTAAAAGATGTGTTAAATAAGTCTTTAGTGCCATTATAATTTACACAGACATAAAGAAAAACAAAGTCGCTTATTTATTAAATGTAGTTTCCTTGATGGACGATTGATTTTGTTGCCTGCTTCACTAATTTTTTATTAAATTAGTATTCTGCTCTTCTTATATTTTGTCAAGACAAGATCAGAGAGGTTGTCTGGGAAACTAGCGGAGACCATTCAGCATCAGAATCATAATCAGCTTTATTGACCAAGTATGTGCACACATACAACGAACTGGGCTCCGGCTATTTCTCTGAAAATGAGAATTTATGTGTGACCCAAACACAAACGTAAATAATTTGTTTAATTTGGTCGTAGCGTCATATTAAACCAGAAATACAGGTAAAACAAATTGTATAGGATCATTTATATTGTGCTCCTGTACTCTTTTACAGACACAGCCTTGTTCTGAAATAAAATCCTCTGGACACGGATTGCTACAAATTCTTGGTACCACATACTAATAACAATAGTATTGCTGTGTTGATGAGCTCAAGGCGAGCTTCCTTTATGGCACAGGCCTCCTTATAATCTTTCTGATCTTGCCCTGAGGTTGCACACGTGTCTTTTTCAAAGAGCTGCAGTACATAACAGTTGAAATGAAGACTGTCAGTGAAATGGCAAAGCTGACAATGGTCAAACAAATCCCAAACACTGTCCCTGGACGTTTCCTTAGGCCCATGAAGTATGAGAAAAATCTGGATTTGATCTGTAAACATGACAATTGCATTTGTGTGAGATTCAGTTTTGTATTTCACTATACATTCTCAAATTAAAATATTATGGTATAGTACTTTGTATAGTGTTTCAAATTTGATGAATGTGCATAAAAATAATAATAAACTGTGGATCTTCTGTTTGATATCATGCTGTTAACATCGCAACTGTGCAGGATGATTTATACAATGTCGATGCATAAAAAACTGGTATCTTAGTGGGTTTATCGTGAAGGCCTCACATAGATTTCATTGTTATATTGCTGGTCTTTTGCTTTGTTTCAACTTACAGCTTCAGTGATGTCAATCTTGATGACGGCGGTGGTGGTGAGGGATGGATGGCCTCGGTCACGGGCCTGCACCACCAGCGACCAGGTGCAGTCTCTCTTCTTGGTGATGTTCTGAATGATGGCCATTGACTTGATGTAGGACTTCAGCATTATCTCGCCTGTGTCAGCGTTAATGTCAAAGATATTGTTTTCTGGCTCAGCTTTCATGATGGCATACTCGATAACGTTGTTGGGGACCTCTGCATCATCATCCACAGCCTGCAGACAGTAAGGGTACTGAAAATATTCACTTTTACCAAGTTTCATTTTGTTTAAAGAGAGCTGCATACCTCTATTTTCACTGGAGCTCCAATCACCATGGTCTTCTCAAGGAAGTTATCATAGAAAGCAGGAGAGTGGTCATTCAAGTCCAACACAGTCACAAAGACTTCAGCCAGGTTGTATTTCCCCTCTGTGTCCTCTGCCTTCACATAGAAGTTATACTTGGACCTGACCTCAGCATCCAGGCTTGCCCACGGCTGTGTGTAGATGATCCCAGAGTCAGGTTTGATCAGGAACCTGTGTACAGTGATGAGTCTTCTGTAAACTGACTTCTTTGGACAATGAATATCAAGACACCATGCACCATGAACATTTTATACGTATTTGTTATTGTAGATTATATGATACTTTTCCCCCCTAAACAATTAGTCATCTGTTTTAAGCACTTGGATTGCACTTCTTGCTAAATCTTGGCACTGATTTTGTCACACAGACTGTGAGTTTTGGAGCTTTGAAATATAATTGTGATGTAGGCTGCTAATACCCCAACCTCAAATCTTTAGAGTGTCATTTAGGTCCAGAAAAAACCTACCTCATTTTTAAATGAGCTAACACAAAATCAATCTTATTACTTCTAGAAGTACCCAGCCTTCTTAGAGTCCCTGGGGGGGGGGGGGGGGGGGGGGGGGGGGGGGGGGTGCTGGAGGGTGCTCCACCTGGAGACTCTGTTGTCCTGCTGGGAGACTTCAATGCTCACGTGGGTAACGACAGCGAGACCTGGAGGGGCGTGATTGGGAGGAACGGCCTCCCTGATCTGAACCCGAGCGGTGCTCTGTTATTGGACTTCTGTGCTAATCACAGTTTGGCCATAACGAACACCCTGTTCGAACATAAGAGTGTCCATAAGTGCACGTGGCACCAGGATGCTCTAGGCCGTAGGTCGATGATCGATTTTGTAATCGTATCAGCAGACCTGCGACCATATGTTCTGGACACTCGGGTAAAGAGAGGGGCTGAGCTGTCAACTGATCACCACCTGGTGGTGAGTTGGATCAGGTGGCGGGGGAAGACGCTGGACAGACCTGGTGCACCTAAACGCGTAGTGAGGGTGTGCTGGGAACGTCTAGCAGAAGCCCCAGTCCGCGAGATCTTCAACGCACACCTCCGGCAGAGCTTCAACAGCATTCCGAGGGAGACTGGGGACATTGAGTCCGAATGGACCATGTTCAGCGTCTCCATTGCCGAAGCTGCTGCATTGAGCTGCGGCCGCAAGGTGGTTGGTGCCTGCCGTGGTGGTAATCCCCGAACCAAATGGTGGACACCAGAGGTGAAGGGAGCCACTAGGCTGAAGAAGGAGTCCTATCGGGCTTGGTTAGCCTGTGGGACTCCGGAGGCAGCCGACAGGTATCGACAGGCCAAGCGGAATGCGGCTCGGGCAGTGGCTGAAGCAAAAACTCGGGTGTGGGAGGAGTTCGGAGAGGCCATGGAAAAAGACTTTCGGACTGCCTCGAAGAGATTCTGGCAAACCGTCAGACGTCTCAGGAGGGGAAAGCAGTGCTCTACCTGCACTGTGTATAGTGCTGGCGGAGCGCTGCTGACGTCGACTGAGAAAATTGTCAGGCGGTGGAAGGAATACTTCGAGGACCTCCTTAATCCCACTGACACGTCTTCCGAGGAGGAAGCAGAGTCTGGGGATGAGGGGAATGACCCGCCAATTTCCAGGGGCGAGGTCACTGAGGCAGTTAAACAACTCCTTGGTGGCAGAGCCCCTGGTGTTGATGAGGTCCGCCCCGAGTTCCTGAAGGCTCTGGACGTTGTAGGGCTGTCCTGGTTGACACGCCTCTGCAATGTTGTGTGGAGATCAGGGGCAGTACCTGTGGACTGGCAGACCGGGGTGGTGGTCCCCATCTTTAAGAAAGGGGACCGGAGGGTGTGTTCCAACTACAGGGGGATCACACTCCTCAGCCTCCCTGGGAAAGTCTATGCCAGGGTGCTGGAAAGGAGAGTTCGTCCGTTAGTCGAACCTCGGATACAGGAGGAACAATGCGGTTTTCGTCCTGGTTGCGGAACACTGGACCAGCTCTTTATCCTCTCCAGGATACTTGAGGGTGCATGGGAGTTTGCCCAACCAGTCTACATGTGTTTTGTGGACTTGGAGAAGGCATTCGACCGTGTCCCTCGGGGTGTCCTGTGGGAGGTGTTGCGGGAATATGGGGTGTCTGGCCCATTGCTACGGGCCATTCGATCCCTATACAACTGTTGCAAGAGCTTGGTTCGCATTGCCGGCAATAAGTCGGACTCGTTCCCGGTGGGTGATGGGCTCCGCCAGGGCTGCCCTTTGTCTCCGGTTCTGTTCATAATTTTTATGGACAGGATTTCTAGGCACAGCCAAGTGGCGGAGGGCTTTCGCTTTGGTGGCCTCAGAATCTCATCTCTGATTTTTGCAGATGATGTGGTTCTGTTGGCTTCATCGGGTGAGGCCCTCCAGCTCGCACTGGAACGGTTCGCAGCCGAGTGTGAAGCAGCGGGAATGAGGATCAGCACCTCCAAATCTGAGGCCATGGTTCTCAGCCGGAAAAGGGTGGAGTGCCCACTCCGGGTCGGGGATGAGTTCCTGCCCCAAGTGGAGGAGTTCAAGTATCTCGGGGTCTTGTTCGCGAGTGATGGGAGAAGGGAGCCGGAGATCGACAGACGGATTGGGGCTGCAGCTGCAGTAATGCGGACGCTGCACCGGTCCGTCGTGGTGAAGAGGGAGCTGAGTGTAAAAGCGAAGCTCTCAATTTACCGGTCGATCTACGTCCCTACCCTCACCTATGGCCACGAGCTGTGGGTAGTGACCGAAAGAACGAGATCGCGGATACAAGCGGGAGAAATGAGCTTCCTCCGAAGGGTGGCTGGCCTCTCCCTTAGAGATAGGGTGAGAAGTTCGGCCATCCGGGAGGGGCTCAGAGTAGAGCAGCTGCTGCTCCACATCGAAAGGAGCCAGCTGAGGTGGTTCGGGCATCTGACAAGGATGCCCCCTGGGCGCCTCCTGGGTGAGGTGTTCCAGGCATGTCCCACCGGGAGGAGGCCCCGGGGCAGACCCAGGACACGCTGGAGAGATTATATCTCTCGGCTGGCCTGGGAACGCCTTGGTATTCCCCCGGATAAGCTGGAGGAGGTGGCTGGGGAGAGGGAGGTCTGGGCCTCTTTGCTTAGGCTGCTGCCCCCGCGACCCGGCCCCGGACAAAGCGGATGAGGATGGATGGAGTATAGAGTATGCAGCAACAGCAAGTCTTAGCATGGCTAGCTTAACGTTGTATAAAGACTGGAACTAGTTGAAGTCGTGCAGATGCTTTTCGGAGTCTTGTCTCACTGAAAGGTTGCCCTAACTTCTCGTAAAGCCAAAAATTTTCATTAAATTGAACGGACAAGATAAAACAAGTTTGAAAGGTGACTTCAGAGGTGTTAGTGAGCGAGGTCAAACTCTGGTTCTCAAACTCTCGGGGTAGGCTCAACTGATGGAGCACAGAACCACTCCTGATGAGGTGAGGACAACCAGGGGAAAAATATGAAATTGAAATAAGAAGAATACTTTTTGGGGGAAACAAACAAGCAGGATGCTGTTATGGAGACCTCATATTACTAAACTTCAACCTATAGTGCCAGATTTTCTTTAATTATGCGATGCTGGAGAGATAAGATACAGTAAAAGATACAGATTGTTTCACAAACTGACTTGTTTAGCTGTCCTACAAGGTTCCAGCACAAGTTAGTCAGAAGCAAAGAGCAGTCTATTTTCTCCTCCAATCCCATTAAAGGATTATCGCAGACCGAGGGCGGGCAGGCAAAAGGACTGTCTACTCTTGTGTACACTTAAGCGCTCAACCACAAAGTGTAAAACAGTGTAAAGTCTGCAATATGAACTGCTTTATTCTTTCAGATGCAGAGCCCAAGCATGTGGTCATGCATTGCTTCATAACCATTTTAAAATCAAAGCAGCAATTTCGAGAATAATCTGAGGTGACACAGTTTCAAAATCAGTTTGACTAAACAAGTACGCACTAAGCTAAATCTCTCTCCTCTGCTTATTTTGGAAATCCTTGTCCTTGATGCCTTGATGTGACATCACATATCTCTTCTAATTTATTGCTACAGAGGGGTGTAAAAATACTTTCCCCTTGCATTTGAACAACCAAAGTAGATGGTAACCTCATTCCTACCAGCATGTGCCTGTGGGTTTGTGTTGCAGCTGAACAGACAGTGAACATAAATATAAACCCAAAAAATAAAGGATCCCAATGGCAAGATGTGTCTGCATTTTAAGTGTGAGTAAATGCACGCTGTGGATATACAGTACTCTGTAATATCAGAAAGAACTGTGTAGTCTTGGATCTGGAGAATGGATTTCTGCTGGGAAACTAATAAAAAGTGAAAAACACTAGTAAATCCTCTGGGCTACGGTGCTTAGGGGAAATAAAAAGAATCAAGTCGTGATATGAAAAACTAGTGTGCTCTTACATATCTGTCCAGCTTTCAGGCAGATGTGTTTTTGCTACAGTGTATGCTTACAGTGTAGTGCATTATTTGAAGAGATATACTTTATTTGAGCTTCTTGACACAGTTGTACATTAGATATAATGTTTATTCTATAAAATTTGGTTTCACTACTGGAAAAAAACCCACATGTCAGGTGTTGATTACTATATTTTACTATAGTATAGTAAAATATATTCTTTTTTCTTTGTACTATAAACATTAAAAATATTCTTCTGTGATCACTATCCAAAGACTGATGAATAGACACAGTGAAGGCGACAAAGTTATTTAGTTATTCTCTGAACATTTAAAAGATATATTCTAAAATCAAATTAATGCTTTTTCTACACCAATGCATGTGAATATGTGGAGGTCTTGTGGAGATGTTGCAGAGATGTTACATCTGAATATGTGAATGGAACAACAGCATTTAAAAGGACTCATTTTTACTGTGTCCTACTGGCAAAACATAAAGCTCATTTATTGCACTTACAGCTCAGCCCCTGATCCATAGATAGAGTACTTAACTTCACCCCAAGGTCCTGAGTCTGGGTCAAATGCCTGTAGACAGGTATCAATGAATCAATCAGTCAATAAAATCTTTATTTTGAACATAAAGTAAAGACAAAATCAGCAAAAGCCATCATATTCACATGGGAAAAACAAAAACAAAATTCACGTTCACACAGATTCATGTTAGTGTAATATGTTTATGCACTGAGTAATTATACTTTCATTAATTATTTGTAATTATTTAATAATTATTTAACTACTCTAGTATTGTAACAGTATTATTTTTAATATGTCATTAGATACAAATATCCATCCATCCATCTATCCGAGCAACCACAGGCGAGAAGGAGGGTCCATGCAATTATCAATATTTAATGCACAACCTAATAGACATTTAGCACCCTGTCTCATCCATATAGTGCCGTGTAAGTGAATGACAGAGCTATGATAGATCATAGAGAATAAAATGTCATGTTTGGCTGTAGATTAAACACCTGAGTTCAACGCAAGTTTTACAGCAGTGAGTTTAATATGTTGCAGCACCTATCCTACACTAAACTGTCATTCAAGCACAGCCAATGACCAGTACTGTGTTGACTTGCCTTTTCTCTTTCCTCTTTCTTTTTAGTTTGCATCTGTTTTCGTCATGAATGAAGAAAAATCTGCACTTTCGTGTTGTCTGCCAGCATGGACTCAGTAAACTGAATGAAAATGTGCTCAACTGGAACATGATGTTTCAGGGGTCAGCTATAAAAAGACAGATTTTTGATGTCATAGGAACATCATCATCATCATCGGCTAATCTTTGTGTCTGTAGCTGCTGGGATGCCTGTCTCTATGCGTCCAAGGTCAGTTGTTGGCTGCTCTTCTATCTGATTGAAATTGCCTGGGATCAAGGCAACAAACCCCTGTGGTGTTCACGCAAGGTCAGGATTTAATAATGAGCCTCCCTGTTGCTTTGAGCCCCTGTGGGGCTGACAGGAACAGACAAGGGCAAAAGACGATGTGAGCCAAGTATCAATCAAATCGTCATGTCCTTAAGTGTTCCTTTTACTTCAGTACATATTTTGATGCTGTAGAGGCATGTGCTGCTAAGCATCAGAGAAAAAAAACATGTCTGTGAATTTGGTGTTACACAACAAAATGAAAGTGATAGCCATCTGGCAGCTTACGTCGCCTAGCTTTTATCTACATGTTTTCACATATTATCCCAACCCTCCCCGCTCAAAAAGTCTACATTTAGGGGATTAATAGCCCTGTTGGGCATTTTGTTAAAATCAGCATTCCTCTTTAGCTCTGAGTGACGTACATTGGTGATGGCATGTATTTTTAGACAGGATGAAGAGACTGGCTCACCGTGACTGTGACCACATTGGAGCCACCGGGTGAATTTTCTGGAATTCTGGCAATGTAGTAATCTGAAGAGAATTTGGGAGCGTTGTCATTGGTGTCCAGGAGATGAATGACGATGTCCGCTGTAGCGCTGAATTTCTCTGGTGTGTCGATCTCAACCGCAAGGAGCTGAGGAAGAAAAAAATATTAGAAATATACATGCATTTTTCAAACCTAATTTTAATCTACTGTAGTGCATGTATATTTTGGCATGCTAGTGTAAATAATTTACCTTGTATGTTAGAAAGTGGTATTTCTCATAGTCCATGGCAGCAGAGTCTTCTACTAAGATTGTGACTTGGGCCTCATTGAGTACAGTCTGAGGGACAACTCGCAGCATTCTTCCTGGTCCAATCAGTCTCAGGTTGAATTTAGCATTTGCACCCTGCAAAAGCAAAAACACATAATTATCATATCAGATCTATGCTTCATATGCATAGATCTGTAATACATAATAATCTGCATTATTTTCAGAGCTAAAAAAAAAGCAGGCATGTAGTAAAGTCTCTTATAAAAGTGATGAGTAGCAGCAATAATATTCTGGCTCACACAGAAAGATACTGTCTGACGCTGCAACATTATTATCAGAAAATATATGTAGCCCTGGCTATATAAGTAGCTCATTATTTCAATTTGTTCATTAATATTGATAGTTAATTGCAAATGTTTAATGTGTTCAAGAATGTATACAAATGCCTGCAAAGTATGTGATGTGTGTCAGTTAAATGCACAACCTTTTTATTTGTATTTTGAGGTTTATGTCATTATTTTTGATATGGTATTGATATGTACTACAGCTCCAGTGAACCCTGAAGTAGTCTCAGGTAGAGGGGTGGGAGTAAGTGGGGAGCCGTGTGCACTCTGCAGGAAGCGAGAGAGACGAGAGCTGAACAGTGTCGAGTGAACGCAGAGTTCATAGAAGGGCGACAGACGCATTTTCGGGTTAACGGATAGTTAACTGGAGTCGAGAACTGTTGTACCCTACTGTGAGGTAAAGGTGGATTTTGTCTGACACTTGTACCCAATGTTATTGTGTAAAACGGATTAGCGCTAACACAGCCGCTAGCACAACTGCTAACATAGCCGCTAGCGTAGCCTAGCATATTCGCTAAGCTCTTGTTCTGCTCTGTTTTTATTTATTAAGCTAATGCTAAGATTGAATGTTATCGCATGTGAACTGGCATTTAGCGGAGTTGTGTGATTCAGTAGGAGGAGACGGACGTCTTGCTGGTGGTCAGAGAGGTCCCTTCTGCTGGTGTGCTGAAGTTATGTGTTCACGTGGGAGCACGTGGAAAGGACGACTGTGAGTGCTGCTGCCGCGGCCTGCTGGTAGCCGTGACCCAGTTTCCCCGCTATCCCCTTGAACTGCCTGGAGGTGTGAGTACTGTTGTTTGCACGTGCTTTTTATTTGTACTGCTTGGCAACAAGTGAAGCGACCATATTGTTTTAGGTCCCAACGCACCCTAGCCACGCCTCAGGCCTGCAACGAGGGGTTTGCTAGCAGAAAGACTGTAGCACTTGAGGTGTGTGTGTGTGTTTGGTGAGAGTGCGTGTGGGCCCACAATATTATTTGATTATTTTGTTTCTGTTGAGGTAGATACCTTATCATTGTTTAACAAACTTTATTGATTTTACTTATTTTATTTGTGTTGTTAATTCAGCATTCACTAAAGTGGAGTTAACTTTATAATTGACCTGCTTGTGTGTGATTTATTTCCATATAGTGTAGTTTTATTGCATATTTAATACCATAAGCATTAAAAAGGGAGTATCAATAGGAAAGTAACAACAGGAACCCAGGGCCCCTCTCAATAGAACGTGGGACGGGTGTTACACAATTATGGAGGCACCGCTGGGATACTCCCGTGCTTAACTTTTCTAGTTTGTTCTTTAAAGGAGTATTTTGTTTACAGATTTTCACAGCCTAGCACACCAGCATTAGGGTTTATATGATGACTACTCGAAAAGAGTCTCAAATTGCACCTGAGCTTAGTAGCTGGTGCAGTAAAGCAGGTATAGACCCAAACCGGGCTTTTGTACTGCATGATGTTCCTTCTGATTTTGACTTATCAGACATTGAAGAGACAGCTCAGTCAGTGAAAGCTTTTGGAAGAGTAAAAGTGAGAGATAGACTAAGAGACACCCAGACAGGCAATAACCTTGTGCTGTGTGAATGCCGTCAAGCTACTCAGCCAGACCGCATACCACCGCATGTACAGCCATTGAATGGAGGTCCTGTCTGGAAGATTTCCCTCCTCACTGAATCTGTTGATGACTTCTCAGCCAAGCTTAAGAAACTAATGGTAGAAGAAGGCAAAACAATTGATGATGTTAGTGCCTTGCTGTCTACTGAAACCCCACAGGAAAACTCCCCTGAATCCATCATTCGGGCAGTCGGAGACCTGTTAGCGAAAACTATGCGACCTACCGGTGAGAATACTGCATCTCGACGTCTGCGGATATTCTCTGGCCACTCTCCCACTCCAGCAGGTGAAGAGAGCCTGGATAGCTGGGTTGAGCAGGCTCGCCTGATGATTGAAGAGTGTGACTGCTCTGAGAGAGAGAAGCGAAGGAGAGTAGTTGAGAGCCTAAAGGGACCGGCGTTGGAGATCATCCAAGCTGTACGACGAGATAACCCTGATGCTAGCCCGGAGAGCTATGTAGAGTCTCTAGAAAGTGCATTTGGATCCCTGGAGTCAGGTGAAGACTTGTACCTCGCCTTCAGGAGCCTGGGTCAACAGCGAGGAGAAAAGCTGTCAGACTTCCTGAGAAGATTGGAACGCTCTCTGACCAAGGTAGTGCAGAGAGGGGGTCTCCCTAGCCATCGAGTCGACCGTGCACGTATTGACCAGCTTATACGGGGTGCAACTGAGTCAGAGATAATGTTACTGCAGCTAAGACTCAGAGAAAGAAAGGAAGAGCCACCCGCTTTCCTGAAGCTGCTCAGTGAGATTCGAGAAGAAGAAGACCATGCAAGAGTGAGGCATGAGTCAAACACCACAGTTAGACAAGTGAAAGTTGGCGAAGAGACAAAAGCCAAATCGACAGAGGTTCAAGAGCTCAAAGCCGAGATCAAAGAGTTACGCTCTGAGCTTAAAGAGTTAACAAGCAAGCGCTCAGATGCCGAGCTAATGTTGAAACAAACCAAGAAAGTTGCTGAGACTGGCGCGGAGAATGAAGTCCAACAGTTAAAGCAGCAAGTTCAACAGTTACAACACCAGCTGACCGTTATGGCAGTGTCACAGGGTTCAACCCAAACTGACTCAACAAAGAGAGATGGGAGAGCCAGACGAAGCAAGGTAAACAGACCATATGCTGCAAAAGATTCAGAAAGTTACTTCTGTTACCGGTGTGGGGAGAATGGCCATATTGCCACCCACTGCATGGCTCCTGAAAACACTGCCAAAGTAATTCAGAGGCTACTCGGAGCCCTTCGTAGGAGCAAAGAGGGAAAAGGAGCTACAGGTGGCGCTTCTGAGCCCACACAGGTCGGTTCCATCCGGAAAAGTTCCGTGCACACATCCTCACAGGGTGGACTCCCAGAAGGATTGGTCGGCCCGTCCATGATGACCGATGTGACCATAGAAGAACAACCATGTAAAGCTCTCCTTGACAGCGGCTCTCGAGTCACCATTATATTTGAGAGCTGGTATTCCCGTTTCATCCCCAATGTGCCCATTCTTCCTTTAAAAGATCTCGCCATATGGGGACTGAGTGATTCCAACTACCCATACAAGGGGTATGTGGCAGTTGAGGTGGGTTTCCCCCCCAACTCAAAGGAAGCTGTAGAGACAGTCACTGTCTTGGCCTTGGTGTGTCCAGATCCAAAGAGCCCAGACCCGGTTCCTGTCATCATTGGCACTAACTCCCAGAAACTGCATTCTCTGCTGAGAGATTGTGAAGAGGTAGGAGGGAAAGATGAGATTCACTCACTGAGGATAAATAGTCTCTCCTCAGAACTGCCCTTATCACTCAACAAACAGGCGTGGTGGGTCATGTGAAGTGGCAAGGCCCTGTGCCAATCACTATCCCTCCCTGTGCAGTACAGTATGCAGTTTGCAAGGTGGAACAACAGCAGCCATTAGACAAAAGTATTCTAATGGTGGAGGTGGGCGAATCTACAAACCTCCCAGCTGGAGTGTTGGTTCCACCTGTAGTACTACCATCTTCTGAGATGGACACTAACAGTTTCACACTTCTGCTAAGAAACGAGTCCCAAAGAGAGACTATTGTCCCCACTGGTACAGTGCTAGCTCAGGTGTACTTGGTGGACACTGTCACTGAGTTAACAAAGACCTCCGCCCAAGAAAGGTCTATTAACCCTGAACTGTTTGACTTTGGAGATTCTCCTATTCCTGAAGAGTGGAAAGCCAGGTTAGCAGCAAAGTTATGAAAAAGAGCGGATGTTTTTCCCCTGGAGGAGTGGGACGTCGGCTTAGCCAAAGGTGTCACTCACCACATAAGGCTGAGAGACCCTCGACCATTCAGGGAGAGATCTCGCAGAATCGCACCTGCTGACATTGAAGATGTCCGACGCCATCTACAAGAACTGCTGGCAGCCGGCATAATCAAAGAGTCACGCAGTCCGTATACTTCCCCGATTGTCATAGTCAGGAAGAAGAATGGCAAGGTGCGGATGTGTATTGATTACCGTCTACTGAACTCCAGAACCATCCCAGACCAGTACACTATGCCACGCATAGATGATGCACTGGATTGTCTGACAGGAAGCAAGTGGTTTTCTGTACTGGACCTGAGAAGTGGATATTACCAAGTGGAGATGTCTGAGGCTGATAAAGAGAAAACAGCTTTTATCTGTCCTCTTGGGTTTTTCCAGTTTGAGAGGATGCCTCAAGGCATCACTGGCGCACCCGCAACCTTTCAAAGGTTAATGGAGAGAGCTGTTGGAGACATGAACCTGATTCAAGTCCTTGTATATCTGGATGACCTTATTGTGTTTGGCAGGACACTGGAGGAGCACGAGGAACGGTTACTTAAAGTCCTGGACCGGCTGGAGGAATGTGGTCTCAAAGTCTCCATTGACAAATGCCAATTTTGCCAACCCCAGGTGAAGTTCTTGGGACACATTGTCTCTGCCTCTGGAGTTGCCACTGATCCTGAGAAAGTGAGTGCGGTGACTCACTGGAAGAAACCCACTGATCTGAAATCCCTAAGATCTTTTCTCGGATTTTGTGGATACTACCGGCGGTTCATCAAGAACTACTCCGCCATAGTCCGCCCTTTGACAGAACTGACCAAGGGATATCCTCCTGCACAGGGTAGCAAAAAGGGTGTCACTAAAGGAAAGCAAAATAGCTACTTTCGAGTTGCCGAGCCTTTTGGTGATCGGTGGACCCCAGCTTGTGATGACGCCTTTCAGAGCATTGTTTACAAGCTCACACATGCTCCAGTCTTGGCATTTGCTGATCCAGCCAAACCATACATCCTACATGTTGATGCAAGTTTGGATGGGCTAGGAGCAGTCCTGAACCAAGAGTGCCCAGAAGGACTCCGCCCGGTAGCGTTTGCCAGCCGCAAGTTGAGTCATGCAGAACGGAACTACCCAGTTCACCAACTGGAGTTTTTGGCTCTGAAATGGGCAGTAGTGGAAAAGTTCCATGACTACCTTTATGGGGCTAAGTTCACGGTGAGAACTGATAATAACCCACTCACCTACGTCCTGACCACTGCCAGGTTGAACGCGACAGGTCATCGGTGGCTAGCAGCACTCTCCACCTATGATTTTAGCATTCAATATAAGCCCGGTCGTGAAAATGTGGATGCCGACTCACTGTCCAGGAGTCCGCAAGACACAACAGATGGATGGGTGGATATCCCACCTTCTGGGGTAAAAGCTTTGTGTCGTCGGATCACTACAGATGGTTTTCAAGAACACACCACCAGATTTGTTGACCAGCTGGGAGTTTCGCCAGACGCCATTCCAGCTTTATATGCAAACTTCACTCAGATAGAAGTGGGCCCGCTGGAACAGCTAAGCCTGAAAGAACTGTCAGAAGCCCAAGACTCTGATCCAGTTATAGGTGTGGTGAAACCTCAGGTTGAGAGAAACCAAAGTGTTTCAGCTTCCACGCATGCAAACCCAGATGTTGTGTTGCTGATACGAGAAAGATCCAAGTTAAAGGTTAAGCGTGGCCTTCTGTACAGAGTCACCACAAGACCCTCTGGTCGAGAAGTGAGTCAGATCGTCTTGCCTGCTAAGTATCGGCCAATGGTACTAAAATCAGTGCATGATGATGCTGGTCACCTGGGCACAGAAAGAACTACAGAGCTCATTAAAGACTGGTTTTACTGGCCCAGAGTGGCATCTGAAGTTGCAACATACATACAGAACTGTGGAAGGTGTGTAGCTAGGAAGTCCATCCCACAGAAAGCTGCCCCTTTACAGCACATTACCAGTAATGGCCCTCTAGACCTGGTCTGCATAGACTTTCTTTCTATTGAGCCAGACTCTAAAGGCATGGCTAATGTGCTGGTTGTCACTGATCATTACACCAGGTATGCTCAAGCATTTCCCACAAAAGATCAGAAAGCACTGACTGTCGCCAAAGTCCTTTTTGAAAAGTTCTTTGTGCATTATGGATTGCCGGCTCGCATTCACTCAGACCAGGGTAGAGATTTTGAGAGCAAGCTCATTAAGGAGCTATTGACCCTGCTGGGCATTCGTAAGTCCCGAACGTCACCCTACCACCCTCAGGGTGACCCGCAGCCTGAGCGTTTCAACCGTACTTTGCTGGCAATGTTGGGCACCCTGGATCCAGCTAAAAAGCCTAAGTGGAGCCAGCATATAAGCCAGCTAGTACATGCTTACAACACCACTAGAAATGATGCCACAGGATACTCGCCCTACTTCCTCATGTTTGGAAGAGAGGCGCGACTACCCATTGACCTGTGTTTTGGTGTGGGGTCAGATGAAGAAAATGACTTAAAGCACCACCAGTATGTGGCTAACATGAGAAAAGAACTTCAAAAAGCTTACCAGCTAGCCGCTGATGCAGCTTCCAGGAACAATGACCGAAACAAGAGACTGTATGATGCGAGAGTTCGGAATCAGACACTTGAGGAAGGTGATCGGGTGCTGGTTCGGAATCTGGGCCTCACAGGAAAGCACAAACTACAAGACAGATGGAACTCACTACCTTACATAGTGATTGCCAAGTTACCCAATCTCCCTGTGTATCGTGTAAAACCAGAGAGAGGAACTGGTATTGTGAGGACCGTGCATAGGGATCACCTGCTGCCCATTGGTTACATGGTCAGGATGTCTGCTCCATCAGAAAAGACAGCGCGACCAAAGAGACCAAGGACCAGGGCACAGCAAGTAAGGTGTGAAGATGAAAGTCAGACACAAAATTTGGAGCATCTGAGTGAAGATGATTGGTCCTCAGAGTCTGAAGAACAGTGTGTCTACTATGAACCTCCTTTAGCCTTTCGCGACAGTGTTGAACCTCGACGTGAGGAGGTTGTGAGCCTTCCTGACCATATGGAAAGTGATCATCCCAGTGTTCATGAATTGTCCGAGGTGGAGGAACAGGGGGAAGAACTCTCAGTAGTAGTAGATCAGACGGAGGAAAGTTCACAGCAACACCAAGACTTGGTGGAGGCTGAAGAGCTGGAGGACAGAGATGTTCCTACACCTAGTATCTCAGTTGGGGGTGCTGACTCAACCTATAACCTCCAAACAAAAAGGAGAGTGAGACCTGTTTTGCGCCTCAGTTATGATGAACTTGGAAGGCCCACTGACAGACCTGTGACTATTAGTTACCGAGGTATGGTAATTCAGATTTGCTACGACCCTGACTCCTAAATGTTAATGCCCTAGCCAGTACTCTTTAGTGAGATTTTAACTGGCCTAATGAAAATAGGTCTGATGGGGGACATTCAGACATTCAGAAGGGGGAGGGTGTAGCCCTGGCTATATAAGTAGCTCATTATTTCAATTTGTTCATTAATATTGATAGTTAATTGCAAATGTTTAATGTGTTCAAGAATGTATACAAATGCCTGCAAAGTATGTGATGTGTGTCAGTTAAATGCACAACCTTTTTATTTGTATTTTGAGGTTTATGTCATTATTTTTGATATGGTATTGATATGTACTACAGCTCCAGTGAACCCTGAAGTAGTCTCAGGTAGAGGGGTGGGAGTAAGTGGGGAGCCGTGTGCACTCTGCAGGAAGCGAGAGAGACGAGAGCTGAACAGTGTCGAGTGAACGCAGAGTTCATAGAAGGGCGACAGACGCATTTTCGGGTTAACGGATAGTTAACTGGAGTCGAGAACTGTTGTACCCTACTGTGAGGTAAAGGTGGATTTTGTCTGACACTTGTACCCAATGTTATTGTGTAAAACGGATTAGCGCTAACACAGCCGCTAGCACAACTGCTAACATAGCCGCTAGCGTAGCCTAGCATATTCGCTAAGCTCTTGTTCTGCTCTGTTTTTATTTATTAAGCTAATGCTAAGATTGAATGTTATCGCATGTGAACTGGCATTTAGCGGAGTTGTGTGATTCAGTAGGAGGAGACGGACGTCTTGCTGGTGGTCAGAGAGGTCCCTTCTGCTGGTGTGCTGAAGTTATGTGTTCACGTGGGAGCACGTGGAAAGGACGACTGTGAGTGCTGCTGCCGCGGCCTGCTGGTAGCCGTGACCCAGTTTCCCCGCTATCCCCTTGAACTGCCTGGAGGTGTGAGTACTGTTGTTTGCACGTGCTTTTTATTTGTACTGCTTGGCAACAAGTGAAGCGACCATATTGTTTTAGGTCCCAACGCACCCTAGCCACGCCTCAGGCCTGCAACGAGGGGTTTGCTAGCAGAAAGACTGTAGCACTTGAGGTGTGTGTGTGTGTTTGGTGAGAGTGCGTGTGGGCCCACAATATTATTTGATTATTTTGTTTCTGTTGAGGTAGATACCTTATCATTGTTTAACAAACTTTATTGATTTTACTTATTTTATTTGTGTTGTTAATTCAGCATTCACTAAAGTGGAGTTAACTTTATAATTGACCTGCTTGTGTGTGATTTATTTCCATATAGTGTAGTTTTATTGCATATTTAATACCATAAGCATTAAAAAGGGAGTATCAATAGGAAAGTAACAACAGGAACCCAGGGCCCCTCTCAATAGAACGTGGGACGGGTGTTACACAATTATGGAGGCACCGCTGGGATACTCCCGTGCTTAACTTTTCTAGTTTGTTCTTTAAAGGAGTATTTTGTTTACAGATTTTCACAGCCTAGCACACCAGCATTAGGGTTTATATGATGACTACTCGAAAAGAGTCTCAAATTGCACCTGAGCTTAGTAGCTGGTGCAGTAAAGCAGGTATAGACCCAAACCGGGCTTTTGTACTGCATGATGTTCCTTCTGATTTTGACTTATCAGACATTGAAGAGACAGCTCAGTCAGTGAAAGCTTTTGGAAGAGTAAAAGTGAGAGATAGACTAAGAGACACCCAGACAGGCAATAACCTTGTGCTGTGTGAATGCCGTCAAGCTACTCAGCCAGACCGCATACCACCGCATGTACAGCCATTGAATGGAGGTCCTGTCTGGAAGATTTCCCTCCTCACTGAATCTGTTGATGACTTCTCAGCCAAGCTTAAGAAACTAATGGTAGAAGAAGGCAAAACAATTGATGATGTTAGTGCCTTGCTGTCTACTGAAACCCCACAGGAAAACTCCCCTGAATCCATCATTCGGGCAGTCGGAGACCTGTTAGCGAAAACTATGCGACCTACCGGTGAGAATACTGCATCTCGACGTCTGCGGATATTCTCTGGCCACTCTCCCACTCCAGCAGGTGAAGAGAGCCTGGATAGCTGGGTTGAGCAGGCTCGCCTGATGATTGAAGAGTGTGACTGCTCTGAGAGAGAGAAGCGAAGGAGAGTAGTTGAGAGCCTAAAGGGACCGGCGTTGGAGATCATCCAAGCTGTACGACGAGATAACCCTGATGCTAGCCCGGAGAGCTATGTAGAGTCTCTAGAAAGTGCATTTGGATCCCTGGAGTCAGGTGAAGACTTGTACCTCGCCTTCAGGAGCCTGGGTCAACAGCGAGGAGAAAAGCTGTCAGACTTCCTGAGAAGATTGGAACGCTCTCTGACCAAGGTAGTGCAGAGAGGGGGTCTCCCTAGCCATCGAGTCGACCGTGCACGTATTGACCAGCTTATACGGGGTGCAACTGAGTCAGAGATAATGTTACTGCAGCTAAGACTCAGAGAAAGAAAGGAAGAGCCACCCGCTTTCCTGAAGCTGCTCAGTGAGATTCGAGAAGAAGAAGACCATGCAAGAGTGAGGCATGAGTCAAACACCACAGTTAGACAAGTGAAAGTTGGCGAAGAGACAAAAGCCAAATCGACAGAGGTTCAAGAGCTCAAAGCCGAGATCAAAGAGTTACGCTCTGAGCTTAAAGAGTTAACAAGCAAGCGCTCAGATGCCGAGCTAATGTTGAAACAAACCAAGAAAGTTGCTGAGACTGGCGCGGAGAATGAAGTCCAACAGTTAAAGCAGCAAGTTCAACAGTTACAACACCAGCTGACCGTTATGGCAGTGTCACAGGGTTCAACCCAAACTGACTCAACAAAGAGAGATGGGAGAGCCAGACGAAGCAAGGTAAACAGACCATATGCTGCAAAAGATTCAGAAAGTTACTTCTGTTACCGGTGTGGGGAGAATGGCCATATTGCCACCCACTGCATGGCTCCTGAAAACACTGCCAAAGTAATTCAGAGGCTACTCGGAGCCCTTCGTAGGAGCAAAGAGGGAAAAGGAGCTACAGGTGGCGCTTCTGAGCCCACACAGGTCGGTTCCATCCGGAAAAGTTCCGTGCACACATCCTCACAGGGTGGACTCCCAGAAGGATTGGTCGGCCCGTCCATGATGACCGATGTGACCATAGAAGAACAACCATGTAAAGCTCTCCTTGACAGCGGCTCTCGAGTCACCATTATATTTGAGAGCTGGTATTCCCGTTTCATCCCCAATGTGCCCATTCTTCCTTTAAAAGATCTCGCCATATGGGGACTGAGTGATTCCAACTACCCATACAAGGGGTATGTGGCAGTTGAGGTGGGTTTCCCCCCCAACTCAAAGGAAGCTGTAGAGACAGTCACTGTCTTGGCCTTGGTGTGTCCAGATCCAAAGAGCCCAGACCCGGTTCCTGTCATCATTGGCACTAACTCCCAGAAACTGCATTCTCTGCTGAGAGATTGTGAAGAGGTAGGAGGGAAAGATGAGATTCACTCACTGAGGATAAATAGTCTCTCCTCAGAACTGCCCTTATCACTCAACAAACAGGCGTGGTGGGTCATGTGAAGTGGCAAGGCCCTGTGCCAATCACTATCCCTCCCTGTGCAGTACAGTATGCAGTTTGCAAGGTGGAACAACAGCAGCCATTAGACAAAAGTATTCTAATGGTGGAGGTGGGCGAATCTACAAACCTCCCAGCTGGAGTGTTGGTTCCACCTGTAGTACTACCATCTTCTGAGATGGACACTAACAGTTTCACACTTCTGCTAAGAAACGAGTCCCAAAGAGAGACTATTGTCCCCACTGGTACAGTGCTAGCTCAGGTGTACTTGGTGGACACTGTCACTGAGTTAACAAAGACCTCCGCCCAAGAAAGGTCTATTAACCCTGAACTGTTTGACTTTGGAGATTCTCCTATTCCTGAAGAGTGGAAAGCCAGGTTAGCAGCAAAGTTATGAAAAAGAGCGGATGTTTTTCCCCTGGAGGAGTGGGACGTCGGCTTAGCCAAAGGTGTCACTCACCACATAAGGCTGAGAGACCCTCGACCATTCAGGGAGAGATCTCGCAGAATCGCACCTGCTGACATTGAAGATGTCCGACGCCATCTACAAGAACTGCTGGCAGCCGGCATAATCAAAGAGTCACGCAGTCCGTATACTTCCCCGATTGTCATAGTCAGGAAGAAGAATGGCAAGGTGCGGATGTGTATTGATTACCGTCTACTGAACTCCAGAACCATCCCAGACCAGTACACTATGCCACGCATAGATGATGCACTGGATTGTCTGACAGGAAGCAAGTGGTTTTCTGTACTGGACCTGAGAAGTGGATATTACCAAGTGGAGATGTCTGAGGCTGATAAAGAGAAAACAGCTTTTATCTGTCCTCTTGGGTTTTTCCAGTTTGAGAGGATGCCTCAAGGCATCACTGGCGCACCCGCAACCTTTCAAAGGTTAATGGAGAGAGCTGTTGGAGACATGAACCTGATTCAAGTCCTTGTATATCTGGATGACCTTATTGTGTTTGGCAGGACACTGGAGGAGCACGAGGAACGGTTACTTAAAGTCCTGGACCGGCTGGAGGAATGTGGTCTCAAAGTCTCCATTGACAAATGCCAATTTTGCCAACCCCAGGTGAAGTTCTTGGGACACATTGTCTCTGCCTCTGGAGTTGCCACTGATCCTGAGAAAGTGAGTGCGGTGACTCACTGGAAGAAACCCACTGATCTGAAATCCCTAAGATCTTTTCTCGGATTTTGTGGATACTACCGGCGGTTCATCAAGAACTACTCCGCCATAGTCCGCCCTTTGACAGAACTGACCAAGGGATATCCTCCTGCACAGGGTAGCAAAAAGGGTGTCACTAAAGGAAAGCAAAATAGCTACTTTCGAGTTGCCGAGCCTTTTGGTGATCGGTGGACCCCAGCTTGTGATGACGCCTTTCAGAGCATTGTTTACAAGCTCACACATGCTCCAGTCTTGGCATTTGCTGATCCAGCCAAACCATACATCCTACATGTTGATGCAAGTTTGGATGGGCTAGGAGCAGTCCTGAACCAAGAGTGCCCAGAAGGACTCCGCCCGGTAGCGTTTGCCAGCCGCAAGTTGAGTCATGCAGAACGGAACTACCCAGTTCACCAACTGGAGTTTTTGGCTCTGAAATGGGCAGTAGTGGAAAAGTTCCATGACTACCTTTATGGGGCTAAGTTCACGGTGAGAACTGATAATAACCCACTCACCTACGTCCTGACCACTGCCAGGTTGAACGCGACAGGTCATCGGTGGCTAGCAGCACTCTCCACCTATGATTTTAGCATTCAATATAAGCCCGGTCGTGAAAATGTGGATGCCGACTCACTGTCCAGGAGTCCGCAAGACACAACAGATGGATGGGTGGATATCCCACCTTCTGGGGTAAAAGCTTTGTGTCGTCGGATCACTACAGATGGTTTTCAAGAACACACCACCAGATTTGTTGACCAGCTGGGAGTTTCGCCAGACGCCATTCCAGCTTTATATGCAAACTTCACTCAGATAGAAGTGGGCCCGCTGGAACAGCTAAGCCTGAAAGAACTGTCAGAAGCCCAAGACTCTGATCCAGTTATAGGTGTGGTGAAACCTCAGGTTGAGAGAAACCAAAGTGTTTCAGCTTCCACGCATGCAAACCCAGATGTTGTGTTGCTGATACGAGAAAGATCCAAGTTAAAGGTTAAGCGTGGCCTTCTGTACAGAGTCACCACAAGACCCTCTGGTCGAGAAGTGAGTCAGATCGTCTTGCCTGCTAAGTATCGGCCAATGGTACTAAAATCAGTGCATGATGATGCTGGTCACCTGGGCACAGAAAGAACTACAGAGCTCATTAAAGACTGGTTTTACTGGCCCAGAGTGGCATCTGAAGTTGCAACATACATACAGAACTGTGGAAGGTGTGTAGCTAGGAAGTCCATCCCACAGAAAGCTGCCCCTTTACAGCACATTACCAGTAATGGCCCTCTAGACCTGGTCTGCATAGACTTTCTTTCTATTGAGCCAGACTCTAAAGGCATGGCTAATGTGCTGGTTGTCACTGATCATTACACCAGGTATGCTCAAGCATTTCCCACAAAAGATCAGAAAGCACTGACTGTCGCCAAAGTCCTTTTTGAAAAGTTCTTTGTGCATTATGGATTGCCGGCTCGCATTCACTCAGACCAGGGTAGAGATTTTGAGAGCAAGCTCATTAAGGAGCTATTGACCCTGCTGGGCATTCGTAAGTCCCGAACGTCACCCTACCACCCTCAGGGTGACCCGCAGCCTGAGCGTTTCAACCGTACTTTGCTGGCAATGTTGGGCACCCTGGATCCAGCTAAAAAGCCTAAGTGGAGCCAGCATATAAGCCAGCTAGTACATGCTTACAACACCACTAGAAATGATGCCACAGGATACTCGCCCTACTTCCTCATGTTTGGAAGAGAGGCGCGACTACCCATTGACCTGTGTTTTGGTGTGGGGTCAGATGAAGAAAATGACTTAAAGCACCACCAGTATGTGGCTAACATGAGAAAAGAACTTCAAAAAGCTTACCAGCTAGCCGCTGATGCAGCTTCCAGGAACAATGACCGAAACAAGAGACTGTATGATGCGAGAGTTCGGAATCAGACACTTGAGGAAGGTGATCGGGTGCTGGTTCGGAATCTGGGCCTCACAGGAAAGCACAAACTACAAGACAGATGGAACTCACTACCTTACATAGTGATTGCCAAGTTACCCAATCTCCCTGTGTATCGTGTAAAACCAGAGAGAGGAACTGGTATTGTGAGGACCGTGCATAGGGATCACCTGCTGCCCATTGGTTACATGGTCAGGATGTCTGCTCCATCAGAAAAGACAGCGCGACCAAAGAGACCAAGGACCAGGGCACAGCAAGTAAGGTGTGAAGATGAAAGTCAGACACAAAATTTGGAGCATCTGAGTGAAGATGATTGGTCCTCAGAGTCTGAAGAACAGTGTGTCTACTATGAACCTCCTTTAGCCTTTCGCGACAGTGTTGAACCTCGACGTGAGGAGGTTGTGAGCCTTCCTGACCATATGGAAAGTGATCATCCCAGTGTTCATGAATTGTCCGAGGTGGAGGAACAGGGGGAAGAACTCTCAGTAGTAGTAGATCAGACGGAGGAAAGTTCACAGCAACACCAAGACTTGGTGGAGGCTGAAGAGCTGGAGGACAGAGATGTTCCTACACCTAGTATCTCAGTTGGGGGTGCTGACTCAACCTATAACCTCCAAACAAAAAGGAGAGTGAGACCTGTTTTGCGCCTCAGTTATGATGAACTTGGAAGGCCCACTGACAGACCTGTGACTATTAGTTACCGAGGTATGGTAATTCAGATTTGCTACGACCCTGACTCCTAAATGTTAATGCCCTAGCCAGTACTCTTTAGTGAGATTTTAACTGGCCTAATGAAAATAGGTCTGATGGGGGACATTCAGACATTCAGAAGGGGGAGGGTGTAGCCCTGGCTATATAAGTAGCTCATTATTTCAATTTGTTCATTAATATTGATAGTTAATTGCAAATGTTTAATGTGTTCAAGAATGTATACAAATGCCTGCAAAGTATGTGATGTGTGTCAGTTAAATGCACAACCTTTTTATTTGTATTTTGAGGTTTATGTCATTATTTTTGATATGGTATTGATATGTACTACAGCTCCAGTGAACCCTGAAGTAGTCTCAGGTAGAGGGGTGGGAGTAAGTGGGGAGCCGTGTGCACTCTGCAGGAAGCGAGAGAGACGAGAGCTGAACAGTGTCGAGTGAACGCAGAGTTCATAGAAGGGCGACAGACGCATTTTCGGGTTAACGGATAGTTAACTGGAGTCGAGAACTGTTGTACCCTACTGTGAGGTAAAGGTGGATTTTGTCTGACACTTGTACCCAATGTTATTGTGTAAAACGGATTAGCGCTAACACAGCCGCTAGCACAACTGCTAACATAGCCGCTAGCGTAGCCTAGCATATTCGCTAAGCTCTTGTTCTGCTCTGTTTTTATTTATTAAGCTAATGCTAAGATTGAATGTTATCGCATGTGAACTGGCATTTAGCGGAGTTGTGTGATTCAGTAGGAGGAGACGGACGTCTTGCTGGTGGTCAGAGAGGTCCCTTCTGCTGGTGTGCTGAAGTTATGTGTTCACGTGGGAGCACGTGGAAAGGACGACTGTGAGTGCTGCTGCCGCGGCCTGCTGGTAGCCGTGACCCAGTTTCCCCGCTATCCCCTTGAACTGCCTGGAGGTGTGAGTACTGTTGTTTGCACGTGCTTTTTATTTGTACTGCTTGGCAACAAGTGAAGCGACCATATTGTTTTAGGTCCCAACGCACCCTAGCCACGCCTCAGGCCTGCAACGAGGGGTTTGCTAGCAGAAAGACTGTAGCACTTGAGGTGTGTGTGTGTGTTTGGTGAGAGTGCGTGTGGGCCCACAATATTATTTGATTATTTTGTTTCTGTTGAGGTAGATACCTTATCATTGTTTAACAAACTTTATTGATTTTACTTATTTTATTTGTGTTGTTAATTCAGCATTCACTAAAGTGGAGTTAACTTTATAATTGACCTGCTTGTGTGTGATTTATTTCCATATAGTGTAGTTTTATTGCATATTTAATACCATAAGCATTAAAAAGGGAGTATCAATAGGAAAGTAACAACAGGAACCCAGGGCCCCTCTCAATAGAACGTGGGACGGGTGTTACACATATTTAGTGAAAATCAGTCATATGGCTCGTAAAGTACACAGAGCTGAAAACACAAAGACACTTGCGTAAGCTGGCAAATGGCACAGAAAGCACCTTTTAATTGTGTTGGATTCCTTTCAAACTCATGCAATTTTAGAAGGATTGACTGTGATAATGGCAGGATTAAAGTCATTATGAGGACAGAAACACAGACTCTGTCCTGAACACTGTGCTGTGCTATGATGCTATGATTGATGTTGACTAAACCAGTTACTCATTAGATAACATTATAATTATTACAGAAAACAAATGCTATTACATAAAAACCAGTCATTGTTACTCTTGGCTGGCTAAGGCACCTTTGAAAGACAACCATGAGTGGTACGAGTGTTGAAAAATACCTGCAAAAAAGGAAAACTTGAAGCTTGTCATAGTCAGTGTAGAGAAAATAAGACAACAAAGGTGTTCACCTGATCAGAGTCATTGACGGTGATTTTCAGCCCCCGGAGGATCTCTCCCTCGGGTGGATGCTCATACATGGTCAACTCAAACGTGCTCTGTGGGCCGTTCTCTCCGTAGAAAGTAGGCGGATTGTTATTTAGGTCCACAACACGGATCACCACTGTGGTGACCTCATAGTCCATGAGTCTGCCTTCGGGACTTACTTCTGAAGCCTGAACAGATGGAGTAAAAGTCAAGGTATATTTATCACTCTTAGAATCAGAGACATGGGCCGATTGGGTATTTTATCTACCAATTTTACTATCGTGTTTTTCCCCCTAATTTTCCTTGTAGATTCATTGAGCCACTGTTCAGCTAATCAATGCACTTTGATTAGGTCTATAAACATTTTTGTGTGGACACAAGCACTTGTAAATAAAATCAGAAGTACAAAAAAATCCCAAAGTGTTTGTTTACATGCAAGTCTTTAGAAAATAGCTGTCTGAGAAGATCAGGCTTTGATTTATAAAGCAGTTATTATATTAAAATAATATAGGAGAGAATGTATGCAAAACAGAGTTGGTGACTGAACAGCAACTTACCCTGACTTTAATGTTGAAGATTTCTCTCTTCAGATAAATGGGGAGAGTCAACAGGGTGATGCAACCGCTTGTTTTATTGATACTAAAAAAACCGTCATCACCTGGTGAAAAATATTAGATGGATGAACCTTTATATAAATATTTCTCCCTTCATTTTAAGATGATTGTAGCTTCCTTTGACAAAATGGCTCACCATCATCGAATGAATAACGGACTGGATTTGGGTTCCCCACATCACCATCTCGGGCCTCAACAGTGAATATTTCAGATCCCTAGAGAGAGTAAAGTAGAAAGATTTTGCATTTATTAAATTGGTGGTGGCATGCATCTATAAAAAATAGATCTTCAAAAGCCTCTTTTTGAACCACCATGTGTCTGGTGCAGTTAGTCACAACAAATCGCCAAAATCTAACCTTCTCTCTGTTTTCAAAGGCTCATTTAAATGTCACATTCCTAATTATTCTCATTTGGATGAAAGTCAGACTGTGTAAACTTGCTGTGATGAGCTACTGCTGTGACATTTTGCAATAGTGATAAAGCAGTGAAATGCCAGTAATTAAAGCTATGTGATGTGATGTGCCTTGGGTTTTGGGCTCTTTTGTTAGTTATTATTTATACTGCCAATATAAAACCTAATCATTCCACATGATGCCGCTTTATGACAGCAGTGTAACTAAGTTGTCCTAAACGAAAAAGAAAATGACAAAAATGTAGCCATTGTGCTAACTGTGGGGTGGCTGTAGCTCAGGTGGCAGAGCAGGTCAGCCACTAATCAGAAGGTCGGTGGTTCAATCCCAGGCTGCCTCCTGGCTGCATGCCAAATATCCTTGGGCAAGATACTAACCCCATGTTTGCCTACTGGTGGTGGTCAGAGGGCCTGGTGACGCCTGTGTCCGGCAGCCTCGCCTCTGTCAGTGCGCCCCAGGGCAGCTGTGGCTACAATGTAGCTGATGAATGTGTGTGTGAATGGGTGAATGACTGAATGTAGTGTAAAGCGCTTTGGGGTCCTATGGACTAGAAAAGCGCTATACAAATGCAGGCCATTTACCATTTACCATAACTGCCACGTATTTCAACTCTAGACTAAAATCAGTGCATAAAATCACCGGGGGAGCGTTTTCATACTCACTGGCACTGAGATTTCGTAAACATAGCCAAAGTAGGGAGTCCCAATGAAAGATGGCAGAGTGTCTTGAGCATCAATCACATTAATTGTCAGGGTAGCAGAGGAGGACATAAACTGCTCCTTCCCATTAAAGCTACCACCACCATCCTAGAACAAAAGTAATAACAGTTTAAATCTGCATTTTTAAATGTAAGTCTCCTAGATCAAGAAATTGCTAATTTGTTCCTCTGCTATAATCATGTTTCATGATTTTATGTTCATCTTTGAGTATAATACACCAAGCACCTTTGCAATAACAATGACAAAGTGTGTCTTTGCTTTCTCATAGTCCAGCATTTCTCCAGATTTGACACGAAGGACTCCACTGTGTCTGTCGATGGCAAACAGAGTGGACTGAGCACTCTGCAAAGAAAATGGAACAAATGCATGATTTTAAAAGCACACGCAGAAACACAAATAAGGGGTTACATGAGCAAAAGCCTGTCACTGGCACTCTTAAAACCCTTTAACAAACACTCACATGAAAAGTGGTCAGGTGGCAGAATAAAACCATACAAAAGCTCCTTGAAATAAGCCAATTCCAATATCCAGTCTTTGCCCATCTGGATGTAAAGTACCCATATGCTCAAGGACATAGCAGGCAGGTGAAAGCTGTTGTGTCCAGATGTGGACTGCCTGTCTCCTACTTCCAAGCCAGCTGTTCTTTGTTCTTAATAGTCCAAAGTGCAAACTAACATTGTGTCGCTGAGCCACCCCTCGCCAACACAAATGTAACTGCCATTTAATCCCCATCTTCATAACTACACCAACATATTCAGGCACAAATACACAGTAACACAGGAAAATATATGTAACCCCTGCTTAGTACAACTATACGTCATCAGTGTTGAAAGCAGATTATTGAAAAAACTTAGCGGTTTACAATTTTACCTAACAAGTAAAAGAGCCCCGGGAGGTGACACAAATCCCTTTGGGGTTGTGTAAGGAAGGGCGTGTGAGTGGGCAATATTTTCCCACTGCAAAGTGATACCTGTAGGTAGTAGGTGACCGAGCCCCCTGAGCCTGTGTCTCTGTCCACTGCCTCAACTTTGTAGATACTGATTCCAGACTCTGTTGTCTACAATGTACAAGAAAGAAAAGGTAACATTTAGAGCTTAACAAGACCTTTTTCACTTGGAGAAACAGATACTGTTGTCTCGGCTTAACTTACTTCCAGTACATCAATGATCGCAGGCATGTTTTGGAATTCAGGCTTTTCATCATTTGCATCCATTACAAATATTGTCACTCTTTCCACAACCTAAAAGCAAGAACCGACAGTAGGATAAAACCACAAAGCATGTTGAAGTTTAGTATTTTGACTTTTTTTTTAAAAGGAGCTAAAAGTTGATACCTTGCTTTGCCCATCAGTGATGCTGACAAGAACATCAATAGAGTCTTGTTTCTAAGTAAATAATAGTAGTAGGTTAATACAGCAACCAAGTTGTTATAAAAACACTGAATTGTCGATCTGTACATCTTTGTAAAGTTTACCTCTCTGTCCAGCTTTTCTACTAATGTAATGTTTCCAGATTTGGAGTCGACGCTGAAGTACTCTTTGGACCCTGGATCAAAGGAAAGGCCGTACCTCACCTCTTGGCCTTCAGGATCTGTGCCATTAAGACGATAAATTTGTGTACCTATAGAGAGATATCATTATTAAGAGTAAATATCCCCTCACAGAAACAAATTGTGGAAAGGTACACAGTTTCTAACCATTTACTATGAGGTGTACGTTTCTTTTGGTAACAACTGCTGTGGAACAAACCAGGCTGAAACACTAAGTACCATTTGGAGTATCCAGACTGATGCAAGGTGTAGAGGGACAGCTGCACTGCATTCGCAGCCAGCAAACTGTCCCTGACATCAACAGGTGGCAGCAGCAGATGAGCATGTTAGTGTGAGTGCATACACGCCACACAACATCTGTTCATCTATCAAAGACTACTTAACATCCTGGACTCTCACATATTGGCCACCACAACACACCATTTTGATGATTGGTTGTTCTACAGTCCTATTAGCTGTTCACACTAAATGTTCCCCAGTACAGAGGTCAATCTCACCAACAGCAGTGTCCTCTGAGAGGCTGAACAAGGCCAGGTTTCCATTGTAACTGTAGGGTCCATTGTCGTAGAAATATGGAGCAAAATCTGCTTGTGCTGCCGGCAGACACATAAATCAGAGAAAAGAATATTTAAATGTCACAGGTTTATTTGGCATAATCTTTGAAAGAAGAAATTGTGCTCCCTGAACTATCGGTGAGTGGAGGCAATAAAGCACAACCTTAATCTATGACTGAATCAGTCTACTGAGTGTTTTGTACACATACTACTGATATGAATTTGTAATTTTAACTGGTTCTGTCTCTATAGATGCTAAAATGGCAGAAGAAATGCTATGTAAACTGTATACACAACCTCCTCTTTCTTTGCACTTTGTCTGGGATTAAAGGTGCATTACATCAACCTCCTAAAATACTCTTTCTATACATAGACCTGCGATCTCTGCTGCTTTTACCTGTAATACGATTCCCGTTATTTAAAACAGTTTTAACCTACTATTGCATATCAGCTTTAAAACTCATTTCATAAAACAAGCAAATAATTTTGTGTATCTTAAAAAAATACTTATATTTCCATTTGGAAAACCCAGGACATAAATAAACTGAAAACTGAGCGGAGGTTCTTTATAACAGTGACAGAATTACAAAATTAATACATAAAATAGCCCAGAGTCTGAATATCATTCACAATCTGATCGCATCAGGATTAGTAAACAGTAAACAGACAAACAATAAGGTAAACTTACCAAAGCAGGCATGCACAAACACAAACAGTAGTAGCAAATGTGGTATCCTTACATGCTTCATCCTAAAGAATAAAGTCATGAAATCGCACCATGAAGACGGCTTCGTCAAGAGACCTCTACATGAGCTACACTTCTCAAGGTGTTCTCTGGCAACTGGAGAAGGCTAAACGCAGATGCTCACATACTAATCCAATGACACATCTTAAGAGCTGATTCAGGGCCCCCGTAGTCTCCAACTGGGCCTTAGCAACCAAAAGGCCAAAGGAGATGACTCTGTCTGCAAAAGCTGTACATCTACAACTTTGCAGTAGATGTACAGCTATATTCTTCACATTTTCAACTTTTAATGTAAATTGTGTTATTACTAGCCAGAAATATACAGAAATCTGTTTTATTCTGATGTTGTCTAAATGATAATTCATAAAAGTTAAGCTATTATCGCACTTTTTACAATCACTGGTCACAGTGAAACATAACGATCAGGATGTTAATTTTGTTTTTTAGTTTTAAAGCTTTGATTTATGATCTGCTCTGAATGACCGCAGTCTCAGCTATGTAACCACCCCGTACTAAATATAATGACCATTTTACATAAAATATTGTGACCAACTATGTTTGATGTAAATTCTATACTGTAACTGTAGTCAGTGATTTGTTTATATTGGACAACGATACCATCTGCCATGCAGACTTTACAACCATATGTTTCAGTAACATAAAAAACCCTCACTACCTATGCAAGTAGCTTTTATGTTGAACTTTTATAACTAAAAACATCACATGTAGTACTAAAGCGGGCTAATCTTCTTGATTGATAATCTCATTTTCCAGCAGGTGGAAATCTCCTGTAAACAAATGTTATATAATACTTAGCCAGAGGTCCTCTTTTTACCAAGGTAGTTTTTTTTTTTTTTTACAAATATTTACAAACAAAACATAAATGTTTCCAAATTTGATAGTTTTAAATTCATTTTTTCACTAATCCAAATAGTCAGTCATCATCACTTAAAGTGACTCAAATAATCTAATAATTCTTTCTCAGTTCTCTAGAGTGCAGTAATGTTTAAAAATCCAAGTAAAGACCTCAAACTCGCTGTCTCTATCCTGCTGAAAGAGGCCTAATATAATGTACGAGGGTGTACATGGTCTGCAATGGGGCTTAAGTAGGTGGTACATGTGAATGTAATGTCAACATGGATGGCAGGAGCCCAAATCATCACACTGTCTACTAGTTTACCTTATTCCTGGTGCCAGGTGTTCTCCAGGTAAGTGATTTACACACAGTGGGCAATCCACGTGATGTAAAGGAAAACATGATTTCTCAAACCAGGCCACCTTCTTCCATTATCGTGGCAAGTTGTCATGGTGAAGTGTCCATCGTTGATGCTTTTGGTGGTGGACAGGGGCCACTACAGGGGCCTCACTAGTCTGCAGGTATATATACACAAAAAACCGTATTGCACTGTGTATTCTGACACTTTTCTATCAGAACCAGCATGAAAGTTTTTTGCATTTTGAACTACAGTAGCTCATCTGTTGGATCGGACCACACAGCCCAGCCTTCACATGGCTGCCCATGACCCTGTTGCTCTTTCACCACTGCAATAGATATTGACCACTGCAGACTAGGAACACCCTGCAAGAGATGTAGTTTTCAACATGCTCGGACCCAATCATCCAGCCATCAAACTCAAATCCTTACACTTGCCCATTTTTCCTGCTTGTAGCACATCAACTTTTAGGACAAAATGTTCTGTTGCTCCTTAATATGGGATGGAACAGTATCCCTAACAAGCGAAGAGATAGTCAGTGTTATGCCTGATGTGTGTTTATAGATAGCCTTTTATATCCACATTTCTATTGCATAGCTATCTACTATCTACTTTATAAGCTCAAATTGCAGACCAAAAAACAAGAAGGAAAAAAAATCCCATTTGTTTTTCATTGGCAGATGTTATATGTTTCTTCCCCACTTGGAAAAATAGGTCAAGTATACAAATGCATTGTTTAATTTCTATGCATACCATTAAAACACTTTGCATGAAAGAGGATTTACACACGTGAATAAAGCATTTCAGCATCCAGTCTCGTGCTGATATTAAATCTACTATATATAATCTGAGCTTTTGTCCTAGAACTTATAGTGGATAACATGTTCTAAGTGTGTGCGTAATTCACGAATGTTTTCACTCAGAAAAACACAACACACAGATGCAGAACATCAGGAACATCAGTACAGTTTAATATCACTGACCTCTGACAGCAGTTAAATTCTCAGCATATATGATGAAAGCTTTCAGACTGGGCATGTAAATATCCAGCATTCAAAGAGATCAATCATTTTCATGCCTTTTGAAACTCTTACACAATATACTTACTGAAAATGGTCACATGTCAAGTTACTTCTGTGTTGGTACTTAGGGTCATGCCTCCAGCTTTAATTTTTGTAATACTGACGGATGGCATGCATTAAACCACTGTTCTCTAATCTGTACACATGTGATGCATGGAGCCTAACTCTGGTAATATAAACTACATCAGATGTAAATATGAAGCACAGTTAGCACTTACATTGTGGTTGTAAAAAAGCCCAACTGAGTTATGGCACGTAACATTATGTAGGTTCAAAAACAAGTACTTTATATGTGTGCTTATATTTAATAATAGTCATATGAATGCTATGAAGGTTTTTATATCTTCCCAATGATGAGTGTAAAAAGTATGGCTAAAAGTTCACTCTTTTATAGTTTCTAGTATTGTGATTTCAATTATTGTGACATATGTGATAAGCTTCTGATTGTTGGTGACAGACCATAAGGATGCCCAAAGGAATTTTAGGGCCATGCCTAATCACTAAGACTAAACCTGCCTCAGTGTAACCTGAACCATTTGTACTAGCTGCCAACAAATGACAATGATAAGCTTCCAGATGGGTCACATTTGTCATACCACATTTTTGAATGGGTTTGTGTTAACATAAAAGATTTAGCATCAAGATGAAACCATAAAAAAGATACATTTAAGGAATAAAGAGCAGCAGAAGACGAACATGTTGTATCACAAAACAATCAGGGAAGCAAACACAGCAAGAGAGTTCTTTCCAAAATAAAGGTCAAACATGGATTCAATCACTTATAGCTTCTGAATATGTGAAAAACACCTGCATGAAGAATCGTTCAAACCAAGTATTAAAAAGGGGAAGCTCTTTAAGTTTCATTATTTCTCCATAAAGTGTTACAGTTACACTGGATTTTTCTTTTCACATATTGCAGCTACTGTCTAGTGACAAAAAATAAACCCTAAATTATAAAATGCCAAATGAAAACACTGATTATTTATTTACACAAAAGAAAGTAAGCAAACTAAAACTATAGCCGACTATTTTACAAAATTAAAATGATAGCTGAAGCATTTAAATACATTTTATTTCAGATTCCATGTAATGATGATCATATGACTGAATGTTTCTGCCATGAACATTTCAGCTTGTTGTACAGGATTAGAGTACATAGCTCATATTTAGAACACGTTTTTGGCCATTTATCAAGATGCGATGTTGACAGAGAGAGCTACATGTAGAACTAGTTTGGCTCTGTTTCTGTACATGTCTCTGAAACGTGAGAGTCTGGAAAAAGGACTAGTGAACATGTAGATATGTTTATCACTAAGACGAAGAATATTTTGGATTAATCTTGTTGGGTTTGAAAGAATCTCAAGCATACCAAAGATACACTCAAATCATATATTTTTATTCCCTGAAAACAAACTTGTGGGTTTATACGGTATCTGGAGAGCTTGATATGTTTAACATAAATTGATAAAATTCCAGTTAAAACAAGCTGCCCTTTCCCCCCTGCTTAAAAAAAATAAATGAAAGGAAAGTCATGTATTTACCTGGGCGGAAAAGGAGATTTACCAAAAATAGAAAGGGAAACTTTGAATAAACTGAACAGTACTTGTATCACTACAAGAGCACCTGTTCTCAAGCTCCCCACTTCAGCTTTGGCCCTTTGGATTATTATTGATAATCTCTAGTGTGGTTTGCCAAGGCCAAAGGTTTGCTTTCAGTCCTGGTCCACTCTAAAACTGGGTCATGCCTTTAATCTCTCCATCTACAGTATACTGTAGGTTAGCAGCCTTTCATTTTCATAAACTGCAGAATGAATACACGGCACATTTTTTTCTGCTGGAGTAACTGTGGACTAAAATGATCATTAGCATCTGCACAATAAGCAGTTTATATATAATCTATTAACATTTTATTTCCATATTATGGATGAGTCCTGACTACATTAAAAATAAATAAATAAAAGAATTTTTAAATTAAAATGAGGGTTTAGCAGTGAAAAAATATCTAGGAAAACAGCATCAGTAAAAAAAAAAAGTAGTATTCACAACAGTATTAAACTAAAACCTAAAGTAATGTTAATATATGCAGAAAAATGCACAAAATATGGGTATGGTGTGCTTACCTAGTTTGTTGTTTTCAGGGAATGAAAATATATGATTCTTTGGTATGCTTGAGATCCTTTTAAACCCAAAATGTTTAATGAGGATAACAATGCAATCTGACAAAAAAAATCACAATGAATTAAACACTTTAAGCCCTGACAGGAGCCTACGGAGGAGTTCAAACTAAGCATTTGCTCTCTGATGCACTGCTCCATACTCTGCTTTTACTTTGCTGCCCCCAAGTGGTACAAATCAGATGGTAAACACTACATGTAAAAATAAACAGGTCTGTTTATTTGGCGTGCGTTTGCTTGGATACAGTTTAGAGACAAGACAAAACAAAAACAAAACAAAACACAAGCATCTATCTCAAACAGCGGGTCAACTGTAGTAGTGAGTATCCAGCTGTTATATACTTATACAACCACATCTGTAGATGTGTTCTGGACCTTTTTGCCAGCATACACGTAACAATAATAAGAATAGCAATGTTTACCAGCACCCCACAGACAATGTGAAAGTACATTGTACACAGTACTGCATTATGATTCCATGCAAGTTCTTTGAAAATCGACCGGCTCTGTGAAATTGAGGCAATACTAACTAAATACACACACCTGCTTTTGTGACATGCTTGAATAACAGGAAATAAATAGCTTATGAAAGCTACAGCATCTGCAAAAAGCCTTTTTTGCTGTGCTCTGTTGTTTCTTGCAGTGTAAAGGTCAGCACTGCTCTTCAAAGTAGCAAGATAGGATGCTAATAAAACGAGCTGCTTAACCTACCCCTACCAAATATAGCTATACAGTAATCAAACCAGTGCAGCAGGATATACACAGGAGTACATCTGCAAAGTCTCACCTGTAAGAAATGAATTATTTTACACTGCAACAATCGAAAGCAAAGAGTGCTTTCTCGTTTTTCTTTGTTTGAATTATTTTCTTGTGGTCTACAGCAGAAGAATAGGCTCAGCTCATTCATTGGGAGTGACTGGGACAAGGACAAGATTAGAAATGAATATATCACAGGGACAGTTCAGGTTGAGTGGTATGAAGACAAAGAAAAGGGATGCTGTGATGGTTTGGACATGTACAGAGAAGGGATAAAGGATACGTTGGACAAAGGATGTTAAAAATGGAGCTGCCAGGCAGGAGGAAATGAGGAAGACCACAGAGAAGATTCATGCATACTGAAGGAGGACATGAAGGAGACTGGTGTCACAGAGGAGGATAAGATAGGGTGAAATGGTGGCAGATGATCCGGTGTGGTGAGCAGCTTAGTCATGTCATGACCACATTGACTGCAACTTAAAGACAAACATCAACAAAGTACATTTATTTATACATTAAATTTTTTAGGAGCTATTTCAGTACACAATAAGTTTTACTATAGCCCACTTTAGCATGAATGATTCGCGCAGCGCCACGAGGCTTTACCTCTGACAGGAGGTTATGTTAATAGGAAAGGTTCGTTGGAATCACGTGACCTTGCCAACCAACACAGGCTGTCCGGGCGAGAGTTAGGGGTGCTGTGAAGCGTGGCCAGCTCGCTCTTCGTGTCGTGGTGTCCAGCACGAGAGAAAAGTTGGAGAAAAAGTTTTGTAAGAGGAAATACTACGCTTTAACTATATTTAGGCAACACCGTGCTTAATTACTTTTATGCGGTTTATCGTTTCCTCTCTTTTTGCTTTACTTTTTTAAATCAGTCAGATTTAATTTAAAAAAGGATATATATACATATGCTTTCGCACTGGTCACTCTTTTTAGTCTTCGTATATCAATGTTTCTGTACGAAGCCTCTGTGCTACATCTGGTGGAGGAGAGCAGCCCGAAACCGGGGATAGTACAATGAAGCCGTGCGTCCATCTCCGAGACAAAGCAGCAGGATGCTACGAAAGGACGGTATTTCTCACAAATCAGGGACATTTCACTTGAACTCACCAAGAGGCCAAACAAAGGTTTGTAAGACATACCATCTGAACATCCCCGCTTCTCATTTTAGTGGCTGCAAATCGCGAAATGGTTAAACAGCGCATATGCAGAGCCGTCGAATCGCACGGGCTTGTAAACATCCTCTTCCTTTTGCTAAAAAGGATGTTGAATTGAGTTTGCTAACCTATTGTTTCAACCTCAAATGCGCGGTTTGTTTTCTGTGATGACAGCAGAAATATGCTGCAATAAGCTGCATTTCCGTTTAGCCCACTTTCCATTACACATATCAATTTCTTATTTAAATAAATCGAATATATGAAGGAATAATGCTTTGATTCCTGCTCATTATATACTGTATTAATACTGTGCAGAAGTATGCAGTAGTCTGTATTTATTCTGGATCAGTAGATGGTACAAATTACACTGAATTAAAATCCCCCTCCCCCATGATCGACTGCCAGTGCCATAGTGTTGAGCACACCACACATAGAGGGGTGCAAGTGTGAAACAGTGGTAAACAGTGAAATTAAAGTCAGTCAGTTACATAGAAATAATAACACCTGTGCAAACTATAATGGCTCTCAGTATTTGCCTATAGCACCTTATTGTTTACACTTGCACTCCTGCAGGAACAGCAAATCTTTCAGTGAGACTTTTTGGCTTTTAACATCTCCATGAGATGCTGCTCGGAGGCTTTGAAGGCAGCCATTAATGTAATTTGTAGTGAGATGATAAACAGAGTGATGTGTGTTTCTGCCTGAGCAGATAGTCAGATTTGCCAAACGCTCCAGTGACTCTTGAATATGTAAAAGTGCTCATCTCAAGCGCTTCAGCCTGACAGTTTGACGGCTTTGCCGTATTAAACTAAGATAATTGGGGGATATTTACTCACGGAGCACACAATCATTTCACAAACTACTTGAAAATTGTATTTTTTCCTTTAATTATATGCTTTGTAGAAATTATTCACTCTCCTGACAGGACCAAATGGCATGTGCGTGCGTGTCTACATTTCTTTCTCAGCAACACGGAAACGGCATTATTCAGAGTTAAGAAATTTGTTGTGCTGAATGATTTCAATTAAAATTCATTGTCAATATGGTTAACTTGTTTTCAGAGGAGCACTATGACACCAGTGTGGTATGTCTTCCTAACTGGTTTTCCTTGTTATCCATGCCAGCACAGCTCAATATTCCCAAAGCATGGAAGGATTACTACTTTAGCTAATGACACTGAATAGAATTGGAAAATATCATGCTCCGACTTACCCAGCTGTCTATGCTGATAAATTTTAAAAAAAAATTGAGAGTTAGAATTGAAGATTACTGAACTGAAAACCTGCTGAGGCTTGTGTCTTAAAGGTTACTCCACGGCATGGGAAAGCTTTTGGTTTCTAAGAATGACATGCTGGTGATAAGATGATGATAAGATGACCCAATTCATCAACAGAGACAGTTATAATATGTGTAAAGCTCTACTCAGTTTCCCACGATGTCTTGTATTTGGCTTAATGCTGAATTAAGTGTTAAAGGACTACTTTGCAGTCAGACTGTTTTAGCCCCTGTACCTCCTGTTTTTGTCCCCCCCCCCCTTTTTTTTTAGCCTTTATTTGACACATGCAGAGTGAGACAGATTTGAACCCAGGCCTCGGCTGTAGGTCTCTGTTGCCTGTTCCAACATTTGTCTTTGAACTTATGCCATTCTCCAATCCTGGTGAAAACCAATAGTGTCATTTTCTGTTGCTCTAAGAAATAAGACAAACAAATTTGTAAAAGCTGTTGCTGTTGCACAAGCACCTCAATATAGTTGAAATGTCAGAGCAGCACAAATGCAACCACATATTGGTTAGAGATTAAAAATAGACTGGTTATGTTTCGGTTTGTCTTTAAGCACTAAGGAAGCTCTGTGACAAATAGCACAAGAACTAAGATCCTATTTTTATTTGTCTTTTTTTTTTCTTTCTTTAGAATGAAGCCTCTGCATGACAAGCTATGACCCAAAGAACAGCACTGTAGAGCTCACATTGCAAAGGGAAGACTTAAGAATGAAGACCAAGTATGCAATCGTCTTTATCTGTATTGTGGCCCTGGTCATCATTGAAAAGGAAAGCAACATCCTCTCTAGGTAAGAGTATGGAGAAGAGTGTGTAATAATCTGCTAAATTTTATATTATATTTGTGCAAATCTGAGGAAAGCTAAAGGGATCTTGTACTTTTTGGGAGGTGTGTTTCCTTTCTTACCAATAAAAATACATATTAAGACCCAGCAGTCTACCTTAGCTTAGCTTGCCTTGATGTAAAGACTTCAGATGTGGTGTTGCCCTGCCCAGATGTGCTTGCCAAGATGTTTCTGTGCTTCAGATGAATGCACCTTCTTGATTTAACAATCATAAGAACAATAATCTTAACCCTAAAGCAGCATAAAGCCGGGGAGGATATAATTCTCAGGTGTGAGTTGTCTCACAGGGAGAGTTTCAAGCCTTTATCATATTAAGCTTTTGTTTCCATGCTGAAGGTTTTTTTGAGAAAACTGTGTTAAGATAATTATGAAAAGATAGATAAGATAGATAAGAAACCCTATCTAAAAAAGATAAAATGGTACAGTGTCAAGATGTGTAGAGAGTAAGGAGCCAAAAGCAGGACTCAAGGTTGTCAAAATAAAAAAAATGAAACATTTTTTAGGTCAAAGGGAAGAAAACTGAATTCAAACAGGGATCACGCCAGAGTAGATGCAGGGACACTTTCAGCTGGAATCAAACCAGTGATCTGAGGCTTGCCAAGAAAATGTATTAGCCACTTCACTGTGAAGGCACACACACAAAAGAAGGACAAATAGACAGAAATATAAAAATATACACTGTAAGCGCTGGTAGGCCAGAGGAGGCAGACTTGAGGACAAGACACTGCTGAACATAATTAACTCAGATTGAATGTCGTGATGCATGCTCAATCATCCAGGTAAGTAAATTCCAAAAGGTTGAGTCTGTTCATCTGGACGTAGCGTTTTCAGTGGGAGAAACGTTTTGGCACTCATCCAAGTGACTTCTTTAGTCTCAGCGGACTGCAGGTTTCCCCAACCTTATAAACAATACATTTGCACAATGACTGAAACCAGCACCACTGACGAACAGTGGGCTGTGAGGTTAGTTCATTGATCATTAATATGCAAACTGTCATGACCATTGATCAACAACCCCATTGATCAGCGGCCATTGATCAATGGCCATGAGTACCATTCACAGATAGTTGGGGAATGGCTGCAATCACAGCATTGTAAGATGGTGAAAGATCTATCCTTAGGCCGCCTCCTCGATTCAGAGATGGTCTTCTCTGAATCGGTCATCTATGAATCAAGTTGGGGGCCAAAGGGTAGATCTTTAGGTAGGTTTGCTTGGATTAGCAGTTGTAAATATTTTGTGTTATTGTACTGTTGTGTGTTTTAGTCATGTTTTTGTGAAGGAAATTTATAATTTCTTTTGTTTTAATTTGTTATGTACTTTTATTTTGAAAGGACTGGGTTGTAGTTGTACCATGCTTTGGAAGGTGGCCTCATGTGTCAGTGTCACTGATAACTGATCGGGGTTCTGCCTTCCTGTAGGCTATATACAGATATATATCTTTTTACCTTATAAAAATCCTCTGTGCCTCAAAAGTGCTTTCACCCTTGCTGGTTGTTTTAGTTATAACTCAGACATAAATGCAACTATCAGCTAAATAAAATATATAAAAAAAAGAATAAAATGTAACACCTTATGGTTTGCCAATGGATATTTTATAATGAAGTCTATTTATCTTGTCAGGGTCTCTGACAGATTGATCCAGAGGCAGATTCCGCAGCAGCAGGATTTCAGCAACATAACACAAAAGGGCTCCCTGATGGCACTCAAAATGCTGCTGTCGCGACTCTCTGGTACAAAGAGGGATAACTCAAATTTCTCAGAGGAAGAAGAGGAGGAAGAACTAGATGATTTGGGGACATACAGCTACGCCGGTGGCCGTAAGCACGTATTACTCTTGGCCACCACACGGACAGGTTCCTCATTTGTGGGGGAATTTTTTAACCAGCACGGGGAGAACATGTTCTATCTGTTTGAGCCACTGTGGCATGTCGAGCGCATGCTGACCCCGGCTGCAGAGGCAAACAATGGGACAGTGTTGTCGGGAATTTACCGAGATGTACTCCAGGGGCTTTTCCTGTGTGATTTCTCACCTCTTGAGAAGTTCATCTCTCCCCCACCTCAGGACCATGTCACCCCATCTCTTTTCCGCAGAGAGTCTAGTTTATCACTCTGTGAAGAACGGGTCTGCAGTCCTGTAATCAGAGATGTTTTTGAGAGGTATTGTATAAGTTACAAATCCCTGTGCTGCTAATCAAGCCTGTAATCTTTATTTATGCAGCTGCAAAAGGAAGGCCTGATGGTCATGACACTACTTTAACACTAAGCTATCGTCTGTGTGCCTTATTAATAATATTCCCAATGTTCTTCTGCATGACAACAGAGAAAAAATATTAATTTAGTATATGCATGAAATATTAATATTCCCACTATTCAGTTTTGTAAAATGCTTTTTATCATTTAAAAACGTTATGGTCTTGTTTTAGGTATCACTGTAAGAGTCGTCGCTGTGGGCCACTGAACCTAACTCTTGCATCTGAATCCTGCCTTTCCAAACAACACCATGCCATTAAGACTGTTCGTGTGCATCAGCTGGACACACTGCAGCCTTTGGTAGAGGACCCTCGCTTGGATATCAAAGTTATCCAGCTAGTTCGAGATCCAAGAGCTATCTTAGCATCGCGCATGGTGGCGTTCTCTTCAAAATATCACACGTGGAAGGCCTGGGCGCAGAACGGCCAGGTGCCCGAAGATGATGAGGAGGTGAAGAGGCTCAAAGGAAACTGTGATCACATTAGGATGTCTGCAGAGGTTGGACTGAGCCAACCTCACTGGCTCAGGAACCGCTACATGCTGGTCCGCTATGAGGATATCGCCCTCTACCCTATGCAAAAGGCAGAGGAGATGTACAAGTTTGCAGGGATACCATTTAGTTCCCTGGCCAGGGAGTGGATACTGAGGAACACCCAGACCACACAGAAAGCCAGCGGGATTTACTCCACTCAGAAGAACTCATCACAGCAGGCAGAGAAATGGAGATTTACAATTCCCTTTACATTGGCTCAGGTAGTTCAGAGAGTGTGTGGACCCACCATGAAGCTGTTCGGGTACAGATTTGTGAATGATGAAACGACACTGACCAACAAGTCCATTAGTTTGCTTGAGGATAGATTATTTAATTAATCAGGAGGTCAACATACAGCTGTGAAACTGCACAATACTGCATGGCATGCAGTGCATGTGAGCCAGCAGAAGCAATTACTGTTCAGATCAAAACTGTTAAACAAAGGTGCCATAAAAATACAAACAAAGGTGCCTCACATGTAGGCCATACAGTAAGATGCTCGCCAATGATGTGCCTCATTGAAATAATGAAAAACTACTTGATAAAGGGAAGTATTTATTTGCATACTGTGTTCACTGAGTAGCCTGAAGATTAAACTTTGTTTCATTCTCTTTATTTCATTTAGAAATGAAACAAGCATTGATATCAAGGCCAAATGTGACAGATTATTGTGTAGGATTTTTGTTAAATCTTCATGGTTGAATTTCATGTTACAAACTTAAAGTGAAAGTTATGTGCATATGTTATCTAAGGGAAATTTTGTCTTAGAGGATCCTAAGACCTTTTCTTAATAACACCCAGTTTGGCTGGTTTCATGTTTTTATACATCAGCATTAGTCTAGGCATTTGCTAGAGTTATGTTCGAGTAGACATGATGTGCTGTGATAGAGTTTTACAAATCTTACTCAGGAAAAGTATGTTGTGTCTCGATGACAAGCATTGATATTTTCTCAACAGTGTGCCGTGTAAGAGAATAGGTTCTTCTTTTGAAAACTCTGAGATTAGAGAAGATAAATTAAGATTTATTTATCAATTTAAAGATGATATATGAGAAGTAGTAACACTCATATATCTATATGAAATATCTACTCAACTATTTTTATTTTATTTTTTTTATTTCTAGCCAGCAGCCTTAACTGCATCTGTATTAAAGTATTTCTCACTTCTCTAAATGTCCAAGTAGGTTTTGTTTAATTTTGTTGCTTGCGTGAGAGCTGATCTGTTCTTATGTTGGTCATTAAATGTAAGGTTTTTTTGTTTTCTTTTAAATCACACAACAACTCAAAGTAATAAAATCACCCAAAAATATTAAGACCTGCAGAATCCACCCTGTAAAGATGTGTTGTGTTTTGATATGACCTGTGTAGGTTCACTCACTGGCCAATTCATTTGGCACACTTGTTCAGCTGCTTGTTAACACAAATATCTAATCGACCATTCACATGGCAGCAACTTGATGCATTTAGTTATGTATGCTGAAGTTCAAATTGAGCATCTGAATGGGGAAGAACGGTGATTTAAGTGACTTTCATGCTGTTGGTGCTGATATGCTGGTCTAAGTATTTCAGAAACTGATCTGGGATTTTTCCAATAACCATCTCTAGGATTGAGGGGAAATGATCTGAAAAAGAGAAAATATCCAGTAAGCTGCAGTTCTCTGGAAGAAAATTCCTTGTTGATGCCAGAGGCCAGAGGGGAATGGCTGACAGGCAGATAGGAAAGCAGTAGTAACTCAAACACTCATTGAAGCCAAGCTATGCAGAAGAGCATGTGGAAAACCCATCGAATCTTTAAGCAGATGGGTCAAAACAGTGGAAAACCACATCTGATACCAATCCTGTCAGCTACAAACAGGAAACTCAGGCTATGGGGCAAAAAATATTTTAAAATGATGTTATCTGATCTTATGAATCTAAATTTGTGCTGTGACATTTGGGTGGTAGGGTCAGAATTTGGCATAAACAACCTGAAAGCATAAATTCATTCTGCCTCATGTCAATGGGTCAGCCTGGTGGTGGCAGTTTAATGGTGTGGGGGATAGTGTTTTAGCATGCTTTAGACCTGTTAGTACCAGCTGAGTATTGTTTAAACACCACAGGCTTCCTTGAATATTGTTGCTGATCACGAGCATTATTGATAACCATCTTCCATGTGTCCATCCTCTGATGGCTGTTTCCAGCACAGAAGGACCATGTAATAAAGTTCAAATCATCTTAAAACTGGTTTCTTTAACATGTCACTGTCCTCAAATGGCTTCTAAAGCCACCAGATTTCAATCCACTGCTTTTGGTATGCTGTGGAATGTGAGAGTCACATCACAGATGTGAAATCTGCAACAACTATGAGATGCTATCAGTGCAATATGAATCATAATTTCTGAGGAATGCTTTCAGCATCCGGTTGAATCTATAACACATTGAACTAAAGCAGTTTCAAGTAGGGCTGTGCGATATGACCAAAATCTCATATCCCAATATAAGAATTCTATCGTCCCAATAACGATATAAATCACAAAAATGTAACATTTTCTGTAAATTCTGTGACTCTCGGGCAGCTGGACTTGCGTGAAGTGTTTCCAGCTGCGCGTCGCGTACCTGGAGTCGAGTGTTTTAACTGATGCATGAAACGATACATTTTTAGACATAAGTTGTAACGGCCGCCGTTTTCTTTGTGAGTATTTATTACACAACGTGCTGCGGGGAAAAGCCTGTTCTAACGTTTGAGTCTAAGGTTTGTTTTTTTTTTTTAGCACCTGGCGGCTCTTTCTTACTTCTCATCCGTAAATAATCTGCTCTTTCACGTGATTCAGTTTTGAAAAGTCTTAACAGGATCTTGAGCTCTATTGTGAAAGGTTTATGTGGAACATAAACAAGCGGACACGCGATGGCGTTACCGTCGTTGTTGCTAACGACAGGCGCTTGTCCGTCTGTAGTGTGGTTATAGTAAATATAAGAAAAAGAGAGAACTTTAAGAAATGAATATAGCCACTACAGTGACCATCAAAACGATGAAAAAATATTGCCGTAAACAGTTTATTTTGTGACACCACGAAACAAACGATAGCATAAATTGAAACCATAGACGTTTTTATATCGTCATCCGATATATATCGTTATATCGAACAGCCCTAGTTTCAAGTAATAGCAAGATATACCTAATGAAGTGGCTGATGAGTGTATACAGCCTATGACTTTAAGTGAAACCCAGGTGGTGCTGGCTTAACTGTCAGTCTTGATAAAATATGAAGTTAAGCACTGTGACTTCAGATAAATGGCAATATTGTGCTCAGTTTCACTGTGGCTTCATTGAAGCAGCTGTGAAAGGCATATGTTTCAGAATTTCACGGAGCTTCACTTACCTTCATTTTAAAAACATATGAATTCATATATATGTGTGACATACTGAAGCCAGAACAACCAATTTTGTAGCTCAAACAGTGGGTGTAGTCACAGTGCAACATAGTATGCATTTAACTAATGCAGCTATTCGGAGTGGGAATACATGCAGTTCCTTTTTTTTGGTGGGGAGGAATACAGATGTGCAGTTTCTCCCTGTTTATGGATGATTGCAAAAAGGTTAATAAGGAACAGAGGCTATTGCCAACGTAACTTCAAAGTTTTTGTTGTGGCAAAAAAAAAACAAAGAAAATCAGAAAAAGTTTGAGTCTAAGTCAATTCACCAAAGGAAATCTGTTCTTAAGCCTTACTTTGGCTAATTTAGTTAGTTGCACATTTTAGTTCTTTGAATACTGAAATACTAAAATTGTTCTTTTTTACAGCTCAGATGTAGTTCTTTCAAATGCACAGTCTGCCATTGAAGTGCTAATTTAAGGGGGCATATAAATATTTGAATTTCAAGAAATGATTTGGTGCTCAGGGGAATCAGGTATTAAGTTGGCATTTTTGTAAATTAAATCTGACTTAAGCACAAACCTCTGGTTATCAGCAATGTAACAAAGTAAAATAACGTCTGCGTTCTATTTAGATACATTTTACTGAATTAACCAAACAGTGGAAAACTTGACAAACCTTGACTTGACAGAACGATAGAGCAGTAAGTTGTACAGAATGCAATTGGTAAGCAAACACTGGCACTATGTTTACTATAGTCATTGCTTTGATATCCAACTATCCGATCAGCTTATTTTGCTTGGAATGGAAGCAGTTTGAGAATGAAATGGCCAAAATGCAAATTTCTGTGGAATTGTTGATGTAGTTCAGCTGCATATTAAAATACACACTGCTGCTGCCTGTGATCCTCTAAAGGCTTAGTGTGAGTAAAGCAGAAACAGGGAACCCATTCAGGCCTGCATTCCGTCTATCTGCCTCACATCTCAACTGAGAGAGAGCACTTTAGAGTGCACAGCTGTTGGTCAAGCTGATTTTCTCCCAGATCATTTCCCTGATGTTATTTCCACAGCAGAGCAGCAGCTGTTTCTTCCCTGCAAATGAGAAAAGGTTTCCACAATGGGTCATTGAAGAGTTGAACCTGGCAATGTGTCAGGTTTTCTCAAGGTATCCAGTGTTTTTGACCAGAACTCAGACCAACTTAGTTACACTCACTGAGCTGAAATACAACCTTGTCTTTTCACTTTGCCATGTGTTTATAATTGCTAATATTTTGAAAGTTTTCCTGACTTTGGTTTCAAGTGTTTTTAACTGACACACTCGACTTGTTGGGCCTGGTTTAAGCCCCTGGCTATCACTCAGGTCTTAGATTCACTATTATGTTCAGAGGATGAATCACTGAACATGCACCATTCCCTCACAAGATGTGAGACGGTTTTCAGCCACCCATTTTTCATCTCGCAGATTTCACCATGAATCACCCACTCGAATCATGTTCATTCACATGGTTGCACTCACTCACTCACTCACTCACTCACTCACTCGGTGAAATGACCAAAATAATAAATAATTGAGTGATTTAAGTTATTGACTATAACTGAGTGCAAGTTCTGAAAATAAATGGATTGTTTCCAAAAGCAATTTGTTTGCTTGGTTTTGTCCACCTACCCTGGAAAGTTTACTCGTGGTTGTTGGTGCGACAACTGGAGACTAACACAGATTTGAGGAGGAGCAAGTAACTCATACTATAAGGCTGTATTTTGGGTTATTATTATTTTTATTATTATTTGGGTTATTATTGTTGATGATCTGGGATCTGAACTTCTGTTTGTAAAATTACACAATTAGGTTCTCTTAACTGTAATTTGCAATGCATTCAATCACATTGCTCAAAGTGAGCACAGAAAAGAAATTCTTTGGATTTCTTCAGCATTTGCATGTGGGGAAATGTTGAGATAGCAGGCCACATGCATTAATGGCATTAAATAAAATCATAAATATAATGTTTTGAATGTAAAAATATAAGCATTTTCTGTTGTGTAATCGATACTGTTGACTATAATATTCTATAAGGAAAAATTAGAGCATGCTGCAGGTATTACAGGTACTGAACTGCAATGGTTTGTTCCATATCTATTTATTAGACTCCAATTTGTTCATATAAATGGCAAGTCCTTTTCACACACTAAGGTTATTTATGGACGTTGACAGGCTCTGTGCTATGACCAGTTCTGTTTGCATTATAGGTGTATCATTAGAAGGCATAGCATACATATTCACTGTTATTTATCTATCCATGAAGCCAGATAACAAACACAAATTAGTTAAACTGCAGGAATGTCTTAAAGATACAAAGACCTGGAGGACATCTAACGTCCTGCTTCTAAATTCAGATAAAACTGAAGTTATTGGCCCTAGAAATCTTGGAAATATGTTATCTAACCAGATACTTACTGTAGATGGCATTACCTTGGCCTCCAGTAACACTGTGAGGAACCTTGGAGTCATTTTTGATCAGGATATGTCATTCAATGCACATATTAAACAAATATGTAGGACTGCGTTCTTCCATTTGCGCAACACCTTTAAAATTAGAAATATCCTGTCTAAGAATGACGCTGAAAAACTAGCTCATGCATTTATTACTTCTAGTGTGGACTACTGTAATTCATTATTATCAAGATGTCCTAAAAACTTCCTGAAAGGCCTTCAGTTAATCCAAAATGCTGCAGCAAGAGTCCTGACAGGGACTAGAAAGAGAGCCTTTCTCTCCTATATTGGCTTCCCTTCATTGGCTGTTAAATCCAGAGTTGATTTCAAAATGCTCCTCACATACAAGGTCTTGAATAATCAGGCCCCATCTTATCTTAATGACCTGACTCCTTTCCACAGCATGTCTTTTGTCTTGTCTTCCTCCCCTCCCCTCAACCGGTCATCGAGGTTGAGCCCTGAGCTCGGTTCAGCCGGAGGTTTCTTCCTGTTAAAAGGGAGTTTTCCCTTCCCACTATTGCCACTACTTCCTCATAGGGGGGCCATATGATTATTGGGGTTTTCTCTATATGGATTATTGTACGGTCTACCTTACAATATAACATGCAATTGTGATAATGATATTATTATTATTAATGAGTTTCTGTTTTGGTAGCTTGTAAAGATGCACTTATTTTTATTTTTTAGATATTTGTAATTCATAACAACCTTAATGTTCACCTTATTACTACCACACTTAATTGCTAACATTTGAAATTTCAAGCGTGACACTTGCTTCAGACTGTCATGCCATTACTGTACCAGCATTTCACACAGTGGCTTTTATTCACACACAGATTCAATGAGTCAGCTTGTGCTCGAGAACGAAGGGGTGGAGAGCGAGCTAATGCAACAGGAAACACACCCCCACCTTATCAACTTTTTCGAACTCTTATCCATGTTCCTCCTCTTTCAGACATCTCCTTTGAGAATTGTTCTTCTTTCAGCAGATAGGGGAGTTTACTTGACTCATATCGCAATTGAAATCACATGGTTTTGTTTCTGTTCCTATGTTGAGTTTTCTTTTTCTTAAGGATTATGACACATAGTTTTTTAGCGTTTTAATTCTGTGTCACACAATCCTTATGCTTCCTCCCAGCCCCTCCACCCCTCATGCACACACTTTCTTCACCCCTACTTTTCTTTAAGCACACTCAGGCTCCTCTTTCTGGCTGCCTGTCGTTGGAAGGTAAATAAATCCCGTGGTTGGGGTGGAACACTGAGTGCCCTCATATGGCTCTGGAGGTACTGTGCCTGAAAGAAGCCTTGTGTTTGATTCGGCAAGGTAGATTCACTCAACCATTCCCTGCCCACAAACAGAAATGGTGCTCTGTTGGACCACCTCTAAATAGAAATAGAGTCCTTATAAATATGATTTCAGTCTAAACATAAACTTGGCCTATTCTAAAATATATTCTCCTGTTTTAGCTATATGCAATAATAATTTTAGATATGTAATGTTGAATAAAAGCTTTGATATATCTATGTTGGCTACATATTGTGAGATTATAATATTATTTTATGCCATGTTATACCCCTAATTAAAGTTTGTGAATTATTATGTAGTTTTAGTTTGCATTATTCTCCTGAATTAGAAGAAGGTGATAATTATTGCATTTGTTAAACTGATTTGCATTACATTAGACTGCTGATTTATTGTGAATGAATGATATTGTTTTATGATGCATTATACTGCTGAGTTATAAGAAATACTGTTCGCAGAAAGTCATCGCCTTGTTTGTCTGATTAGAAGAGAACAGAACATACTGGAGTTTTCTGCCCCATCTCAGTAGGAGCAGATAAACAGGGAGCCAAGGTCGTAGCTTAGGCGCCGTGTGAGAGAAAGCATGTGAATGTTTAGGCTTGTATGATAAGGTGGGGGCCACTAAAGGCTATAAGAGTTTGATCAATGCTCCACCATTTTGAGATCTGATGCTGTCTGCGTACGGTGTCCATCTCCCACGCGTGTGATCATTAAAATCATCGTTTGACTCAACCCGGCCGGACCAGTGTTGTTATTTTGGTTTTTCCTCTTGTATCCATCCCCAATATTTGAATCCGTAACAGTTTGGGGGCTCGTCCTGTGGTATTGGGGTGGAAGTTGGAGGTTTGGACGGTCCGAGGTTGTTGAACGGACAGGCACAAGCCAGTGGTCTGACGGGAGTGGGCATAAGCCGGCTTATACAAAGGTAAGGCACTACCTGTTGAATCTATTTCCAAAGTGTGCCAAATTGGACATGATAAAATTAAAGTCTACTCACTGAAATTACTGGTGAAGGCCTGTTTTGATTTTGATGAAAAAATCTCATGAGAACTGAAGCTGAAGTAATGATAATGAAACGTTGAAAGTGACAGTACTGAGTATTTAAAGCAGTTGGACTGCTGATTGAAGTTAAAGCAGTTGGACTGCTGAGTGAATTTAGTTTGATAGGGAATTGGTCATTTTGTGGGTTAGAGTCCCCATTGGTCAGACAGGTTGGACCTGCGTCAGTCATACACTTGTTTTGGGGTGTTGACTGTTGTTTCAAAGTATTATAAATTATTATAGAATGGCGGTTGGACCGCTAAGAAGCGCAGTGCTCAGAGGTAATGCTTGCCAAGGCCGCGGACGCCTAGGCCCTGTCCTCTTTGAGGGATAGTCAGTTGGTCACTGTGGAGCTTGGGGTACTCCAGAATAACTAGTGGTTGGACCACTTTACCGTTTGGAACGGTATCTGCGCTTTTTTGGGCAGCAAAGGTTGGACCTTGGGTGTTGGACACTTTTAAATTAAGTTAGGGACTTTAGAGATGAGGCCAGAAACTGTTGGACAGATACTGGTTAATTGATCACAAAAAAGTTGGACTTTCTTCGATTGGACCCGTTAACTTAAATTTGTCAAAATTGTGTAGGCGCTAAATCTGTCAGGCCTGAGAGTAATTGTAAATATAAGACGTCTTTGTCCCCACCCGGAAAAGAAGGACATCTTCTCCTCCAGTTATTGGTTACCATCACGGGAAATTTTCAGGCAAGTTTTTGGCTGAATTGTTATTGGCACCATGTGTCCCTGAATCTCACAAGCAAGCTCTAACTCCTGGCTGTAGACATGGAATGCTGTTATTTAAGGTGGGAAATCAAAATTTGGGAAGCAAAATAAAAACACACACACACAACCAAAGAAACATATAAGAAAGGCACGTGTTAGAGGAATGCCTTGTTTGAGAAAAAAGTTAAAATAACCCACCTACCAACACACACACACATGCAATGAAGAAACAGCTTACATTCATGAACACGTGAAGATTTTCCAGCAAGGTTAAAGCAGCGAAACTTAACATACACCTGTTGTTGAATGATAAAGTTTACCCACTACTAACAAATAAACTCTCTGGGTTGCAGGACAACAACTTAACTTCAAAAAAAAAAAGACACTGGTCTGACCAACCAGTGATGACACGACAGATTTAGTGGTAAAAAGATTCAAATTGTGACATGTTTTCTGCTGATTGATTAATACAAGTGATTACTGAATGAAAGAAAATTCCTTGTTTGAGCTTTTAAACATGATCTTAAGAATTTTAACATGTACCTGTGTTGTCCTGTCAACTTGGTGGGTTATGAGTTGATTATATAGTGAGAAAAAACAAAAAAAGGGGGAGAGAAGGCTGACACAGGGCCTGGCCCCGTTGTTTCTCCCCTCTCTGAATAACACAGCCAACACAACATCATTTTCCTGTTCGTCTGTTTTTGTTTTTTCTCTTTATGCTTGATTACAGGCTGCTTTGTCGGCCCGGAAAGCCGAGGCTGACCTGGACTCCTGCTCTCCCCTACCATCTTTGCTCTCTCCTCTACCATCTTTGATGTGACCCTGACCAAATGCTACAGCAGCTGGACCCACAACAACAACCTGAAAATGTCAACACTGCTGCAGGAAAACGATCTCATGCAGCGGAGACGGAGAGCATTAAACCCAAGGCCTGTTTCACTACACGGGGGAGATTTCCAGACAGCTTCAGCTGACAGAGCTGTGACGAGACGCCCATTAAGCCCAGATGAAAAGTGAGGCCGAGCAAAAGAATGCTGACCTTAGCAACTCTGCATTAAAACTGTACAGGACAGTGACAGATCAACACGGATGATCGGGCGGCAAAAAGGGCGTGCCAGAGACAGGAGGAGTAACTGAGGTCAGGAGGCACCTCAGAATGGACAAAAGCACCAGAAGAAAATAAGCTGAAGGCACAGGTGTCGGGGCTCGGCCAGGAGCTGACCTCTGAGAAGAGCCGAACAGCAGAGCTGCAGAAGGCCGTGGAAGCAAAGCAAGGGAAACATCAATGGACTTCAATCTGACTTGTACGGAAAAGACTCTGAGGTTTCTGCCCTCAGTAAGAGCTCAAGGCATCAGAGCAGAAACTGAGCATGGCTCAGGAGGAGCTGGCTGATAATCAAACCCATCAGTCAGGCTTGGAGTCCCAGACACAGGACTTGATATCAGGCCGGAGCTTGCTGGAGCAGGAGGTCGCCAAACCTGACGAAAAAGCTCCAACAGCAGGAGCAAACCCTGAAGGAGCTACAGAAGCAAAAGGGTCAAGTTAAGGAGGAGCGGAACAAGGAGAAGATGCAGGACACTGGAGAAAAGGACTGCCTCAATTGGGGCCAGAACCAGTATGGACAGAACTTTGAGCAGCAGCACCAATGGATGCAAACAGACTGAAATGGAGGAGGGCAGGACCCCAGGGCACGCTTCAGGCCATGGTTTACCCAGAACGCCAGAACAGGAAAGTGATGAACACAAACACACAAACACACACATCTACATACACTGACTCAGAATGAAGAGAAACACACATATGAACACATATGCACTTGTTGATTGAGTGAGAAATGACACACACACGTGCACAAATCGAAATGCTGATTCAATTCACTGAGAAGTGATCCACACACACACACACACACACACACACACACACACACACACACACACACACACACACACACACACACACACACACGCACATGCTTGTGCAATGAAGAGTGATACACACACACGCTGATGCAATGAAGAATGCTTTACTAACAAATGCTTATGCTGACACGCAAAATGCTGCACACAAACATCCAAATACAGAATCTGTTGCAACAACACGAAGCCATTGATTGTTTATTGGTTAAATACATTTCATATCACCCAGAGGGCATTTGTGTAGATTTAGGGGACAAGGTCTAAGGCAGTTTGGTTATGAAAACAATGTGTGTGCGTGATGTCTGTTTATGGCTTAAGGCCTCCACTGAATTGTTTACTGTGCTTCACACAGCCTGATAAGGAGCAGTGGTACAGAGGGAAAATGATGAATTAACGGTGTGAGCCTTATTTCGGAGCGCCACATTTTTGTGATTGAGATTTAATTGAAGGAGGAACACACTGAAAAAAAAAAAAAAAGGGGGGCCAGCCCTTGGATTTACGTAAGCATCTCGCGTGTATTTAACACAACTGCCTCAGGCTTTAAAGATCTGTACGAAATCCAACAACTCAATTTGTTCTCATTGAGATGACACGATATAATCTAATAAGAGTGGTTAGTTGCTGAACTCACAGAATTCACAACACCGCATAAGATTTCAAACTACAGGAAAATCAGTGGAGTTATAAGAGGCAGACAACGACACACACACCCCATGCATGCTATTGCTATTTATTGTGGATTAACCTGTCAAGGGCAAGAACAAAAGAATTCTGCCTCAAATACAGGAAATCATAGCTTTCCTGTATTTCCTACATTGTTGGCATACATGCATAAAAGTTATTGAATAGTGTTGAAATAAACTGACAGAATTGTGAAGGATTAAAATATTCCAAGAGCTCAACTTACTCCATCTGAACATGTTTCAATCGTGTTTTATGAACACAACATGCACAGGTTTACTGAATATGAAAAGGTTGTGTTGATTTAACTCAGGTGTTTAAGTTTCTGCCAAAGCAAAACATTTGTGTGCAACCAGTGTCCACTATTGAATCAAGTAAATCCAACATGTTTTTTTTAGTGCAAAAAGGAGTTACGGTACCTGTATTCCTACACAATATTGTCCCGGGAGGGAGAAAAACCTTCTGGTGAAGTTTTGGTTGATTTTTGGGTTTTGCTTAACACTAGGTTGATTTTATCAGTGAGGTTTGGATTGTTTTCTTTCTCTAAGAGAGAGAAAGATGGTTTTATGCTTGGACATGCAATGGCCCCCAGTATTTGTTATTATATGAGTATTTTATTGGTTACGTTTGTTTTTGCTTTTGTTACAGTGCACTGAAATAAGAACATCTGAGAGGTGTGAGACAAAAAAAACGGTACTGACTTTAGGATTAGTAAATGTCCACAAACAATTCACCCAGCCTGTAAAAGAAGGGTGGATGTTTTGTCTTGCTTTGTTTTGTTTTTGCAAGAACAGAAGGATGACAGGGACTGAAGGGGGAGGCTGTAGCTTCACAGGAGTGTGAACTGCAGACTTAACCCTTTGGTTGCTAATTTTGAGTTACTGATGTTTGCATTAAGAAAAGTGTGTTTTAGTAGCTTTGTTTCGATTAATGTATCACAGTATATTGTTGGGAATGTTAAATGCTAAAGGGAAGAAGAGGGTTGATTTCACTCATGACTGAACATGTTATTATTAACCATAGCAGGCCACTGTAAAGAGTCAATTAACTTTTATAGAGGGAAAAAAAAGGCCAAAAAACTCTATTAAAATCTATGGATAACAGGGAAATGGTAGGCTTGTCACATTCAAAATGGAGATATGTAATAATAAACACTGGTCCCCGTCTTTTGGGTGCTTTCATTGAAATAGTCAATAATTCAGAAAAGTAGAGATATAACCGACAGGGGCATGTGATAGGAGGTGGTGCTGCACAAGAACAAGAGCAAAACAAAGAAAAATTATTGTGTTTATCTTTGATAAATTCAAATTAAAATGTACCATTACACTCAGAGGATCAATATGAAATCAAATATATGCTAATTTTGTATGAAGTAGGCTACATGACTGATAACTGTTCTGTCCTGAGCTTTTGTTTTTACAGCACCCACTTGACCACACCAACAGTTTCTCGCCACCAAAAGGGGGCACTTGCAAAGAATAGGGAGGAATATCATCAAAACTGGGAAAAGTAAGCCCCGAAGGGGGTGATAACACAATAAATTTCACGTATGGTCAAATTCTTAAAATTTGACCCCAAATATGAAAAATTCTACAAACATTTAGAGACAGAGTGGAGTTCTACATAAACATAATGTCGCAAACCAAATAAGGATGGAGCATTGTACGGAGCCCCGCAGGGGACATGGGAGAAAAAAAAATTAAGACGGACTTTTGCGAGATCTCGCAAAACTAACTCGGGATCTCGCAAAAGAGACTGAATCTACACATGTTCGCTCTTTTTCTTCAAATCGCTTAGAAACGCGCTATTTAACATCATTAAAGTCCTGGTTAAGGTTAGGTTTAGGGCTGGAATACAGGGCTGGAACGTCTATTACCGCGGGAGCGTGATTGCACTGGATTCCAGCCATAACCTGCCGCGTACCATAAGAACGCCGAAGGTCTCCTTTCACGTTCCTCAGGAACGCCGCGGGACGAGACAAAACGTCGACATGTTACGCCTCGGGAGTGAGAACGCTCTGGAGTGAGAAGAAATGAACCAGGCCACACTGGATTACAGGGTGTAGGTGAGCTCTTTATTCTAAAGAGCTCAACAGGGGGAGTGTGAGATTATAATATTATTTTATGCCATGGTAGACCCCTAATTAAAGATTGTGAATTATTATGTAGTTTTAGTTTGCATTATTCTCCTGAATTAGAAGAAGGTGATAACTATTGCATTTGTTAAACTGATTTGCATTACATTAGACTGCTGATTTATTGTGAATGAATGATATTGTTTTATGATGCATTATACTGCTGAGTTATAAGAAATACTGTTCGCAGAAAGTCATCGCCTTGTTTGTCTGATTAGAAGAGAACAGAACATACTGGAGTTTTCTGCCCCATCTCAGCAGGAGCAGATAAACAGGGAGCCAAGGTCGTAGCTTGTGAGAGAAAGAATGTGAATGTTTAGGCTTGTATGATAAGGTGGGGGCCACTAGAGGCTATAAGAGTTTGATCAATGCTCCACCATTTTGAGATCTGATGCTGTCTGCATACAGTGTCCATCTCCCACGCGTGTGATCATTAAAATCATCGTTTGACTCAACCCGGCCGGACCAGTGTGGTTATTTTGGTTTTTCCTCTTGTATCCATCCCCAAAATTTGAATCCATAACAATATTATAAAATTCTGCTGTTTTGCTTTAGTCCTGCAGAGGGCAGTAGACCCCAAAGGATCAACGTGCATCTCCTGTATGGGACTCTGTGTGTGTGTGTGTGTCGGTGTCATACAACTGTACAATATGTGTGTGAGCAGTGTGGAAATGCATATATGTATGCGTTATTATGCATGTGGGCATATTTGCATTTGCATGTCTGTGGGGCCTCTTTCTGGTGACTGCTCATCCGTACAGCTGTAATTGTTGTGACGCATTATCTTCCTCATTAGACGGAAGTTTTCCTGCTGCTTCGAAACAAGCAGAAGAAGGCTCCTGCTTATGCCTGCTTCTCTTTCTCAATCCATTGTTGGGCTTTCTGTTCCCTTCACCTTATCCCTGGAGCTCAGTGGCATGGAAGTGTGAAACATGTCCACATCAAAGAGGGTGCAGGCCAGCACTAATCCGCAAATAATGACGGGCAGGCATGGTTGAGTTTAACACACATGTCCCCTTATAATCTGGGACGGTATAGAGCAGTCCCTCATGAGGTTGTCGTTGTACAGCACTTCTACTTCTGATAAAGATGAGTTAGAACCGTCACGGGAGTCACAGAAGGGAAACGGATTTCAAGACACCTTTAAAAAGTCGGGTCTTATGTTTTGTTATTTTGTTGAGGCTGCTGAGTGTGAAGGCTCACACACACACACACACACACACACACACACACACACACACACACACACACACACACACACACACACACACACACCTCTACCTTTTAACTGTCAGGTGGACAGGCCCTCAGGGGGAATTCTTCCAGACTCACCTGTATTGTTTCCTCTGCTCTTCCTGTGTGAGGAGTCTGTGTTGTTTGAATACAATGGGGTCAGGGAAATCACAGCACCTGTCAGACAGGCACTCCATCATTGTGACAGGGAGGACTGGCAACAAATGGCACAAATGCTCACAACCGAATAACCCCATTTTCTTCCATTAGAGAGCAAAAATGTATATAGAACCTTGATTAGCAGAGTACGCTTGATTCATATTTTGCACTTGTCCCATTCTCTTCATTACAGGTTTTCATTTTTGCAGCTTAACAAACCACCTTGTCTTTATCCTGTCTTTGTGTTGTACAGAGACAAACCTGTAACAGCACATAATTGGATAATAAGTTGTCAGCGCCATATTTACGATTTTAAATCCCCAGTACAGGTTTTTCGGGGTTTTGGTAACAGCTGGTAATGTTTCTAATTAAGCCAAAAACAAATAAATTAAGAAATAAGTCCAGCCACTTGGGGGCAGGGGAAACAAGTTGCAAACAAAACATTGACAAATCATCATCTTTTCAACTGATATAACAAATTCTTTTCAAAGATTTGGTAATTTACACAAGGAGAAGTGACAGAGCAATGCTGACGGTCATGTGGCTGTCATTTGCCACATCTTGAAGTACAATGTTTACTCTTTTAGCCTTTCTTTTGGTCTCTTTATGACCTCCCAAGGGGAAATCTCTGGCTCTTTAATTGCTGAAAGCACCACAGTGTTCACCAGCTTTGTTGTTAAGCATGCTTCCCTGCAATTTGATACTTAGCAAATAAAGTAGACTATGTTGTATTTATTAACTTATCGAGGCTGAATAAGATGCAAAGGCACGGAGTTACTGGCAGAACAGCTAACAAACTAGGCATAGTTTAAAACTATCATAAAGCTCAGCAAAGCAGATCCAGGTGATAAATTTGTCATTTTTAGTTATTACAACTATTCTGCAAGACAAGATGACATCATGACATCAAATCACAAGTTTGAAGAAATTTAAAATTAAATATATGATATTTTTCTATCCCATCAGTCATTTTAAGTCCTCTTTAAGTCTCAAGTCTCCCATTTGTCCAAACCCCAAGTGCCATCATTGTTTAGTACTACTCAGCACACCCTGAGTGATGGGTCTTCCCCATCAAGGCTAGCCCAAAGCAAATCCATTCTGGAGATTCTCACTGTTACCTTATCCTGTACCATCTCCTTTGCACCCCTCTGTCAATCAGCCTGCCAGTCCAACCTTCTTGAGTTGCATACGTTATGATTAGCAATTTCTGCCATTATGTATCCTTCCTACATAATTCATACTCTTGGTTCTTTCCAACTGTGGGATGGAGAGAACATGAGAGGGGAATCCCACCCTTCTTTAACAATCCTAGAGGCCTTGTCTCAAGTGAAAAAAATAATGTTGCATTTTTAATTATCCAACTACTAGATGATTTATAATTGATGAGGGTATGATTGGGGGCTTGCAGGTTTGCCCCTCCACTGTCAAGGAAATGAAATGGTGCGGGTCAGCTGCGTATGACAATTCACCATCACTGGCTAAAACAGGGCCAGCATTTTCCCTTCCCTCAATTGAGTCTGCTCATTCAGTCGTGTTGTTTTACCCTATTCACTGTTGAATGTTAGTGTCAACCTGACCTTTCTGGGGTTGGTTTAAGAGAAATGTCCTACCTGTGTAACCACACTTAGTACTTCTAATGAGTTATTGGCTTTGGTTGATTCAAATGATCTATCTATCTATCTATCTATCTATCTATCTATCTATCTATCTATCTATCTATCTATCTATCTATCTATCTATCTATCTATCTATCTATCTATCTATCTATCTATCTTCATGTGCAGCTTATACACCCAACTATATTATTTGACTAAAGAACTGCCAAGAAAACAGGTCAAAGGAACCTAACATTGTTCTTGTCTTTGAGGGGGATGTTTAGAAATGGGCAAGTAATTCTTAATCGCTGTGTTTTCATCTCCAAGCAGGACAGTAATGACCAATTCTGAGTGACTGACCATGGGAATGAGCACAGCTTAAATCCCCTTCATCCTAGTCACTCTGTGTGCTTTAGTTTGATTCCCAAACTCTACACACACAGAGACACACACACACAGGGTTACAGAGTTGAATCTGCTTTATGGCGTAGCCACCCTTTGATTCACCGCTCAATGAAACTTGTGACTGTTTTAATTAAGGGGAAAGTACACTGACAGTGTAGCACACGGAAATCCGCCACCATGCACATAAAGGGCGCTAATGCTTTTCTTCCTGTCAACGCAAGGCTGGCCCCCTTTTGTCGCACTGACCATTCACTTCTCATTGATTTTCTTGCCCTCTTTCTTCTGTTCTTAAGTATGGCATTGCATGAGGTCTGTTGCTAATGACGGGAAAAACATATTCAGGGCCCAGCCAGGTGAAAGACTTTCATGTGACCAGTCGGGACTGACATTTAGTGAAAACACACATTTCCTGCTTTGTTTTGTGTTCTGTTTGGGACAGTACTGCCACAGGGGATTCTTTATGGCAGCTGAAATGAACAACACAGGAAATGTGTCATGCTCTTCTGTTGTTTTGTGTGCCTAAGGGCAAGAAGAGGTTTCCCCTATTATTCTGCAGGATAAAATTAGAAAGTATCCTCACTCTCTATTTGTCTAATTCTGCATGTGAGGTATTAAAAAAATACAACTCTCTAATCAGAATAATGTTTGGGGTATAGTGAGGAGTTATACTTTTTGGTCATCAACCAGCATCCCAAACAGCTGACAGCATCCGTGGGTTCTCATGTTAGTCACACAGGTACAGTTCTCTGTCGTCCTCGTTGTGGTATTTTGACAGATGTTTGACAGAGGTTTGTGTATGCTGATGTGTGACAAGTCCTCTCTTCCTCTGGGGATCAATGTCTGTCCTGTTCTCTCAGTGATCTGATGTTTATCTGCTGGTGATCAATCACACTGCTGACAGCATGAGGGTTAGTGTTACCATCCCTGCTGCCTCAGAGTGGGCATTTAGATTCAATACACAGGACAGGCAACAACTAATAAGAATCAGTCTACATGTGTTAATCAAATATATGCCAGTATGTGTTTGAAAGCTGCACAGTGTATGCACGAGTGTGGTAAATGACATACAAACTTAACACTACCTGGCATCTATCAACAAAAATCTGCTTTATTATATGAATTTTAACCTATGAATTAATCTACTTTGAATAAATGCTTACAATCAAGCTGAGATTTTAAATAATCTTCAATAACATGTTTATTGCAGTGTTTTGACAGTAAAAGGAATCCTGCAAAAACTCTTTAAAAAGATTTATTAATTGCCTTGCGGACTCCACCATGCCAGCCCAAAATAAAGCCTCTACAGTGGAAATGGCCTCTCCACACTTAAAATAAATGATTGATGATGACTGCCTACTCAAAGCCAATGGGCCAAATTTTTGTTCTAAATGCAGGTGTCAGTAATCCTCCTCTGCCTCTCCAAATGAAGGTTTTAGCCCGAGGAAATGCTTGACCAGATTCTTCCCTTGCTGCATAGAAATGGTGTAATCTCTCAATTTTTGACACAGCAAATAAACACTGCACAGAAAGAAAGCCTTGCAACTTTATCTCTTACTTCCCTCTACATTGTCTTCTTGACAAGTTTCATGGGAACCTCTCTGAGGAGAGAAAAGAGGAGACATATTTCTTAGGTAACAAGCCCAAAGGGGCTATGCCCAGGGATTGAAGGTTAAGTGCATGTACTAATACTCACAAAAAGCAACTTAAAACCAGAATATAATGACCCTGCATATACTTCCTCTTGACCTTCCATTTGGTCACCATCCCCGGCGTTAAATAGCACAACTACCGTGTTATCATCTTACATAATTTGGAAAGGCAAAATGAAAGGCCCATTGATCACCTATGTCCATTATGTCATTCATAATACTGTAACTACAGCACCTAATTGGAGGTTAATGTCTTTTAAGCTCTCTCATAAATTATTCCTTCAGAAATCCAAAGTCACACTAGTAGGCCAACCTTCATTTTACTTGGACAAACTACCTTTTCTTCAGGAAATAATCACGCCATGGCTCCAGGCTTTCAGCTGTAAACCTTTTCTGTGGTCCTGTCGGCACACTGTGCATGAGAACACATGTGAGATCCCAAACAGCACAGACATTGTCTAAACACTAGCATATTGGACCCAGGTTTAGGAGACTCATATGCTAATACTCAGAGGGCTGCTGTTGCTAACATACAAGAAAAGTGTGTGCAGTACTGGTTTCACCAATCTATTCTCTCCAAAAAGATAGTTCCACTTTGTTGCAGATCTCATCCAGACCCACAAAACACAGAAAGCAAAACCCTTGTGGTTGCCTTAGTATCTGAAATCCAGTTGGGTGTTCTGTGACATTCAGGCATTCAACACTGTCATCTTTTCATAGTTAAAATTAGAACTACATGAGCTCCTTTCAGTCCTGCCAAGAACAATTTCTGATGAGCAGCCATTGATTCAGTCTATGATCGCAGACTCTTCTATTATGTGTTTGGTTTGATATGCACAGTTGTGACGATGCACCATTTGAGTCTGATCTCCAGGGCCTCTCAGTTGTTACGAAAATCAGTGTGTGCATACACAGGATGAGAAATATAATAATTTTGTTGTTGTACATCAGAGACTACTTTGTCCACTAAGGGAAATTGCAACAATTACAGCACTTCCTATGTCAGACATCTCCTTTTACTGGATTATGTTAGAAATGCTTTGCCCCTAGCCCTGACATGGTTTGGTAGAGGGACAGCAAACTAAAGCCGAGGTTCAGCAGCATCAACGTGATTAGACCTGCCATGCTCACACCCAACACCTCACTCACCCGAGCGAAAAGATCTGAAGTTTACTCAAAGTGAAATTTAATCAGCGTAGCAACATAAAAACAATTTTGGTTCTGCGCTTCCCTGGTTGTTAATCGAAGTCCTTAAATTCTCTTTTTGCCTTCCACCCCTAAGGGGCAGCAGAGACCTGTGTTAACTCAAGGTAGCTCATCTTTGAGCAAAGACTGTCAAGTAGGGCCCTCTGTTTTTTTTTCATGATCATGAATACAACAAAAAGGAACAAAGGACCAAAGTTCAATCGGTTCAACTATTAAAGTCAAAGTATTTATTCATTAGTCATCATAGTGAGTTTATTTATATGTATTTATCTCTAAATTCTGGTCTCCAGCTAAGAACTAAACTGAGGTTTACAGGAAGAACAAGTAAGGTAAGTTTAAATGGAAAACAAATCTTCTTTTTTCTGTCATACACACACAAGCTTCATTCAGAGGGCTCATTGTCCTTTCAGTAAACAGGTTGATATGGTGACACAGCTGCTGGGTGGGCTCTCTTCTGTAGAACTGGAGGGTCCTTGGTTCAAGGCTATCAAATTAAGCATCTTTGTGAAGTATTTTGTTTTATAGACTATATATAGTCTGTATATATATTTACAAAGCTTTGTTGATAAACAGAATGTGGCAGTATTTTGGGTCAGGCTGTGGGATGCGACATAGATTAATAAAGAGGTCTGCAAAGGGAGAGGGTGACGGTGAGGTTAGCTAGAGGGTCAGCGCTAGATGAAAGTGGGAACTCTCTCCCCCAGCTGTCAGCAGTTTTTAATGTGAACTTTGCTATTGATTGGCAAAGTTGTCCAGCCAGGTTCTAATGCCAAACTTTTCTGGTTTGGGGCTTCTGCTTTTTCCAGTGTTGGGTGGATTGTATGGTGAGTGTTAAGAGTGTCAGGTTTGTCGTCGTCAAAATGTTCGGACTTATGGTCCATTCTATCATCACGCTTTAATGTCAGTGGCTGAGCCATGTGTTGGATTTATTTATGGGTGAAAAAACTGTGTTGTTTCATTTTTCCCCCCTAGCTGTGGAGTGGGAGTATATACTGTAATTTAAAACTTCTAGACTTCAAAGTAGCTCCAAAGAGCAAGAGTGTTCACTTAACCTATTTTACTCCACTGCATGTGTGTGAAATCGGCATCTATATTTATCTCAGATACAAGTGAGGTTCCATGTAGAATACAGTAATCTTTAGCCTTTACAAAGCACTGTAATTGAATCAAGCCACGATCTTTCATCCCTGTAGTTATTTTAAGACATGAATGACACAACAAAAATTGAAATGCGCTCCCTCTCTCCCCCTTTCCATTTCAACAAAAGGTCAGAAATTCAATCACCACTGCTGCTATTGCTATAATAATATATGTATGGGAAACAGCTACAGTTACTGACCGCCAAATTCTTTGGCTGCCTGTGGTCATTTTGCCTTGCCTAAGAACAGAGGCGTTTCTTACTGAGGTTATTCATTAATCCCAGCAGGCTGAGAGTACGAGCACACGACACCAACAGATTCTTTCATTCTTAATTCAGTAACTGTGTTTATCCTTGTTAGCAGAGTTTGTGCATTTGAAGAAATCTCTTATTGTTGAGACATTTATTTTGAATGCTTTTTACTTTTAGCTTCTTAGTTATTATAATCTTTAAAACATATGACATTGATAGATAGTAGCACGTGACATTATTAAATGTACTTGTTTCAAGTGTTTTAAGGCAGCATTTAGACAATCAAACACTCTGAATATAATGTTAATATAAATGCATGATACACACCTTTTGTTTCTCCACTAGTGTGTGTGTACAGTATACTGAGAAAGATGGAACAATGGCAATCCTCCCTTTGTAATAGTCAATGATATATTAATATAGCACATAGTGCACATTATATAAACGGTAAGCCAGAAGACACATAGATGATCAGAAATCTCATTGTGAGCATCTTAAACACTGACAGCTATTTTCATTACATTATTCAGCATCATATTTATTTATGTTGCTAACACTATTAGTGAGATTGTTTCATGTTATAGAATGCAACATGAGTCAGAGGCAGTAAATGTGGAGATTATTCAGGAAGATATGAAATAAAAATGTAAAGAAGTGGCAACAGCATGACACAGAGTATGCATGAGCTGCAAAGGAAATGTGGACTGGGAGAATGAGGTGAAGGAGGTAAATGGAGGAAGTGGAATACAGTTGAAATAAGCAGCCTCATTAATGCACCGTCACAGCTTTCATTAACTCCCAGGAACAAGGTGCACAAATATAAACCAGAAAGAAAGAGATGTAAAAGAAAAAAAAATTACAACAAACCAACTAAATCACAATCAACAGATTAGGAAAAACTTAACTATTGAGATGATGTGTTTCACTTTACGTGTGGCAGTGTATTAGCTTGTTTGTCAAAGAGAACCACAGAGCAGCTTGCGATAAAAAAAAAAACACTGAGCATTTCTCTATGTAGAGTCTTCTTCCCTTATAGGACACAATAGATACTGTCTATTCTATACTGTCAGATACTGAATTTAAATAAAACAGTGCACACTTTTGTAAATGTCATAAAATGTGAAAAAAATAAAATCAATTGAAATTAGAAGGGGGAAAAAGCAAAACAAAGCTTTGTGCAAGTATTTTATATGATGTTCTTCTTTCTTTGCTTTTGTAATATAATTTTTTTTAAAGTCGTCTTTTGCAAATAGACTGTTGCAAAGGAAAGACAAATGCTTCCTGTTGTGATATTTTTTGCCATTGTGCCTGCTGTTTCTTGCATCAGGCATTTTTAAACCCTTGCATCTATTACCTTTCACCGGGTAAATACCTAATGCTGGAAACATTTGTCAATGTATGCAGCTGGCTGAACAGAATAGATTATTAGGAAGTGAGGGGAAAAACACACTGCTTCTCCAAACAGCACAATGCTTACCATACAAAGTGTGTTTCTTTGCCTCAGACATAAAGAAGCTGTGGCGATACCAGCATTGTCCATTTGCTGGCATAAATCGTAACTCATATTCACTAACAAGAATATTAAACATTTAATTATCTAAATACATTTGGACCTACTGTGTATTAGTCAAGACAAATGAATTATTTACAGTTTTTAAAGAGCAGGTTGAAAACACGGTAATTACATGGGAGACCATAAACATTCAATAAACATCTTAATTGTAACCATTGGACCAGAGGTTGTTTTGTGTCTGTTTGTAAAAGGTGGAAATGCTTGATTGTAGCGTAAAGAATTTATGTGGTTTGTATTGTCTTGTTTACATTGAGTCTCATTAGAGATTTATAGCTGACTCAGTGTAGCTCATTCATTCAGAATGCGGGGTCAACATAATAGGAAGGAATGAACATATTTACTGTAAGTTACTAATGAAGAGTACACAAATACATGTTACTGAATGGCAAATGGGCTCAGAATCAGAAAAAGAAACCTTGTGGCTCCGTATACCTGTACACTGGCTTTTTCACTGTTTTCCTGGGTTGCCTTAAAAAGTTAAAGGTATAAGTTTCAAAGATGTTTGTTCTTCAGTCACTGGAAAAATAAGTTTAGCAAATGTTATTTAAACTGTACAGTTTGAAAGTTACACAATACTTTTCTTGATATTTAGCACAATTTCAGTTTAATGTTACTAGTGTATGAAACAGAAAGCAAGTAGAGTCATGACCATCTTGCAACAGCATCACATCAGCTGCAACCATACACCTGTATTTACTTCAAAAATAAAAAAGTGTCATTTGTGTGATTTTGTACTGATGCAGTTACTTGTAAAGTCTGTGTAAAGTCTGTAGTCCGCAATGTTTCTATAACCTATGCTGCTATAATCCAAAAATATACACCTGCCAAACCTCCCTCTATGGTGGATGTCTCTCACTTTCTGCCATGATAACAAACATATACACTCACAAAATGAAAACAGTAACGCCAGTGTTGTAGTTCTGTGATCAGCTGGGTCCACTCGAGTCTAAGTGACGTAAAGTTCATCATCAGACGGCGGGCGCAAGGCGCTGAGCAGACATTTGCATGCCTGCCCTTTGTTGTGTGTGTGTGGGACTGTGCAGACTCATCCACAGAGGCTCTATATTACAATGCACCAGCTACACATGAGCCCTTCAGGTGTGCTTCAAAGACGTATAACAGGAATGACTACTTGGCCGTGGTGTCTCTAGCTGTCCGTGTCTGCAACAGAGTTTAATCACTGCTTAACAGCTTCACTATTGTGCCTGGTAAACATGTTTCCTGTTACAGACAACAAGAGCAGCATATGCAGCCCTGTCCCCATGAAAATACATCCCAACATTCTCCGCTAAGGTTCCAGGGTAGCTTACTTATTTTTTCAACACACAAAGACATTCTGATTAAAAACAGACAAGCTTCACTTAAGGTGGTTGCTGTGGCAGGAAAGGCAAATGCTACAACACTTTAACTCAGAAGACTAGACTTGGACTTTCCTTTTTTTTTTTTTTTTTTTTTTTGCCTGTCCTGTTTGGCTCTTTTGCCATCAGAATTGTTGTCTAAAGGCAAAGAAAGATGCCCAACGGGACAGGCAAAAAAAAAAAAAAAAAAAAATGGACCATCCCAGCCTTGCCGTATTGGTCTATTTGATTCACCTTTCCTTTTATTGTTTATTTATTTTCATTTGCTGAACATGGGACAGACTTGACTGGGGAAAAGAAAAGGGAGAAAGAAAGAAGGAAAGAAAAAGAGCGGGGAAGACTTGGACTTTCCTGAATTTTTCCACATACTTTTTGGTTTTGGCCCTTCGATTCACTGGCCTGCATTGAAGGGCCATTTTGTATTTTGCCTTTTGCCCTTTGACCGTTGGGATAGGCTCCAATCCCTCTCCCAACCTTGACCTGGAAACGTGAAAGAACATTTTTTTTATTTGTTGTTTGGTTAGGTTTAGAAAAAGAGGATTTAGGATTAAATTACACTCTTTCCCAATCTACTGCAAGTTAGAAGCTTGATTAGAAAATTGACATTAACTATTATTAGAAGTGCAGTTTATTTGGATGGGAATGCAATTTTTAGGAGAAACAGCTGGTACATAACATTATTTGACATGTGAAACACTTTAAAGCAGCTGAAATTTTCACAGCGTCTCAGCTACTGGCGATCGTCCTCTATAGCAGCCCAACTAAAAAAAGAGCTTGGCACTAGTAAAGAAAAACTAAAAACATCAATAGTATACTGGCCTCCTGTTGGGTCCTGTGGCCAGTGTTGTGCAAACAGCAGAAAGTTGCAGCGTGTGAAGGGTAATGGGACATCCAACGCCAGGGGACAGCAGGCGGCAGAGTCACACACTGCTGCCGAAAGAAAGATGAAGTAATCTCAGGAAACAAGTAGACACACTCCACTTCGAATTTCGCCCCAAACAAGATTAAAGTGACATTATTCTATGAGAGTGTGGCAAGAGTATTAATCTTACACATAGAGGCCGAGGCTACACAAACACGGGCTGGCTGCAGCGGTATGGGAGCACATTCTTTATTTTGTCAGTATATAGTGAAGTTCAGAAATAGCAGTGAGAGCATCATCATCTTATTTTACGATGCACTGATGAGGCCAAAACCTACTTTAGAGTATTTCAGCACCACCCCTTGTGCGTAACTGTTATAGAATTGAACTGTAGTGGATGTTACTGATGTTACATATTTAATTTACTATTCTTGTTAACACAGGACAGATTTTAGAGAGAGCTGAAAGCTGGGCTGACATAGAAAATAAAAGCTTCAGGCCACAGTGTAAACGGCTTCTAAAGTTAGGATAGATATTGCTAAACAAACAAAGACTAAAAAAATGTTCAGAAAAAACACCAAATTATAATGAGAGTGTAGATAAGTGTGTTTAGTACATTTGCTGTATATACTGGTTTCTGTATAACTACTGCTTGAAAAAGGGGATAAATTGAAAAAGTTATGCAATATTTGCAATTTTTGTTCTTGTTGTTGTTTAAACCATTACGTTGTGTGTGCATTTAAATTGTTTATTGTGAGTTGCCACCTGTATGAATATAGGCCGTGTAAGTACAGAAGCTATGTCAACAAGCAAAGAATCCCCACCCATGCCATTTAGGAATTCAGCACTTTCAAATCTAGTAAATGAGCGTTACATTGGGGTTGTGTTTAGAACCTGTTGCATAAATAAGTCAGTCTCTAAAACCCCACTGAGAAAGACAGAGCTTTAATGAGTGGGGTTTAAGCCCCTCCACCTCTCTGCTCCTCCACCCTCAGCTTGGACTCCTAATGAGCCATCATCATGCAAAACTGCCAGCTTGATACACATTAATTGGATTTTCACTTTTCACCAATTAATTGACCAGCATTGTCATGTTGGCCAACCTCCAAGGGCTTCCAAGAAAATGGGGAAGCTTCCCCTTTTTACTCTCACTGACTCTAATAGCCACTGACTGGAGAGGGGAAACATTTTTCTTTTCTTTTCTTCTTTACTACCGAGATCAGCTATCTCATTATAGGCTTATGACATTTGTTGGAGCCAATCCCTTTGTGGAGAGAAAACAGTTTGTGTGCTGCTCAGTTGAAGCTTTTACAGTTTGTTAACCTGCCTCTGCCAGTGCTAGGGCCCCTGGGGGAAAAGCCTGATGTGCAGTGAGTGACTTATATTCCTTGCGTCCTAGAGGACAGACCACAGGGTGAGGGAGAGCAATCCCACGCCACCGTGTTCAACAAGCACCAAAACAAGGAATGAATACAGCCATGGCATTTCACAATGGTTATTTGATATGTTGACACATCAGTGGTGTTTCGAATTCTGCCAGGGGGATTTTTGTTCACACAAATCCTTGCTGTTCTAAACCATTTGGGGTTGGTGCAGTAGAACTAATATTTTAGTCACCCTGGTGGATATGATCTAAAATAAAATTTAAAAAAAGCAGATACATGTGACCTTTAGTAAACCATCTACCCAAAAGTTGATATTTGGACGGCCAAATCTAGTTACGTTTTGAGTTTGTGTCATGACTTTGGTTGTTTAAATATTAACATGTTCGTGCTGTTTACAGTTGGATCTCATGGTGATAATGAATAATTACACTTAGTTCAGAGAAACATGCATGTGACTAATATAAATGGAAGTTCATCACATATGAGGTTTATTTTAATTATACACTCCTGCTGAGCTCATTTAATGCTTGTGTATCACATTTTGATTTAAAGGATGTGTGAACAAACCCAGATCAGGTTATTGATTCAACCTCAGTGTTTCCATGAAACTGACAATCTGCGGCTGACCATATCTTGACCAAGCTTATTATGCCTCACTGAGTCGCGAGCGGCCTCATGTCAGGATGATGTGAAGAACAGATTTTTTTTTATGTGTATAAAATTGTAATTGCAGTTACAAACATCAGATGTGTTATTAGCTACTAAACTGGCACAAAGCAATACAGTGGACATACTATAAAAGCAATGCAAAACACAGAGTAAAATAAACCAAACTTATTTATTAAATTAAAACACCAGGTATTATTTTGTTGGAAACACAGGATTGGTACTTTTTGCATCAATGACTTTTAGAAAAGAGTGCCTGTTATTGATCCCTCACTTCGTTTTGACAATAATTTAATGTAATAGTTGTCTAAATGGGTGCAGTTGATGTTTCGGCCATTCATTCAACCTTAGTACAAAAACAATAGCCACAACAGTTCTCGGAAGTCAATGAAAAGAAAGTCTGCCAGCTATTCTTTTTAAAGTCATTCTTGTTCCAGTAGCTGAAAATAAACCATTCACCTCAATCAATAGTCTTCCAGTCAGGGAAGGTTGAAGGTTAGAGGTCAAACCTTTATGAATCCTGTGATTGGATAATCAAGGGCAATAGCTTTAATTAATCGATTGAGTGTTCAGGAGGAGGAGTGGTTTATAACATATAATGGGTTAGTTTCCATAACCATGAAGGATTCCATTATTTATGTAAGAGTGTCCATTATGTCACATTGGGGAGACAAAATAGGCGTTTTTTATGCCATTGACATTTAATCAAGCAGAACTTCATTAATCCCCATAATTAATTGAGCAGGCTTTGCTATGTTCCTTTTGCTACCTTTACTTTCTGGTCGGACGGGCATGTTTCACCATTATTGTTGTCCCATCCCTCCAAGGGTTGTGAGTTAATCTGCATGACCCAGCACCTGTCACATACTAATAAACACAGAACTAATTGACTTTGTTGCCCTACTTATAAGCATCCACACCAGCAAAGCCACCTTTGACTGTTTACAGCAGGACTACTATGTTTATCGCATGATATATATATATCTAGATATATAAATAAAATACATTATTGTGTAAAATTCAGTTAAATATCGGCTTTTTTATGAGGACAGGTGAAAAGGAACACAGCTGGAAGGTTCAGATTTTGGTTCACATTTGCAAATGAATTAATAGATGCTGTTTTATTTATGTCCTGCTGCACTTTATAGCTAGTTAGTGATGTTTTTTATTGTGTCATGCACAGTCGAATGACAGACCCACTGGGACTCATAAGAAATATGCTGTTGCAGTGTTGGAAAATATGTCAGACATAAACATAACTTGTAACATACCCTTCATCCTTACACACACACACACACACACACACACACACACACACACACACACACACACACACACACACACACACACACACACACACATATATCTATATCCTATTTGGGGGGGATGAAGGATAAACTAACCTTTTCACTTTTCTGGGTTTATCACTGTTTTATGCAAGTCAGTACACTACCTGTCAGTTTATGCTCAATTGCTTAATGAACACTTAATCTTGTGTTGTGTAGTTTGAATAATTTAAGCATCCAAAGAGATTATCACAATAATATATCAAACATTAGAAAATATCACATGGTGATTTTTTTTTTTTTTTTGTCTTGTAGCTGCTCAGATTTATCATTAAGACCTTCATGTGATCCCAACCTACATAAATTCAAGCTTGGTATATATGCATAAAAACATAGTAACAAATGTATTACAAAATGTAAAGATAATAGTTGTATAGTTGTATAAGTAATATATATCAAAAAGTAAGTCACAGAAAAAAATGCAGTCTATAAATGCCCTGTAGATACTTCTTGAGGTCTTGCGTACAATCAAATGAAGTGCTATCAAGCTGAAGGGATGGAGGTGTCCATAACCTGGCAACACACACAGATACAGACAACAAAAAGAAAGAAAGAAAGAAAAAAGACTGATGTGTCCTACTTATCCAGTAAAACAGCAGTGAGAGAATTTGCCAGCTACGCCCACAGTTAGCACATGCCACACTGTGCTCGGCTCTCTCTCCTTCTCTGTTGCTCTCTCTTCCTTTTTTACACACTTAAATACACACACGCATATGCACAATGGCTGTTCAAAGTTTTTCCAGGGTATTTCTCGGTTAATTAACAGATTAGTGGTGTGGGGCAGCTCTGAAGTTCAGAGGTCAAGACTAAACCCTCTAACTCGGAGGATAATCAGTGGCAGGTGGGTCCACACTTCTCCTATTTTCCTCCCCTCCCCTCTTGACTTGTGGTAAAATAAGCCTGTCCTCTGCATAGGCTACGTTGCTCTTAACTCTAACCGCGGTTAATGCACCTGACAGAGAGAGTGTGAGAAAGGGTGAGGAGGGGATGGAGCAGTATTTGAAAGAGGCCTACACTGGACTGCCAGGACCCATATTTACAAAACTGACCAGTGGGAATCTCTGGACACAGTTTCAGTGAATAGAACTTGGACTATAGGACCTTAGGCCTGGGGCTAATGCTATAAAATAGAAATACAATAAGAGAGACGAGTGCTTTAGTCTCTTTCTCTTTTTTTTCTGCCCTGTTTCCATTCACTCCTCCCATATTCCATTCCAGGTTCTGCTTGGTGGAGAAGTCCATTGTGAGTCTGTGAATGGGAGACTTTGGGAGTGTCTCTCCTTCTGTTAATTAGGACTGGCCAGCGTTTCCGCTCCCCTGTGTGCCCCTCCATTATTTTTTCTTCGCATTCTTTTGCAAAAATTAACCCCATTCTTTCATTCTCACTTCAAAGACCAGTGCCAAATACAAAGTACAGAAAAAAGCAGGAAATTAATGCTTGAATTTGAAAGCATTTAAAAAACGATTTCATTCCAAAGTAATGATGTTCACTGAAAGCAACGGCAAAATAAAGAAGAATAACTGAATCTTTTGGCAAAGTAAACATAAAAATAACATGTAAATAGACAAGCATGACTTAGATAACCACAGACTTCAGAGAGATTTACTAATATGCATTATTGAAATACACTGATACACGCCCACTTACTGAAATAACAACCTAAAATATACCTCCCCTATGTCTATGGTGAACATCAGCTAGCAAAGAAGTCCTGGGGTACATTCTACTGCTACCCAGCAGGCATCCATTTGCTGCAAAAAAAATCACTTTGCCTCATTAGCTACACACACTCTTAGTTTGTCACAATGCCTTTGCTTGAGTCCTGCTAACAGTGCCCCCCTCTTCTCTGTCTCTAGGTGGAGACTTCAGGGGCCAGAGGCACAGTTTTGGTGAGTGAGGCCTTTTCTTCTACCCCTCTCCTAGCTGGTTTAAGGGTTGTAATTATCTTTTGCTGGGGGAGGCTGTAAATTGGATTAAAGTGGAGGGTCTCGGCTGAGCGGATCACCCCCCCCCCCCCCCCCCCCCCCCCCCCCCGCACCTCACTCGCTCCCCCCTCAGTCCTTCACTTCCCCCGCCATCTCACCACTTGGTGGGCCACACGCTGATAACGTGCGGAAAACCGGATTTGGATTCAGCCTCAGCATTCATGGCTTCCTGCCGGAAAAAATGAAATTTTACAACAGAAGGGGCCAGTATGCCTGTGGTATCTGTCCGTGTGGTGTGTTTCATCTGGCCTCACTCTTCCAGAAACACCATTACCTACGTTATCAGTGTGAGCCGACTCAGCCTGACTGGACTGGGAAGCTTGGCCAACTGCTATCCATACACTTTCTGACCATCTCAGTATTGTAGCTCTCTTCACTGCTGGTGGGCACCTGAAGTATAGTTTGCTTAATTGATCTGGTAATTATTTACTGATTTGCAGAAGATATGTGACATTTTTACTTACAGTAAAGGAGAAAGGATGCTCACACTCCTGAGTATGGTATATACTGATAAAACATTATGTGCTAGAAATAGCATATAGGCAGTTAAAATCAAAATTTGGAGGACAAAGTAAGAAAAGCAGATAGGGAAAGGATGACTTTTTGGCTCTGAAGTCATTTTCCTGGCGATCGTAAAATTTTAATCCTGTCGAGGAATGTCTCCAGGTATTTATGGATTTCTGGGATACTGGTGCGTGAAATGGCAAGTCTACCTTTCCAAATGATGAGAACCCTGTTTTCACTGAAATCGCAAAAGCTTTACCAACTCATGGCAGGTGCAGCATTTGCATTGAATGGACTTGTCTATTCAGATTGGTGCCTGTGACTATATCTAAACCCTGCTTGATTAAACTTTGCCGTAACTTTTCTTTTTTACACACCTGCCAAATTCAGCTATAAAGAATGAGGACATTGACACCTATAAAATGTACTATAACACAGTAACTACATTTAAAAAAAGACTTGTGTAGCTGTTTATAATTTTTATTTTTTATGATAAATTTGTCAAATCAGTGCATTATGATGCTGAATACATATAAGATTTAAAAAACTCATTACCACAATTACTAATATATTAACATAAAGCCTTGTCTAAGGGGCCAGTCCACATAATATGCACTTTTACATTTACATTATTACTCGGCACTCGGCCTCCAGCAAAATTTTAATCTACTTTAATCTACCTATAATCAAATATATTTTTACATTTATAATTTTTAATATTTTATACATAAACTTTTTTTTTAAAAATATTTTTGTTGTTTTCGACCCTTATTTAAAAAAGTGTGTCTTTTATGAATTTTGCTGTTTTCCCCACTCTTCTTAGCACATATCCAGGTATAAACGCACATGAATTCTTTCCCAGTATTTGCACATATATAGTTGCCTAAAGCCACTGACAAATATGATAGAAAGTTTTTTTCATTTTTGTTTTACAGTAGGTGATGCCCATCTTTTATGATCTTGCGAAATATTCACTGATGCTTACACTAAACAAACACCTTTACATGTTCGGGTCAAAGGTTTACATCTCTCACTTCCAAACTAAATTTGTGAATAGAGTAAGTGAACTAGCATAAGGGTTTTCTCTGAGGTAATTCCAAACTAGGTTGAGTGGTCCCCTATTGCGGGTATAATGACCTGAAACCTGAAGAGCAATGAAAGAGAGTCTATTGAGGAGGGTTTTTCCATTCATGTAAAATGTCAATGCATTTTCCAACAGACACTTACAAGGGATCAGTGGACCCTCAAGTGTTCATGAAGAAAATAACCTTTCAGCACTACACAAGGATGCTGCTCGACTGAGCCATTCTGCGACCATAACACCTCTAATGATTTTACCAAATAGCTTTGGCATTTTAGATAGATAAAATGAACACTAACGGAGATTCAGAAAAAAAAAAAAAAAATAAAAACGCAAGAAAACATCTGCAGCCATTCAGGGTTTACTTTTGCCTTCAAGCAATCTGCATGAAATCATCAAACAAAAGGCCACACAGAGTGCAAACGAATAAGCTATCTAGCTTCTTGGGTTTTAGTTACCAGCATAGAAGTGTTTTTCATTAGGTGCTAGAAAAACAGAGCTACAGTTATCAGGGATGCTCTTCTTTTGATGTTTCCTCAGCTCCCAGCCCACGCTCTTTTTTTCCTTCTCTCAGCCACTGAGATAAATGGGAGGGAGTGCTGTTAGTGGGAGATTCCTCAACACAGTGGGAGCTCAGGGCCGTCAGTATGACTGTTTGTCTAAGACACGGACTATTTGTAGTACTCCCCACAACTAATTCATTTATTATTACACACAAGAGATATGGCAGCGTAAAAAAAATATATACGTGTTTCTGTTTTTGTTATACATCAGGGCATCACCTCCCTTTAACTATTGGAGTCAGTAACATAAATTAGATATGACATTTTTTGATACAAATCATTGTATCTCTTAAATATGCTCATAAAATATTTTCAGTGATGAATTAAACACAGCCACTGTATCTAATGACTGAAAAATACCATTTAGTGTGCCTTGCTATGAAAAGACTGTCGCAATGAGTCAGAAAAACAATAAATGTTGGCACGGACAGTTTTCATTTGTAACTTTTTACTGAATGCAAAAACAAAGCGGTAATGATAAAGTTACATTCTTAAAGTTGATATTGCGCAAAGAGTTTGCTCTCTTGAGAACACTGTGTTCAGGACAGCTTGGCTAATACAGGTCTATGGTTGAATCACCCATGTATCCAGTTATATAGACCGGATATGTGGCAGAAAATAAGGGTATTCTGTCTGTGTGTTTATTAGACAGTAGTCCGAACCTCCTTTCTTCTTCAGTTTCCTGCTGTGTCATCAGAAGACAAAGATCAAACGGGGGACAAAGAGACCCTCCACGCTCTAGACACCTCTGGGTAGACTGAAGAGCCCCCACTGTTCACTCAGCCTGACCATATCTCTCTCCACTTCCTCTTCACTTTTCTCCAAGCTAGACCTGAAAAGATAAAACTTATCAAAGCTATTTGTCTGCAACGAGCCTGTTCATCCTGCCTTACTGATTAGTGATTGACTCCGGAGCCATTAGTATGTATTTGATTCTGTCGTTGACAAATACCATGTCGCTCTGTGAGATTTACTGTTTTGCGCATTCATCTGTGACTCTGCTTTTAATTTGGATTTTGACTTCTTGTGCATCTCCTTCATGAAATGACCGTTCAGTGAGCCTCTCCTTTCTCATCTGAAAACTTTGATTGCCAATCTGTGTGATCTTTGTCAATCAAACATCTGTTCAGTGTTTTGTCCACTGCTGCACCTGCTGACCTCTAGGTGACCTGCAAAATAAGCAGTGAGGCGGGAAGCTACAGGAAGCAATTTACTCTCCCAAAGCTACCTTGGAATGGCAGAGCCTATCAGGGCTCTGCCTGAGTGTCCATTTTTTGATTAAATGTGCTCTAGACCTGGCTTCTTATGTTTGATTTTCTTTCTTTTTAACTGCACCCACAGTGTTACATAGGCAAAGGGGAGGTGAAATTTCTCCCTTCCAAATGGATTGCAATTTCCCCCCATTTAGCACCTGAAGGTAATTAGCTTGAAGAGATTGCAGAGTGAGAAACACGTTCATGGAACATTAACTCTCGCACATTCTCCAGTTGCAGGGAATTAATAGGAAAGATTAAAGTTTAAAGAGAGCAAATGCCATTAGCTCACAAACCCCTTCTCCAGGGCTGCAACCAAACCATGCTAAACCAATTCTGATTTTAAAATGGCCTTTTTATTAAAAAAAAAAAAAGTATTCACCATATTACATGCAAAGTTTCGTGGGTGTAGTAGCGTGTGCTCTTTAAAGCATGTATGTGCTGCGTGTTGCACAGGCAAAGTCGCCTGAAGCTTTATGTTGTCCTCTTTAATGAGTTTCCATGTGTCCTCTCAACTGCCCCTGCGTTATGTTAATGACTAGCCTGGCATGTACTAAATATAGCGGCAAGCTAGAGAAAATGTAAACACATAAAATAATAAGCACCGATGCAGATTTTGATACCCTTTTAGAGAGATTTTTCTTTAGCTTATCGCATCTTCTTTTTTGCACCTTCTGGGATTTTTTAAGTATCTATATGTGTATCTAATCATTTATTTCCATCATACATTGAGTTTTCATTCGGTTATACTTTTCTCCACTTATTTGCCCATTTAGCCATTCATCCATCAATCTATCTACCTTAAGGGGATAGAGGAGGAGACGGCAATTGGCAATGAATTTTTAGAGGCCATCCCACTCACAGATTCCATCACAGCCTGAAAAATTCTGTGAGGTAAAAAAAATGAAATTGAGACATGGTAGAATTTATTGCCCAGAAAATTCCATTCTACTATCTGATTTGAAAAGTCCAGTCCTCCTAGCTTCAGAAAATCTATTTCCCCACATTTTAATACCCCCGCGTAGCACTCCTCATAATTCATTCAAGTGTGTTAAGCTCAGTTTTATTAGATCTGAAACAAATTTTGGTGGGGATCCTATAGGTCATTAACCATGGAGTAATTTTATCCTTGTTTCCCTAATGATGCCATAATGGTGAGTGAATTTCTTAACTAAAGACCAAAGAACATTGTGAAGGTCAGCTTCATCTGCAGGCTCCTTCAAGCGCTTCTCAGAGAGATTGGAAAAGTCGCACATTTTTGAGGAGTCATTAATAACCTTAAAGCTGAGAGCCTATTTGCGATCTTGCTCTCTACCTTTTAATTTCCCTGCTTTTTCACACCCTCTGTCTTTTTTCTGTTCTTTGGTTGCCCTCATGCAGAAAGAAAGGAATGCACTGTGTATGTGTGTGTGAACAGGTTAAAGAGAGTCCGAGAAAAAGAAGTAGAGAGCAGAATGGGTAGTGCAGTGACATACAGATCCCAGATGTGATGCTGCCATAATTTGAATTTTATGCCTTTGTTATCGCTTTAATCATTTTCTTTATTCGTTTTGTTTCAGTGGTCTGGGAGAGACATCTGATTGGGTAAACCACCTAGGGACCCATTTTTATTTGGAATGTGGTGCAAGGTCTAATTAGAATTTGAATTTTGCTGAGCCTTGAAATGGCTGGTACTTTATCCTGATCGCCTTAGATATTGTTCCAAGTCAATCATTTGTCATCGCAAAGCATGCCGGGAAGGTTCTGCTAATGAAGCCTCGCGTTTGTTCGCCATTTTTTGCTGCCCTGGCATTTTTGTCCATTTAGCCAGCCTGATGTACGGACGGGAGTGGTTATATATCCAGTGTTACGACACTAGCAGGAGCACAGTGTGGTTGGACTGCTGGTGTCACATCCATCTGAGGTCTGTCACCATTCAGCACTCGGGGGATCTGGGACTGTATATTAAACTGTGCTTCTTCTTTTTAACAAAGAAACTACAGAGTGAATAAGCTCTTTTTGCACATTCCATATAAAATAACATAATATTACTACTTACATACCTAAATTTAAAAGTATTGCAACTAAGAACTTGTCTCTTCCACTCTATTAATGTTGCGTTTTAATCCTCTACATTACATTTGAAATTTTGTAGCCTTTAGCATATAGAATTTATTCTGAATAATTTATAAGATTTAAAGGCAAAAAAAGTCAGAAAACATAAAGCATTGGTACAAATCAAGCCCACTGGGTGATATTAGTCCATACCTGTACTTTTATACAATTTTAACACCTTCTATTTTATCACATCTCTTTCACATTCACACAACACGTAAATTAGCTTCACCCTGACAAGCTACAACATTAAAGTTCTTAAATACAATAATTCTGCATAAGATTGTTTACTTTAAAAATATTTTCATTCTAATAAATCTGTTTAGAGAAACTTTGGAATTTAAAACTATATCTGTAATGTCTTGTTGTTATGGTAGTGTATCTCAAGTAAATTACCCAAAACCTCTTCTGAAAGTTCAAAATCTAAAGTAGCAAATTATAAAAGTGCATATAAATACGCAACAACACAATTTCTCTATTGCAAGTACTTTTTTATATATCTTCAGTACTTTTTAATGGCACTTTTCCCATTTTAGTTTTGGTGCAAAATCTGAATACTACTGTACTTCCACCAGCATGAGACTTACATATGAGTGAAAATCTCAAATTAAAAACAATACAAAAAGAAACAAAAACCCAACTGAAAAGATATTGAGAAGTAGTTACAGATACTATTATATATATTTTATATATATATATATATATATATACAGGATGGATCTTTTTTTTTACAATATGGTATACATGAACGTGTGTGCATGATTGTGTGTGTTGTCTCTCATTTAGATGGATTCCTCTCAGGGACAGGGGACTACTAGCTGTCCTGTATGTTGCTGTGTGAACAGGAGAGGGTAATGGTGTTTTGTCACAGCTTATCTGGGTTAACGTGTGTCCTACTCTCAGGTCCCCTCCGATGTATTTTATTTCCCCGAGTGCCTCCTTCGGAGAGATTGGAGTTGACAGGCGTTAACATTTAGAAATGTACCAATAAATGGCATTCATGGGTGCTGATATGCAGTTTGCTGGTAGTACATGAAGAGTAGTGCAGTAGCTTCCTGTGCAAAACTGTCATATCTAACTTGAAGGTAGTAATAATCTATTAATTATATTATAGTTTCATTGTGCTGGTGGATAATTTATATATTTATTTTTACGTTCTTGTTTATGCTGAATGTTTGGCACTCAGTTGTACTATAGGTTGTTTTCCCCCGGATCTGCTTGAGTAAACAGGTATCTGTTGAATGCACTCATGGGACTTTTCTGTTAATTGGGTTTAAATCTAATTGAAACTGAACTAAAAAGTCTGGAAAGCCTGCTTTGAACTCCTTTGAAATAAAATAAAATTATACTGACAAGATGATGGATCACCTGTAAGTCTACCTGACACTGAAATTAGGGTTTTTAATGACATGCTGCCTCCTCCTAGATGTGAAATTCAAATTCCCTCCCTGGTCTCCCTCCTTGTCGTCACCTGTCCCTTTGACTCGCATACGCCAAACACAGGCACTTTGTCTTTGTCACTGGGAGCAGGACAATGTTTTTCACCACCAAGCTTTTGTATTAACCAATCTCATATGGAACTGAGGACATAGCTCATTGAGCACCATGTTGTTGTTACGTGAGCGTATTTTTCCTTTCATAGGGAGCAGCCACAGATTTTTTCTACCTCTCATTTTATCCCTACTGTAGCAGCCCCCTTTATTGTTCTATATATCATAGACACTATTCAAATTTCTCACACTTTATAGATCAGACAGGGAAAATAACTTGCATCAAAGTTTACATTTTAAAAGTTTAAAATGTGCATTATATATTGTATCATATACTATATTCATATATTTTGCAGACCATTTTGTTGGTCTATGCTGATACAGGGTAAACTGATCATGATATCTGAAGTCCTGGTATGCCACATGACAATGGTATGAAGTCATCTGTAATCAGGTATGGCACCTTTCATGAACACCCACTCTGGCTCTTGTGTCACCCCACGATCCTCTGTTTTGATGGGGGCCACAGTAATTCATTCTGAAGCTGGGAGGAAAGGCCCGGGTTGGCTCTGGGACTGAGGGCAGCAAGTAGTAAATGAAAAATCAATGGTACTGTGACACATTAACTTATCCCCCAATTTCATAACTGGCATTAGGTGTCAGGAGAAATCTGTGTTGTGGAGGTGGCTGGTCGGGCCTTATTGGCTTTCATGGCCAATGTGTGTTGTCAGCTGGTGGAGGGAGTAGTTGAAAGTGGAGCGCTACAGAAAAATAATAAAAGACAATGGAATCTCAAGGACTTCATCATGCTGCTCCTGGTTGGTTCTTAGGGAGCAACAAACAGTGCTGACTGTTCTTTCGGCTTATAGCTTGTCAATTATCTATCTCTCTATAGACATATATATACTGTATATAAAATGTATATTTTGCCATGTTAGTCTGTTGATGAGTCTGTTGATAAATATCTACAAATTCATTATTGATCATTACTAATATAAAATTAGAGGACTTTAGGACTGTCTGAAAAACGAATACTCAGATTAACAACGCTATATACAACAGAATCAGTACCAACAGTGCCATCTGCGACTTCACACAGTCCCTCCCCTCAATTGCAGCCAAAGTCGTTGATGTTCACAACCCTAAACAACACTTTAGGAGGACTTTCTAAAGGTCAGTAAAGCTCCTGTTTTGGCAATATTTAGATATTATGCAGTTATCAAAAATGTTAACCTCGCCATTAACATTAGCCTTTTAACTATTAGTAATTACCCAATAGCTGGCTTATATTATTAAGTCAGAGGCTAATAGCTATGGCTAATAATGAAACAATGTCATGTGAGAGCTAAACAGCTAACATTAGCACTCATTCCCTTCTGTAACATTAATAGAGAGTGTAACTTTAACAGTATAAGAAAAATTATTTGTGTCTAAAACTTGTCATGTTTTTGCTAAAGTCCCATACTGAAGCAGAGAAAAGTCTGCTAGCAACTAGACATAAACAGTGGCTACCTATTTTAGCAACTCTGTTTGATCAGCAATGAAAAGACGGTACCAAGTCAACAGAGACATGACACTACTTCAAATGGAGCTGACAGCTGGACAGCAGCTGGATAGTGTAGTGGGAAGACCACACACCTTTGGAGCGGAAATCACAAGTTCGATTCTCTCCCAGTAGCCAGTAAGGGTCCTGGCTAGGCCCCCCATGCCAAACATCAAGCCCTGGAACGGCAGCCTGAACGCAGCTCGGACACAACACATTTCACTGCATATTGTACTCTGTATGATTGTGTATGTGACCAATAAAGCTTTCTTTCTTTCTAAATGGTTTAAGTACTTCTTGTATTTTTTGTGTTTTTAAAATTCTAGTATCATGGCATCCCTATGAGATATCAGGGGTGTATCCAATATATTCTGTGGTTTTACCAAATCCAACACTGTAGATTTGCTTTAAATTATTTTGGTTCAATTGACACAGGGTCACATAATTGATACCAAAAGGTTTAATACTATAACATCAATCACTGGGCTTTTAAGCTTAGAAAAAAATTATTACATTTATTATTACATTACAAGTCATGAACTTTTTGAGTGTTTAAGCACAACTACCACTTTTCCTAAATTTTATAGATTTATTAATTGTTTCGAGTGCTTGAACGTTACTAAAGTTTATTATACTGTATTTGATATGGGCAGGTACATAGTAAAAAATACATTGTGCATAAATTAATACATACATAAATTAATACATACATTAATACAATAATGAAATGAACTGGAGCCATTATAATCAATTGGCATTATGACAGGTATAGGTCACCGAGACACCTAGCAATAGTATATGCAAAAAGCTTGTACCTTTTAGTTAAAACAAAAATAAATAAGGAATTTAAAGGTGAATTAATGAAAATTACCTAATAAAAAGGGCAGGTTTCAATGTTCTCTTTGCCTTTGGAGTTCCTCTTAATTCAAAATAGTCTTGGCATTCATCTGTCACATCATAACAATAATAATCTACAGCAAGTCAGAGAGAAAAATAGCCTTCACTTTGGAGAGCCAGTCTAATCAGTACTTTCTCTCAACTGTTAAATGTATTTAAACACTAAATTAACAACCCATAAAGGGCCTCTGGTACACTACATTCAAATTAGAGCCAGATCTTATTTACTGCCACAGAACTGCAAAAGTGACACTTTCCTTGATCACATTAAGAAATGCAACGGAGTGACCTTGGCGTTATGGAGGTAGATGACATACGACTGCCACCACCCACATCCTCAAAAACACACAGATTCACTGTATCTTCAGCCAGGAGGCAAGGGTGGAAAAAAAAGAATGATAGAAAGAGGATGACTGTCCTCATCTACAGTGTCATTAAATCATCAGCTAATGGTGTTAGCATCAGTTCAGCTACTAATGCTGAGGCGAACCACTAAGATTTATGGGAATGACATCTGAGAATTGGAAAACAGGATAAACACTCCGGGAGCTTGGGTCTTAGTTTTAGAAAAAGCCCAGCTAGCTTATGGTTCACCTCTAAGTTCTGTGTCGGGGGTGTCATCTTGTTTAGTGGGAGTCGATCGTTCACATATTTAATGCTTTAATTACACCTCAACAGCTGTGCACAGTGATTTAAGTTTATGGATGTGAAAGCTCTTAATTATGAAGCAAAATGCATAAAGCCATTTCTGATGGTGGATGCAGACAATTAAATTTATTTAAAGATTTTCTGCAGAGGCAGAGTAAACGGCTTTCTGAAAATGACCCTTCCTGAAATGCACAATATGCTGTAATGTGTTCTATAATGTGTGATCAGTGTGAACAGAAGGCATCAATCAGTAGGGCGTCATTGGAAAGTAGAGAAGAAATTTTAGCTTTTTAAATGATGTAATAAAAGAAAAAGTCAATTTTAAAAAACAGGACAAGAGAGATAAATGTACGTTGCTATCTAATTTCTGTGAAAGCAAACTATTAACTGTGAGGATGTGGTTTAAAGTTTGAAAAAAGGTAATGAGTAGACCTTGATTTAAGATTTAGTAAAATGCAAACATTTTAGGCACGTTTTTCAGCTTATTTATGCTTTTATTTTGTGATTTTGTAAATAAGGTAGAAATCTGATTCCCTCCAAGTTAATTTAGAAACATGACTGCAACCTCACACATCTATTCCAACAATCCTTTGTTAAGTATATACATGCAGTCAGCTATGCAGCACATGAATAACTGCATGTGTTGTGTTCAGAAAAGGAGAGTAAACCATAACAAGCATAATAATGTAGACAGACATTAACAGGCTCTGTATTCCATTTAGCCAAAACTGAAAGGCCACAAATGACTGTAAACTCTTTTAATTCTGTTAGTCTGATGAAATATACTTGTAGTTTGCTGATCTCTCACAACCTCACGTGTTAAGGTAACACTCTAGATGTATGATGTGGGGAATTGACTCATGCCTTCCTTTTGGTACCAGAAAGTTAACGTGACACATTTTTCTTTCTTTTGTCCTCTCTCAGCACTCTTTATTCCCTCTTTGTGGCTCTCTTTCTGTCTCTCTTGCAACCTTTAAAGACTCTGTCCTTTTTCCAGCTGACTGGTTGAGGCCTGGGCTTGGGCCGATGATTTTAAATAAAGTAATTCCCTTAAATGTTTTTTAAAAGCTGCAAGAGCCATGATATCGTGGCCATTATTGATGACATCATTACTATGTATAAGATCTCTCAGTGAATAATAACCCATGATCTGTCATTTTTCCTGTTATTGGCACTGCAAATTGTAAAGGTTAGGTGATTTATTTTAATGTTTCATGTGTCATCTGGTGTTTCCGTGCACTGCTGTCCCGATATATTCCACACTTAAAAGCATTATTGTTCCATTTTACTCCAGCTCACAATCCTGGAAAAGTACTTGTCATGAATAAACCTCAGCCTTATTTAATTGTCTATAGGCATTTTTTAAAAACTGAAATCCAGTAATATACTAAATCAATATAACATATATTTTTATAAAATGGCTAAATGCAAAACCTCTATAAAATATTTCTTATAACAGAAACTCATTTTCAGGTAGTCATTTAAACTTATCTTGCTGAAATCACCTCTCAAATTTGAGAAATAAAAGTATAATCTTGTTCGATATATTTTATTTTGTTTCTTATTTAAGTTTTTTTTTTGTTATATTAAACCATGAAATCTAGGTGGACAGATTCTGCATTATTAAACATGGAACGGAGAAACAGAAAAAAACAAGCCCACATACAAAGACATTTCTGTACAGCATATTCCCCAAAGATGAATAGCTGTTTGGTGGTATGGTCGTGCAGAACAATGAGAGGGATTTCAGGAAAATGGGCTTTGGGGTGGCATTGTACGCATACATTGTGGAGGGGGGGGGAATCAGCACGCTTGAGCGCATTTAAATTTACACAAACTCTCTAGGAATGACAGTGATAAATGTTACACTCTATTCTACAATATGTTTAATGCATAGGTCTGAGGAGTTAAGTTTTCCCCTCTGGTACGAGGCTGCTGTTGTAGTTACCACTATATGTTACATCAGATTCCCTTCCATTAAAATGCCAAGTGGCACAGTGAAGACAGCAGGAGAATATGACATTGAATTTGTTTACCTGTCACCTTCCTCCATCCTTCATCCCCCCCACACACACACTTTTGTGTGTGTGTGAGTGTGTATGACTTTGTGTGAGGTCAGGCTTGACACTCTTAAATTAGACCAGATAAAATCAAAATCAAAATTTAAATTTGTAACAAAAAAAAGAAGCCACTCCTGACTTTAGTAACTTTAGAATATGTGTAACATTTTCTGGTGTATTTTGCTTTACTGATCAAACCTCAGAAAAATGCATTATGGTACTGTAAGGATGAACTGTCAGGCCTCTGAGGGGGAAAAAAATCTGTCCTTATCACTGAAGAAATTCAACTGTGACTGGCCACATCGTGGTACATTTCCTGTGCTCTGCCTATGACTGTCACAAAACGACCAGACCGCTGCTGTTGACACACACGAAAAAAAGTGCTCGAGCTCTCTTACTACCTTTTTTCCCCTTTTCTCGCACTTTCTCTTTCCCTATCACACAAACACATACAATTATACACATACATAAGACGACACACCAGTGTGGATTATAAGCAGGAGTATGCTGGGAGTCTCTGACCTGCGTTTGATCTTCTGTAAGCAGGGTCTGCATGAGCAGCTGAGTGTAGTTCTACTGTACTTGTACCACTGTAAGCACTGATAAGATAGCGTGCAAGCTTGATCTCTCTTAAGGATAAGTGCTTTGGCTCACAGTGCACCTGGAAAGACATGGTAACACCTGAGTGGATGTTTTTAAAACATACTGTATACCATGGTACAGCCGTATATATATCAGTGAACCAACTAGGGATTACACCCCCTTTCACACACACATTTATAATACTTTCCCCTGTTCTGTATGGTTTTTGAGAGATTTTTCCTGACTTCTAAGAAACTGTCTAAAGAAAGTGCTTGAAAAGTTTTGACAAATTATGCATTTTTGTTTAGCCCAAATTAGAAAAAAGAAGGGTTTTATTGTTATTACTTAAATAACGATTAATTATTACCAGCACTAAAAAAACAAAGATGACTTGTTAACAAAATATCAGCTGTTTAGTTCATTTATGTATTTTTGGAGTAGTTGTGTTGTTTTATTCCAGTTTGTAACTAATCAATCTGAGCATTTGTGGAAGAAAAAAATCCTACCCAGGCAGCTAATAGAATCCCTTGTTGCTATTTTTTGTTGTTTATTCTTGTAACACAAGTTTTTCCCAATCTGAACAAAACCCTATTACAAGTGAACAAGTGCAGGAGTGGGTGGTTTAAACTGCCATTATGTTCTTTAGTTTTATGACCCATACAATAGCCTGGGCCAAGCATAGCTCCTTGTGTACTGTAGTGGGCCCACTGTAAAGCCTGAAATATGTAAACAAACAAGCCCAAACTTTCTCTGATTTACAACATTAGCAGGTCTTGGCTGGGAATCCTTTACCACCTCCAACAGGCCTTAGCCAGCCAGCAATTCCAGTCGCAGACAGCTTGAGCACTTTCGATTTTATACCTCAGCAATTTTTATAGCATCTTTAGCTCTGCACGCACAGACCTCACTATATTCTTCGGAAAGAGAGAGGCTGCAAGCGGCAGGGTGAAAGAGGCAAATAACAATATTGCCAGTGCAAAAAAAGAAAATGGGTGCTCGTGGAGGATGCTAAGTAGCTATAGGTCACGTGACTTAAAATGCTTTGTGCTATGATTGGTCCCTGATGCACTCCTAGCTTCTGATTGAACTGGCTGATGGTACAGCACTGTCTCGTTGCGTCTCGCTCAGATTAAGTGAGGTAGAGTAGCCAAGCCTCTGACGGTTTTAGCATCTGCGCAAGTTGCTGTAACTGATACTGTGAAGTTATAATTAAAGGTTCCAACTGAGAGACCCTGGCTTGATGCAGTTCACACCTTTCCTCTCTTCTGCAGGATAACTAAACGAGTAATGTGAAATGCAGGATTGAAGCAGAGGTTGTTTCTTCCTGTGCCAATATGAATATAGCATTGAAAGAAAAAGAAAGGATAAAGCTGCAAGAGGTTAATATCACTTAGTTTCTAAATGCGATCTGTTCTTATTTATTAGTTAGTTTTTTCCTGGTATTCCTGCAAATGCTACAGCTGTAAAACACACAGTACACTACACAGCAATACTGTAGAATGGGTAAGTGCCACTTAGTCCCTATAATTGTATTTCAAATCATATTATTTTTCTATTATCTTGTTTCAGACTCGAAGTAGTGATATGCAGCTCTGAGTCCAAATTTTTCACCTAGTGAACAAGGTTACGGCTTTTGATTGTGACACACTGTCTCCCATTTTTCATTTACCTGGCAGAAAATCAGTTGCGACAGTTAAATTTTGACAGTAGAGAAAATCTACTCGTTGCCATTAGAGCTAATGTCATGTTTCTGTGCTAATCCCTCATCATTTTTGGGCCTCATTGCCTATTTTTCTCTATGATATTAAGTATTCAAAGCTCATTTACATTCTTATTTTTCAATTTGCTGCTGCAGTAGTTTAATTTATTCCATATAATTTCTTTTTCTGAGAGGGACATTAATCATTGACTGTACGTTTTAGTGCCTCTGGGATTTTTTTTAATCAATAAAATAAAGGAATAAGAGCCTCTGCACTGAGCTAGGTTACAGATTCTGTGTAGAGGACTTGTTTCAATCGCTTGTGTTTTAAAAGATCTTTATATTTGTTTAAATTGAATTACCAGTCGTAGCACACTTTACTGTTCCATCTTGTTGATGAATGTTTCTAAGTTCGTTATCTCTTTTTCCCTTCCAATATTACATATTTCTAAATCTTTTGGCCCCTGGAGAACTTTCCCAAAAAGTTATTTCTATTAGTGTTTCTTGGTATTGTTTGTAAAGCAGCGACAAAAGCATGTCTCAGAAATAACACTCATATCAATAAGGGCCTCCCTGTAATGCTTCTGGTAGTTCTATATTTCTGGTCTGTTAAGCTGGAGGCCTAACCACTTTCATCCTCTTTCTTCCTGCCTTTTCTTGTTGTTTCTTCATCCTTTCACATTCATTTTATGCTTGGCTATTCCGTAGGCTATCAGTGTATTAATGCCATGGCTTAAGCCAAACAGCCTCTGTGAGATAAGCCTCTGGGTCGTCATGTGGCTGTTCACAGTTCATACTCCACTTTCCCCCCTTAGTTGGAAACTCCAAATCATTTAATAATATTAATCTGTTTTTTAATGTGTGTGTGTGTGTGTGTGTGTGTGTGTGTGTGTGTCTATGTGAGGGCTTGTGCGTGCCTTTCCCATGTGCCTGTAATTTTTTTGTTTCAATTTTTTTTCTTTTTTTTGCTGTTTCTCGCCGTGTATTATAGACATTGCACATCTTCATTAGTTATTGACTTGTTTGAAAGCCTTGACCTTCCAAAGGTGTGAGTGAAGGTGGGGGTTTGATCACTGGTTGATGAAGGGGGTCTGTAGAGATGGAGGGGGTCTGTAAACTCTGATACATAATGCTGTGAGCTATAATACTTTTTGCATGGCTGGTCGCAGGCCTGCTAATCACAAGGAAAAGACCCAGCTGTCTCACTCCATAAACCAGGCCCAGTAAGAAGACAGCCATGGGGGCACAATGTCACTTGTAAATCCCAAATTAAACTCAACTGCCCAAAGCTTCACAGCATAAAAACACCCTTACCTCAATCCCACCTCCCCATGTCTTCCTCTCAGCTCCACGGGGTGTAAATGGACAGACAGAGCCCCGATAGGTGTCCAGGTGTCAACAGTGTCAAGGTTGTGGAATGGTCAATTTGTCTGCTTGTTGGCTTGCTTTATGCATTTATTTCATGCCACAAAGTTTCTCCTGCAGCCGGGCATGCCCACAATCCCTGCACCACCACCCCAATCCATTTATTCCAGGCTCTGCATGAAGAATTTGTAAAGGTTTAGGTTTTCAAAAGGTAAATTATGCTAGGGGGAGGGAAAAGTTTCTCTGTATCTTTTCCCCCAAATCCTCTTCTTCCTTGTGTCATAGATTCTAAAAGAAATGTCTTTATATGCGTAGGGGCTAGTTTGAGCTTGCTATAGGGGAGGGGAAATGGTCTCCTTGAAGGCAATCTGTTCATTAAGATAATGTGTTAGTTCCAATTAAACTAACATTAAAATGGTCCCCATACAGAGTTGGAGTCAGCGTTTTTCCTAACTTGCTCTTTTAATTACATCGTTCCTCTCCTGTCATTAAGGATATTAAAAATTCATTAACAAGAATAGTACTGCGTCACAGCAACAAATCAGTGAGACTTTCATCTCATGTTGTCAAAAGATTATTGCCATTAGTGATTTCATCTGAAAGGCGTTAAATTCTCCTCAAGCGATATTTCAGGACTTGAGTGTCAACAGGTTACTTTACTGGTGAAATGTCAACTTGTTAAAACCTCACATTTATTTGCAAGGTGTTTTAATATAGGATTTAATGGAAAAAGAAGGAGATATTTAAATGATGAATGAGTTTTGGCAACATAGGGCTTTATGTGTTGTATTTATCCATTTATTAAATGTACATTTATTTGCAGCGGCATCTAGAGTCCCCTCTAATGTGATTCCATTGCCGGCTGTTATGTTTTCCGTCAGTTATATTTCTCGCTCCTAATTTGTTTTCATCAAATGTGTTTATGGCTAGCTGAAACTGTTTTACAGCTTTACTATTGAACCGTGCTGCTGCTGCTGCAGGAAATGAGTCTGTCCATGAATAACACAAGCTCTGGCAGTGTCTTCCTTGCCAGAGAGGAGTAAGGGAAATATAATCTGCATCTCTTTCATATCATAAGTACAAGTTTATCCTTTGCAGAGCAGTTTCCAGCATAAAGTATATGTATCTGACTTTCTAGCTTATTAAATATCAGTGCATAGCCAAAGCTAACCCACCTAATGATGAAGATTAAAGAGATAGAGCATACACACATGGGAAATGCAGCAGGTGTTAATGTGAAAATAATTAGGGGTTTGGCAAGAAAGTGAGGAATAATTAAATGAATAAATGTAAAACAACAGCTTTGAAATGTTTTGTTGGCACAGAAAAGATTTTTGTGTCCCAAAAATTTCCCCTGTGGTATCTGTGAACACCTTCATGCGAATCTTAGTCAGTATTAAAAAAATTAAGTTGAACTACATAAAAGGTATCTGAGGTGACTAAAGATGAAAATATTACTAAAGTAGTTTTTACTTGATGATACTTAAAAGTACTATGGGATTCATCTGAGTAATTTTTGTACACTTCTGTAGCATTGGTATTAAATTAAATTGAGTTCAATTCAATTTTATTTGCAGCAGTAGTGTCAAGGCGCTTTATATTATAAAGGTAATGTAAATACCTCCACCACTACCGCTAGCTTAGCCACCACGTCCTGCAGCTCCGCATTTGTAGCTGTGGCCGTGGTTTTCAAAGACGTAATCCGTTGGTCATGGGTGTTAAGAGTCGTTTGGATGCTGTCCAGCTTGTTTTCAAATCGTTGAACGGATGTTTTGAAATTTCCCGGAAAGCGAGGCTTTGTGCTCCTCCAACGTGGTTTTTAGCATAGCCATGATAGCCCCATTAGCCGCGCCGAGCTCATCTCTCTTTTGCTCCTGGTTCCTGGTGTTTCTGCTGGTCATCTTGGCAGATTATGACGCCAGACAAACAATACCACCAATATAAGTCCCCACTTTGTGGCTGATAAAAGTAGGAGCTCTGTGAAGATCGACTATTCCAACATGCCGTCACCCAGAAGTCCTTCCTAAGGTAATGTAAATACAATAATCAATAAAAAACAGAGAAAACCCATGATCAAGGGCTTTGGCGATAGTGGGAAGGAAAAACTCCCTTTTAACAGGAAAAAATTTCCAGCAGAACGAGGCACAGGGAAAAGCAGCCATCTTTTGTAAATTATGAGCACCCAGCTTGTTTTAAAGTAGTGATTAACTTAAAAACTTAAGAAATGTCCTAGCAGCCAACTATGTAAACTGTTCCATGTAGAATCGCATGATACAACACATGGCAAAAAGAGAAAAGATTAAAAAGAGAGAGATTAAAGAACTAAAAAAGCATCATCATCAATTTGACAGAATGTTCAAAGCATTCAGTTAAATATAGTTTTATATTTATTATTTGTAATAATAGTATTAGCTATACTATAATGCACAATCCTCTGTCTGTTTGTTTGCCTCCTGCATGAGGAGTTGAGCAAGCAAAATTATTACAGCAAGCTTCAAATTGATGCGTTACAATTTAAAGGTTATCTATATCAGATCTTATGCTGTCATCATGTTCTGGTATCAACTGGCTAAAATGAGGCATTTACAGCATTTATGTGCCTATAATACTTTATAAATTCATTGCGTCATTTTCATATCACAGAAATCACATTGATATCCCAAAAAGTTACGTTTTGCATATTACAAAGTCATCATGTTGCCTAGCAACCACCCAACAACAGACTAAATGACCAGACAGTAATGTACCATGGACATGTGCTAGTATATACTTTCATCCATGTATTCTCTTACTTTTAAGCGTTGCAGGAATGATGGAGCATATCACCCTGTACAAGTTGCCATTGTTATTAATGATACACCATGCACTTGTATTGGCATAAGTTGCAATATACAATGAACATCGAAAAGTAAGGAAAATGGCGAATGATGCATAAATATCTACTGCTAGCTGATAAATTTGGAGTCCAAATGTGATCATGTGGCTCAGAAGAATAACAAAAGTTACAGTATAGTGGCTACATCCATATTTTATACTTATGAACTTACTAAAGTCAACTATACTGCTGCCAAATATGCTTAAAAATAAAAGCTTCTTTTGTTTGTTTAAACAATATCTACAGCTCATGCAGAAGCTTTTCAGTGGTTTTAACTCTTTTAACTTTTTCTGCACTTGAAGCCTTTTTTTTGTATTTGGCTGATGACTCTCTACCAAGGAGTGACCAGTGTATGAACCCTTTCCACTCACGCACCTTCACTGAAAGCTGAGAAAAAGAAGAGCATAACGTCACCACATTATTAATATTCCATTAGGAGCTGTTGTGAATTCTATCTCGGTGCAGCCACCAGTGTATCATAGAGCACTGAAATATTCATATCCTCCTAATTAATTGGCATCAGAGGGGTGCCTTGTTTTGTTTTTCAAGTAGTACAACAGAAAAATAAGCAGCAGGTGATGGCATTTTTAAATGAAGTTATAGAATAGAAATAAACATCTTTATATATTCATTTCTATTTGGGATTTTACAGATAAGCATGGATGAAAACAAAACCAAAGAAACCAAAAACCACCCTATAAAATGAAGCTTTTGTCATGTTTCTTGAAATCTGTCCAGGTTAACATGTTTTCCCCAGACCAAAAACATCATCACTGCTGTACCAACCACAACCCCTCCCACAAGTGCAGTCATCGAATTGCATTATATTGCTCTGTGGGACTCCCATTACTCACTGGGGCTAATCTGTAATGACTGGCTATCATCAACCGGCCGAGCTAAAATGGGCTGTTTTATTGATTATACTCAAACAGAAAAAATAATTCCAGGGGTCCAACACAAAATACTGATTATGAGAAACTATCCTCTCAGCCTCCTTCACTTCTAGCCAATGTCATTCACTCTAATCCTTGTTATGAATTAAAGCACACCCTGCCCTCCCTCACAAAAATATGCTATTGATCAGGCCTCTGCGTGTGTGTATGTCACAGATTAGACACACATGTGTGTGTATATAACACTGTGAGTAGCAGATAGACAGCTCCAAGCTGAAGTTTTTACATACCGGTGCTGCTCTTATTGGTTTCGGTATGGGGATCTATGTCCCAGCTGTGTTGGAGATCTATCAACCCTGACAGGTCTATTGTACCAGCACCCTTCAAAAGCTGTGACCAACAATTCGCACCAAGATATCACTTTCAATTAGAAAAACATTCAAGGACAGGGATGCGGGCAATTTTGAAGTGACGGCAGCAACCACCAGGCCGCTAGTCTGGGTTTTTTGCAAGCAAAAACAGTCATTTTAATTCTAAGTAAAAAAATTTCTGTTAAGAAATTGCATTTAAACCCTTAAAAACTTGCTTAACGTGTAAACTTCTGATATTGCCCTTCGTATCTAAGAATCAAAAACACAAGGCTGCACAGAAACTAAACAAATAAGTAGCTCCTTGATGGTCTTTAGAAGCCTGAGGATTCGGAATTCCAGAAATGAATGGGTATTTGAATGATTGCTGCTGTGACAGGCTTGCTGTGATAGAATAACACATTCTGTTGAACAAATAGACCCTTGAGTGCCGGCTGGTCCCAGGGGTCTGTCTATAGCCCCGAGGCTAAGGCTTTCATAGGGATAGGCTGCTCACAGCATGGCTATTCCCTGACAAACACACTGTCTGAAACTGTAATGCTCCCCGTGTAAATGCATGTATATTGTTAGCACGCTGTACTTTTATGTACACGCAGGCACATAAAACCATGTTGGTTTTTGCTGTATATGGTGATTGAATAAATATTGTGGGGAGTGATTATGCAAAATAATAATTTTCCGCAGCCGCACATAAAAAGCAGCTGTTTTAGAGTCTGAGTCATAATCCGAACTCTGTGTTACCTTGTTGTAAGACTATGTAAGAAAAGCCTCCAGTGGGGCTAAAAGCACTGGGGCTCAACTTTGTTCACTGGTGCCTTAAGAGACATGTTGCTGCTGTTGTAATGCATGAATCCTACACTGCAGCCCGGCAGCCCCACGCAGCACGCTTTTTGATGATGTCACAGGGTTAGATAGGCGCCATTGTAGATATGGGCTTCCAGAGAACCACTACACACTGTTCTAGCATCTGCTGAAAAAGAAACACCCTCCCAAGTCCCTTTGACACAGCCTTTTTTAAAGGAGAGCTGGACAAAAGCCACAATTTCTTCTGTGATATCCTGTTAAGGCTGTTCTGGAGCCAGCCAAGCATGGCCTTCCTTCAGAGAGCTGGGGCAACATCATTCAGTTTCCTTCGTGTGATTCAAGGCACACAACAAACCCTGTGGTCCACAGCTCAGTGGCCAAGGAAAAAGACCGGTCACACATTGTCTTTTACCCATATGCACATTCAGAGGCAAGCATATTATGCATCACCCCCGTTCGGGCATGTACTACACAGCACAGATGCACACATACTAAAGAAAAGGTAGGTTTCTGTTTTATAACTTTGGTGTATTTCTGGTTTTTTTTAATGATATGTGATAAATTAACTCACAGTGTTTATTTAATCTACTGTAACTTACCTGAGTCTGACTTATCTTCAGTGGCCCATTACCATTGACCATTTACCTTCAGAGATTGCCCTGTAACAACAGGAAAACACAACATCGCAAGTATGGGCTGAGGAGCGGTTCTAACAAAGGTCTATTTTGCAGTATGCTAAGAGGGAGTATATATGTTGCCACTCCAATAGACCCTCTGTTTCCTCTGAGCTCAATTAGACCACTGTTAACTCTGTATAATTAACAACCCCAACAGTGTAATCAAACAGAATCTGAATTAATGGTGATGAATTGAAAAAAGGGGTTTAAGTGGTGGGGGTAGACAAAATACAGAAAGAATATCTCAGGGGCAAACATGATAGAATTACAAAATGAGCAGCTTGCAAATTGTCTCAGCTTTGACGAAGAAACGTTTGATTATCCTGTGATGGAAAAGGTCCCCTATTGTCTAAAGCTAATTTGTCCCTTTTGGCTACTTCCCTACCCCAGAGGCCTGTCTGTCTCAAGTTACCCCCTCCTCCTCCTTACCAGCCCACTGCCACCCTGGGTATCAGCATCTCCCAGCTCCAAAGACATCCACAACCAAGAGTTAGGTCCAGACAGTATTTTGTTTGTTAAGTGTAGCACAAAGATCTGGGCCCTTGGGAAAAGATGAAAGGAGGAGAGCCGCCTCCCTCTCAAGGAAAGGATCAAGCAGGTCAATTTCCTCTGACTTTGTCCTGTCTTAGAGTTTGTATTCCCTCGGTCCACAAAGGCCACCATTGGACTGAACCGGAGGCTCACTCTCTCTCAGCTGCCCTGTTGCTGCCCTCATTTGATTCACAGAATAATAGATGGCAATACATGCTTCCTAAGCACAACTCCTTTTTAAAATGTGAAACAAGAGATAACACTCCCTTGAAAGGAAAGGACATCCAAACAGAAACGGATACAGTATAATTCTCTCTAGTTTCAAACACAGACTTCTTGTGGGACATGTGAAAACAAGATTATTGCAGGAGAAAACATTATATGTTTCTGAGGCATAACAATTAAAATACTCAAATGTTCTGAAACATTTTTCTATTTCATTTCAAATACTGGTAAATCATCAGCAGTCTTCTTTTTTTCCATTATTATGCCTTGAACCATTTCTCATGCTTTCCAGATAATAAAATTAAATACATTCACATTAGGCCTGACAGTGGATCCAGTTCACATTTAAATGCAATTTAAAAGGGGCATATATTTGCATAGTGAATTAAAATTAAGACCTAATTATGCAAATAAATTATCAAATGCGACAGGGGATGGTTTTCAATTCAGTTAATATCTCATTTTGTGAGACAGTTAGTCCAAACAGCATTGCACCCATTTTGCTGCAGAGCCACAACTATTCAGGTGGTATTTAATTACAAAAAAACATAACCTAATAAATTACAAGAATTGCTTTTTAAATACTCCTTGACAAATCCCTCTCCCTTAGGAACGAAGTGTCCTCCATACCCCTTATTTTGCATTCGGCCTTTGAAGATAACAGATAGCATTGAGACAGCAAAAAAAAGAAAAAAAGAAAAAGAAAAAGTATGAGCAGCCATTAGAGCTCATGTAAGCTATTTAATAACTGACATATGCAATAAAAAATCACTTGAAAATAATAAAGCTTGGTTGCCATTAATCCACCAGCTGACAAAAAAGGAGAAATATTTGAAATATACACCATAAATTGAGACATAATGTTATATGTAATTCTGACGTTTGCACATCTGAGAGAGTGCTACTTCATGTGATTTAAAAGCAGTATCTGAACAGCTAATTAGCATTTATAAGTAGGGGTTTCAAAGTCTTTTTAAATATTATTTATCTCAGAAAGAGCGAGAAGCAGGAGCACAGTTCCCAAGAGAGCACCGCACTGATGAACATCATCCGAAACAAAATGAGAAACACTGCAGCCAAAATCAACTGAATAAACAAATCCCCGCTGTCATACCCAGGATGAGACAGAGCAAGCACAGAGGGTCAGCGCAGATAAGGAAGATCATACTTTACATGAATATATAATAGGGGGAGATTTGGCAGTCTCCAGCAGGGGTCCCTCCCCTGTGCAGGATGCCTTATGCCAAAAAAACTGAAAAACTTGACTTTCTATCTGACAGCTGCTAAAACCAAAAATCTACTTATGGTAAATTCATCTGTTGGTTGTTCAATTTATGCAAACCACAACAAATAAACATAACGAGAATTTAAAAAAAAAAATGTAGCAACAAGACGATAAATAATCTTCGCTGTAGCTAATCCTGCTGATTTTCTCAAGGAAAGTACAGCAGATGAAAAGCAGTGTGTTAATAAACTGGTTAAACATGGATTTTTCGAGGTATATTGATTGACTAGTTTCACCAGTCTCTCTGTTTTCAAGCCTTACATTCTTACATTATGTACAAGTTGCTTAGCATTTGACATTTTCTGAAGCCATACCTCCCCCAATTAGTTTGTTTTCTTTCAGAAATCATTTCTTTATATTAAAGGGGTTCCTCAACTGTTACTTACGTGTGTGTTAAAATCAGATTCTAACTCAGAAGACAAACAAGTAAATAAATAAATCACAGCAAGAATCTCACAGTAAAATGAAAAACCACTCGGGGAAAATAAATAATCTGATTTGATTTGCAGCATAAACACATCAAAACAGTTCATCAAAAATAATAATGTTTCCTAGATGCTCGCATTTTTTTTAAATTTGCGTCACTTCATCATTTTTGCTTAACTGCTATCACATTACAAATAAAAATAGCTATTAATGAAAAAGAAGTCACTAATGTGTTCATCCATGGAGCTTTGAGGCCTTATTTAGGATTTAAGACAATTCTGATCTTAGACACATCCTATCAAAAGAAAGCCCCGGAGAAATGATTTTTAACAATAAAAAACGACTAGCTGGTGGCCAAGTATTAATCTATTCAACTACTCAAATACATTTAAAGTTTCAAAAATTCCTACCTAATTTCAAAGGCCATGTACAACATGTGTATCAGTGTAGACTCTAAACTCTTTTACAGATCCAAATTCCCAAACACAGTGTAAACTGTTTTAATATAAATTGTAATTTCCTGATGCTGCATGTTGTTTTAAACATTTCTTCATGGTGTGGCTAACATTGCATGGCCGGGCGAATCATTGAGAGGATGTGGTGGATGAAACAGGTGGAAGGTAATGAAGAGTATCATAGGGTAATTGATGACCTGTTTTCAGCACTGGGAATATCGTTCCAAGGCTTAATCTTTGTCATCAGAGAAAGACAGAGAGATTGTGCATGTGAGATGGAGGAAGGAGAGCTAAAGGCTTACCGTGTCAACTTTCTCTCGCTCTCTCTCTCTTTCCTCTCTCCTGTGGGTCAAGTAAACAGCCTTTGCGGGGACAGCTCAGGGGTTGGTGTCTGACCAGCCAGGCTGAAAATGGCCCTTGTCCATTCCTGCCATGTAGCATTTCTTTCCCCAGCTGTTTGTCCTTTGTCATGGACACAGCTTGTAATAAGGAGAGCCAACATATTTATGGAGTGGCCGACCTCGCTGATACACAGGTCTTTTATCTGCCGGGCACAAAACAGCTTTGTTACTCTTTAACAATTCACACGGCTGTACGGCTGTACGGCTGTGGAGCGAGCTGGTTATAAGTGTGCACATACTGCAAGTTGGTTTGCATTAGCATTTGGGGTTGTTTAGAATAAAGAAAGGAAAATGATACATTTCTTTCTCCAGAAACAGTAATGTGTTTTTCTCTTTAAACTCGCCTCTGACCTTGAGGCCAATTAGCGTGTTCCTGGCGGGTGATTTGTTTTGCCGTGTGCAGCGGCCGTCCGCTCAGCGACATTTATGAGTGATTAGTTAAGCTTCGCCTGAGTTCTATGAAGATCCTGTGAGGAGCGACAAAGCAACATTCAGATGGCTCTAGTCAGAGAAGTCCAGCGTAGGCTTAGAGGTGAACTTTGGCAGAAAAAGAAATGAATGATAAACAAAGGAGTCCTTTGACAGGTCTAGTGTGTGTGTGTGTCTTTCCCATGTGTGTGTACTGGTTGTTTTCATGAAGCAGGCAGGGGATTCCCATTTAAGTGAGAAGTAGGTTAACAAGATACATTAGGACTGCAAACAGTCTGGAAAGAAGTATTCAGATGCTTTACTCAAGTGAAAATACAACAAAAGCAAAATAAAATACTTTACTTTTTTTGTTACAAGTAAAAGTCCTGCATTAAAACAACCACTCAAGTAAAAGTACAAAATTATTGTAGGAAAAATAAACTTAAAATAAACTTAAAGCAACAACTTAAATTTTTAAATCTCTCCAATTGCTGATATTTCAATGTTGGATATTTTGTTATATGTTATATCCTTACTAGATTTACATTATAATTGCATCAGTATTTATATAAGCAGCATTTTAAAGCCGTATATGATCTAACTGTCAAACCTTCACTGTGGGTTCATCAGGTAAGTCTTGGTGGTCATAATTAAGTGGAAGAGAAAAAATTAAAGATGTTTTTATTATACTTTAGTGATTATTAACATTATTCTTTAAGAAATATTAGACTTTTGTTGGTCCAAGGCGACAAAGAGCTGCACTGCTTTTTTAGTTATCACGAACCCTAAAGAATGAGCACCACTGATAATATTAACATTGCCTAAAACGTATTGTTTTTATAGATCTTATTTTGCAAAGCAACTATTAACTATAGCTTTCAAGTACATTGCAGTGAGGTTGCGTAATGTAATATGCAGTAGATACATCAAGTACTAAAGTAATTTAAAATTGAACTACATAGGGTTTTTTTTAGTAAATCTATCTTAGCTGCCGTAAGGCATCAGTTTAGCAACAACTTTTAAAAGATTTTCTGAGCTTTCAGTGTTTTACTTGAAGTTGTATTCCAATGTTGACGCCTTCCAAGTTGATCTCTTTTTGATTCTGATGTCTCAATCCTGCACCTTTATCAAGGTTAAAGAGTGAGAATGTGACCTCTTTAATCAATTAATAGTTCACATCACATAATGGCAGTTGTATCTAATGAATATTGTTAAATAGCCTAAATGCATTTTAATCCTTTCCATCAAATCATGATTACAACGGACGGGTTTATCAAGTGGTCCTTTCATTTGGTTAACATGATCAAATTGACTCCTGTGTCATGAGAGATGACACCAGTGGTAATTAATTTCTCCATTAAGGGTGGCCGATGTGACAGCCATGCAAACAGAGCGCAGTGACAGGGAGGACACAATAACTTCAGCAAACTGAGACGATCCAACTGCCGAGGAGGAGCAACGGGTAATCACATTATCCGTCTGCAGGGAAAGCATTGTTCATTAAAAGAAAACAACACGGGCTACATTGTCTGTCGTGGCATCATCAGCATATTTGCAGATCTGGCAGATTTCATCGTGGCTATGCATTTACATATAGTAATGAACTTTTTAAAATTCATTCCAAATTAGTCAAGTGAGCTATTAGAGCCTGTGGGTATTTCCACCAGGGGCCTCACTCACTTGTAAGTTTTACACTTTCTGTTTTTCCCTTTAGTTTTTTCTTTTCCCCCCCTTTTTAATCAAGTACGCGCAAATGAAACAAAGTGATTTATTACATGAAGACAGAAGTGGTGTAATGATGTTTATTTAGATGTTCATCAGAGGAAGGGAAAGTCTCAGATCAAATTTGTAAGCCTATGAACTGATTGAATTGAACTCAAATATCTCCTTATTGGATTACTACAAATAGAAATAGATTAGATTTTTTGTAGGAAACACCATTCGTATGTATATTTGATTTCTTTTAATTCTTTTAATATGGAGTGAAAACATTTAACGCTCACTTTCGCGGCACTGTTCTGTCACCTTCATAACTTTTCTCTCCTTTAATGCAAATTATTTGTCTTTATGACGAATGCATATCTGCCAATGATTGTTTGCAATTGTGAGCATGACTGTGTGCGTTTGTGTGTGTGTGTGTATGCCTGCAGGCTGTCTCAGCACTATGGGGGTTTTGATAAAAAGTGAAACCAACAGTTTCATTTCCAGCAGCGAGACCCAGAGGCTTCTCCCAGGAAGGGGGCGATTGTCCAGCATTTTCACCACAATGCTGCCATATGGGGAACAGAAGGATCAGCCACTGGCTCCCTGCCAGAGCAAAGGCAAACACCAATCCACATATGCATAGAAGTGGTCATTTAGAGCCACCACTTTTTACCATAACAACAGATGAAACACAGGAGTCATTTTGCTTCCACTAAGAACTATTGTTCCCAGGGCTCACCGCCTCCTTTAAGCTGTCTCCATATGAGGCAGGATAAACTTAGAGGCCCTGGCCCTGGTATAAATAACAAAGAAAAACCTCACTTACATGGTTCCTAAATCCTATCGAAAGATTAAAAGGAAGAAAAAGAAAAATCCACTCCGTTTCCTCATCTTGTGGAAATAAGCTTAACATAGGACAAATGAATTCATTTTAGTTGCTTCCTTTACTTTTGGTGCTGTGTGCTGTGTATATATTTATGTCTGATTTTGTAAATATTGATAGCTCATCTCTCTGAGGTATTTTCTTTTTTAAATAAACCGTGGACAGCCACATAAGTGTTAATAATATCCCTTTTTTACATAATTTGCAAACTGTTACCACATGCGTTTTGTACACGAACCATGAGGGTGATGTTAATTGTTGGAGTTTGTTTGTGGCATTGCATCAGTTTCAGAATTATATCAACAAATGCTGCTTCAATTTATTAACAATTTTACTGTAGTTCCACAAAATAATGTAAGCTTGTAAATTTACAAAATAAGATCCTGCAGCAATTATGCTAACTAAAAGAAGCTTTTATTCTGCACAAATTGAATTTAACTGACCAATATTGTCCCAACAGTTTTGTTTGGAGAAAATTAGGATCCTCACCCAAGATGTGAACTGAGCTGATCTGTTAATACTATGGTGACTAATACTTTCTACATACAAATATGTGAATATGCATACCACCCTGCACTCTACTGTCCAAACAAAATAGAAGCTCTACTGTTATGCAATTTACTGAGTAGCACATTTTAAAGGGTTTATTTCAAAATGCCTCGGGTCTGAGCTGACAAACAACTTTGTGTTAGCAGGTGTCAGTGTTCTCCTTGTTGTGAGTTTCTTCATTTTATTCCTGAAAGCAATGAGCCGACTGGCCATTTTGTTCAGACTTGCAAGTGGTTTAGTGTGTATTTCAAAGCTGGTCAGCCAGTCAGTGAGCTACTTAAGAGCAGCAATATTGTAATAATGACTCACTGATGGGAGGGTAGCAATGGAGCTGAACTTCTTACATTCCTCTGATGCTGCCTGATTATGACTTTAAAGGAATAAATTACTGCTGCAAACAACCTCAGAATCTTAAATCCCTGCAGGGCTTCATTTTGCTCAAAAGAAAAAAAAATAGATCTCTTTTCAAGGTAAGGGAAAAAATAATGCAGTAACTGCAAACATAATATTTAGCTTATTTTGTAATCTTAATTTACTGATGATTGGGATGACTGATATAAAGTGCAGGATGTCATCATACATATATGCACCTATGCTTTTGCAAATGTGCATCTGCACCAAATGCTGTAAATGTTTACTATTCTTTTCAAAGAATACTTGCAGAGGACTAGATTTAGTGGGCTTGAGTATATCTTTATAATTATTTTTTATATTCTTTTTCCTAAGATTTTATTATTTAAAATAAGACTGCTTTGGTAAAAAGCAAAAATAAATAAATAAATAAAGCAAGAGGTCATGTCTTCTATAAGTTCATCCTTGATTCGTAATGTCTGGAGATAGCTGTAAATCACAGGCAGAGTCAGACAAGTTTATTGGACAGTTGAGATGTAAGGCAGCAAATTTGGAGGTATTTATCAGGGGCACGCTAAATACAGTGTTTAAGCCACATCAGATCTCTGTGAAATATTATACAGAGCTTTAATATCCAGAGGGTGTCGGGCTGAAGCGAGAAGCACTCAGCTGCTTCAGTTTAACCAAATGTTACAGTATAAAACAGCATGTCGCGCTACTATTTGACATGGTGGAATGAGATTAGATGGAATTCATTTCTAAGTGAGGGGAAATTACAAGCCTATTGGCAACCATGCCTCCCCCAAACCCTCATGACAGCAGCCTCTGCTCAACCCCACTAGTGGCCCAACAACAGAGGGGTAGTCGGGCATGAACAGTGACATGAACAGGGAATGACCCCGCAAACCACATCTGTAGCCACCTTCTGTATGGCAGGAGAAGGCTATGTTGTTTTAAAGGTCAGATCGGTGTGAGGTGCAGAAGCATATGTCTGCTGCTTGGATACACCGCCACACTGCAGCTGAATTAAAATAATAGACTTTTTTTTTTTTTTAAAGAAAAGCATTTCTGATTTGCTTAATGCCAAAACATCAAACCGGAGGACAATACACATGTAAATGTTAAATCATTTGGAATGAAGACCTCTCCATAACGCAGCCTTCCAGACAACGCTAATGCCTTTTATTGAAGGCCCTGGACTTTTCTGCTCATTGTTCCTATGGTGCCGTGACCAGACAGAGGCCCTTGACATTCTGATCCTTTAACGCATGTCTCCGAGTTTCCAGCACATCAGGATGACACCTCATAAAAAGGGAACTCCACCTTTGGCTTCACTTGGAGAACAACATGTGTCAGCGGCCTCCTGTGGGCCCTGTCAGGGGGTGAAGAGGTTAGGCGCTCTGTGCGGCCGCACAGATCCCAGCCTTCTTGAAGACCACCATAATGACTGCTAATTATGCTGCCATCTGTGAGGTGGGCTGTGTTATGTAGACACCTGTTCATTAAGTAGGAGAAAGAAACTTTTCTCACTGCAGTGTATTTTATACAAAATAGCAGATTCAATGGCTTTCCTGCACTCACAAGACAAACAGTATGAATTTATCCTACAGTAAAGAATTGCAGGCTTCCAAAAAACTTTCTAGTTCCACGTTAATCCAGATACAAATATCAATGAACTTCAGAGCATGCAGAATTGAACCCCTCTGCTTTACTAATGACTCAGTGAACTTTGTGTGAAACCTTTCCAGCTTCCGAGCCATCACCAAGGTTAACCAGGCCATCGGGCAGCATTAGTGGGAGTGAGTTAGGAGGGGAAGCCAATAAAAAGCTCTCAGATATCTACAGAGGGAGACCAGAGCCTGTCAATCCCGTGACCCTAAAAGGTGATCTGCCATTACTGACTCACGGAAGACTAATGAGACTCATTCTTTTTCCAGCACCAAGAATAATATGTCAATACTCGTTCAGGCTATGTTGAACGCTACCTGCTTTACTGTCATTTGATGTGTTACAGATTCTTTCTTTGAGGCATATTTCCAGCAGTTGACAAACTGTCCAGGAAGCTAATATTGCAATAATAATTTAAAATTCCTGTAATGTAGAAGCTCAGCGGCAACATTTGATAAACTCTGAAGGGCTTTAAAGCTGCCTCCTCCTCCTACTCTTCCTTGAACATCAACAGACACACTCATCTAAACCCGATCTTTCAGTTTAAGATTTATATAAACAGATGATGGCTAAGCATCGCATATTTCAACATTTTATCTTTGAGCTTATGACTCCATTTAGTTTTAGATCCTCAGAGAGTGAGCCAACACAGCAATCATAAAGTGAGGGCCAATTAGGATGTTGACGGATTGATTTTGGAAGATAAATTTGGGATGTAAAAGGTTGACATAGCTGCTGTGTCTCTTTCACTGTGTGTGTGGCTTCCAATTAAGTGAGGAGAGGCAGCTTTTTTTCCTCCCCAGGATCAGAGTGTCTCCCTGACAGATGAGCCGCTAATGAGAGCAAATCTCACAAAATCCTCAAGAAACGTGATGAATTGAATCATGTTCACCCTGTTCATTTGTCGTGTTCACAGATGAGACAAAATGCAACATTTATCTAGTCAACAAATAGCAAATGAGTAGGTGGATCCCTCATTGTTCATGCATTGTCTGTTTTTTTAAAAAAAAAAATCATATTAAATTGAGGATACTATAGCACTGATTTACTCTCTTTTATCCTCCTTGTCTTACTTGAAACATAGGATGGAGGTTGAAGGCAGACATATGTTATGTCCTGAGGCCTCAATCTGCCTCCATCCCTAATATTTATCAGACAAATTAAGGAGGCTATTTCTCTCATTATCACTCTCCAAACCCACACCATATGTATCCCTATTATTAGACAACCAGCAGAAGATGTTCTGTTTTCAAATTTAAATTACCAAGTCTAACCTTAATTGGTCTGAAACGTTGTTTAGTGGATGGTATCAAAGTCGGGCTTGGGAGAGAATCCAACAGATGGCTTAGTCTTATGACTTGTATTAACATCTTCGAAGTTTAATGAACTGTTAATTGCTTTTCTAATACATAATGGGGCCATTGGAATACAAGCGGTAATGCAAACAGATTAGTTTGAAGACAACAGATAAACACCCGTCCTGTTCAATGTCACCTTTAAGTGCCTTGGAAAACAAAAGCAAGCTCAAGGACAAAAAGAGAAAAACACAGCTTGTCTTCATGGCAATAGGCGTTTTAAAGGTATACTGTCACTCTAATATTTTTGACCTAAATAAAATTGAAATAATAATTTTGGTTCTTTGCAAATGCAAATTATCTTGTTCTACAAACCCTACGCATATAAATCAGATAAAGGAAAGTCATAAAAGAAGGCAGTGAAAACAGATATTAATACTCTGCACTGATTTTTGGTGATGGTTTGAATTTGTGATTTTAGTACTGCGGTCACACTTGGGAAAACAATGGTTGGAGACCACAGAACGGTCAAATTACAATGAATGTTGCCTTTAAAATGGTCGCTTTGAAGACGGAGAACAGCCCAGACCCACAATTATTTGCTATCTTCAACTACAACTTGCAGCACGTAGTGGCTGCAGGATGGCAACTGGTTAAGTTGTATCCCCTCTCACAAAGACGTGTTACAGATGAGCTTCACTCATCGGCGGAGACTGACTCAGATTGATTGCAAAATGTTGGCAAGCTGTCTGTGTTTATAAATAAGACAGCAGTTATTTGCAAACCTTTGCCAGTCTGTGCAATCTGAGAGTGATTGCACTCAGTCTGCGTTTTACTGCTACTGTTTGGAGACAAGTTGCCTCTCACTAGGCAACAGCAGAAGTAAAGAAGAGCCACAAGGTTAGAGAACAAACACAGTGACGCTATGTAGTACATTTATCTCAAGTTTAATAATGAGATCTGTCTTCTGGTCTTATCAGTGTAAAAAGAATGAGCTCTTTTTGCTTTATAATTTGACACAGTCACCCATTAAGCCATTTGTAGAACCGAAATTGTATACCATTGTTTGATATGTATTTTGGTGGTACATTACAGTTTGTTTACCCAATTTAAACAATTCAGCAGTACAACAGACATCAGCATTTAATGTTGTCACTTGGCCATAAAGTTAATGTACTGTATGCCACATTTAATTTTTTTTTATTCTGATAGCCCACACTCTTGTTCTCTAGGCTGTATTTAGACAGCAAACTATCTCCGATAAAAAAGCACCTCTCTAAATTCACTACAGTAGTTCATCTATCTGTTTTAGCTGCGCTTGTATGACAGTGTGTGCATTGTACTCGAGCAACCATAAATGCGCTCCTACCTTTGGAGGTAGTACTTTATTAAATTAAGCCATCTTTAAGGTCAATATACTTCTGTAATGAGTTGTCTCTTTTGATCATCAAAGGTTAGATTGCACCTTGATCCTGACTCCCTTTAATGGTGCTGGCATAACAACCAAGCTCGCATCAACACTGATGTTTTTCATATTTCAGCTTAAAGTCAATGCAAGTAATGCTTTGCATGCTTAAAATCCATTTCCATAACTAAGTGCAATTTCCCCTCAGTTTGTTCCTGTTTAATGAGGTGAAGTCTTGTTTGTATGCCTCCCAATGTCACTGGAAAAGTCATTCATGCGGCTGTGTCAGAATTAAATCAAATTAACATTATTATACTTTATTATGCTGCCATTTTACATCAAACCGTTCAAGTAAAAACAGTTTGATTCAGTCAATTTTACTTAAAATTTGCTTTCCCCCCCTTTTTTTTCCTTGTTGTTTTGCAGTTTCATTAAAAATTTGTGGATGGACCTTAATGATAAATTGTGTAAATGACTCTGGGTGGGTGCACTGAGCCAGGGGGCGGAGGAGAGAAAATGACCAACATTGATTTATCCTGGCTGTTCTCTTGTCTGGTTGGTGCCTTCAGAACACCTCGCTGCATCCCATTCCCTCCCATTATCTCTCCGCGATCACCGCAGTCCAACGAGTTTCCTGCGGGGTCATAAATACTTCCCCCAGACCCCATGCTGCTTCCACATCATCCTCCAGACGCCGCCTAATGACAGCAAAAGACAGACAATGCATCCTTTCTCTTCCGTGCTTCTCTCTGTTCATACACATTTTACATTGGCTAAAAAACATGTACCTACACCATGATAGGACAGCAGCGGCATGCCCCTCAGACTTTGCATTTAAAATGGTACATTAAAGCAATATGTCTGAAAATATTATAGATGATTGATGTTGGTAATGACAGTGTTTCTTCACCATGTTAGTCATCTATGTGGTTTTTCTCCACATTTAAAGCCCCCAAGAAAAGAAAATATCAGATCCCTGACATCAACAAAAGATGACAAAGAAACGAAACAGAGGGATAACAATGATGTCAGCTGTGAAGTATTTGAAACATGTAGTTAAATTCTCAGAACATCTTGATGGGAGACAAGCTATCAGAGACAATGAATCATATTAATTATTTTGACGTGCTGGTCTTCCGAATCAATTAGGAGTACCACACAATGAGGCAGTAGCATAAACAAAGTCTTTGCTTCAAAAGCATCCCCAGCCCTATTAGTGAGAAAACCACAATTATAAACCACTTACATATGAGTCTCAAAAAATAGGCCCACTTGATTTGCCACATCTATGACGCCAGGTCAAGTGGGTGGTCAATTATGGCATTGTCTCTCTGGTCGATTGTGTGTACAGTAAATAGCAAACAAGTTGCTTTTCATTTAGCAGCTTACAGGAGGAAGCTGCATTCCAGACAAAACCAATGAACTCTGACTAAAAATTTGGCAAGCTATGGATCTGAAAGTGGCTCACGTAGCCATATTTTCTCCTCCAGTTATGGTACTTTACTTTGGAAGGAGTCTTGCAAAGAGTGGCAGTTCAATTTTTATCCAAAAACTGGGTAACTGTAGTTATTTTAAGAAATCAGTATACTATATATCTGTATTGTTCGTTATAATTTGTGTGTTCACCATGGTTGCCATTGTAATATATTAAATTTCATCAAATTTCTCATCATGATCACATGCCAAGGAAAGTTCATTGCTTTAAATGTCCAGGTGGATGTTCAATAGAAGTACAAAAGTTATATTTTATATAACATTTTAATTGTTACAATTATACAAAATTATAACACAGGTATGTGCTAACTTTGTTTGGGTAGGTTGAGGTTAAATAAAATTAATTTAAAAAAGGCCAAACTTGGTTGGGTGTGTGGAATGGGTTTGGGTTAAAATAGAAGAATCTTGTCATTATGGTGACAATAATGAATGAGTAGACAAAGGCATGTTTCTATTTTAGTTTAAAATAGATAAAAAGAATAGTCATCTCAGTGTAAACCCTTCCTCTGACCTCCTTGTTCTATATGACACTCACTTTCCTTGGTTTCCACTATAATAAATAAAGCCATGAAAGGGTGCTGTCACAATGAAACATAGCTATTGGTTATAATAAACTACTCAAAGAATGACCTGTGGGGTGGGGGTATATATACATATGGGTGGCCTGGTTCTGCTGGAGGTTTTTTCCTGTTAAAAGGAAAACAGAGTATTTTGTTCCCACTATTGTCTTGCCTAACGCTCGCTCATAAGCAGAGAGGCAGCAACGCGTTACGCGTTACAAGTAACACGTTACTGTTACTATTGCAAAAAAAGGTAATTAGATTACTGTTACGTTCCCGTGAGCACGCTGCGTTACTAAAACCGTGATTTTTTTTTTTTGCGAGAGCGTCTCATGACAATGACGTAAGCGAGTGCGACGTTCGTGGCAACAGCTGTGTGCAGATCAACAATGGATAATATATCGAGTGTGGGAGAGAGTATGACGTGCAGCGTTTAAAGCGTGGAAGTACTGACCTTACTTTGAGTTTGATTCTGTAAAAAGTGACAAAAACATAAGCATCCGCTGTTCGAAGAAAACTTCTTTTTACAGCGAAAAAAACCCTTAAACTTCCACGCAAGCAACGAGTAGGCTACGCTGCCATGGGAATGTGAAATTCACAGGGAAACTCCCAGATTCTTCCACTGACATGACAGCTGCAACACAACCTGCACCATGGCACACCTCCGCCTGCCTCACTCCTGCTAAACAGGTGAAAATAGAGCAACAGGACCGCTGATTCTTTGATTTTATTTATTTTCTGCTGTGTTTTACTTGCATCTATTTGAAAGAGTGAGTGTAAACACAAAAAACTATTTTATTTTATGTGCTGGAATGTGCAGAAAATAGGTTTAAATGTTAAAGAAATTTCTTCCAGTCAGAGAATGTTGCATATAATTTAATTTTTGCTTGATGCATAAAGTTAAAAGATTAAAACTAATAAAATAAGTTTTAAAAAGAGACTTTTTCATTTGATTACATTTTATATGATGGATTATGCAGAAAAAGTAGAATTGGGATTGAAACGAGTGAAGATCTATCGCTCCATTACCTATTCAGGGTGTAAAATGTTTTTAAAAAGTAAAAAAAACAGAGCCCCTCTGACAGCCAAAGCCATCTGTTCTCTGATTGGATAGTTACATTTGTGATTGACATGACATTGGCCAATCAGATGAAGGAAGAAAAACCGGGTCAGAATTCGTACTTGTAACTTGAAACTTGAGTTTCACACGTATTTTGTTGGCTAAGTCCAAACACAAATCTTTTTTACACACACACAAATTCTTTTTACACATACAAATTCCGATTTACAAGTACAAAACTGATTTACAAGTACAAAATATTTATGACCACAATTTGAGCCCATATTATTTAAACAAAAATAAAATCTGTGTTGAAAACCAAAGTACAGTTGCTACATCCAAAATATAGCAAAGTACATAAAGTTACATTAAACTTCAGTAAAATACTTGAGTGAGTGTACTCCATGTACTCTAGCCATGCCCTCATTTTATAGTGTTGGGACTGTACTCTACTCCAATGGCTTTGGTGGGGAGGGCACCAGGGGGACCAATCATTTTCAGGTGGTGGTGGGGGGGTGGGGGGGTGATGCCACCCCACACACCTCTTCTGGACACACCTGTGATTATGTATTTATAATTTTTGAATGTCATAAATAAACAAAGAACAACCTAAACAACATGCTTATTGAAGGGCAGGGGCATCCACATGCTGTTAAATCCATCTGTCACTGCAACTACCATAAAGCCTGTTGTTGGATTTTAACATTTAAAAGGTCAGAGACTGTTTTCATGTTTCAAAACCTTGTTTTAAAAAAAACCTTTTTACAGTAGCAAAGTGCATATATGAATGAACTAAGTATAAGTTAAACTGTCACTTTATTCACACAAACCAGACTGTGTTTGGCAGACTATATTTAGAGATAGTCAGCTTGCAGAATGAATTGGCCACCCACAGATCCCTTGCATTGTAAAGCTGCTACATGCTCTATTAGTCCCCACTGTTCAAATGTATACATTAAAGTTAGCAGAACAAAATCAGACACCAAGGCCTACTCTGCGCCATGAAATCAGGACATCATCACCCTTTGGTCTAAACATGCACATTCACCCCATGCTTCGGTTTACATCGTTAGGAGCCGTCGCATGCGTGCCAATCTGCGCTTTGATGTCATGCTTTGAGTGAATCTCCACTGTTATGGAGACCAAGCATTTATTGTAAACTGTAGTATATGACCTCGCGTTGCACACATTCTTTGTGGAGTCTTGCAGACATACCATGCACTTGAGAGGGATGCGAATGACTGAACATTGCTCTGTTGAGCAAACCTCCTAATAGAATGCCATGTTTAGGCCTGTCATTCACAGCAAAGGACTGTTGTGTGATAAGAAGGCTTCGTAAATGAGTATTTTAACAGTCGTAGCCAGTGTCTACAAACCTCCAATGTTTATTTTGCTGTTAAGGATGGCATTAACAGAGGCACAGACCCAAGGATGCTGATCAACCCTGAGGTCCTAACACGTGTGATGGTGTTTCTGGCTCATTTCCTCCACCATAATCAAGGCTTATGCACCTTTATGTGAAGTTGGATAGACGTGTGAGTGTTTAGACATGAAAAATTCCTTTTGTGCAACATGAGCTCAGCACAGATGCCAGTACTATCTGTATATGTCAGTGTTGCTCTGTCTTGTTGTCTGTCTGTTTTTTTTGTCCATCTTCTACTGAAAGCGGGAGAGAATCAGCTAATTAAGGATGTAAATGGAACTGAAGAGTGACAAAGAGCCTGTTTGTAATTCGCATCTAAATTGTCTCTTACCTCAGCAGAAAATTTATCACAGGAGACAATGTCAACTTTTACATGGGGAGAGCCATTTGCATTTTTTGAATTCATTACATGGGTGGTGCTGCAATCATAAGCCGTAATACAGACCCCTACCCTCCCTCCATTCTGCTACACCCACCCTACCCATCGCTACCGGGTAGAGGATAATCTGATGGGTTCCTCTTCAGTGGTCGCTCAGCAGTAGTAAGGATACAGGGAGGAAACAAGGAGAGGAGAGGAGAGGATTTGCTGGATGGGAAGCATAAAGTGGTCCACCCACTTGTTTATGTGTGTGTGTTTATGAGCGTGCATGTGTGCAGCAAAGCCACACCACTCTCCCGAGCGACAGAAACCTTGTTGTGATTTATGCAGCCTGAGATATGAGTGCTGGTTACGCAGTAGCAAGACATCGATCTGACAAAGCAAACCAAACAATAAAGAGGCGAGGAAGATGATGTGCCCAGTGGAGTGGAGAAATGGAGAGTGTACCTATAAGAGCTAATTATCTGAGCACATAATTCTTCAGGTTAAGACAGGGGGAGCTGAAAGCCAGCCAAGCCACAGCTGTCTGAGAAAAGGCTCCGGTATACAATTGGCCTAAGGTCGCAGACCCTGGTCAATAACAATTCCAAATAGAAACGCATATGAATGCAACTCGGCTTAGCTAAAATGGGTAGGAATTCATCTGTGTGCACCAAACTGTCTGATATATCATGTTCAGTGAAGCACAAAAAACTACAAATAAGTTGTTGGTCTTGGTGTCGTAAATTGTGTCTTAGTTTCAGCTCCAAACATCCCCGACAATCAGTTGATATATTAAAGTGGTAGAAATAACTACCCTTTGTTTTCACCATTCGGAGAAGTTCTGTTGACCAATTTCTTAAGAACTGCCACAATACTAAAGCAACCAGTGCAAAAAGTCTTACCAAGGAAATGAACTGCCCTTTTTTTCTTTTTCACACATAAGGCTTTGGTCAGCTATTACAACCTAACCTTAGCAACCTACTATGATTGCTGCGCAAGTTCACAATTCAGTTTAAATACAGCCTTCTGATCTCGTGTCAGTTCTCTATAAGCCATGAAAATAATAATGATAATATTTGCAATTATTATTTCCTATCTTGCAAACCCATTCTCTGCTTCTGTAAGCAGGGGTCCTTTAATTAGACACAAGCATTCATATACAAAGACTGGGGCGGTGGGTGCTCATTGCCATTAATAACACTATATAAAAGATAAGCCAGACAGCATCTGACACTTTTAGTAGTTTGGGAAACAAGATGTAATCTGCTTTTGGTGCCAGGAGCGGACTGAGGCTGCGTGCATGTGGGAGAGAGAGGGAGTGTGGCCTGTAAGTCAATGCAAACATAGCACTGCAAGTACATCACTGATGAAGACATTACACGTGAGTTATATTCGCTCAGAAAATGGAAGTGAGGAGTGCATAGGAACCACAAGACAAAGTGACAGATGAAGTGGGCATTTGCTGTTACCAAGGCTAGCCACTGATGTGTGCATTATCAGTCTTTCAATAGCACTAATTCTTTGAGTTGGATTAATAAAAAAGCAGAATCGATACATTGTGCAGTTCTTTTTGTTTGGGTGCTTTGTGCTTCCACTGTGTCTGCTGCATAGTTTTAGTTTTTATATGGCATTGTGTTATATTGTAGCGTTTTGTGCTGGGAGAGATGAGAGGAGAGAACAGAAGATGAGATTCCGTTTAGTGGCACCCTTGGCACTCATCTAACCTTGGCACACAGCTGGGTATGCTCCACTGGTTCTGAACATGCTGAGGTTTGAATCTAGAAATGCCTTTGTGCAGCACAGGCCAACAGTGGAGAGGTGGGAGGCCCCATTAATATCCTGAACTGTATCACATCCGTCATGACTCCCCAGCTAAACCCACAGATCAAATGTCTAGTATATCTACAAACATATATAAAAGCTTATATCTGACAATGTGATTTATCATCCGGAAGTAAGAGGACATAATGTTAAACATCCATATTTTGCTTAATGTTCAATTTATTTGTTATTTTAGCAATTTAGAGAATCACTTACTGTATTTCAGGTCATACAAGGTCAATTTGTGTCATTGTTTTCTTGTTTGTGCATTTGTTTGTTTAATATAATCCATGAATTCTAATTCTGGCAGCCCAGAGTGGCCACATTAACCAGGCATGGCAGCCTGGGACAGGGTCCAGCTGGAAGCATGCATGGGATGCTGCTTTCCCGCGACAAAACTGGCTTCACAGGCAATAGCTAAATAGTTCCTCATTTCCAAATCACTGGGAAAAAAAAAAAGGGGGGGGGGGGGGATGCAAAATCAAACTATAACCTCAGACTCAAATGTTCATATTTACGATGTGATTTGTAGACTGGCTTTTTAACATCTTATCTCACCTGTGCCAGAAGTCACTGATAAGATGGGAGGAGTATATCTCACTGGAATGTAGAGACATGATCACTTCCAAATCTTACCTCACTATTCTTCACTATTCATCTTCTCCTCCCTCCTGAGTTTTTTTTTCAGCCTGGTTGGCTGGTTAGTTTGTTGGATGGGTGTCTGGCCTGTGTTGTCTGCAGGAGTAAATGTCTGGGTGAGGGCTGAGTTCAGGAAAAGTGCATCAGAGGGTGTGTATGAGTGTGTGGTCAAGGTATTACTCATGTTGCGGGGACCTAAATCTGTTTAGACAGGCGCATTATGGGAATGTGTCTTCCCCACTGAATTTTACGGGAATATGTGTTTTAAGTTTAGGATGAGGTCGGGGTTATGTTAAAGTTTAACTTGGCAGACAGCCAACTTTGCCACGACTGATTCGGGTCACATGTAATACAGAACTAGAATAAACATGAAAGATAAAGATGAAAAACTGCAGTAATTATAGACAAACACAGATGTTTGTGCAGAAAACACGACGCGTGACTCCCCTTCCTTTTGTTTGTTAATTCTTTTGGTATATTTATATTGGCACAAACATTTTTGAAAGTGTGAATGAGGTTTGGTTCATGAGCCATCATCAGTAAAAAGCTGTTCAGAACCTAAATGAACACAAAAACATGGACGGGGATACTTTCACATGTGTGCGGTGCTATTTATATCTCCCTCCTGCCTGCCTTTCCCGACATACTGCAGAAGAACGGCGCTAATCTTCGGTCCTCTTGCCCTCATTGGCCTTTACTGTGTACAGCCGCCTTTCTCTTACACTTTCATCAGAATCCCATTTCCCCCCACAGCCCAGAAGCCCCCACCCCCACCCCCTCTGAAACTCTACCCCTCACTCTTCCATTCTCGCCTGCATATGATGGATGGCCGCACCTCAGGTCCTCTCAGCCTGTCCATCAAGCCCCGCGATTAAAACACTTGGAATGACCAACATTCCCCTCTCCTCACCCTTACCCCACTCCACATCCCCTTGTCCCACATGCCACCCCTTTACTCTCAGGCCACCACCACTGCAGCCCTCTGGCCCCTCACCTTTCTAACCCTCCCTTCCTCCAACGCTCCTCTCCCACTTCAACTGCCCCCAGAACCCCACAATCCATCTTGTGGAGAAAAAACATCATTTATTCTGTACTTCCCAGATAATTTACTTTTTCTCTCCCTCTTTCGTGCCTCTTTTCTTTTTACTTTCCTTTCTACAGGAATTCTCCATTTCCCTATAAAATGAAAATTCATCTGGAATTACATCTTATGTCATCATTATGTTTATTAAGCGTGGATGATGTATATGAGGAGCTGCGGCGTGCCGCTGAGTGCTTAATGATGCATAAGATTAAGCCGAGCCTCTCAGCTGTGCTGAGACTCCCCTCTGCTTCCCAGGCTGCAGACACACGCTGGGGGAACAGGCTCCAAACGGCCATCAGGTGAACAGGGGAAAAGGGAAAGCCTGCATCCTCTTTGTGTGTCAGCAGAGGAGGAAAAGTGTGCAGTTGGTGCAAAAGAGTTGCTGATAGGGGAGGATCAGAGAGTTGGAACTTCAGAGAAAAAGAATGAAGTGGTTTTTGTATCAGTTTGCTGGATGTAGTCAAAGTGAATATCTGCAATTCTGTCAACACGTAGTAACTACTGCAGTGATAATCATAAAATGTTCCCTCCTCCTTTCTCTAATGTCTCTAAGTTAAAAAAAAAAAACTCCTGGCGCATCCGCCTTTCTTTTCTCTGATCTAGTCATACTTTTGATCTCAGTTCACACACAAGCACCCACACAAATAGAAGATTTGCTCCGGGCCTCCCTCTAGTCTGACAGCAGAAGCACCAGCAGTCTATGACAAAAACATTATCCTTCTGGTGCTAAACAATCCAATAAACCTCTCCACAGGGAAGAACTTAACCTCTCCACTCCTCCGATGCTGGCTTCCAGACCACGTGATTGCTGCCACAGTAAATTCAAATCATTAGTCTTCTCACTCTGCCATCACACAGGGAAAGAAAAAAATCCGCCTATTAGTAATGGAGACCTCGTCAGAGACCTTCCTCCGAGAGCCCTGCCTTCCCAATTCCCACAGGAAAAATCCCCAGCAAAAAACTAATTCTACTTTTAATAATCTGTCATCAGGACCAGAGGCAGTCATAAATTATGTGGGGAGCATGTGCAGGAGCGGGCCACAAGAGGGAACTCAGGGGGAGAAATCAAAGCCTGAGTTTGACAAACTTTGCCGAAGATAAATAATAACTTACAAACAGGATTAGTTGTAAAGTCAAGGTTGAGTGCCCTGCCAAGCAGTTTCCCTAGCAGTCTATGCAGGATGAAGAATTTACAGACACACCTATCATTAGCACCCCCCCCCCCCCTCCTTTCCCCCACACAGCCTCCATCCTGTCTTTTCATTCTCACTCCTCCAGTCTTTCTTTGCACTGTCTTCACAGTCCTGACAGACCGCCTTTGCTTTTTCCCCCCAAAGCAAACACTGTTTGTGTTTCATCATTAACCCTCTTGGATCCCAGGGACAGGTGCAGAAGCACTGTGATTCTGTGGAGATAAAAGAGAGACAGCAAGGTGGTTAAGAGACAGTATTAGCGCAGTGTGGCAGGGGAAATGGTCTCTTCCTCCTCCCTCTAAGTAAATAAACATAAATAAACAATAAGCCTCCCACACAAACACCAGGGTAATAAGGCTAACACCACTGACTGGAATGATGGGTTTGTGTGCACACAGTGTAAGCAACTGTATAATTGTGAAAATATCTGTAAGGTGTATGTGCTGGTGCCTCGTGTTTTGAGAGCGTACATCTGTGTGATACTTGGCCAGTGAAGAAGCCAATATTGGAAGAAAGGGCTATGAGCCGTGGGGTTGTTCTTTCACTGTTTCCATGTCAATATTTGCTGGAGCTATCGACATGCATCATAATCGACTTGCTCAGTCTAAACCCGTACGAAGGCCCTTCTCCATCAGAGACGCATCCAACAGCCAGCCGCAGAAAGAGGTGCTGCTGGAAATAAGACAGCCGTGTTCCCACAAGTCTGCTTTATACTTGTATTGATTTACTCATCAACAGAAAGGTTGAGTCACCTGATGCACTGCAATGGCTTACATTTTAACCTTAACACCTCTGTATTGTTGTTCTCTTGCTACAACCAAGTCACACGTGCATCTACGATCAGATCATTTGTACTGATAATCCACACGCCGAATGGCATGTATTCATTTCAGAATAGAGAATTTTTTATCTGATTTTATCTAATTTAAAGATAATCACTGCATAACTTTTTATGTTTTTATTAACAACTTTAATATCCATGCATAGCAAAGGTTAGAGTTAATCACAACTTTACGCTGGGTTCTTTTCAGTAAAATGTTTTCTTTAAATCCCACATCATATATTTTTTAGGCTGCTTAGCTTTCAGTATGAATCATAGCATAAAGATGAAAGAAAACATGAGAAACTCACACATTGTTTTCTTTCTTCTGTTTTCTGGACTAATGTGAGCTTTAAGTTTGAAGTAAAATTGGTTTTCTTACCTTTTCATATTTCTTAGTTAAATTTTTTTTTTCTTTTTTAAACTGCTTTATGCTGTGTTCAAAAACGAAAGCCTAAACTCGGCCTGCTTCTGTCTCATTGAGCACAACTTAAGGAATGCACCTCATGCGTGTCCCATGAAAAACCCTGAGAAAATGCATACATGCAGTACTGGGATTTCAACCCTGCAAAGTCAAGTGCTCAATTTTCCCTCCATTCTTTGGCAATACCAAAGAAGCTCAATCATATTGGGACAGTAATATGAATCAAGGACAGCTCACTCACTCTCAATTGCAGCACAGTCTAACTGGGACCGTGGGTATAACTGAAACTGGGTTCTCAATTCAAATGGGAGAGCGAGTAGGCCAGCCGGACTCTCCAGCATGTCTCGAGACTGATAGATTACCTACTGCGGTAAGGACAAAGGGAATGAAGATGACTACTCTGCCAAAGCTGGCTACAGATGAGACATGCACGGCTGAATGAACATGGTACACCTCACCCATTTGTCTATGTGTTCAAGCTTTGCACTACCTATGACAAAGGAGTCCGTACACTACACTATTGACATATAGTCTCACCTTTATATCTTGGAATATCCTGTAACAACTTTCATTTTGAGTTAGATTCTGAACATGTTAGAGCATCCATCAACTGGATTGGCCACTTAATGTTCCTTACAGGCCGCTATTTATTACGCAAAATGTGCTACGAGGACATAAATCTAACTTAATGTCAGTCAACTTTTTCTCAAAAGTCAAACAATAAATCTAGTGAGAAGTGCATGCAATATTTGCCATCAGTTGAGCTGTGCAAAAACTTACAAAACAATATGTGGACATTTTCATATGTAATACTTGAATACACATTATGCAATACACTCTTTTTGAGGTATTTTATTTGACATTGGAGGCCTTATGGATTGCATAAAGGCACACAGTTCTCCGAGCCAGCTATTTTTTTTGTACTTAGTACATGATGTGCCATCCCCTGAGATTAACATAGGTGTTCTTGAGGCCAGGTTCACTTGTATCCGAGCCACAGTCGTATATTACAATGCAGCTGAGGTGGCAGTGGCAGTAACTCATTCTTTTCTATTCTATTCTGTCTCTGCATATTCCGCAAAGCCCCTGCTGCTCTGCACTTAGAAGGTCACCTCTTTCATCAGCTATTCTATTTGCATTCCAAATCGTACGTACATGAAAAATCTGCCACTGAGTTTTTGCGGCGGCCCTTCGAAGGCAGATTAGATAGAATTTGCCATACGAACCTTATGCACGCTAACCTTTGCAGATGGCCCCACTATTGTGGAGAAATGGATTGCCTAATAAACCATATCATCCAACATATTTGCCGCTTGGCTGATCAAATAGAGGCTATGTTTTTTGAGCAAATTCCCTTTGTCAAATTTGTCAGTGTTCATGCTGCCGTTGTGGGTTTGGGTCACCGAGAGGAGGAGGCGGGATCCTTAGTGTATCGGGTTAAAGTGCCGACCAATTTGGACTCTTTCTGAAGATGAGACAATTTTTCCACAAGATTTACTTCATCAGAGGGGAATATTTCATATTCCCTCCACTTGTTTGTGTTTGCTATTGTTTTCCCTCTTATATACTGCACAAGGTTGGTGCAGTGTAGCTCAAAAGTAACGGACAGTTGTTAGTCATTTATTTCACCTCATTAATTGAGATGGATATATAAAGTAGATAGTAAATAAAAGTCATTAATAGTGCGCTGCTGCCTTCTTTGATGTCAGAACTACATGCTACACAGATATAGCTTATTTTTCCGTGCCATCTTCTTATCAGATTTTACATGAATCATTACAATATCCATAAAGCTATTCTGACATTAATCTTTACCATTCATCACTGAATACCCACTTTCAATCTACCATTGGGCTATGTGGTGGTAAAGAAACAATGCTACTTGTAAACCTTGCAAGGTTTTCACCAGAAATCTAATTTCACAGTGGAGCCCTAATTCATCGCTCCCAGAAAAACCTCTTTCATCAAACTTTGCATATGAGCAGCCAAGTGATGCACAAGCTCTTAACGGCATGCTTTGCCTCCTTTGGTGAGTTGGCCAACCAATCCATCTTAGTGACTGTGCTCAGAGCAGAGGAGTGGGCAACCGATGCTCCCGTCACTGGGCTCCTGCGGGAGATGGATTGGGGCTCCATCGCCCACCTCCAGTCCGGTACCAGCCCAGTGGCACAATCTGGACCTCAGTGTTGAGAGCCACGTGGTGGGCCTTGTGGGGCTCTATGAGGGGGCTATGAGAGGCAGGATGGAGGATGCTGTGTCTCAGTCACTCATGTAGAATCCAGATCCTCTGCTCCACAGGAGGTGAAGCTGGACCTCCTGTTTGTGTTCCACAGAACAGAGTGAGGGTGTCCAAGTCATTGCCTGCCTGCACAGTTGCTAATGCAGGCATTTCATCTATGACAAAATGTCACGCAATAATGTGATCATCAGCAAAAGAAAAGAAAACTAACTGACATACATTGACTTGTTTAGCATATTAAAAGGGAGAAATCACAATCTGCTGAGAATATGTGACCTTCATCTTAAGTTATGTCCTTCAGTGGCTATTAGTCACTGAACTGTCTGACGGAACAACAAATACAATAAATGATAGCCCTGATTCCTTTTAATCTAATACATCTTTTAAATGTACATCCACGCTTAAAATAGCTTGTCCTTCAGCAGGAGGAGGAGTTTTGTTTCATCCTTTCATATCGTTCATCATGACTGACTTTAGAACTGAAGTGAAAGCTTCTTTTATTAATCACAAAGAGCTCAAGTCAAGGCTTTGCACTCCGTCGCTTGCATCCAATTTACAGCAGCGATAATTCATGCTATGCTAAACATTTCTTGTAAAATGTCACTTTGTGTTTGTAATTAATTTCTAAATTAATAAGCAAAATTCTGAGTTATGGCATCAAACCCTTTAAAAACCTTGGTCACTAAATAATGCATCAAGGCGCCACCTGGATTGATCGAGACGATAACAAGAATGTGACTTTGGGAAGATGTGAACCCTTCAAGGACTTGGCAGGTTGTTTTGAGTAATGCAACAAAGCTGTGGGCAAATTAAAGATGATCTTTTATTCTTTGAAGAAATCTTTGACAGTAACAAATAGAAAAAAGTGTCTTCACTCCCCTCTCTTGATTATTAGTACTGTCATTCACTCCTTCTGTTCCTAATCTCATCCCTGACCAGGATGGCCTGTACCATAGGACTGCAATCCATGCTTCCATGGAGGGAGCAATGTTTTAGGTTACCTCCTATATGGAGTATCAAGTGTCCCTCATCTAAAGCAAGCTATGGGCTCTTGATCAAAAGGAGACTAAAGAGTGGGGAGGACACATGGAGTTTTCCTGCAGCACCGAGCTTCAGCCATGAGGGCACATACACCTGTCACATACCAAACAAGTGCATGAATCTCAGCTGATAAATCACAGCCGCTCCGTTACCTTAAAACTTTACTAGAAAAGTTGTGCTAGTTCTGCTTTAGGTGGGAAGCATGAGGGATGATAATTAAAGTAACTATTACAATGTAAACTTTAAAAACGTTTCATTAGGAATTTTTCCTTCGGTGCAAGTGACCCATCTCCGTTTCTTTAGTGCCACTGATGGCAACATCCATAACCTGTCCTCTGATATTTCATTCCCATACGGGAGCCATGAACCTAAGATGTAATCGATACACAGACATACAGGCCTCCTGTGTTATAACAAGGGGGACAATGTCTGCTCAGCTTCCCGTGCCGTTACACAGTTCAGGCTTCCAATTAACCTGAGCGGATCCCCATGCCAATCATACAGGGCTTCTATCGACAAGCTGCATGAAAAGAATAATGTTGTTAGGATGATGTAGCTCACGGTAGGAGGGCTGCTTCTCCCCCCTCCCGCTACTGACAGGGATAAGTGTTGTAGTCATTTATCACCTCCTCTGTGGTCACTGAGGGGCCAAACAGGACTGCATGTCCCTTACACTCTTTTTTCGGTGGACCGCGGTACAAATGTGCCTGATTACAATCGTAAAGCATGGAAATGGGACTGAATTTCAGTGTCAGTACCAAAGGCTTTGCACATTCAGCATTCACATGAATCACTTCATACCGAATAACAGATGAAATAGTCTGATTTTGTAAGCTAGTGAATTTGGCAGATTAAGTAGGATTTTACTGAATCAGTAGCAAAAACTGAGCAAATAAGAAGTTGATTTAAGGGATAATTTTTCAGCTTTTTTAGCCTCCATTTTCTCTTCATGTTTGAACCCTTCGCCAGTCTTTTACCTGACATGTTGATGTAATATATACATTTGTATAAAATGTGCATGTATTGTTTTAAAAAAAAAAGTTCGGATATTATCCAGAACATCTGGAGTTTGGCAGTTTGTTCCAAAGAGAGAACAGCATCCAAACTGTATTACACTATCAAAACCATATAGTCCATAAGTAGTGAACATACCTGCTTATTTGTCAGCAGGAACAATTTTTATAAATCTTGTCTGAAAACAGATGTGCCGTAACTGTTGAAGTGGGACGAGAGATCAATCCATTTATTTTTTCCCCCCGTCTACTGAGAGACAACATACAAATTGAGACTGTATCTAAGTTACAACAGCAGCCAAGTGTGGCCTACTAGGATTTCAGGAGTGATTGAGAGTGTGTTTCGATGCTCAGGGCCAAACTCTAAAAGCATTGTTACATTGACAAGGCCGACGCAAAGGAAGAATGTCTCTCTACATTTACTCCCCTTTTCTTGGACCACGCTGCCACTGGCGACTCTGATATTGATTATTGTGAAACTAAAATCAGCTCAAGGAGCACAATCATTAAGACAAATGCAGTTCCACTCAATGCCAAATGCACAAGGACCTGAAACTCTTACTACAGGACTTCAGAAGGTACACAAAAATCCTCTGTGCACACAAGTACACACAGTGTATTGTGGCATCTAAAAGGACCGGAAAACCCAATTTCCATGGATTTTTTTCTATTAGTTTAAGTTAAACACTAAAAATTAAAAACACACAAGCAAATGAACTGATGTGAATACAAGTATCACAGTGAAGTGAAAATATATAAGAATTTATTTTTATTGTCCTTGTTATAAAATGGATTAAATTTATTTTTCACCTCAAGATTCTACACACAATACCCCATAATGACAAAGTGAAATAAAGTGTGCTTGAAATCTTGAAAATGTATTATGAAGGGCATCTGGTATGAAAATCTACTAAAACACCTTCACCACAATCAATAAGGGAGCAGCTGAAAGTAACTTTATTGGTGCCATAATACTCTTATTTCATGCAAGTATGACTTGTATCAGAAATAAAGATAATGATATGATCTGCAGGAATTTATCAAGTGGTTCCAGTAATCAGCTACCTTTTCTTTCTTTCTTTTTTTCCTAAAGTTGACATAAAACACAAACTGGAATTTTTTTAAGCAGTCTAACACAGTTGACCTCAATCTGAAGATGACTAGAACACAGAAATCTGCATCATCCAGTGTGCTCCCATGTAGTTCCACATTATTGTGTGCCACGGTTTCATCATAGCTCCAGAAAATGTAAAAAGATGCACTATGTAGGATGTACAGTATATTATGCACATTAGTGTGAACAATGATATTCCAAAAGTTTCCTCATAACCACGATCAATTTTTCTTGCTTAGCGCAGACACAGCTCTGAGTTGAGGATGTCAGCGCAGACTTAATGTGGCCCCCGTACCTTTAAAACTTTCCATTTGTTATGTTTGGTCATCCCATTAGTTGCCATTTATTATCATTAGTGTGATAGAAGCCTCTTCCTTGCAGAAGCAGGAAAAAAACTACATTTTCACATTAGACAGAGCTCCACTGGTGCATCAGATTAATGTTCCTTTTCACAAAAACAGAAAAAGCAGGTGTAACATGAACTAGCCATATGACTATTTCATTATGCTGTCTGTTTATTTGCTTCTTCCCTTGATTGTCAGTTAGTTAGTTCCTCTTTGGTGGAAGTGCATTTTAACAATATGTAACTGATGCTTTGATGTTCAAAAGTAGCCTCTATGTTGACTAGTGGGCCAACAACAGGTTAAATTACTTAATGCCTCATATTTGATCTGAACTTATCACTGTGCATGTAACAAAATGATTATTTAAAAGACACCTGACTGATTTGATCAGTACAATAATATGCAATTTGCATAAGAAAACATTGTTCTAAAACTTAGAGAAGTTAAAAAAGCTGGAACATCTGCGAAAGAGAAATAAATGAATGATTGTCCCCATAGATTTTAACTACATTTTAAAACAGTGAAGACTATACTGAATCCATCTTGTTGGAGTGGGCAGGTCTGGATGTGTCGGCCTTAGGTTCATGTCCCTGTCCTGCCCAGTGTGAGTGATCAGCAGCGTGGCCCCTAGCAAGCAGGACAGGTGTGTCGCTGATTCACTCTGTATTACATGGAACGTGATTAATGGTTTTCTTAATGTATTCACGGCAGTAATAGAAGTCCCTCACGACTAACCTTGCATAAAAATGCAAATGAATAGAGACAAACTGCCGAAAAAACACAACGGGCAGGGCTAAGCCCGGAAGCCTTGGGAAGTGGGTGTGCATATTTCTTTATTTCATGGAGAACAACTTAAAATTGTAGATTAACCCTTGTCATGTTGGCATAATTAAAGATCCCAAGGAGCCATAAGAAAAATCCAGGAACAGGCTATTGAAAATACTTTTTATTTTGTTTAACTAACTTAAGGACTTAAGTTAACTTTAATTAACTTAAGGACTTAAGGACTTTGTTATTGTGAGACAGTACAGGATCCTTAATGTGCTTGTTATCTATATATTTGTAAAATGATATGATTACTAATCGTAAAAAGCATCTGTAACAAAAGAATTGTTGTAATCACTTCAGGTGTATAACATGAGTTATGTGCTCTGTTTGTATCCATAGTATGTTTAGTCTTTATGACAATAAGCCACCAAAAAAGGCCATAAAGCATGTCTAATAACTCAACTTAAGTTGATTTCCTGGTAAAGATGAACTTCACAGACTTCAAAAAGTTTATAACTAAGTTCCTTCCTGTCTTTAACTATATCAATATGTATTTAAATATGATCGGAGAAACTTGTATTAATATTCATGATTTTTTAACGCCAACTGCAGGTGCTAACGAGTTAGAAGTGAATGAAAACACGTATAAAATGTCCATACAGTTAACATAGACAAAAACAGGGATGTTGTTAAAGCATTACTCATTATGGAAGGCTTAAATGCTAAAAGTTTTGCACATTAGACATATTTTAGTCTCATAGGGAAAATAAATAAATAAATAAATTAGTCATGTGATCATGAATCCACAGGAGTCCAGTGACAATAACAGTCTTAGTCTGATGGCAACAGCTACACTGGAACGCTAACATTGAATAATAAATATTTCTGAAGTTTTCTTGACAGAGTACATCATGATTGCTGAGGCAGTCTGTTCATCAGTAAGTCCCCCCCCCCCCCCCCCCTCTTTTATCATCATAAATAATGTTGATTAATTAGCAAGTCAAAATCACTGAGGATAATCCATGTAGAATACATCACTGTCAGGAGAACTGTTGAATATTGCATTTAGACCAGGAGCATTTTAATTACAGAAGTCTTAACATATTAATTAGGACTCGGAAGGAGCATAACATTTAGAAAACCTGAAAAATTACTTTTGTACTGAGAGTTTGAAGTATGCCTGTTTTAGTTTGTTTTTTTGTTTTTTTTTTCAATTGTCAGTTCGCTTCTTTGCTATCTCAGTAACGTCTCGAGGGAATTTCCTTAAAATAGGCACCAAGATTCACTTCTGCTTAAAGATAAACTGATTAGATTGGTTGTAAGAGATCATGGTTACTGTAACTCCCAAAACTCTTTTCCCCGTAACTGAAGAATTTAAATGAACACAAATGATGTTAATAAAAAAATATAAGTATCTCAAGTATTTCCAAAAGCCACATTCACTGTGACATCTTAATGTTCTTGTGACAAAACAACACAGTTTACAACACCGTAAAGCCTATTTTATAGTCACTGCAGTGGTTGTGATTGTGATTGTGATGTTTGGGGAAATGCCTGACTTGTATTTCCTGAATGATAGATGTCGCCGGTCAGAAAAAAACATCAGTGTCAACACAGAAGTCGAAGAGTATAAATAGCAGGCAAAGAAGTTTTTTTCAGGTTTTCTCCAGAAAGTCTAATCTTTCCAGCTGTGTAGTCCGGGAATTTTTGAGCTCCTGTGCTGACAACATTATTGAAATGTGGCACCATTATAAAAAAGGATTAAAAAAATGAAGAGGTACACAACAAACTGAAGCAAACACAGCAGCATTTGTGACGTCGATTTTGGTGCACAATTTTGGATGACATTGGCAAACAAAAACTAGGCGGAGATTCTAATCATTTTTATCCTTTGTTTTTTTTTCCCGGCTGCCCACCTTAAAACTGATGTCATTGTCCTGATATGTGTTTGAATCATCTGTAGCTTTACAGTTTATAGCTTCTTTAAAGAAATCATCCATATGTGGAGAAGTTTCTACGTCCATGTATAAACTCTGCAGTATTTTTGTTGTTTTTTTCATGCCCAGCTCATGAGCCATGACCAGCAATGGGAGAGATGCAGATTTAACCAGAACTTTCAAAAAACAAGCTATTAATGAACAGCTGGATGAGTGTTTGTATATCCAAAGTCAAGCAAACTGATAAAATGGTGATCGGTGGACAGACAGAGAGGAATGGCTGAGGCAGCCATTTCTTAAATGCTCCAGGGAGACCAGGTGCTCTCAGTCATTAACTCCTCCTACTAGTAACCTGCAAGACAACACGGAGGGTCAAACACAGGAAACCCTTACGGCAGGTCCTGGGCAAGACAGAGAGCAGTCACAACACACTGATACAGGAGACATGTAACAGGACAAGAACAGCAAAGCTCAATAAAGCCACGTTCAATTAAAGAGAACATGAATGATGAGGTAATACAGTAAAGTATTGTCTTATGTTTCCATTTCTGCCAATTACTGCTTAAAAGAAAACAATGTGCGTAAAATTATATCTTATTTAAGCTAAAATATTGACAGTGTTATTGTTTCAATTACAAATTTGGTTTTGCAAAGTGCATTCATGCCCCATGCTTAGCAAAATATATTGTACTGTAGTTAAGCACTTTTAGCCCCTCGCTGCCTGAGTAATTTTCAATTATGCTCTGCATTTTCTGTCAGTATTTAAATATTTCATTTATCTGTATTCTGATGAAGCCCTGTTAACGGCACATTTTTTGGCCAGCTCCAACCTTCTGCTACTTCTACAAACAGTACATGTCTTACAGGCACTTATCTACAGCCAGTGAATTGAATAAATCATTTGAATTCGCCTTTATATGCAGCAGGCTTTCTGCTTGAATGAAAAAAAATAGTTGCGCCCTTCCCAGTCTGTTTCACTCACAATGTTTGAAGGCTGACACATGTCTACACAGAAGGCCAACATGAGAAGTACTTTAACAAATCAACAGCAAAAGGTAATTTGCATTTATTTAAATACTCCAAGCTAAATTAACAATCACTGTAGCGTTGTGCAAAATGCTGGAAATTGTAGGCTGGAAAAGGCTTTTCTTTGTTTTACGGGCACACGAGCCTGAGTGAGACATAAGATGATGCACTGCCTGTGGAGGTAGCTGGATTGATTTAGGTAGGAGCATATCTCCTTTGTCAGATTCACGCGAGGCAGATGACTTTAAACCACAGCAGAAACACCCTCTCTGTAGGCACAGCCTTAAAAAGTAGGAATCGCTTTGTAATAGGTCTGAATTTATTAATCTTTCCAAGCATGTCTCACTGTTTTACGACGCCATGACACATTCATATCAGCATTCATGAATCCAGGAGCCAGCATTTTAACAGTGGAGCCCATCAGAACCAATCTCATCAGATGATGTGGGGCTGAGATGAATATGGCATCATATGGTACTCTGTGTTCCGTAACGTGTTAATGCAGAACAGTACCTCTCTCGTTGGCTGCTAATGTGGAATATACTGGAGGTCCAACAGAAGGGCTGTGACAGCAATAATTGTGATATACATTGAAGAGAAGAGAAGTTTCAGGTGTGATGCCATTGAGAAACATCCTAAAGTTGAAAATAAAGATTGATGTCTTCCACTGCTATTATTAATATATTGATGGTCCTGTCAAAACATTACAAATCAAATTTTTTCCTCCTTATTGATACATTAGCTCAGCTAATTGATGAAAATCCTGCAAAACCCCTTCATTTTCCCCCTACATGCTATTTGTCTACCATCTGCTCCACATCCCTTGGGGATGGTCATGATAGGTTAAAATCACTGCTGACGAGAATCTCGAATGCTCACAAGTTAAGTTTAGTACCACTAAACTTTTGTACCACCAATATCAGTATCTGGTGCAAAGCAATAACGCAACTTCAAAATAAAAGAAATAGAATAGAACTTTTTGCTGTAAGTACATTTCAAAACATGTAATAGACACTTTATTAGGTACACCTTGCTAGTACTGGATGGAGAACTATCTCAGTTCTTTCTGGCATAGAGTCAACTAGGTGCTCTAAACCCTGCTCAGAGAATTCCGTCCAAGCTGACACAATAGTATCACATTTGTCAGCTACACATTCACCACATTCCAAAGGCGCTCCATCAGATTGAGATCTGAGATCATTTGAGTATAGTGAACTAGATTTCGTGTTGAAGGAACCAGTTTGAAGTGATCTGAAATGACATTAAGCATCATCCTGCTGGAAGCGTCCATTAGATGATGGGTACAATGTGGTCAAAATGGTCTAGAACAACACTCAGGTAGGCTGTGGTATTTGAAAGATGCTCAGGTGGTACTAAGGGGATGTAAAAGAAATACCAAAGATGGATCCATGCATTTATATTATGTACATCAAATTTTCACCCTACTGTCTGAATGTTGCAGCAGAAGTGACAGCAGAAAGGCAACATTTTTCCAACCTTCTTTTGTCCCATTTTGGTGAACCTGTGTGAATTTTAGCATCAGTTTCCTGTTCTTAGCCAGTAGAAGTGGGCCTCAGTGTGGTGTTCAGCTGCTGCAGCCCATCTGCTTCACAGTTTGATGTGTTCTGCATTTGACTTTGGATGTAACGAGTGGTGATTTGAGTTTCTGCTGCCTTCCTATCAGCTCAAAGCACTCTGACCTATTTTACTTTTTTTTTTTTTATCATTCTCTGTAAATCCTAGGGATGGTTGTGTGGGAAAATCTCAGCAGATCAACAGTTTCAGAAATATTCAGCCCAGTCTGTCTGGCACCAACAACCATGACACATTCAAAGACACGTAAATCACCTTACTTCCTCATTCTGATGCCGGTTTGAACTTCAGCAGGTCGTCTTGATCATGTCTACACGCTTCATTGCACTGAATTTCAACCATGCGACTGGCTGATTAAATATTTCTGTTAACGAGAAGTTGAACAGGTATACCTATTAAGTGTATTTGTTGCCACATGCTGACATTCAAATTCTGCAATGGCTTTTAATTTGAGTAAATTAACATTGTCAGAAAAAGTCTTTACATAATTGATTGAAGTATTTGTGTAACACTTGGTAAAAAGAGTTGACTTTCTGATAAAATTAATTTTAGGAAATTATGACTCGAAGGTCAACAAGAGACAATATCATATGACTGAAGATATATTATTAATGCCCACATTTAATCTCTCTGTAATCATGACAGGAGCCGATGTGAAATGAACTGTAGCCATTCTCCTTGACCACTTCGTAGTGGTCAGCGGTCCACATCCAGGAGACTAGATTGGATTTATTGCTAGTGGGCCAAAGGTAACAAATACATGCAATATAAAGGTGTAGATGGATGCCATTATCACTGAATGGATTTTGTGCCCATCATGAGGTTCAATCACATGGAATAGATTGATACTGCAAGCAATACTTTCATATTAGGCTTATGTACTCTATTTTAACTGGACAGCTCAGTGACTAGAAGGCAAAACAGGAAGTGTTTGAGCCAATCATCATGTTAGCTAAAGGGAGATTTTAGGCCAAAAAAACCCTCTTCAATTAATAATTTCTCTCAATGTTTACATTAAAACAAAGAATTAAACAGGCCAAACTCAAAGTGTTTTGATTACTCAAAAACCATTATAACCACCAGAGGTTTCACTTGGCTGGGGAGGAAATATCTTCATCTCATCAGCAGGGTCGGCTGGAGGTTCTGGGAGTCCTCGGAGAGATGGGATGAGGTTATGAGAGGTCATGTAGAACAGCTCAGTGTGACAACAAATCAGAGGCCACCCCTCTGGTCTTGGTCACATGAAACAAAAAATGAAACAAGAAGATGAAACTCACACACAAACCTCAATGGGAAAACTCCATTACCACGGATGTTTCTGCTGCATAAGTGACTTGTGGCCTCATTCTGACATCATAAAAAGAGAAAGAATCTGACACAATTGCTCATTTTGTTTCAGCTCTATAATGTCTTACTTGCTCGATTGTTTTTAAAAATTCTCCTGCAGAAGCTCATTTTACTCTAATCTTTTATTGGGAAAGTAAAGAAAACCTACATATATATTTTAAAGTGTTTGGTAATAGATTTTTAATGTTCATTTGTCTACGCCCTGAAGGCCTGGATCTTTGACATTTGAAATAATTGTTGTTCGAAGGATCATCACCAGGGGAGGGTTGTGAATAGTGTAGGGACGATTTGAGTAAATGACTGTGTCAGACTGTTTATTTGTAACATGATTGCCTCGGGTGCTGCCGGAGGACAGCTATTAGAGGGTCTGGCCATAAAGAGATAGAAAGAAAAGCCCAGCGATCACCCAAAAGTTAGCACTTAATGTGACAACTTATCAGACAAAAGCTCCCCACAGAGAACGGGGAAATGAGAGAGAGAGGGAAGGCGGGAGGAAGACATCATTGCCCACGGACAGAACAATATAATATGATGATGAAGAGGAAACTGTATCATAATCATAATTATCTGAAGCGGCTGCAGTGTCAAATATCACATGAGACCCAAGCGTTCCCCATATGTTTTAACATATTGCACAAAGCTGCCCAATGCATGTTGGCCTGAGGGGAGGCAGAGAGCAGGGGACGTCCAGCCCTGTATTTAATTAAATGACTTCAATACCCCGTGCCTGCGGCAGGGCCTCAAGTGTAAGTATAAGGGTCTGTAAGAGCTGCTAAATAAACACTGCCTTTCCCAGTGGGCCTGAGATCATGAGAGGATGCATGTCATTCTCAAGATGTAAACACATCAGGAGGATACTGAATGCAATAGGAGCCAAAATAAGAGGGGGCAGACAAAGAAAGGGTGGCTGTGTGGGTGTGTGTTCCTATTGTTTTCAATATCAAGTTGCTATAATAATTGAAATACAATGATCAAACGAAGCAATATAGACAAAGAAAGCGATAAAATTGATGCCTTTTTTTTGTTGCAGGGAATAAACAGCTAACCTTGGGTGACAAATATTAAAAAATTCAAGACTTACTTCAATATTTTCTTCTTTTTTTCATTCTATGGCAATCTACCAGTTTTTCAGTCTCTTCTAGCCAAGTGCTTAGTGTTCATATATTATTGTAATGTGCTACAGCGAGATTTGACGGCATGACACATGATTTACTACATGATCAAAACCAGAGGGAAATACTAAAAAGCACAAACATGTTGGAAAAGGCATCCTCGGGAATCTTCCGACATCTCAAGTCTCCTTGACAACTTTGGCATGGCGAAAGAATGCTTGTAATCTCCTCTGGCGGGGACGGATCCTGGGGCTCAGGCCGGCTGTGGAGTGGACAGTCCTATTGTTGCTTAAAACCTCAAAGGGGAGAAGGAAGATAGGACAGCAAGCAGGAGGCCAAAAGAAAAGACTTGAAAGGAGAGGACCGTGGAAGCAGTTAAATATAGAGCAGGGATCGATGGATTAATGGTGGGGCACTGACGGTAAGGAGCATGTAGCAAATTCCTTTAATCCTCATCATAAAACCTGGTATCTGTCAACTTGTACCTGCGGTAGCGTTTCTGTAATATTATAATAGTTTTAGTTTGATTAGGTTTCAATGGCTTTCTGACAATGAAATTAGCAGAGATTTTTATTTGTAAAAAAAATCTCCTTCTTGCTGGATGTTAATGGGGTTTTTAGGCATGAAGTTTACTTTCTACTATTTCATAGGAGATGAAATGAAAGTAGTGTGTGTAAGCACAGAGTTAACAAACAGAACTAAAAAGTAAAGAGCAAAAAAAGCATTTTAGTTATCTATAATTAAGAAATAAAAATGGAAAAGATATTGTATGCTTGCAAAACTAACAAAAATAAATAGACCAGATGTGTTTGGTGGATATCTTTAAGGCAACAGCAGTGTCTACATTACTATAAGTCTTTTTATTTTACTTATTCAGAAAGCCTTACATTTTACCACAAACAAACACATCCATGCAATAATATAAAACCAAAAATTAAACTGAAAGGACACAGCCTGAACTGGAAAATTAATTAATTAAGTAGATGTAATTAAAAAAACAACAATTGTAATCAAAAATATGAAAAATACATGCAATATAAAACAGTAAAAAACTGGTTTGAACAGAGCTGAGTGGGAGGGACCGAGTATTTTGGAGATTATGTTAAATCAAGGCCAGTTAGGAGAGGGGGTGGAGCCCAAGGCCAGACAAAGACTGAAAAGGATGTGCCAGTGGCATTTAAATGGGCAAAAGAGTGAGGAATAAAACAAAACGTTTAAAAAAAAAAAGGCAGGCGAGAGGAAAAAACAGAGTTTCTCCTCCATGGCTGACACTTTTTTCTGGGTCCTCAAGCAGATGCTGAGGCAGATGGTGGTGAATTAACAGAAGATGGGAGAAGAAGAAATGGAAAAGCCTAAAATGGGCCCACGGAGGGCACACATTAAAATATTGTGTGAGTTTGTGCATTTGTGTGTACACGCATTAGTGTATGCATTTGTGTGTTTGTGTGCAGAGTACGCTGGTCCAGAGGAGAGGCTGTTAAACAGTATCTCAGCTGGGAGGACTAAAGAGGATGGGTGGAGGATTCCCAGTCAGAGATAGAGCTCGCGATAATAATCACAGGCGTGAAATTACAATGCTGATATTTGTTGCACCCCAGGGTGCGGTACGGTGAGGCTATCGGAGCTTGGAGAGCCCACATATCACCAGAGGCCTGGGCTGGCTGACGGTCATCAATGATCAGAAGAGCGGTCCCTCGCCCACACCTCTGCCCGCACGAAAAATAATTTCAGCAGAGTCACAATGCAAAACAGCCTCATCTGTGGTGTTTATGTTAAAATGCCTGTGCTTTCATTTTTTCTGAATTTGTGTTCACAGCAGTAGTCATGAAATCAGGCTTTCAGTGAAGAAATTAATAAAATAGGCTATACAAAATCAGATGCTGTGATTTTACTGGGCTGTAAAGCTGTGATTATCACGGCTAATCCGAGCACTTTCCAGCACTCTCTTTTAAAATTATTGCAGTAAAATTAAACTAATGCAGAAATAATACCGTGTTTAAAAGCCTAAATGGTTACTTTATCAGGTGCGCCGGATTACATCTGTTACTGCCTTGCAGATGTTTACTGTTCTTTTGACTTGAATCAGCCCCCTGCAGGAGATAGGACTGATTCTATGGCACACAGTCGAGTCTGATTTGTACATCTGTGGCTGAAAAAGGCAATTTGACAGTTTAACAGAATCACATTTTTAAATAAATCAGTGGGTTCTAAGTAGATCCAGACTCATTTAAAAAACATTCACTTTTAACTATGACTGCTCTTAGATTAGACTGACTTTTTAGGAACCTAAAACAGAGAGCCTGTATGCAGAAATCTCCAAGATTTTCTTTCACTGATCCTTTTAGAAAACTATGATACAGCCACCCATGTTTGCTTCTTGGCTTATCAGTCTTACTAGTCATAATAGGTCAGAAAATTACACCTAAGGTCAAGTAATCGCTGTGATTTTTTTCTTCTTGGCTTTGTACAGTAAATGCCACATTGCTATAGTTGCTTCTACTTTATTCTTCCCATCGTATCTCTGCCATATACCAACATTTCTGCTTTGCAACAACTCCTAAAGTAGATGCATGATGCACATGATGATTTCCCCTCTATGGTGTAAAGGAATAATATTTCAAAATATGTATGTTAAACTCTTTACCCTTATAGGAAAGTAGACACAGCGCTCTGCCTATTTGACAGATCTTTCAAAAATGCATACATTTATTTCAGGGTAAAAATGAATATAAATAAAATATAAAATATTTTTTCAGGGTTTGACGAATGAAAACTGAGTGTCATCGTTGCAGTTTTCAGCATATGTTACCATGGAGACATCTGCATCTGTGTAAGTTTTTGCTGACTTCTGATAGTTGCTGCAACTTTCGGCATGTTGCCGTGTAGGGTAGCGCTCCCTGCCTGTTCAACTCGTTCAGCTCTCAAATCAGAAGCAGAAAAGTGGGTGGACGTATTTCAGCCAGAATATTCTCCTGGCCAAGAGCCAAGCTCTGACAAGATATGACACCACATTTTCTCCCATTCACTCAGTGAAGGGGGGAAAGAAGCTCATTTTCATGTCCATCATCTCCTGCTCTTGCCACTGCCTCTGTGAAAAGCCCAGCCTGCCTCCCCCATTTCTGGGGTGAAAGTGAAAAGTAGATGTGTTGTCAGGGCAAAACTGATAATGGTTGTGGGACACAGACTGATCCCAATTGCCCTGCTTTCAGCCCCTGCCACCCCCATGGTCCTTGCCACTAAAGGGTTCACTGACAGATGGGACGGGGCACTGTGGGACAGAGTGCTGATCTGGCATAAAAACACAGCAGAACAGGCTTTTTTCTTGGCACCACAGGCCTGCGCAAATAGTTTACCATTTAGACCATTACAGGCTGTGTTCGGCCTTGCCGTGTAGATACTTTGAACTTAATCAAAAGTTCACATTTTTAGAAAGACAAGATGTTTCATTTACAACATTATGTAATTGAACTTTAAAAGATCACTCCAAACTGATTACACAATTTGATAAAGGTGCTGGAAAACCACTCACTGTTGAATTAAGTTCAACGTTTGCCTATTCCCTAATTAATTTATGTTGAACTGGGGAGTCATGCCCTTTGAAGTGACTCCTTTAGTTTAAGGAGTCATTCAATGTGACATTCAATACTATATTCCAAACTTAAGGACCAAAGCCTGCTGAGCACAGTACGTTTACCCCACTGCGTTTAATTTCACCCATTTGTAAAGTAGCCGAGTGGCTACAATGCATGGTGGTTATTACTTCGCAGGCACTATTCATTCAGATAAGTATCACCTCTCAGCAGAGGGAGAGATAACTCGAGGGGTCTCTCACCAGAAGGAGCAAAAAGTGAAGGTCATTATAATGTCATCACAAGTTATCCTGCTGACCCCGAAGTCACAGAGACTGAATAATGTCCTCTGGAGCACAAGAATAGGACATGAGGGCAAGAGGAACAAAGAAAGGGACAGTTACAGAGAGGAAAAGAGACATGTTGACAGACAGGAATTGAGCAGAGGGAAAAAAATGGAAATAATAACATATTACAATAACATATTATTCTGTTTATAATGAACGATCCTGCTTTGGATCAGGTAATATATAAGCTGCCTGTTAGATTTATACCAGAGAGAATAGGTTGGTAAAGATGCACTTTATCTTCAGACATGAAAACAACCCTACCGCTCTGGCACAATCCCAGCAGGAGCTGGGGGGGAAATTGCCGTTTTTACATTTCTGTATCATTTTCCCATAAGGAATACGGATAACAAATGAAATATTCAACCCGATTGTCTGGTTTATTCCTTTTATTATCCACAAATATCAGGCTGGCAGTCAAAGAATGGCTCGCCTCGTCTAGGGGTCCCTTCCCACTTGGGGCCTGACAGCCTATCAAGTCTCCACGCATAAATAGGTCAGGATTGTGTGAGCACTTCAGTACGTTATATTTTAAGGTTTTCACCTTGCAGAATCACTAAACAGAAATTGAAAATTACAGAGAAGATGAATTGTGAACAAGAAACCAAATAAGCAAGATCAAATCCACACAAGAGCCTGTAGATCCATAAATAACAGGATGTTGCTCCTCATCGCTAACATGTCTCTCCAGCATGCGTTTTCTAAGCAGAAGTGTGCGATCCTGCTGTGGCAGAAGCCCGCGTGTCATCTGGTCGCAAACCAGGAGAGACAGATGCCCACTTACAGCACCGTCGTAACACAATGAGTCTCATCAGATATTAGTAATTGACCATTAATGAACTCCTCGTGATAGCCCACTGAGGAATACACACAAAGGCCCTGGGGACCATGTGGCAGCGGGAGAAAGGGCCTCATGGTATTAACATACTCCCAAGGCTACAAGAGGCTTTTAAATGGCCAATCAATACAGAGCATTCGTTCATCATGCCCTCTGAGGGACCCTAGAGGTGTTTGCCGTGTGTTGAGAGAAGAAAAGGGAGAAGTGTGCTGTCAAAAGCCCTATTCTTTGTGAGTGATGAATGTGAGAAACCAAACATGAGCTTAATTTGTCGTTTGCGGGGGTAATTTCTTATAATCTATCAAAGAACAAGCTCACACCGGTACTCAAGCTCTTCTCATGTCTAAGAAGCCTGTCTTTTCAAAGGGAACATCAACATTTTAACCGATACTGTAAAACCAGGACAAGGACATCACAAATATCATGTGACATTTACTGTACATATCCCATTAGATAGCTATGAATAAAGCCAGACTTCCTCTGCGCCACATAGTTTTACTCTTAATTTTCTCATTTGTGTTATATGGCACAATGAAATGGATATCATTATATAGAATAGCACTATCATACAAATACCATGCTGTGTCCTTGAAGGCAGCATAATAAATGGTTCATCACTGGCAACCAAATGGCAAGACAAATTTATGGCTACTGATCTCTTCTCATCATCAGAGCAAAGTACTCAGTAAAATTTCATTGTAACTTCCAGGGAAATAAATAAATTTGGCCCTTGACCTTGAAGAAAAATCACCTCCCACACATCCAGCTTGACTTGATGGACCCCTCTGCCTCTTTCACACCCCCCTTCTCTCTCTTTCAGTCGCCTCCATACATCTTACCTTCTTTGTCACTGTGTCCATAGGCTAAAGATGGGTATCGCACCTTCACTAGCTCTATACTTCGACCCCCTGAGATTTGTGCAAGCGAGTGTTTCTGTCTCCTCTGTCTCTGCTGAGACCCCAACCCACCCCCGCAAGGAGCAATGATAGAAAGATAGGGGGAGTGCGAATACAGAAGATCTTCAGGGAGGGACTGACAGAAGAGGGAGAATATGTGGAGTGGGGTTGGAGGAAGAAGATGGCGAGAAATGACAGGAGATTAATATGCAGAGGGTCTCAGTTTAAGTCAAGAAAAAAGGACAAAAGTAGAAAACAATAAAGGGAGCAAAGCCCTGGATGCTGGGCATCTCTGAATTAAACACATAGCTGTGGGCTAAGGTGCTGTCAGCCTGGGTGCAGTGACATTCCTGCCTGATAATCTGCCCTGCCATAAAATTAGAATAGCAAATACCCCACTGACAGAGATGCATGTCCTCCCTCTCTTGCGCCACCATAAAAAACTCCTGCCAGTGTCTTGGAATGCCACAAACTTCAATTTAAATTTACTGCGCCGCAAAAGGAGAAGTGATATGCATTCGAAAATTTTAATAACCTATTAAGTTATGACTTCAATTTCATTTTATGAATATTTTCCTTGGGGAGCGCTGCCGTCGCAAGAGAAAGACAGAAATTTAAAAAAGATAAATAGTGCCATTAATCTATAACATTGCGCTCCCATTATTCTTGAAAATGAGAAGTTATTTTTGCTCAGATCGTCACATAATTATCTCCTTATACTTGACTTACAAGCCAGAAAATGACCATGTTTGAAAAATTTGAGGACTGTCTTTTGTTTCAGAGGGAAAAAAAATCATAATTTGTCTTAATATATTGTCTATCTGACAAGGAATATTTGAAGTTGATTAGGCTTCAATGGCTTTATTATTAACAACTACTGGTTCAGTAGGAGATAAGTACTCCACGTCTGACATGCTGTGAGATACAATTGCTCCAAAGGTCAGTAAGCCTGCTCTATTTTGAAAGATCACTAAACTATAAATTCTCCAACATCATTTATAGTCCAACATCGTGCTTTACCATTTAAACTGCTTTTAAGCTGCAAAACTATTAAACAACTCATCTCAACTCCACTTTGTGGAGGGTGAATGTGGGAGTGCAGCAGGGTATAATAGCTTTAATCTGTCTGTTGTTTGTCTCATGGGCATTAAACACCATCTTGATATGAGTGAGACTACAGTGCACACAGGAGGGGGTCCTCATAATATTTAATAGGTCATCAAAGGGAATGGGGGGTAGACTGCTGACATTTGCCTGGATAGTTAGGAGAAACCCCAGGAGTTGTCATATGACTCATTACCAGAGCACAGTCGACTTGGTTGCATCATCGTTCAAAGAGGCTGTCTGGCAGAAAAATCATAATCCAACACATATAACTATTCAAGTCACAATGGCTCCATTAAGTAGCATGAGATTTTGATTCTTGTTTCCACCCTGAAAATAGAGACTAATCAGTTAATAAAATTCTATTACTGCCACCATGAATGAGATAGTTGCTGTCATTAGTGTGGAAAAACCCTGTGAGTAAAGCGGCCTGAGCTGGTGCCATGCTGCAGCTCAAACGAGGGCTTTCCACAGACAGATGCGGGCAGGCTGTCTCGCGGCTGTGTCTCTGTTGGCGTACCACTTCCCCTGCCAGCTACCTCTGGTCAAAGTTTAAAAACTGAAGCCTACCAAGATGATGAAAGGACATCATTTGGAGCTTCAAGATTTTCCACAAGAGGGAAAAAATGAAATGTGGTGAGCGGGACAGCTGCTGACCTCCTCGGGCCTCCTGGACAGCAGGTGTCAGAGAAGCATGGTGAGAGTCAAACTTAATGAGTACCCCGCAGTCTATTTTATACTTAAATAGCCTTTGGATGTATTTAGATTGACACAAGAGAGGCCCATTTGTCAAATAATGAATCTAAACATTGCTGTTGTGAGATGAAGCTCTTGATTTTAAAAATTGTGGGAAAAATATGCCTTTTTTTCCTCTTTACATTCAAACACTGCATAAGCACAACAGGTCATACTTAAGAAAATTGTTGTTTTTCTTGGGCTGTCATTCAATTAAGCTTAAGCTTAACAACCTATATTTTAAAAATAAAACTTTTTTATGTTAGCTTCCAGCAAATTTGAAGTCGTATCAAGCTTATCCTACCTTTGGATTGAGCTAAAATATTTAGATTAGGGGATGGCAAAATGGGGGAATTTGCAAGTCCAGAAATACATATAGAGAGAAACACAAAACATGTCATTTTAATTCCCAGATTTCTAAATACTTTCAACAGGATGGAGTTTACTATTGATGAAAACAAGAGCCCAGTGTTGGAGGATGGTTCAGCATCCACCAGCTTTTTAGACCCAAGTGTAGACTGAGCTCTGACCCCGGTTCACAAAATCCTCGCCATACAGAAGCAAACAGAACACGGACATTTCAAAAGAAAATTTAGCTGTCACTTCCAAGACCCCTCAAACTTTAGACAACCCCCACAGCCCAGCAAAAAAACAGCAGCAGGGCACTTAAATGCCCCTCACACATTGATTCCTTTTCCCAAGGGCCCAAACCAATTTCTCTTGTTTTCAGACACTCTCCCTCCCTGAACCTGCAGTGGCCATCAAAGACATTCATCCATCCACCCAGGATGACTATGACTGATCTTGCCACCAAACGATCAATTTGTATTTGCTCTGTCTTTCTCCATTTTTTTCTTTTCTACGTGTGCGTTGCGTTGTTCTTTCCCTCCTTCTCATCTCTTTCCTTCTGTTTCCCTCACTTCATCCTCTTGCTATTTTGTTGATGTGCAGAATATGATGAAAAAGTGAGAGTGCAGATGGCTCTGACACCGTGGCACGTGAAAGCAACAAACCAATCACTATTTGACCTTGGAGAACAACTAATTCATATGTTCATCCATCCATTTGACACACCTAACTTTCCTTTTCATTTCAGCAAAATTCACGTGAACATTAATGTAAAATATCCAGTAATAGGTCTTAGTGCAGTTTGAATTTGCAAATTGCACACTAAGTTATTTCAAACAAGCTTCAGCATGCCTGATTTGTTCAGTAGTATATGTCTCTCCTTCATTCATTAAGTTGTAATTGGACATGATTCTCATCCAGGAATGCGGCATCCTCGGATTCCTCCAAGGCACGCAAGGTGATGATGACAGTGCTAGAAAGAGCTGTTAATCCATCTTGTAATTGCGCCGAGCAGATTGCAGGGTTGGACGTGTCTGTGAAAAGGCTGCAGAGAAGCATTTGTCACCAGACGTGAACAATAGGAGGCATTGTGTATTTGAGTGTATCTGCATGTGCAGTGAAAGCTTTTGTATGTATTTGGGAGGGTGTGGTGTGTGTGTGTGTGTGTGTGTGTGTGTGTGTGTGTGTGTGTGTGTGTGTGTGTGTGTGTGTGTGTGTGTGTGTGTGTGTGTGTCTGGAGGTGGTAAATGAAGGTAAATGTGTTGTTTATACGTGTGATTCTGGTATATGTTATAGTAAATGGCCTTATGTGTGTGTGTGTCCTGCATCTTGATGTGCATAGTGGTGTGTGTGTGTGTGTGTGTGTGTGTGTGTGTGTGTGTGTGTGTGTGTGTGTGCGTGTGTGTGTGTGTGTGTGTGTCGGGGGTCCCTTTTCCTTACTATTCACAGACAATTTGTAAGGCCGGCTGTTGAAGTCAGGCTGAAGCTCGTGGAACAGCTGGAGCCTCTCAATGATTGATAAACGTGGCGGCAAGAACTTCATCTCCCCCTGAATGAAGACAAAGGCCCCACAATGCTCAGCCAGTGTGTTACGCCTGCCTATCGTTAAGTGCGGGCTGCGGACCTGCCCCGGTCCTCAGCTGGGGGAGTCGAGGTGCCAAGAGAGAGGTCAGGACCCAAACTAATTACCATTTTATGACAAAATGGTTCTTTCTTTGTGGTTATATAATTGATTTACCTTTCAGGGGGAGATCATTATTAAGTGGCCTTGGGAGGGTGGGATTAAAAGGAGGCAAAAGGAGATTAGCTTCACTTTTACATGTCCTCAGTGTCATAAAAGTGCAAACCAAATATGTCTACAAATATGAATAAAGTAATTACACAGCCTGAAATAAAGCTATATCATATACCATTTGCATGTGATTGAATATCCTTTACAAAGAACTACCATGAAAGCAACAAATGGACTATTTAATATTGAATTGTAGAAATCACTGACCCCATGAGTGGGTATGTGTCATGAATTACGTACTTCCACCATGAAAACAGTAAGCAAATAATCAGTTATGAATGATTAAAAGTGTTTTTCAGAGTTGTATCGATTCTGGCAAATACCGCCACATTTTCCAGGGAGAGATTTTAACAGAGACGTGTTCAGAGGTCCGCTGCCTCGGTGTCGTAAACTTTTGCCTGTTTGTGACCCATGCAGGAGCAGGTCAGTGACTCAGAGCAGGGCCAGCTCTGTCAAAGTCACCATGGGGGCTGATAATTGTTACATTTGGCTGTGATGATTCCCACCCAAGAATCTGCTTCATGTGACTACACAGTGAACAGCCAATATGTGTGCCGGCATCCGGATTTTGCATTTTTGTCATCTTATGTCATCTTTCCAGTCAAAGATTTGAAAATTTGAAAATTTGAAAAATCTGCTGCTATTGCACAATGTTTGTTTTTGAAAGGCCTGACTTATGTCTTCAATACATCGTTTGCTTATGCGCATTACCTCTTATAGTTGCAAGCATTTCCTTCTGTGAAACAAATGATGTTTTGTACTCCCAACTTTCTCTCTTGGACTCAGAGAGCATTGTAGCCTGCGTACATCCATCCTTGACCTATTTAATGGCTGGGTTCTGTCGAAGACCCGCTGCACAAATTGAAAAGTTTTCAGTCACTAAGTGAAATGCATGGCTCTGCCTCCGCTCCAGAAAAATTGGGGATTGTTCTATTTTAATTCCAGACTCAATTTCAGACGTCCTCCACGCTGCAACAAAAGTGGATTTCAGACCCACGGTTGTTGACATTTCAGCTGCCAGGACACACGATGAATGAGTGAATATTGATGAACACAAAAGATGTACCCAGGCCATTTTTCCCCCGCTCTCTGTTATTGTTGGTGTGGAGGTGGGGAGAAGAGGAGAGATGAAGCGCCCTTTGGCTCCCCTGGGAGCGAGGAACCCCTCTCCATATTCAGAATATTCCCTGTGAAGTTCAGAAAGAGATATCAATCTCACTTTGAGGCTCTGGGCCTTCATTTGTTTGTGAGAGATGCGGAGCGCTGCTCAGATGACTGTGCCAATTCTTCAAATCCCACTTACAGTAGGAGTTCGCACAAACACGCACACCGTACACTGCAGAGCATCTGCCACTTCCCTCAGCCTCTTAGTCTCAGGCATCAGGGTCTGTGGCAGTGGAGAGTGCACGGTGGCACTCTTAGGTCTTGATTGAGGAAGCAGTTGCAGCTTTGTCAGCATACTCTGGTTGTTTGGGCAGAAGCAACACAAGTTGTTGTTTTTTGTTGTTGAAGAAAAATGAGAGAGAACAAAAAAGACCTGACATATTGCAGGTGAATTTAAAGTTATTTTGTTGGTTTGCTGATTGATCAGCGAAGCCACTAAACTTTTAGCACTTTGATTTTTATTGCAGGCATCAGGAAAGTGGAGGATGGGGTAAATATGGAGAAGACACTCGTCTATGTCACGTACTTCCTAATTAATGGACACCTGAGCTCCCAGCTTCACTATATTTGAATGCTGCAATTTATTTATTGATTATAAAATGCAACTTCTCCCATCACTAACTGGTTCAAGATCATTTTGCACATCGCCTCTCGTTCTGCCTTAATTTTTTGTCAGCTCCTTAATGCTTGCTCTCCAACTAAATAAATCTAAGAGAAACTGATTAAGAAGAAATATCCCAAGCTGAATATGATGGATAAATACAGAATGAAGCATGGTGTAAAATCATTAGGTGTAAATAAACACACCTAATATTTCACATGGAGAATTATTTTCTGTTGCTATATAATTTATCTCACAGCTTTTTGTTTGTATGTTTGTTTTTGAGCACATGCTGTCTCGTGACAGGCAAATCTCTTTAAAATATTATAGAAGACATTTACTCCTATTCCCTCTCTCCCTCTAGCTCTGTCTCTCTTCACACCACCTTTGCACATCTCTCCTAAAGACACCATTGTGTCAGGTGCACAGCCTGGCTATGGTTTGGTTTTAGGAAGGCAATGGGCCATGCAGGCCTTTTTTCCACAGTGGGATTCTGAGTGGAGTCTTTGCCCTCACATGCATTCAGTTGGGCCTGCTTTACCAACACTATTGATTGCAGGTGATGTTCTGGACTCAGTCCAGCTGACCTCGAGGGGGCATTAGATACATCATTGTCCGTAGAGGAGCCTCTAGAGACCAGAGAGAAGCAGCACGTGTGTTAAGGATTCTGACTGACCAGAAACTGCATCTGTCGGTTTTTAGGACATAAAGCATCTGGGCTGAGTGGTGTATGTTTGAAGAGTGAAGTTCGATGATCTCAGTAGTGAAGCAGGAAATAGATACTCCACAGACAAAAACGTTTTCAGCTGACCATTCATGCACCACATAGAGTATTCCTCAACTTCTTCACCTTTTCCTTTTGCCCGCTAATTAGAAATCTTAATATGCAATCATGTTAACATTGGGTCTAATTTGTGCACCGTGCCTCTTTGTTTCTTACACACCTCACAGCAATTGATGGATATCCAATGAGACGCAGAGTCCCTGCCAAAGGGAGTAGCTCTGCAGCATGTGACACATCGCTGAGGCTGTGGGGAAGTACGCCTTAAATTAATTAACATCGGACCTCTTGTAGCTGTTCACTTCTGTAAACAAACATTTTAATATGCAGTGATTAATTAAATCTGCCAAGCTCCTCTGCCCCTCCCATAGATCTTCCTTCACTCTTACTTTCCCCATCTTGTTAAAGAGTTTATTATGTGCTGTGCAAGATTCACAACTTTCACAACAACTCCAGGAACGCTCCTTCAAGGCATAGATTCTCTAAACGTTCAACCTGATAGGTGATATTTTATTTCTGCTGTCCTGTTTGCTTCTAGAATTTCCATTTCAGATGAAAACTGGGACCGATTCTTACATGAAACTTTTAAGGAAAGGATTAACAACATTCAGTGCAAATCTGCAAGAGCCCTCATCTCTTTAGAAGCTTCTGGGTTCTCCCTGCTTTGGCTGACTTCAATGAATAATCTTTTTTCTGGCATCTATTATACTGTAGCAGTTTACTATGTGCAAGTGTCTTATTATATCCAATAAGAAAAAAAAATGAATATTAATGTGCAGGCTTTATTTAGTCAACCATGTTCAAAGTGTCTTACTTTCAAATCATTTAAATCACGCAAGCCTGCACTATATGTATGTATACTTGCTTCCAAATAGATAAATAAAACCCTGTTAATTCTATAATGAGCAAACAAACATTAGGGGAAATCTGCATGGCAGCTACATTAGAATAGAGCCGTGCCAAATATCTATGGATTAAGGTTCATTTGGCAAGATTTAGCCATGATAAACAAATTCAAACACTTCAATAAATCCCTCAAATTATCTACAGTGGATAGTTTTGCATTTATCAAATATGAAATAATAAATCAAAATAAAAAAGATTGCACTAGTTTATGGAAATCCACATCAGCGGGGAATGGATGCCTACTCAAGGGGCATCACTGCACAGGTAAGCTGCTTTTGGAGGGTTCATGTAAATTCTAAAGTCCAAAAGTCAATTACTGGGGCATCTCAAGCGTGTGTTACTGAAAGACTCTGATGTTTTATTGAAGAGAGGCTTTAATTCATCGGGCTTCTCAGCTCCCTTTCATGCAGCTTGGAGAGGGAGAGCATGGTACCTCCTTCAGATGGCCAGTGTCATATATCACACACACACACAGGAAGAAAGAAAGAAAGAAAGAGAGAGAGCGAGAGACAGAGAACACACACTAATGCCCAAAAACAACTCTCAGGTGGTCTGCTTCACTCCACTGACCAGACCATTACCCCCCTACACACACACACACACATGCACAGCCCTCTTAGTGCAGACCACACAGACTAAACAAGAAACTCTAACTCACCCATTCAGTATTTTCAGCTTTTTCTGTACAATTATAAACATTTCTAACTACTTAATGTAAAATTTCAGTTAAAATTTCAAGAAAAGTCTAATTATACCCACATAAACACTTCACTGGCCATTTTGCTGGGCTTTTGAGATTTGACTTAAGTGCTGTATCTTAATAAAATCTACAGCACCTTGATAGATCATTGCATCACAGCTGGTTTGATAGCTTTGGAAGGTGGGATGTACTGTGTTATTCTGCCGTTCCTACCTGCTGATCGCAGTGCGCCTCTGTGCTTTGTTCCCGCTGGAATATTAATAAACAAATACTGCTCATCGGCTGACACAGTGCCATCATAACAGAACGAGCACTCTGTCTGTCTCTAATGTCTCCACAGCTGGAATTAAGGCTCATGGTGGCATTGCCCACAGAAAGGCACGCAGACAGCTTATTTTTCTACTGTGATTAGCCAAACTGTGCAGCTCATATACAAATGGAAATGGGATGTGCATGAGTGTCCCCCTCTTCTTACCCTCTCTCTCCCATCTGTCAAGACAATAGATTTTAATCTTTAATCCATGAGCAGCCATTGAATACTGGGGAATTACAAATTACAGATGTTTCACTGTGCTTCTTTTTTTCTCCCACTCTCTCGCACAGACACACACAAGATCTCCTGCCCACTGTGTTTTTATCCGTTCAGGCCCTTCAGCTACCTGCTACCACACAAAGGTGTTCACACTCCCGCACTCGCCACAAACAAATGAGTGCAGCGGGGAGAGGGAGAGACACACAAGTACGCACGTTTCACACACTCGTTCTGTGCCATCATGGTACCATATGACACTGTCATCATTTGGTAATTAAACCCTTGCTGGCTTTAAATATGAAAAGCTGGCAAGAGTTGATGATGATGATACTGGCTGTCGCTCAGCCCAGATTTCCGACAAACCATCCAGACACCAGGCAGGAAACATATTGTCACGATGTTGTCTTAGTTTGGCCGTCCATTCCCCCCGCCCCGGTGAAAAGAAACAAGATACACGTGGTGTATTTGATCCTTTTTTACTGTTTAGGTATGTAACAATAGTTAGATGAAACTGTAAGATTACAGTTTTTTTTAGTTTCCAAAAAACTAAAAAAAAACTAAAAAAACAAACAAAAAAACAAGAAAGAAATATATGTGACTGTAACGACAGAGTGTGGTGTGATAAATGATGGGCGCAGCCTGGTGCATGGAGTTACAATGGCCTCCGAGTGAGGAGAGGGAGTTGGTGCCAAGGAGAGATGGGGGATGGGGGGCATGGTTTATTTAATGTTCAGCCCATGAGCAAGTGGTACGCTATTTTTTAAAAACGGGAAAGGAGAGGTGGCGGGGGCAGTGGCAGTGTGGTGGTGGGGGCTTTAGGATGAAGGGTGGAAGTGGAAGTGAAAACTTTGGCTGTCCGTGGAGAGGAGACAGGAGGAGAACCTTTACATATACATGTATGCACCTACACGCATGCGCTCCTCACCACCAAACACACACACTTCTTCGCTTTCAGCATCTTGGCAGTCTTGGACAGAGTAGATACTGTTGACTAGTCTAATGGACTCTGCCATAAGATCTCTCTCCCCCTCACACCTCCGTCTAACCAAAATTCACTCCTCTCCCTCAATTTTCAATCTGCCTCTCCTGCAGACGCCGGTCATAACCCGTAAATGCGGTGTGTGGCTCTGAGAAGAGCTTAGGTTCCATTACTGACAGCCCACACAGCTTTACGGCCATTTAAGATCCTCGATTTGGGTTCCTCCCATTTGGATGTTCCTGCAGACCCTTAGTGTGTCGCCTGAACAGACAGAGAGGGAAAAAAACACTTAGTGAGATCGTTAATGTCAAGCTTACCAAGGCAGACTCAGCTCTTGCTGCTTGAAATGTATTTTTAATACTCAGCAATAAACAATAGCACTGTGAAAACAAGACAATAGCGTGTGTGTGTGTGTGTGTGTGTGTGTGTGTGTGTGTGTGTGTGTGTGTGTGTGTGTGTGTGTGTGTGTGTGTGTGCGTGCGTCAGTCTGCAGACTGTTAGGGATGATGAAATCATTATAATAACAGAAAGCTTAATACATAAACACATTTTCTAGATATTTAATTAAAAATGAGCTTCCTAAATTTGGATAGTTTTATTATTTCCTATTGAAAAACCATTAAAAAAATCTGATTATTTGATTAATTTGCCAATAGTTTCTGCTTCTAAATCAATGCTTTCACTTAATTATTACACCTTATCTGGTGCAATTGTTTTTTGGAAACAATATATTTTCTTTATGTGAGACATTTAAATGATGTGTCAGGAAGATCTAATGTTTTCAAAAGGAGACAGCACCCAGCTGCAAAGTGTGTTCCTGTTTAAATGACATTTTAAGCGAGGAAGAGCTGCGTATAAAGGCTTCCATAATATCCATTACTGGTCCTTGGTCCAGTGGCAGTCTTATTGCCATTTCTGAACTTCAAGCACTGTAAAGACTCTTATAATACAAAATGTTTGTTAAATAGCCGATAGAGACGCCATAATCTTTTAATGTTGGATTTTATAGCTTTACCACGCTCTGTCGTTCTTGTGGATATTGTAATATTGCATTTTTACTAGTTATTCATCTGTTAATGTTCCAGTTACTAAGTTTTATACTCTCCCTTATACATTTTTTTTTGTATTTCTTTCCACTGTTAAACACACAGAGAAAGTTTCCTGGGCAAAGTTTATCTGCGTGACACCTGACTGCATTAAGTATCTCACTTTAGGTTAGGTCTGACAGGCAGGTGGAAACAACTACTGAAAATGTAGAGTTTACAATTAGAGCTGCACTATCATATTTCCTGTTTGTCCCCCACTCTGAGACACAGAGAGAGAGGGAGAGGGAGAGAGGCCTGTACCATAAACAGCCTACATTCTGACATTTAACCATTATTTTTAGATAATGGCCTTTTCCCTCTAATAATTTTAAGTATTTTTCTTCTATAGGATTAATACATAAATTCAACATTTTATTAATTCAACTTAGTGTTTAAGAGGTAGGACTGACAAGTCACTTCTTACATTTTTGAATAAACTGTAAAGTCTCCAGAGAAAATCATATGTAGTCCACAGTGTGTCGAGTTATAACAAAGTCTGCAACATGATGTTAATAAATCTACATCAGTGCTGCCGAATAAAACAGTGAAAGGCACAGCTGTTTGCAATTTGAAATCGATTTTTATTTATTTATTTTTATTTTTGGTGATACACATTAATGGGCAATTTTTACAGTTTCTTTTAATTCAGCACCTGCAACGCTGTTTTGTTCTTTGATTTCTTTGCTTTTTTCTTCCTCGTTCCTTTATCAATTCGTAGCTCATTGGAGCAGGGTTGCTTCCTCTTTTTGTTGTCGCCTAAACCGTTTAGTTTTGGATGATCGGTCAAAGATTCTGACAACCAGCGGGGAGAAGCAGGACGCCCAGCCGGGGAGACAGCGCAGGAGGCCGGACAGATCTACTGGGCTGCATCGGAGAGTCGCACCATTAGACAAGGGAGAGCCATGCCTCACAGCGCGGGTCGATCAGGTAAGGATTTCTCCCTCTGCCTCATACTAATGTCAGCGTTTGTTTGCAGGTGTGTTGGTTGCGCTGTGCGGGACAATCTCTGGCGGATGCAGCTTTCTTCCTAATACTCATCTGGATTTGTATTCTTTATTATTTAACCAATCTGCGCTTTTCTTTCGTTATTGTGAACTGCTTTTACGCATTTATATTTCGTTTTTGTTTTCGTAAAATATCAGAAATTAAGGTAAGAACTTTGTATTTTAATGAAATTCATTATTATTATGATTATTATTATTTTTATTTTTATTATTATTATTGCACCATTTTGCTAAATAGCCTATCAACATCACCTACATGCTCGAGGCTCTAATTGAAAACATAGATCACAATCTAATTCACCTCTCAATTTTGAGTTTAGATGGGAAGATCAATGGAAAACAGTTGTAATGATCTAATTAATTATGGAAAAATTAAAAGCAAGTACAAAATCAATCTGTGGTGGTGTCGAGAATGGAGTCAAATTGATATCCATCTGCTCCTGTTATAAAGCACATGAATAAGCAATCTAAGGACGCAGCTGATATCCTGCAGTTTGGCATAGCCTACCCATATGGCTTTGGGTGTCAGGAGACTCCAGATCATGGTGGGATGCTGCACGTGGCTCTCGATATGATGCTGATGTGTTAACAAATAAAGAGGAAATGAATTCATGGGGAAAGATTAAATTACAATTGTGAAAAAAAAGAAAGATAAAAGATGGAAGTAAAAGTTTTAAGTGCACCGTGCGTACTGCACTTGAGCACTTGAGGTTGTTGCTGTTGTTTTTTTCAGCGTTTACTTCACTGACTCCTGGGTTTTTTCATTGAATTGAGAAAAAAAAGTGAAGTTGGACATTTACGCTGTGCAAACAGGGATTTGTAAGATTTTTATTGATTTATTTTCGATAAAATCTAATAAATCTCAATAAACTAGAGTTAGAGCTTGCGCAGAAGTGGAAGTGAACAAGCTTTACGCTTAAAGAGAAGCTTGCAGGGAGTTGCTGTGCAGTGGTGTCATGGGGCACATTAGGACTCCTCGAGTATATTTCAAATGCCTAATTAATGAAGATGAAAATTGTCACATTTCTATCAATCTCTGTGTTATTTCATTCTCAACTGGTAATAGATGCAAATTTACAATCAGATATTTTTGCATTGAAATTAGACTATATAGAAACATACAACGTGGGCGATCGACGCTTACTTATTTTATTTTATTTTATTTTTTTATTTGTGTGTGTGTGTGTGTGTGTGTGTGTGTGTGTGTGTGTGTGTGTGTGTGTGTGTGTGTGTGTGTGTGTGTGTGTGTGTGTTTACATTGTCCCATACAGCAGCAATCTGAAAATAGTGGTGCTCATGTGCTATTAAAAGAAAGAAAGAACGAAAGAAAGAAAGAAAGAAAGAAAGAAGAAGAAGAAGAAGAAGAAGAAGAAGAAGAAGAAGAAGAAGAAGAAGAAGAGGGGTTTGTCTTGTCCTTTTTGAAACCATCAGACCCTCCCTCTGTCTCTCTCTTCCGTGTCTTTACATTTCCACACAGTGAACGTATTAAATATAGTTATCAAGATTAGCCTGTAATTTCCGCTGTATAACACAAGCTTGATATTTACATTCCCAATAGCGTGTATTTGTTGATAACGAACCTAAAGGATGTGTAAACAGTTTAACCAGCATCATTCAAAAACACTGACAAAAATTATCTGAAATATATTCAAATCAAATGTTCTTATGTTGTTTTCCACGAGCTCAGAGATTCTTTACTGTGTAAATCAGGCAAGGGGAAAAAGGAAAATCGAAAACAATAATCGTATTAGGTCCTTGGTGGCTGTGGCTTTAAAGGGGGTGAAGTCAGGACTAACAGTTTCTTAATTATCACGCCGTTTGTTTTGCTGTAGTGCTGTGACACGGGGACGTCATCGTGGCACTACAGAGAAGTATGGGGGCAAATAGGGGTGTTGTGGGCGAAATAGCAGCAGCTTTAGGGCAAAAGTGCATCGATGTGTGAAATTACAGCCCATGGTGCTACATATTGTACCAGAAGCTCTCTTCCCAAAAAATGCAGAAACAAAAAAAAAAAACGTGGAGGGAAAAAGGTGGAAAAAAGAGGAATAGTTCTCAAACGTGTCCAGAGGGCAGCTGGACTCGCAACTCAAACTGCCGCCATGAAGTCCACAAAACTTCTAAATAACAGCCAAAGATTGCGGTTGTTGTGCTTGCTGTGCCAGTCAAAAACAAACGTACAAAAATTCAGCTGAATGCAAGGTGACTGCTCAGGCACACCATTCACTGGAAAACACAGCTTACAGTTCACTATCATCCAGCCTATTTATAGAAAACAAAGTGACACCATTCTGATGGATAACCTGAAAAATGCATTAACACGTAGAAGTTAATGTTAACCTCACGCTTTCATGTTTTTTCTTCCCCTTTTCTGACGGATTGAGTTCCTCCAAAGAAAAGATTACGAGTGCGTAATTGGCAGTACTCTTACCACACCAACCTTTGACCCGACCAGCCTCAGCAGCGTCAGCCCTCCTTCCTATACCTGTCTGCCTCCATGAGCGTGGTGGGCTGTGTAACCTACTGTATGAGCGCCATCTACAGAGCGGTGCTGCACACAGGCCCAGGAGTAGATGATGATGATGGTGATGATGATGGTGGCCTGCTGACTGACGCTCCCCTGCACACCTCACACACCACTTCTCTGACCACACACACGCACACACACATATATGGGTAAATAAGGTTTGGCAGTTTCTGAATGTGAAAACTTTATTTGTATTTAACCAGCGCCAACATATTTTCAACGTGTATTTAGGAGCAGAAAAAATTAAAGCAAGGAAATGCTTTCATATAGATTTTGGTGCAAAAGTTCACGAAATTCCTTTTTAGCCATTCTCCCAAGCTTACAAAGTTGGTTAAATAAAACGCGGAGGGTTTCGTCTTATCTTTGTTTAATTTACAAGAAAATTGTACCATCTGTAATTATGTAATAATGATTCTTTGAGGTGTCTGCGTGTTTTTTAGGCTCTGCTATAACAAAAATCTTCACTGTGTTTGTGTTGGTAGTCCTCTCACTGAAAGCGTCCGAGCAGCATGGCTTTAAAGTAGCCTGACAGTGCTTTACCTCTTTTCTACCTCCTGCCTTTAATTTCCTTGATTCTTTACCCCAAAGTCTCATCATTTCCCATTTCGTCTCCCTCCCCTTCCTGGCTGTCGGATGCAGGGACCTCCTCATTTGAGCTGCAGGTTTTTACGTGGGCGAATCACAAAGTGTTGGAATCTATTGCCTTTGTCTGACAAGTCATCCATCTCTATGCAAGGGGATCTGTGGGATGGAGGTAGGAGGGGGGGGGGGGGGGTGAACTGTGGGACTGCAGCTTTTAGAAACAGACACACAAGGAGAGGGGTTTCATTTTCTGCCCAAAGCTTCGTTCAGGCACAGCCCATTCTGGAGGAGAGGGGGACTCGCTGCTCTGTACTTCGCCGTGTCCATGTTGTTGTCATCTCCGCCCCTATCTGATTAAACCACAGAGCCTGCCGGTCCACCACGCCGTCAGAGGAGAGGGATTTTTTTTTCCGGTCGCAGATTCCTGAGCGGAGCAGTGGAGACTCGGTTTTACGCTTCTGTTTTCCTCATGATGTCCCTTAAAAACAAACAGTGACCCGCTTCGAGCCAATGTTTCCGCGACTGGTGCGCTCTGCACACGCGTGGGTCATGCACTGCACCTGACAGCCCCTTCTGCAGACTTTTGAGTTTAGACTTTTTTTTTTTATTCCAGGAGGAAAACTTAGCATCGCGCCCAAGAAGTTGTTCACTGCTTGTTCACCGCGGACTCTTCCCACACGGACTGTGTTACACCAACATCTAAATCCTTGATTGTTTTTTTCTTTTTGTCATTTAAGCTGCATCACCGAGGCGAAACGGCGACCTCAGTCGATTACCTTTCTTTCCTTTGCTATCCCATGGATATTCACTGCAAAGCAGACCCCTTCTCAGCGATGCACCGTGAGTATGCTGAATTAGTTTAGAAACCAAAAACATGTCTGTCATCCTACTTTACTTTTTAGCGCACAAAAAAAAAAAAAAAACGATCCTGTGCACTTGCAATGATTGCGCTCTAATTTAAATAGAAATGAAACAGTTACGATAGCGAAAGGTAAGGTGATTGATATTTTTTATTGGGCCTCGCTGTTTTCCCCCCTATTGTCCAATGAAATGTACACGATTCTCACATCTAAAATCTTGCTACCTTTACTTTTTTTTTTTTCCAAATTGATTTTTTTCCCCCACTGGTTGACTTAAAAGGCTAATTGTAAAAATATAGTTTTAGCAGTTTTTGACGTTAATTTTATGATAATATAATGCAGAGTAAATAATAACAGATGGCTGATGAATTAAAATAAAATAATAAAAAACGGAAGATTTCTGACTTATTTTTAAACCCACGTGGGTGAAATCCGCTTTTATTTGTGTGTTTTTAGTTTATTATCTTTAAACTTTATTAACCCTGAGGTTGGTTGTGGGAAATATGTAGGTCTGTATTTAAGACACAAGTGGAGAGGGGGGGAGGATTTAAAAAGAAAAGAGTTAATTTAAATACAAAGCTTTTATTACCTGGGAAATCACCTGCCACATTCAGGCTACTTTTAGGGAGGCAGGGAGCACGCTGTGTGCAAATGGATGTAGCCTTAACGTTTCACTTTATTAACAATCTCTCACTTTGATTCGGATGGTAAAGAATTAAAGTGACGACAGAATTTAGAAAGCGTCTGCTTTTTTCTGCTTGTTTTTTCCTCGCGTATTCCCTCCATATGATATGCGTAAAAGAAGACCCGGACTCTGTGTGAATTATTTATCCCCACCTCCTTCGCACAATCCGCGTTTGTAATATGAGTTATCAAAGCTTGTTTTAATTATTTACAATAATTGTGCAAGGAAAATTAAACAGGTTGAAACGTAATATCTGCGACATGTGTTAGGCTGCAGGAGGGGGGAGATCCTTTTGGAAAATATTGCCTAACCAAGCCAGTGAGCAGGGACAGATGAGATCCTGGAAATGAAAAAGAAAAAGCAGATAGATTTTATTTTTAAATTGTGATATTTTTTTTCTTTTATATTTCACTGTTACATTTGCTGGGCAAAAATCCTCTAAAAATTGAATGTTTTAAAATTAGTTTAAAATTGTGGCAGCTTTAATTCATTTATTATTATTATTATTATTATTATTATTATTATTATTATTATTATTATTATTATTATTATTGAACAGCATCAGAGTTCGCTAATATTCAGATTTGCGTCACATTGTGTGTGTTTGTGCTACTTTGATTTCATTTACTCTGAAAATTCAACACACACACACAGTAGAGGGCTGATGAGCACACACAGCAGTGTGTTCTGCAGGTATGTAATGTTATGTCCCCTCCTCGTGTTGCTGTTGTATCCCACGCAGGGCACGGCGGTGTGAACCAGCTCGGCGGGGTGTTTGTGAACGGCAGACCCCTTCCCGACGTGGTGAGGCAGCGGATCGTGGAGCTGGCCCACCAGGGCGTCCGGCCCTGCGACATCTCCAGACAGCTACGGGTCAGTCACGGCTGTGTCAGCAAAATCCTCGGCAGGTAAAAGGGGGGATACACTACCAAACAGAGCCCTGTGTGTGTCAAACATCAATCTTCTATAGCTGCTATATGCGCACCCAGCTCTATTTCAGCCTCAGTCATCGGTTATATAGGCAGGTCATTTTTTTCTCTCCCTTTCTTTCTTTCTTTCTTTCTTTCTCTCCCTCTCTCTTTTTTCTTGAACGCAGCAGTTCTGTGTCCCAGATTTTCAATCCATCACCTGCAGCCCCACAAGAGAAAAGCATCATAATCATGAAATAAATGTTAAGAGGGGAGTTTACAGCTAAATATTAATGAGAAAAAATATCCCAGAGAAATATGAGGCTGGCTGTCGGTGACGAAGAAATGGTGCTATCACTTCTCTACAAAAAAAAGGAAAGAAAGAAAGAAAGAAAGAAAGAAAGAAAGAAAGAAAGAAAGAAAGAAAGAAAGAAAGAAAGAAAGAAACTCGAGTTGGAATAAAAGCGGCAAAATCCAGAAAACTACCACAATCTACCCAAACTTGCCTTTGAGCATCAGATGTTACTGTGAGAAATAAACGCCAAATATATACTTTCCGTTCCTATATTTGTCCATCGGTGTAAAAAAATAAATAAATATGAGCAATTAGGTAATTTTACTTGAGAGCAGAAATGCTGTGAGATAATATTCTGACATATATTTTTTTCAGCTATCAGAAGGCATTTCAGAGGTATTTCATTTCACACACACTGTATGTTTGTCACCAACATTTACCAGTAGGTCATGGTGGCATGTAGTGCATGCTACTGTAAGCTTATGCAGACTGGAAATGAGGTCCAGACTGCGCTCTTACATCTAAACTATCCTTTGTTCTGTCCTTCTCACTGCTCATATTGTTTAATTTTAATTATACTGCTTTTTTTCGTTGAAAATCCGCTTTGTGCGCCTTCCAGCTGACACTTAATTAGGCCCATATAACAGCACACTTGCAGGCCAATTAATAGATTAATGCCGCCATAATGTTCGTAGGTTTTTTTTTTTTCTTTAGCCTATATGTAACTGCAGAAGATCGATGGAGATTGTTTCCACACAAACGATTTTGTTAAAGCCACCTTTCTCACTGATCACACGACTGATTTAAATAAAGGAGGGATCCATTCAGGAACACTCGCTCTGTCCCCATGCAGGTACTATGAAACCGGCAGTATTAAACCCGGGGTTATTGGTGGCTCCAAACCAAAGGTTGCAACTCCAAAAGTGGTGGACAAAATTGCAGAATATAAACGGCAGAATCCAACCATGTTCGCTTGGGAAATAAGGGACCGACTACTGGCTGAGGGCGTCTGCGACAATGACACGGTTCCCAGCGTTTCATCCATCAACAGGTAGGTGGCACGGCTTTATTTTATTTCTTAGAAGGCGCGCTAAACTGCGCCAAAGCGCGCAAACTCTTCCAGGAATAAAGCTGTGAACTTATTTCTTTTTAAACGTCTGCGTGCAAGTGATGGAAAAAAACAGGGGGGAACAGATAAAAAAAACAAAAAAAAACAAGAAAGGAACTTTTTGTCGTTTACCAAACTTAAAAAAAATAAAAGTGTAGCTTTTTTATCCCCACATACAAGGCTAAAACGAGCCTGTTAGGGGTGGTCTCATAAGTGCAATTCAATCCCCTGTGCGGCCCTGCGCAACACAGCCAGCACTGCCGCTGAGGCTGGAGCCGCGAAGAATCACATCTGTCTCGATAAAAACCGATCAATACAGCGTAACCAGATCCAGAGGCAGAAGGAAATACCCAACAAAGTCGTTCAATACGCGGACCACAGAGGCGGCAGCACCATCTTTATTGCCAGCCAAATGGAGGAAGAGAGTGACAACAGACCACATAGGCTTTTACAGGACAGTTTGTAAAATTATTATTATTATTATTATTATTGTTATTATTATTATTAGTAGTAGTAGTAGTAGTATTCGTATTATTCGTATTATTCGTATTATTCGTATTATTATGTTGTGGCTGTAGGAGCTGATTTAACTACAGAATTAAATCAACTAATGTAGAAACTGCAAGAAAAAAAAACATTCGTCCAGAAACAGAGGTGATCTGCGGGTATTTGTGGGATAAGGGAGTTTCTGTTCCACGAAAACAGCGAAAGCAGTAGACACCCTACACCTTCACCTTTCCACATGAAGCAGGACAGCAGCAGACAAAGTGTCTTTAGACAGAGGACTCTGGTGAAAAAAACCCCTCTGCATGTGTGCAAAGTGAAAAAGCCCGCAGTGCCTGCCAGTGATGAACTTTGGTTAGGAGGCACTGTTCCAGAGAGCTGGTCATCAGCATTACATTTTAATGAGCTGAAGAGAGTCTCATAACACAAGCAGCTAAATGCAGGAGATGGATGAATCTTTGCTAAATTTAAAAAAACAACAACAACAACAGAAAGATAGGGAGAGGGAAATAGCAGAAAATCACATGGCTTTGGAAATTATATCTTCAATAGGTTCTTAGCACTATTGTGTGTTTGCACCTGTTGTTTCTAAAACCACAGCAGTTTGTAATCCATTTTATGTCTAGTTTTTTTTTTTTTTTACAAAAATAAAAAAACAATTTTTGATAATCTGCTCAGTTTGAACTTTGTGGAACAGCAGGACAGGGAGGAACATGTCCTTTGAAACCGCATTAATAATTAACTCTTAGACTTTGTTGCACTGCACAAATCTGCATTTTTTTTTTCATTCCTTAAACATGGCATCACAAATCAAAACATAGCAATCAGTGAGCCTTACTCCACTTTTATTCCCTAAAGTCTTTCTTGGCATTGAAAAGAAGTTAACTGGCACTGTTAGCAAAATCTTCTCTTTGCTCTGTATAATTGTGAAAGTACTGGCTTTTTAAAATATTAGCTTAATTTCTTGCTTGCTGATGTTAAAGGGAGGAATGGGAATGGTGTGGAGGAGGAAGAAAAGAACGAATAGAAGTATTAGAGCCAGTCAAGAGGACTGAAAGGGAGAGCGGACCCCTGGTGGTCTTTGTGGTTAAGGATCTGACCTCTGCTCTGTTGACTAAAGAGGATGTCCTGGCTTTAAACACATTTTTCCTGCATTAATTATTAAAGATTACACAGAGACTGGGTTGCACTTTGTTTTGTTGTCGCAGAGAGAGGAGTTTCCATCCGCTGCACCATGCCCAGTGAACAAAGGCATAGCCGTGAGCGAATTTCAATCATATTGATCCACATTTTAATACTTCTTTGGGGATTACATTTTTTTTTACAACTGTGAAACACCAAAGTCGTTAATTCATCCATCCAAATTGCTTATTCAATATCAACAACATAGACTTGAAACAAAGTCCTTGAATTTATGAGACTCCCTCGAGTCATGAGGTCAGATAACTGTTGTGGTGAGATGTTAGAAATTCAAATATGATATTGATGTGTGTTTTCTGGAGGAGACTACCTGCCTTTGTTGCCCCGCCTGAAGGAGAGAGCACGGAGGACACATGAGATAGTGAGGGGAATGAAAAGAGTCTGATGTACATTTTTGCCCCTGAGGACGTTAACCCCATAGATGCCTGATTCAGAACTGATAGCTTATTGCCGGATGCCACATGTGAGCGCCATTCGCCTCATTTGCAGTCTGTAGAAGTCCGTTTCTGTCACATACCTCTAAAGTGAGAGGGCACACAATACTGCCTGTTATTCAATGATCTCAAGTTGAGCTGTCAATCAGAACATTACCATAGTCACAGTTTAATGTAATGCGATCATGCCCCATAAGAGCTGAGCTTGTGCAAATCCCATTGTGCTCGTCTTCCTAAAAGAAATACAGCAATCATCAGATTTACTGTAAAATAAAATTTGCCTTCATTTGTTTTAATTACAGCCTGCTTTAGTTTTTTATTTATTTATTTACTTATTAAGTGTACAACAGATTAATCGGCACCGGAGGTGACAGCAGTCTCAGCTTCAGCAAATAAGATGCTATTGGTTTCCTTTCACAAATAATGTATGGTTCACAATTTGCATTTGCTGTTCCTCTCTGCCATTCGTTGTCAGTTTTTCTATCTGGGAGTTCCAATCAATAGGGTCTGATCCTCGGTCAGCCCGGGGGATTCCTGCGTGCTACACTCGTCGAGTGAAAAAGGGCAAAAAAAAGTGAGAAATACAGAAATAAATCGGCTACCAGTAAAGAAAGAAAGAAAGAAAAGTAAGAGATGGAGGTTTGAAAGGCAGCTATTGCAAAGTACAGTAAAGCTGATAGGACACTGGACAGTAAAGAGAGTTGAAATGAGAAAAGAGGATGAGAGTGGGAGTGAAAGATCAGCTTTGAGAGATGGAGAGAGAGAGAGAGGAGAGCAAGGAGAAAAGAGGGAGTGGGGAGCAGGAGAGGCAGATTATTAGAGTTGGCCAGGTAGAGCCAGTGAAGCTGATCATTGAGGTGAATTGATGTGATTTCATGCTTTGTTTGCAAGATCATTCAGACCAAAGTGCAATGAAGACTTTCCCGCCACATCACATCTTACTGCTATAGGGACTTTATCATATTTCTAACCTCAGAATCCAGCTAGATTGAATCCAGAGTCTCAGGGGGCAGCCCCCATTCAGTCTTGCACAGGAGACGAGAGATTGCTCCTAAAGCCCCGAGATTGGCTATTGGTGACAGGGGCCTGAATATGAGGATACAAGTGCCCCAAACGATGGAGCACTTGTACATGCACAGATGTAAGTGGACGTGATGTGTCATGTTTAAGTGTCCTGTGGCGGACCGGTACGGTGTAAAATCTCAATTCTCTGAAAGCACTATTGATTGATCCGTGTGTGTTGTTCCCCTTACCAGGATTATCCGCACCAAAGTCCAGCAGCAATTCCACCCATCCCCTGACGGATCTGTTACACCACTCTCCACGCCCGGCCATACCATAGGTGAGCATCAATACGGCTACACAGGCCAATCAAACGAACAAATCGGGGCTGCAGAAAGAATAAGAAACGGAAAAAAAAACTACACATGAACACATATTAACCCACGTTAACCTGAAGAGACACACAAACACACACAGTACTGCATGCGCACTCTAACTCTGCTTTCTCCGTCAGTGCCCAGCACAGCCTCCCCTCCTGTGACCAGTGCCTCCAACAATCCCGTAGGATCCTACTCCATCAACGGCATTCTGGGTATCCCCCGCTCCAATGGTGAGAAGAGGAAACGAGACGATGGTAAGGGAGACATAAGATCCCTTTGTTTGCCATCCTTTTAATTCTTTTCATCACTCATCTCCTACTTTTTTCCTGTGTGTGAAGAAGATGGCATTTATGACAGCGCTGCAGCCAAGTGTGTTTTTGTGTGCTGTCTCCAGTGACTTGTTATGCTGTATATAAGGCGGGATGAGAGTTGCGAGAGTGCTGTGATTCAATCAGCTTTTCGATGCCCTACGTTCTACCATACGCCTACAGAGCTGTATCTCAATTTTATACCACGCTCAGATGTATTGTAGATATCCCATACAGCTGTCATACAACTCTAAAGCCCTTCGGAAAAGGCATCAACGCTGCTGCTCCGTGCTTTTATTCCAGTAAAGTAACAAACAGCAGAAAAAGTAGCTCTTTTGAAATTTCCTGCTTTGATCCTGTCAGATAAGTCATGATTTATCATTATGGACTATATTTTTTTTTAAAGATAAGGATTGATTGATTTGATTATGATTTTAATTATATTTTTCCACGATGATTCAAATAATTTTAAGTATATTAAAACATCCCAAAATATTTTTTTACTAGCAGGGGGCAGGCAGCGAATAGATCTATATACACCCAAAGATTAAGTGAAAGCCTATCCAGTCCAAGCCAGAATTTCTCATTCCGAGGTAAAGCTAGAGAGTGGACACACACACACACTGCCTGAGGGCTAATAGATTATCGGTTGTGCAAACAATTGGCTTTTTTAATGCCTATGAATTAACATGTCCCTGGTGGAGGCTTGAACAGGTGTAGGAACAGACCGGTGGAGGCAGGGAAGGGGCTGTGTGTGTTTGTGAGCGTGTGTGTGTTTGTGCATGTGTGTATGTGTACAAGTGTGATTCTGTGCTTTGAGGTGGCTGATGGGATGTTGAAAATGATCTCAAAGAGCACTTATCAAAACAGGCCACTTCCTTCTTTTATGTTTCTGTCTCTTTAGTTCTCTGGAGTGGCAACCACTTGGATGGGAGGAAAATAGGACATTGTAAGTTTAAGTTAGACAACCTTCTCTTTTGCTTTGGTCAAACAGATCACAATACTGTCACGCACTCTATTTGCTCTTCCAGGGTAATGAGCTTATGAGGTGTGGTGTGGCGGGGAAGACTTTTTCACACAGATTATCTCCCTAGTAATGAAAACGAATAAAGCTAAATAGACTAGAAAATCACGTTTTCCATAGATTGTCATAAACACAATGCAGTTTATTGCAAAAAACAAATGCATATTTACTAACGACTCTATTTTTCTCATTTCTATTCAAACTGACTTGTGATATAAAAGTTCCAGTGCAGGTTTTTTTTTTTGTATTTGGATATTTAATTAAGTAACTTCATTTAATTATTAACCCCTCATATTTTAGAATTATAGCGTCTTTTTTTATTACCAAAAATAAATAGGCACACCTATACAGCAGAAAATATCCATTTTTTAAAGCTAAAATGTTAACATGCTTCTTTGTCTGTTGTAAAAATATAATTAATTTGGGGGGAAAAGTTAAGCAAGATTAGAAACAAAAGGAGATCAGTGCAGGAAAGTGTTTGATTTTTAAATCCACAAATAACTGACTGGACTTTGCACGTCTGTATACTAGTAATTCCTTTAATGCTTGTGCCTGCGTTGTGATAATCTGACCGTGCTAAATGAAAAACCATTTCACACTTTTTGTGCTGATGGTGGTTGCTGGTGATCCTGCTGTGGTTGAAGTCAGTGGTTGCCCTTTTAGGAAGAAAAAGGTCCCCATTACTGCAGGGCTGTAGAGATAATGTAGTGTGACACGCGTTATGTACACCAGGTCCCCGTAAGACGAGCTTCAGGGACATAGGTGCCATAAGAGCTATTAATCTGTCCTTGTCATGTGTTATTGCAAATTAAAAGTAGCATGTTACACTGGACGGCTTTGAGTGAAGATGGGAGGAGGAGCGACAAGAGGAGCAGGGGAATTTGTCGAAAAAAAGTGGGTTTATGAGGGAAGGAGGGAACAAGGAGGTCCAGGCAGCCTCAATGAGAATTGAGCAAGGATTAATTTTAGGATCTGTGCATGCCTGCGAACACACCTATGCACGGAAATGTGTCTTTTATGTGTTTGTGCGTAACTTCGTGGCTTCCGATGCTCTTCACATAGTGAACATAGTGACATTTAAAAAGAATTTGCAATTCTGCAGAGAAAAGCTATTAATTCACAAATTAACATCTCTCCCTCCCTCCCTTCCTCCCTCCCTCTATCTTGGATGTGCATGCTATCGAAAAGACAAAAGAAATAGCCTTAAGGGGGGAAAAGAGAGAGTCTCAGTCCTATCTGTGGAGAGATTGGTTTGCATGTCTGCAAGCAGCGATACCAATTATGCCAGTGCTGGGAGAATGCGTCTCAATGCGCCCCTCTCCTTTGCCCCACCGCTCCCCCCACTCCCTCCTCCCACCACCACTACTACCACCACCCCACCCCGAATCTATCCATAGCCAGATTTATTTGTGTATCTCATTACAGGAAATGGAATGTTGTTCCTGCCAAATGCATTAATAGTGAAGTGGGGAAATTAGCTTGTTGTACAGCCTGCTCTCACCAAGTCATTTAAACCTATGGTGGAGTTGGAAGCCAAGAAAAGACAGAGAGGATTGGGTGACAACTTCTGTGTGATTGTAAAATGTGTATTACAGCGCTATAAGTCCATGCAGTCGTTTGCAAGGTTTGAGGCCTGCGGTAATTTCTCGCAGACTATTTTGAGCTAATTAATATGTCACATACTTGCATGCTATAACTTGTTCTCTTTGTACATCGAAACATGTTTTTATTAGAGCTGCAGCTTAGTGTTTTCTTAGTCTTAGTATATACTGACAGGTTACTGCTGACCTTGTTGCTTGTTTGCAGTCAGGTTGATGTGACCTAACTATATGTTTTTCTCATCGCTGGCTCTCCAAGTCCTGTGCAGAGTCCGGTGGAGCTCTGGGGAGGACAGGCAGTAGGGAGCCACGGTGATAAATTAGATAGAGAAAGCAAAGGTCATAACTTGTGATTGTAGCGTGGGTGTGGGATAAGTGTAGAAGGAGCTGATGAGTGTGTGAGTGGGGAGGGAAAAAAATACGGCCTAGCAGGTTGCTCATTCATGACATAAAACCATGATCATCGGCAGCAGCCGGAATCATATCAACCTTGCTCAATAGCTTGAGCGAAAAAAAATGAATACAGTCACTGTTTTGATTTGTTCACATTTGATATTTGGCCCTTTTGGAGATTGTCCACAATGTATCTTTTAACACACGTGACCCATTTGTGGAGTTTATATCAGTTACTGTATGGATTTAAACCTGGGCCTACACTGGTTGACTAGTCAAGCCACTCCATGACAATGAGTCAATAGAGGATCACTTTAGAAAATAAATGCATCCAGAGCAAGACAGAAAAATGGAATCATGAGCACCATGATGGCCCTGATGGGGTGTGTGTGCGAGAGAGAAAAGCCCAGGTTTGAGAGGGGCCACAGAGCGTAACATAGAGACAAGAGGCTGTTAGGGCCCTGACAGTAGAAGAGGCACAAAAGGGTCCACACTGCATTCCTCCCCCTCCTCCTTCTGTGATCTATCGCTGTCTTTCTCTTCAAGATTTCTTTCCTTCTCTCGTCGTCCTCTTGTTCTTCTTCTTCCTGAGTCTTGTGGTTTAGTAACGTGGCTGTGCGAGCTCCAGCTTACAGTTGTAAACAACATACAATGAGAGCCGTCACAAAAAAAAATTTAAAGAGAGGAAATTTACTCAGTGGAGAGGAATCATGTCAGAGAAAAGTCAATTATGGGCAGCAATGCAGAGAATTAATGGAGCGATGCATTACTCAGCTTGAGGAGGGAGAAACGGCACGAGAAAAGTAGGGATACGTTAATTGCATTTCTACAAATACTCACCACACAGGGCGGCTGTGTTAAACGGCAGACTGAAAGCAGAGGAGGACAAAGAAAAATACAAGATGGGCATAAAACAGTGAGAGAGACTCTGTGGCAAATAGCAAAAACAATTTCACATATTTAGACGTATGAATATTCCTTTGAATTTCTTTTGCAGTTTTTGACAGATTTGTCCAAGTCAAATATTTTCCCCTCAAATCTGACCGATACAGTGTCTTGCTCAAAGAACCACTAACCCTGCATTCAAAGGCTAAATAACTGCCACCAGATCTTATTAATATTCCAGAATATACATTTAAGTGGTTTTATTTATTTATTATAAACTTTCTGTCAAATATAGTAAATAAAACAAATAAAATAAAGTGGAGATCTGCGAAATCCTGTCAATGCAGCCGCGGTGGAAGCAGTGAGAGCAAATATCAAACAAGCATCACTGTGCCTGCTGACAGTCAGTACACTGGTTGGGGTGCTAAATCGAATTAATAAAGCTCTTAAACATGCCACAACATAACAGGATCTTAACAGCCATGGCAGTGTTGCTGCTTCTCTCCCTCTTTCTCCCCCACCCCACCCACCTCTCTCCTTTCCGCTTCAGAGCTTTCATAAATATAGCTAGCTTACAGGGAAGGAGTGTTCACCCTCTGGGTATACCAGTTTGTTTGCGCTCTCTCTCTCTCTCTCTCTCTCTCTCTCTCTCTCTCTCTCTCTTCCCAAGCTCAACAGCATTTTTTTTCTCAAAAAAAACCCCCATCAATAAATGATCCACAATTTGCGATAGCATCATTCCACCTATCAACAGAGGCCGAGTAAGTAAAGCAGCCTCTGATCTGAGGGACTGCATGTCATTGATTTACGGAGAGAGCCAGCCAGTGTGTAGGGATTCATTTGCCTTTCAAACAAGCCTCCACCTCTACTTTTCTCTGAGTTATCTTATCATATAAACAGGAGAGATGAAAGAGGGACATTAGTGCCACCACACCATCACAGGACCTTAACATCCCCCAAAACACGACAGATACAGCTGAGGTCTTTTTCACAATAGCTACTGTTACTGGGAAAGTGTGTGTGTGTGTGTGTGTGTGTGTGTGTGTGTGTGTGTGTGTGTGTGTGTGTGTGTGTGTGTGTGTGTGTGTGTGTGTGTGTGTGCGTGTGTGTGTGTGTGTGTGTGTGGTACAAAAGGCTGAAAGTGCAAACATATGAGTGGTCTGATGAAAGCCTACAATAACTTTTAGGTTTAAAATCTCTGAATACATAATGATAAAAAAAAGCACATTTTTCAACACAACAAGGTCGAACAGCACCTGTTTAAGCTGATCAAAACAAAACAAAAATTTAATGTGGGAATGTCACCTTAGCAGATTCTTGTTTTTATCTCTGTTTGTCTCCTCACACTTTTGTGTTAAAACAAAGAGACGCAGTCAGACGCTGCTGTGGGAGTGATAAGAGAATACCTGCTGAGACACCCAAAGGGGTTGCAGAAACACTAAGAAAAAGAAACAAACCAGTCAATGAGACCAACACACACACACACACACACACACACACACACACACACACACACACACACACACACGCGTGCAGTCTGACAGTCGTGCTTCACACTCCACTTGACACACTGACTGTCAAAAGGATGAATCTGATTTAATGCAGCTATCTTATGATATATAGCAGACGTGAATCTCTAATGCCGAATACTGAAAATAAATGATTTGCTGCTTTTAAAAGGCCAAATCAGTCAATTTTTTAACACATAAATTTGAAAGATACTCGCATATTTTCACAATTACAAAACTGACAAAGTCTCTATCATTAGAAATTTTACAAGGTTACTTGTATAAGAAAAGCTTTAACTCTTTCCCCCATAAAGATGACCTCACCTGTACCCTTAATGATGAGTTTCGACAGCTCAGTATTAGAATAGGTACATGCAGATATCACCCTCACTGACCTTAAAAATGACAGAAACTGCTCAGTTCAGAAAAGAGGAATAATCGTTACTCATAGCAAGCATCCATGGAGGAAAGTGTTGACATCCTGCATTTTAGTTGCAAATTATCAGTCTTGTGTTAAGTAAGTTTCCAGAGAACACAAAAAAGTATCTTATGAGGGGAATTTATGTCCTTTCGCTGCCCGTTCAGAAGGCCTGATTAAGTGTATAAGGTGATGCTGAGTATAAACAGGCTCCACATAGTGAATGACAAGCACTTGCTATTGATCAAGCCTCTTTTCTCAGACCAGCTGATGTGAGGTAATTAATGACTCCATTTTCTTCTGTACCACACACAGCAATTGGGTTTCATACAGCAAAACTACTGTTCCTTCAACGCAACACCCAAGGGAGCTGTTTGAAAAAAAAAGAAAAGAAAGAAAAAGCCAGGGCTAAAATATTCTGTTAACTCATGGTAAGAAAACACATGTGGCAGGAGAAAAATCAGATTCCTTCATAAATGTTACACAAAGCAAAAGTCAATATATTTTAGCAGTGAAACACACACACACACACACGCTCTCTCCCATCTACACATAACGCACACTCATACCCAATTGCAGTCCTCTATTCCATTCTCTCCATGGATCTATTTCTTGGTGCGAATCGGGTTCATCCTCTGGCCTCAGCCATTGAGAAAAGGTCAAGCAGCCGAGCAGAATGGCAATAACGCCCCTGAAATGGTACCATCAGTGGAACATGATTGATCAATTGAATTCCATAGCACAGAAAAATGTGGGATTAAGTAGAGTATTATACGCACAATGAGTTGAGGCATGATGTTCATTCCAAGTTCATTTCGCCTCCCTCCTCTGCTAGCGGATCAGGCAATCAATAGCGGCCTTGCATATCATATATCACCGCTGGCTCGCCCAGGAGAGAACATAATCTGCTGCAAATTTAGAATGACAGATTTGTACGGGAGCTAAAGCCCTCATCCGCTGTTGGTGGCGCAGTATAGGGAGGAAGGGGAGGGTGGTGGGAGGCAGCCAGGAGAGTGGAGGGGAATGCTGGCTGGAGGTTTTAGCTTTAGATCTTTTTTTTTTTTTTCATTCAGTGCTCAGGACATGATGAGTGAGCAGAGGGAGAGCTGCAGCCGCGGCAGTGGACTCCCTGGCCGAGTTGATAGGGTCAGAGATCAGAAGAACGAGGGAAGCACAGGCTCATTTGTTTATATAGAGTGTGACCAAGTGAGGAAATGCATATGATTGCCCCCAGACACCCCGTCCTCATTCGGCCCTGAGTCCCATCCCCACTCCATTCTGTTTTCCACAGGACAGGTAATATGTGGGGGATGGAAAGAGAAGGAAGAGAGACAGAGAGAGGGAAGGGTAATATGTTCAGGAAGAAATAGTACAGTTAAATAATGGCTCTCCATTTCCCGCCGGCAGAATGAGAGGCTCTGGATGTAATCGCCAGCCCTACTTTCTCTTCCTGAAGCACACGGTCTGCCTTACAAGTATATATTTGCACTGACGGTAATCCATCAATTACCATGGACCTATCACATGATGACCATGCTGATGGTGGCTGCAAGGAGTGGCAGGGGGGAGGTAGAGGATTGTTTGAGTGAGTGTATGTGTGAGAGAAGGAAAGAGCGAGAGAGTAAGAGAGAGACAGGAAAAAACAGGGGGAGATAAAAGCCAAGCATGATGGTGGGTTTCCCTGAATTGCCTCATGCCATCACTATCACACCCGCTGAGCTCTAATATTTTTTTGTTTGTTTTATTCCTCGTAATGCTAGCCTGCTAGAAGTAAAGTATGAAGTAAAAAGACTGGATCCACATCCTCATACCAGTGTTGCCCCCCTCGTCCCTTCCCTTTTTTTTCACCTCTTCCTTTCTTTAGATGGCTCTGATGGTTCGGGCCCCGGCAGCGACTCTCAGGGCAGTGTGGAAAGTTTAAGAAAGCACCTGCGGGCGGATGCCTTCACCCAGCAGCAGCTGGAGGCCCTCGACCGTGTGTTTGAAAGGCCTTCTTATCCTGATGTCTTCCCCACCTCAGAACACATTAAACCCGAGCAGGTTCGACACACACACACATTTCTCCCTACACAATAAGATTTACAGCATTTACACTGATTTCTAACAAGCTGTAGTGAACCCGCGAACGCTCTGACACAGGTGACAAAAAGCTCAGTGCAAATTCTTGCTTGAAGCAACCTGCAAACCCACAGCGTATAACAGCGGATAACCTTTATTTACATTCATTAGACTGTTAAACAACAAGAGACTATTAATTTTTCCATTGGAGCTTTATGTGGGTGCCCATGGAGCCTTAGCAGTGCCCTAATTGAGTTCATTTTCATCTCTCCGCAATCGTGGGGAATTACAGCAGCGATAAATCAGAGGGACAGCCCCTCAGCTGGCTATACAGCCCCTAATGCAGCTAATTACCAAAGTGATTTCTACGGCAAGATCAATACCAAAACGAATTGGAAATGACTTGCAATCACAAAGAGTGGAGGAGAAGGTATTAAAAAGGCGAGAGGGGGGTAGCGGAGGGGGGAGAAAAACGGCGTCAGAATGGTCCAGAAAAATCAGTTTTAATTTAATGTAATATTAATCAGATGGCTTTCCACTCTTTCTTTTTTCTCCCTGTTTCCAGAACCCCCTCCTTTTCTTAAACTGGTGAAAAGGTGGGATATTAGGCTATTAGGGGCTTGTCTGGTGTCTGCGTCAGGGCATTAAAAAGCCATTTTGAAGAGGCCAGGCTGAATAGGCCTCATCCCTCCCACACTTCTGGCAGCCATGTGGTCAGGTCATTCAGGCCCCTCTGCGCTTGCCACTCGCCCTCCGCCCAGCCCTACCCGGCCCTACCCGCATCCCATCTGCATGACAAAATGACTCTTGTGCTGCTGAGGCCCAGTGGAATAGAGAGGAACATCCAGCCTAGTGCCAGGGAACAGTTGTAAGCACACAATTAGAGTTTATCTGGGATAGAGGCAGACAAGACTGGGGTCACCAGCTTGCCCCTGTGGGACCCCAACCCATTGAGAGAAACAGATGCACGCACACACACACACTCTTTCAAATAAACACTCACAGACACTCTCACACACACACTTATCCTTTCAAAGAAAAGTTGTGTCAGGAAGTGTCATCTCATTAACAAACAGGATTCATCACAACTGCTAGCAGAGTCTTAACACGAGATTAAGGTGAATAAATATTTAAGACACTGGATGGTGGTTGAAGTTTTCTTCTGCAGTAAACTGTGAATGTGAATCTGTTAAAATAAAATAAATAAATAAAAAAGAAAGACGGCCAGAGTGGCACAGAGTATTTTATAAGAGTGGAACAGGAATGCAACGAAAGCCTCCAATGTGACGTTTTAAAAAATACAAGTAAAAGTAGAAAAACTCATAAAGTGAAAATTCACAATTTTAACATTTTATTAACCCAGTTTTATGTGTTCATCCTGGAGGCAAAGCACAAAGGGCTGTTTTTGAGGTTGTACTCGCCTTTAAAAAAACACACCACATGTCTCTCCTGTAACAAAGCCCTGAATGTCTCCTCCCTTGACTGGTCACAGGGATGACTGCAGTGGAGCACAAAGAGCCAGCTGACACCCCGTCCTTTCACTCCTCTCCCAATCCCTCTCTCATCCCTCTCTCCCTTTCTGCCTTGCCCTCAGACAAGCTCTAATGCATGCATACATCATCATAGGTCTTGGTAAAGCACAAGGAGCAGGGGCAGGGGTGATGTTCGCAGAATTCACAGGAAATGTACAGCAGCAAACACGAGAGGGGCGTTCATCGTGACATTGTTTTTTATATGTCGTCACCTAAACTAGGAAATCTGATCTAAATCCAAGAGCGATTTTAACCAGATCATGACCTGATCTGGTGGAATGTAAAATTTAATTAAAGCAGTGTGAATTGCTGTCTTCGATTCCCACCTGCTCACACATGGGGGTTTTTTTTTTCGTCTACAGGCGAATGAGTACACTCTCCCGTCCCTGAACACTGGCCTGGAAGATGTGAAGCCGAGCCTCTCCACCAGTGCCAGCTCTGACCTCGCCTCTAGCGTCTCCCAGAGCTACTCTGTTGTGACAGGTACAATCTGACTCATGCTACACTGACGCCTAACAGAATACACACAGTGCTGCAACAAAATACACCGGCACCAAGATGGTCGAACTGTGCGTTCTTTATGATGCCAAACTCTTGAAAAAGTTTCCCAGGTTAACCAGTTCTAATTGTTTTTTTTTAAATACCACCAAACTGTCATTTTACCATCAGTTTACTGATCACTTTTTTAGGGTTCCTACTTTAAAAAGACATCTCGCTCTTATCTAAACTTCTACATTATCACTGAATCATTAAGATTTTGATTGCCATTCCCTGATGGCGTGCACATTTTTCCAGCCATATAAAGTTATCACCAATGTCTTTTTTTTTTTACATAAAGCTCTTTCAAGGCACTTTTTGGGGTGCTCTGTGTATTTCTAAGGGACGGGCTGAGGTAACATATCATCTGAGTCCATTAAATCCCACAGGTCTTTCACGCAACGCTCCTAACTGGCCATTGTGTTAGCCTGGATTGGCCCGCTAACAGATTGACTGGGAGCACTTCTCATAAGAGACAGCTGCTGTTCTCGCCACGACATGACGTTGTCATCAAACGCTATCATAGCCTGTTGATTGACAGCGGCTGGAATAGCACTGTGACTGGCTGGCTGCCTTATGCTGTGGAGAGAGAGAAAGCGAGAGAGAAATATAGAGAGAGAAAGGGGCATTTTTTTGCCAAATCGTTTGCACTGAGAGTCAACAGGTAATTGGAGGTGCAATGTGTTAACTATCTTGCAGTGTCTGTATCAAACATCCCCTGTGTTGGACCGAGTCTGTGGTTGCTTTGCTGTCCAGGTTGATGGACATCTGGTTAATTGAAATATTGTGTCATTGTTGCTGTTGAGGGTGTTTCCCAAGGGAGGTTAGGTTTACTGATGGCCACACTGGCTCGAGAATAATTATGAGCCTTTTAATAAAAGGCTCATAATTATGCAGTGGGAATCAGAGTCAAGGAGTGTACTTTGTGTGTCTGTGCATGTGTGCGTGTGTGTGTGTGTGTGAGAGAGAGAGAGAGAGAGAGAGAGTCTAAGTAAAGAAGAGGAAGTTTGAAAACTACAGCGGCCTTTTCATATGATCCCAATAGTTCAGCCACACACTCAGGCACAGAGCTATGGGAAAAGAAAGAACCCCTTTTTATTCCTGAACATGTGGGAGGTAGCTTTGCCCCAGAAAGTCGGGCCTCAGGAGAAGAAAGGTGTGTTTTTCCCTTTTATGGCGGGCTCCTCCTATGAAAGTGGTCTCGCTCTGGTGAGCACACTCATAGCAGGTGGCCTCCAAGCCACCTGGGGGCCTGGGGGGCCTCCTAAAGCGATACATGCAAGGGTTTCGCCCAGAGTAAAGAGGGAATGAACTAGCAAAACTTTTCTGAAAGTAATATATGACAACATGTTTTGGTACAGCCATTTTAAAGATGTGTTTTGAATATATTGAGCACCAAATTAAACTCAGAAGTAATATCCTGTAAACTTTTATTACCCAATTTTCACAACTATGCAAAGTAATGCATGAGGCATTTGATTGTGTGTAGGTTGTTAGTGCATAATATTATTTTTCCTTCCATTAGCAAACCCTGTAAATAGGAATGTATGCCAAGGCTGAAAAAATGCTAAATTACCTTCCTCACTTAGGCTGGGATCCAATTATCAATAAATTATGCTCTCATACTGGATGGAGCTATGAGATTATATTCATTCTTTAAATGTTTTCTGCTCCCAATTAAAATTCATACAGTTATTGATCTTGTTGATTTTTATGTCCTGAAATTTGCATAATCTATTAAAGATGAATGATTAATGAAGTGCTCAGCTTTGCATTACAGGAGCGCTATAACGAAAGCACGGTCGGCCATCTTTTGTGTCCCGAATGTGTGAAAGAGAAGGTTACCTTGGAGGCAACAAAAATAGGGAGAGATTGATCGCACTTTTTTGCACCACTTACTAAGATGCAACAAATATTACTTAAAAAAAATATTATTTTACATATATCTATATATCATTTTATATATGTAGATAAAAAATCATAAGAAATTATTCTTAAAAGTCTTTTGGATTGCTTTAAAAATGCATTGAATGTAGCTACTGCTAAAATTACAAAAGATATCACATTTAAATGAATGATTTTATACACACTATATAGAAAAAAGTACTGAGCCACCTAGACGTTGCATCTGTAGGAGCTGCTTGGCCATGAAACTCCTGGAGCACAGTTTTTGTACTGATGTTAATGCCACAGGAGGCTCGGAGATCTGCAGTCACTGAGTCAGCAGATCTTTGGCAGACTTTCACACACTAGTCAGCTCATAACTCATGGACCCCGACCTGTAAGTTCATGTGGTCTATTCTAGCAGTTTGTAGCTAAGTTTCTGTGTTTCTCAATGCTTCCAATTTGCAATAATACCACTTACAGCTAATAATCGGATCCCATTACAGTACCATGCTCAAATTGAGCGAGCTATTTAGGACCCAGTCAACTCTGCATAGCTAGGTGCTTAGTTTTATACAGCTGTAGCTACACTGCATATTCACTATTTTTGAACATGTACTGTATTTCCTTATCACCTTATCCTTATCATGATTCAGCTCTAGTGTTTGGCTCCAATTGTGTACCTGCAGTTTTCTATTGATGCTCAAAGAAAGTCAGAAACTTACATTCAGACACGTGCAGCGGTCTCTGTGCAGGCTGGGCCAACAGAGCCTGTGGGATTGGCAGGTGTAAAGTGGCTCCACTCTGGCTACAACAAATCTAGCAGGTGTGAAACGCTGTTGCTTTTTCAATTTCGTTTTTACTTATTTATCTATATATTTCTCACTTTATGCACAAAAACATATAAAGTGCCGAGTGCCTTCTTTCAGGTTAATTTCTGCTGAAATACAAATCAGAATCTGTTTTTATGAGTTGGCAGTACGAGCTTTTCTCTGCTGGGTGGCAAACAACAAGCAGCCACCTAACTTGCAATGCCTGCTGTGTGGCCTGGTGACAAATGACTCTTCTCAGCTCAGTTAACGCCTGCAGCCCCAAGACTGGAAATTAATGTTTATATCACCCCGTCGCTAGCACGCTAACCTTTGAGCACACATTTGATAATGAATCACTTTAAACCTCTAAATGGGGAATTGAAGCTATTTTTGCCTGCATTTGTTTTTCCACAGTTTCCACCTTTTACAAATGTTCTTCTGTTTTGGTTCTTTTTTTTTGGGGGGGGGGGGGGGGGGGGTTGGTGTAAGTAGTTGTAAATTACCAAAGCTTGAATGGAAGAAAGCAAATCCAGAGGCTGAAATGCTGCGATACAAACATGAATGTGTCCCTGTCTGGGTAAAATTTGAATTTTATTGTCTGTCAGCACAGAAAGGAAGTTTTGCGTGCATGAAAAGTTCTCTGTAGATTGAATGTCAGCCTTTCTAAACAAGAGTTCTCCCAGTAAATGGTTTGTGCAGCAAAGTTCCTCGGTGCACGTTTAAAAATGAAATGCTCACTTGAGAGAAGCCTTTTGTAGCTATATCTGGAAGCATCACTCGGAGGATTGCTGTAGGTTCTTAACAGTCCATTTCTATGGTTGATGGGGTCTCGATGTAGTATCAGTGGTGGAGCAGAGACAGCTATTGGAGAACTCTATACCATCTCCGCTCATTCAAAGATGTGTTTGCTGAGGAGAAAAGTCCCCAAGGACCCTGAGTTTATCTTCCATCTCCATCATCAGGGCCTTCGATTTGACAGGCTCCCTTTACCAGGCGCTGCCTTGTCTCCAGGACAATAAGCAACACCATGTCTGATTAGTTTCAGAGTTCAGTGGTCTTGAACGCAGCATTTGTATCGGTTGTTGTTGCGTTGTAACCCCTGTCTGTTTGACAACGGTTGCTCGGGCGCTGAGAACACGGAAGCCTACAGTAGTGTGGAGGAAGTCTCAGATTCAGTGTAAACAGGCTTGACCTTGACTTCATGTTAGACATCCTCATTCGCAAAATTAAAGTCCCAGCATGCATAGAGTAAGAGCGCAAACCATACTTAACTAATGTTAGTCCCTTGATGATTTCACGCTTGAATTAATACAGGATATATCATGAATTCACAGTTAGACTTTTCAGAAATATTGTTTGGCACAACATCACATTCAGATTCCAAAAGCTGGCAGACAGGACAGGGTTTAGTCTCGGTTTTTGATGCCTTGTGGCACTTAAGTCCTAAATGAAGGTAAATAAAGCCAAATGTACCTGAAATCGATACAGTTTGGTGGATAATTTTGAGTAACCACCCCTTGATTGGTGATCTATTAAAAATTAACTGAAGCCGTAGTCGGTGAGTAGCAGAAATTTACGGTACATCCAGATGTATTAACTCGTCATTAGTGTTTCTTTAGCGTAACGTACTTTGTACCCCAATTATAAACTGTTACCAGTGAAGAAAATAACCTGGCAACGGGGTGTTTCTAATAATAGCGCGCATGAGCAAGGTGCACATAAAAAAGCCCTCTGAATCCACTGCTGCACAGTTGGTTCATTTTTTTAAACCGCAACACACAATAAAGACAAAGAGAATCAAATTATTTTCTTTTTTAAAAATCTGACTGTCATAAAGCTGTTTTACACTACGGGCTCTCTCTAGTAGAGATTTGCGTTTGGTTCATGGGTTTACACTTGATGTCATCGTGATTTCATGGCTCAGGTGCAGGTGGAATATGATGCTTTGCTGTGTTTCTGAAACAAGCTAGCTGCTAGCATTGTCCTCTGCAGTATTTTTTTCTTGTAACTGGACTTTTGAGAGCTGTTTGAACTTCAAAGGCTTTAACAGACTACATGTTGGCTATAATTAACTGAAGAGCAGAACTAAGCACAAGGGATTTGCCGTCATTCCTAAATGTAGACCCAGTTTTCCAATATAACTTATGACATACTTGGGCAGTACATGTGACAACATTTTGGTCCATCCAATTAAATGGAAAGCCTACTCATTAGAATACTTCTGTTCATGCCAAAGATTCGGGGCAAACGTTCCTTTTAATGATCTGATCATATGTTAGAAAAGATTGTACATTGTTCACACTGTGTCTTTTCCCCATTGTGTTGTCATTTTTCTAAGAAAAGATTCACTCTAATTGCAGTACTTCTGTCTAAATCCACATTTTTAGCTATCACCAAGACAAAGAAGGAGAATAACGTTAGGAGAGCCTACAATTTTATTTTTCTGCTCCTAGGGAAAAGTAGTGAGCAACATTGCCTGTTTCTCTGGAATTAGGTTCTTATGGTTGACATTGTTGCACTCCCCTTCCATTGAGCAGCCCTTATCTTAATGAGGAATCGCAACACACAGTCCTGTTGTAAAACAACAATGATGGGAGAAGCAGCTAATGAGGCTATCATGGTGTCGGGAAAGAGCCATCTCTCCCTGCAGGCCCCCGAAAAAACACAACAGGCTTGCAGTGGGTACGGAGAGGCCAGAAACAGAGTTCACATTGATTGCACAGGTTCGAGAGGCAGAGACGCTGAAATGAAAGATGCCAAGACTCATCAGCCAAATTAGATCAAAGTGCAGAGTTTTGAACTGTCTACAAGCCGGCTGCTTGGTTATTTGTGGGAGTGATTTTGTTGTGAGAAAGCAGCCGTGAGATTATGTTGTTTGTTTTCCCAAAACCTTGGGGAAATTTTTTACGCATTTGAGCTTGATTGATCAGGCGCGATGTGTTGTTGCAACATTTCACTGGTGTACGTTTCCACTTAGTTGAATGAATTACCGCTAGGTGCATATGAGATTATTATTATAAGCCATGTAAATGAACAAATCAAGTGGTAAAGACTGCTTATCTATTCAGTATTCATATAAAATGTCTGCTTGTGAGTTCTTAAAAGATAGCAAGTTAATGTATTGCTCCTAATTCTTTGGGCTCCCTTTAATTAATACGTTAAATCGGAGAGGGATTTGTAGTCCGCTCTTTCTTTAATTACGAGCGTCTATGTCAGCGACAGATCTAATTTTTTGGCTTTTTGCTGTTACCCGTCTACGCTTGAGTTTGGACATCTACACAGCTATAAATCCATCTCACCATACTTGTGAGTGACTGACATAAACGTATGTACAGATTGTGTGGAGTTGTATGTCTGCATTGTATCAATTTTTTTTCTTTTTCTTTTTCTTTTTTTCCCCCCACCTGCCAGACTCTCACCCGTCATATCCACCTTCCATGTGTGTAAAGCGAGAGCCCCATGAGGCATCCTTTGCCCCCTTCACCCCCTCCTCTGTTGGGGATTCTGCTCTAGCTGACATCTTGCCCCACCAGTCCAGCCTCTCAGTAGATGCATCTACTCCCAGCTACCTTGCCCATGCTCACAGCTCCTGCTACAGCCAGTATGCCAGCCAGCCCTTTATAGCAGGTACAACTTTTCCCACAAGGCCCCGTAGCCGGATAATAATTAAAATGATTTCTTTATTCACTCTGTGCTCACTTTTAGTCTCAGTTCTCAGTTATGTACAAATTAAAGTGGACGCCTCCCCTGTTGCTCTTTTTGGGCCTTGCAGTTGTGTACACAGGAGCAAAGTTGAACGTTTGGTTCTCATTAAAAGCAGACGATCTCTACCCTTTCCCTCCGTGCTTTGCTCTGCATTTGACCCCCTGCTCGTCTCTCACTGTCACAGTAGACTTTCTGGTCCTTACAGACTCATGACAGGGCCAAAGTGTAGGGGGCCACAGGAGGCCAAAACAGGGGGTTTCAAAGGCGCAGATATAGGCTGATACTGGGGCCCGCCTTAAACCCATAGCTGCCAGTCATGTGTGCCCCTTCATCTAGCTGGGTTGCTGTCAGGGTTAATTAAAGGGCTGAATATAAAGCAGAGGCCAGCGTGATGCTGTCATTGGCCTGATGCTCCTAACACTGCTTTTGACACTAGTATGCTATGTTTTGTTGTAGTGTCATGATATTGATATGTGACCCCAGGAGAGATATACATACCGGTATATATAATTGGACAGCAGACATTTTACATATTATTTCTGAACATTTTTGGAAAATCTCTAGTTTTGCTTTTACAAAGTGAGCGTGCCTAAGAAACAGGATGAGTCGATGCATTGTGACAGACAGGGGCATTGCTTGTTATTCTCAGTGGCTATATGCATCACTTCACTTTGGTGATTTTTGTGTTTATGTACAAGACGTTTCGAAAAGCAATATGCTTCGAAGGAAGGTTTTCGTTTCCATCTTTTATCATCAATTTAATGACAAAACTCTTTCATGTTGCTCAATGCAGAAACTTATCCGTAATGTTTACTGGTAGCACTTTTTTTTTTCTTCTTCCAGAACAATTTTAGTTTGCATCAGCTCGGTTATGACATAGCACATGCCTTTTTTTTGTGGCTTTTTATTCTTGTGATTAGGCACTCACTACAGGAAAAAACCTCAAATCCAGGAAAGAGCAAGCTGAGTGCTACACACCCTGGACTGGTTTCAGCTTAAACCCACTCTCTCAAGTAGAATATACTTTTAACTCTTCTCCTCGTGACCATCCTTGTGATACAGATCCTCCTTCTGTGTGTCTGCAGGTCGAGATATGGCTAGTACCACCTTACCTGGCTACCCACCTCATGTCCCCCCCACAGGACAAGGCAGCTACCCCACATCCACACTTGCTGGAATGGTTCCCGGTAGGTGATATAGTTAATTCTAACATATTTGCAACACATAGTACCTGTCAGGTTGATACTGTAAAATTTACGGTCACTTAACCCTACAAAAAAAAACCCCAAAAACATCAAACATAAATTCACTGTTGAGACAGCAAGGACACTTTAAATCATTGCTTTTGACTCAAAGGATTGAAGCAAGCTTGTTATAGCTTTGTTAGACTGCGGTTAGCGTGTGGTTAGCGTCTGTGGATGAGGACATTAGATGAACTCGATAGGCGATCACCACAATCAGTGGCCGTGAGATAGGACAGTTCCTCTCAGTTACACTCCAGCTCCCAGCGCTCATTACCCTCGCCGTGTCCACACAGCGCACTTTCACCAGCCCCATCGATAAACACTGCTTTTGCTCCTCTCCTCGCCTCCCCGGACACCCAGGGCTGCAGAGCGTATCTCTTTCCCCTCTACTTAACCTGCAGTTCAGGTTCACAGCAAACAGTTAAGGGTCAAAACACAGAGGCGTGGAGGGCCTGTAAATATTTAAATCACTATCTCTCTCAGGGATGAGCTTAAGTTACACAACCAGCGGTGAAGATGCTGCCAGCATGTGTAGATCTGTGCTCCAAACAACTCAAAACACAATTCCCTTTATTGCGGCGTGACATGTGCCTAACACTGACAAACAATCAAAGCAGCCGTGTAGGATTAGCACGTGATTTTAGCCTATAGATAGAGGTCAAAACACATATCTCAAATCAAATAAAAAAATATGTGTGTTTTATACAACTGGAAAGTGTGTATGGACACAAAAAGTAGAAAAACACAGCAAAACCTTCTTAATCCAGGGGTTGTGGGTTTTTTGTGTTTTTTTTCACCCAGTGGCGAATAACTAAGATTTAGTGACCGGCCCCAAACACCGTTAAAGCAAAGGCCATTCTTCAGCAGCTTCATATAAAACCCAGCCTTTATAGTGCCATAAAAGAAAGAAACCTGTGGGCCTGCAGCATCGCTCTGTGATATCCCCTCACCCTCCCATGCTTCTCACTACAACCTGCAGGGACAGGACAATGAGAGAGGGTCTGAAGCAAAGTGTGACTGCCTACAAGCAGGACAAAAGTCCAAACTTACATACAGAACAGAGCAGGCAATAAAACAATTAACTCACCTGAAGGGACTCTGGAGAAGCTGTACAGACGTCCAGAGAACTGATGTGTCAGTAATATTGTTGTGGGAAAAAATCTAATGTAACTGTAGTGTAGGCTTTTGAATTTTTCTATTTATTAGCTTCTTATAAATATGTATTTTTACCATTTTGTTCCCTAGGAGGGGATTTTTCTGGAAACCCCTACTCTCATCCACAATACACAACTTACAATGAAGCCTGGCGGTTCAGCAATCCAGCGTTATTAAGTAAGTGTCTGACATCATTAAAAAAACTGTCATGCTGAACATGCTCTAAAATTTAAATCCTATTTAAAACCTAAAAAGTCAGTCTCTGAATATTCAGCGCATCCTCAGAACTTTTACACACGTGTCTTACATCATGTTTGACCTCGTGGTTTCCAACGGTTCGTTCTTCTGTTAACTTTCAGGTTCCCCTTATTATTATAGTGCCGCATCCCGTGGCTCCGCACCTCCCACTGCTGCCACTGCCTACGACCGCCACTAGTTACACCAGAGACCAGCTCAAACTGCAGGGCCAGAGCTTCGGCCTCCATATTGTCCCTGTCTGAGAAACACTGAGGTCAAAGGGAAGCGAGGTGGAATCCTAAATGAAACCCCCGTCAGCAAGTGCGTTGTGAAGGAAGGATGGCCGAGGTCGACGCAGATGCACCCAGCTTCAGCGTCTCACACACACTTTGGGTCAAAAGGGCCCGGGGGCATTCAGAACTCACCTGTCATGCCCTTATTCTCTCACAGGCCTGAGCGTTTCCAGAATGACTTTAAGAGATTATATAAATATATATATTATAACATATAAATTGAAGAAAAACAGTGTGAAGAAAACCATGTGGAAAAAATGTCGTGGGTTTTTAATTTTTGTTTCTTTGCTGTTGTTGTTGTTGTTGTTGTTATTTTATTCATGGATCGTCACATTCCTTTATGTAATGAACTGCAGTATTTTTCTGCTCTGAAGACAGACGTCCAGGGGGAGATGACAGTGGTCCTATAGCGTAACAATGTAGCGAATTAAACCAGTGTTGTGGGCCCCTCTGACCATTAACAAGATCCTGGCTCCATAATGTAGAGCGGGCTTTACTCTGGTGCTTTGATGAACTTTTCTGCTCCCATTTCTCTGATAACACTTAAATTATAAGACGAACACAGCATGCCCTGCAGCGTTTACTGACCCTGGCGACATCGCGCTCCCCGTGGCAAACAATCAGATGTAAAAATGTAAATCATTTTGCAAAGTATTAAAAATGTGGTGACCGTGAACTTAAAATGGTCTTGCCAGAATTTGAAATACTTTAAATTATATTTTCTGTTACATTTTTTTTAATATAAACAACGATTTTTCAGAACGGCTGTCACATTTCCCTCATGTCCATGTACGTGCGCAGTGTCATCCTTTGCTCTCTTTTTTTTGCACTATAACCTCAGCTTTTTTCTCTTTTTTTTGTGGTACATTCACCTACAATTAACCATTTTATAAGCATAAGTTGAAAATATATATGTTGCATTCTTAGAAAACCACAAAGCTAACAAGCTAACAGACCCGTTTGCGTATGAACATCTTTTTTCCAAGTAAAAATGAAGCCATAACTCTTTGGCTACATGAGCAAATCCTTTCAGTTCAACTGTATCTCATTCAGCTACTTAGTCATGCCAATAGATGCCTACACAGTTTAGAAAGCTGCGTGCAGTTGTGCAAACCGACTGCAAATTAGCTTCAACAATTGCCTTACAGACCAGTTTTTTTAAAACATAAATTCATGCCTGTTAATTGAAATTAATTGCCTTTAAAAACACAGACTCACCACCCTCCACGAAGTTAGGTTCCACTCTCCGTAGGGGCTGAAAGGAAATACTGACTCATTTTAAGTTTTGGAAAATATTTTGTGAATGTACTCTTAACTACATTTGCCAAAGACTTAGTTTGATATTTAATATTTTATTTACAGTATATGTATGCATAAATAAAGCAGTATTATCTTTTAAATAAGTCAACACTGAACATGTATGTCATGGCATTTCAGCTGGTGAACATCATGCTGCATTTGTAGTGCGAAAGGAGAACTTCAGTGATCTAATATTCCACTAACTGCAATGAAATGCTGCTTTATAGAAGGATTTGTGAATAATGTGAAGACAATTCTCTGTAAATATATTGTCACTCACACACACACGCGCACACACACACACACACACACACACAAACACACCATCGCAGTATCATACTAATGTACTGGTTCCCTTTGTAGATATACAGACTGAAAAAAAACATGCATTACATTTGTGTCTAAATGTAATGTTGTGCTCTGAGGAATGGCACAACAGCTGTTTAACCTATGGCTACATCAATAGCAGGTTCCAGATGCTAACATCACATAGGTTGTCTTTGTCATTTTATTTTATTTTCATGATATTGTCATGATGATGTTTTATGTCACTATGCAATGAGTTCAATGGCTTTCTGTATCATCTTTTGTTGTATAGAATAAGTTATCCCCATTGAGAACAGCATAAAAGCTGCAAAAGTACAACAGACCTCCAGTGTGACATAATTATTCTCTAGTTTTTACGTTTGCTCCGCAAATTCCCTGAAATTAAGATACGATCAAACTGATGTCCTTGGCAACAATCAAAGATATTGTCCTGTTTGCTATTTGTAGATGTCGTGCTCATTATGTTACTCCAAATTACAGTGATCTGTGCCTCGATGTAAAGAAACACGCCCATACTTCTTCCCCTCCACTCTCTCAACTCTGCTGCTGACAGTTTAGCAGAAGGCATCAAAAAAATAACTTTTATTTTATTTAATTCCATACAAGCTAATGCATCTTCTGGTACCAGGGTTAAGTGTCATTGCTGAGGGCACCAGATAACAGAGAAATAGACTGCAGTTCTGCTCTTCAAGAGAAGCTATCCTCTACAAATTGCACTTGGGATTTTAACTATTTCTGTCTACTTGCATCTGAGAGTGAAACACTGGTGCAGAGTGCATGCCACCATCATTCAAGCAAAATCTTTGCTTTATGAAGTGGAGCACCATTGCAGGAATGGGCCCTGTGCCGTTGTAAAGATGATACAGGAGATGTGGCATGGACATAAAAAGGATTTCTGATGAAAATCTATATGGAAAGCCTTGTGGCCTCAATCATTGTTTCAGTTCTGTTCCAATTCTTTTTGTGCACATGAGAAATAAATTCTTTTATATGTCTGTCGTTGACTCGGTGTCCCCTCATTATTAACCCCATAAGAAAATGATTCAGAGTTCAAGGTTCCCGGCGAGCGTTCCTGCTGCTGGTGTATTGACATTTGACTTTATGAACAGTCAGTAATCCACGAGGCGCTCTCTAAGAGGAAATAGACAAAGGTTGCACAACGTAGCACAGTTTGTGCGTGTTGGTGTTTAGATCTCTGAAGAAATCCTTTAAATCGTGACTGCTGTTTAAAATTTGCTATTCCCGTGTTTAAGGGAAGAATTGCCTTTGCTGGAGGAAAGAGAAGTGTTAAACAAAGAAGCAGGACAGTTGGGAAGGCAGGCGAGCAATGACTCCAGTATATTTAATGATGCATTGGTTTCATTCTGCTATACCACACTGGTGCTGCCTCACTTCCACTTTCTACTCTGAAACACACAAGCCCAGCCAGTTGTAATTCAATTTCTTTGCCTCCTCTGCCTATTGTTTATTTCATGGATCCCCTGTGAAGCATCAAAAGCTTCTGTTTCTGTCAGCCCATAACTGTCCTATGTGTTTGTCATTCAGGCCTTGTTAAAAGATAAAATACACACCCACATACACACACGCGCGCGCTAACACTCCCTCTTCTCCCAGCTGAGTATTCCCAGTGGTAAAATTATTCCATTTAGATGGGAACTTTTTTGTCACTACCCTGTCTAAATTGGCATATCTGGCTCTCTCGTAGAAACCAATAAACTGTGAACCCGGATGCATCTGTCAGTCAAGCTCATCTTTACTTTAGAGGGCCAGATGACAACAACAGGAGAAGAGACACACACCAGCAGAATGGAGCCCACTGATTGGCTCTCATCAGTTAGGCATTACGAAAAGCACCTGTCATCCTCAGGGCTTCTCAAACCCACACAGAGAGGCCCTGCCACGGGGGCCAGCGGGCCTCGTGCAAGATTTACTCAAACACTTCACCCTTATTGTCAGCTTGGCTTGGTGATGCCCTATAGCTAGGCCTATTTGGCATGATTCATGCCTGTCACTGATAATATGAACAGCAAAATAAGACACTGGTAGGTGGACACAGTCTGAAGCAACTGCATTACATTTCACATATGTGAAAGTTTATATATTGTCAGATGCAAAATGTGAAAAAGTACCATTCGGACCCACAATATAACAGTGAGATTTTAACATTACAGATTATTCATCGCATCAGATCTAAAAATGGAAATCATACATAAGCTTATAACATGCAAAGTGTGCCCTTATTTGAAAAAATAAGGTCCCATACTCAAAAGTTTCAAACATTCTCATTTAAATAACTGCTCAAATTTCATGTGCTGCAAAAAATTAAAATTTTTGAATGTAAAACTGTACATGATCATTTAAAAGCATTTTTACAAAGTATATTTATCTGAAGTATTTTGAAATGTTTGTATTAGCACTAAGATTTTTCCACCAGAGCTAACAAGGTGTTTCCTTTGAAAGCAACAAGCAAACAACTAAGTACAGCACAAAGCCAGGGAAAACTATGTTTAATGTTTTTATCCCTTGGATAAACATCTACAATCTGAGACTCGATGAATTTCGCGGTGTCAAACGAGTGCAGCATTGTTCGGGGAAGAGGAGCGGTGGTGGTCTAGCAGTGACGTCCTGTCATCTGCCTGCATGGGAGCCTGTCATCAGCCTCATCATGTGGCTGTCATAGTTGATGCTAGTGAGGGGAGAGGCCAACCCTGCTGTGTCAATCAACGGGCCCTCATTAGAAGCAACTTTAATTAGTGGCTGCACGGGTGCAGTATTGTTCACAATGCTGCCTTCGTTAACTCTGTTAATCCCAAATGGATTTGTGTTGGGAAGAGGAAGCGCCACAGTGGTCCAGTGTTTTATCGCTGAGTTGCTATGCGGTGGGGGTTAAAAAGATTTCTATGCTGTATTGAATATGCGTACAATAAGTAGATGTAAAAGTGTTTAAGTGTCCCCGAGCAAGTAGATGTGTGATGTGTAGTAATTTGCTCAAGGATGAAAAGTATTAAGAGTTTCATCTCAAGTTACTGTTATATCCACATTTAAACAATTTCTGTACAGTTTCTTAAATAACCTTTGTCTATACTAATAACTGTATACCAATATATCATACACATTCATTGAGTGTGAACGTGCAAATGAGAAACAAATGCTGCTTGAAGAAAATAGTTTGGAGAATGGGCAGAAATGGCAAAAAATAACACCTGAAATTTCTGCCACTGACAGTTTTTGAGGCTAGCTGTTGTGGCTTAATTTTTGTAGTTGAACAGACCCACTCAGGAAGCTTACTTGGTGTCTGTTTTGCTGTTTCAAAACCCTTCTCTTCTGCTCATCCAAACTAAAAGACAATCCCAAAACAGAATCATCAGTGTTTCCAATTTTCTCTTTTTTATGTGCCTTAAAATGCTCTGGGAGCTTGGACACTGGGCTTAAATTTAGCAAAAGTTACACAAAAACATGTAATTGTTCATGTACTTTAGTGTGTCACGGGAGCCAAAGAGTTCAAGCCTGTTCGCTGATGATCGCGATCCTGACAGAACAGTGATTATGAGGTTATTTTCACTGTCAGCGGGTGAGACCATCCAGGCGACAAGAACATGACTTTGTGATGTTTGTAATGAGTGAGCATTGATTGACTCAACGCAGCCTAAAGAGGTCTCCTCCATGTTCAAGCTCAAAGGATGCTGAGGCTCTTTGTGCATCCTCGCACTGTCGCATAGTTCTCAATTAGAATAATGAGGAGCCAAAGAGCTGTCTGGAGAAATGCAATTGCTGCCTTTCTCAATCCAGGCCTCATCTGCCAACTATATGCTATTATACCATTCCCATCCCTGTTAGATCAGTCAGCAGTGCACAGCAATTTCCCTTCAGGAGCTAAATTATCGCTTTGAATGGCCATTGTGCGACACATTGTGTAATTAAGCACTAAATATGCCTTGCTACCTGATTATGTCACTCTCCAAAAGAGCCGAGGAGCTGTGGGGCGAGAGATGGTGGTCTTGTGTTTGTGCATGCATATCAAGCAATGGGGAGGGATTTGTAGTTAGAGAGGAAGTGTGTAGGGGCGTAACAAAAGGCCGAAATGTATAAAATAGGGTAGCACTGACCTGCGTGCCCCCTTCAAGCTGAGAGAGCGTCTTCTGTCTGACAGAAGCCCAGCCGGATGGGGAGGGGCTGCTGATTTGTTTGAGTCCCAACTGTTTTGGTAAAACAGTTCAACAAGAGCACCAAAGTTTCTGCAGCGCAAGAAGAAGAAGAAGAAGAGACGAGGGGGAGAAAGAGGAGTAGGCGGCCACAAACACCAACCCCCACCACCTCTGACTGGCTCCCCACACCACTTCACAACGCCCCACATGAACTCACTCACACACACACACAGACACACACTCCCCAGCACCTCCACCCACCCCCCAGCCCCCCTCCCCTACCCAACACCCAGTCACTGTCAGGCCAAACACATGATGAATTGCCCTGTCAACAGAATTCATTCAGGGACCAATTAATTCAGCAGAAATGAACTAGAGCCATCAGTCGCTGAAAAACTCAGCGCAAAGAGAGCAAAGTAGCCCCACTTCAGAAAACGAGGAAGCGAGGGAGGGAACGGCGGAGAGAGGGGTGAGGGTGTAGTGGAGACGAGAGGGCACGCAAAAAGAGAGAGGGAGAGAGAAAGGGAGAGAGAGAGCATGGTGGAAGTTAGTCTGACAGAAATTGGTCATTTAATGCTTTAGCGCACTGGAGACAGCCCCTGTCATAGACGAAGGCATGGCAGGGGCTCCCCTGGTATTTTATTTATTAATTATCCTATGCAGCAAGGGGCCTTTAACTGTCTCAGTCCAGCCCCGTCAGCCCGACTCCCTGTCATTTTCTCTCCACAAACAGATCCTTTAACACCGTGCTCCAGGTTAATGGAGACAAAGCCAATATCCAACCAACCTTGCCTTCTCTCCCAAATACAGTATTCATCTGTACCTTATCCAGGTAATTATGTCTCAGGCGAACTCCTGAATATGTCGTTGGGATGCTAATAAACCACTTTAGAGCTGGCGTGCTGAACACGTCTGACCTTTTCAACTCACTGCTTCATGGTGGCTACACCTCCTGAGGAGGGCAGCAATTATTTACACCTTATTGGGAACTGCATGTCATTAGAAGTAAACACAGTCCCAAATAGTTTAATGATGGCGGCATATATTAGTCAGGATATAACTGAGACAAACTTGTGCTTATGTCCTCATAATTGACTGCTGATATGTTTTATCCTTTTAACTATGCTCTCGTCTTCTTTTCTCTTCTCGAGGAGGGGGTGTGGATGGCTCCCCCTCCCCGAGCCTGGTTCTACCAGAGCTTTCTTCCTATTAAAAGGGAGTTTTTCCTTCCCACTGTCGCAAAGTGCTTGCTCAGGGTCTTTCAGTTGTTGGGCTTTTACCCAGTAGTGTAGGGTCTTTACCTTACGTTGCAAAGCACCTTGAATCAATTGTTGTTGTAAATTGGATCTCTATAAATAAAACTGGCTTGAATATGTAACATGATTCAGTGTAAAATGTCGTTTTGCCATGTAGAGCTACCTGTAAGGGGAGATTTCCTCACAGATTTCAAATGCTTGTGGTCGTATATGTGTTGTTGTAGTTCAGGAGGTAGAGCAGGCCATTCATTTGTTTGTGTTTGTGAACTCCAAACTTTACCCAGTGCTACACATGCATGCAATGTGTGGCTGCATATGTGAATATAGCACTTCAAGAGGTCATAAAGCATTATCAGCACTATATATAAAAGCTGGTTCATCATTTAAATGCTCCCTCTGTTTTTTCCTTAACACTTTTGACAAATTTCAAAAGAAAGGTACTTGCCAGAAGCTATTTTGCTGCTGGTGACAAATTAGTGCTGTGAAGGGCGATATCAGCACCAGCTAATTAAGGTGTCGTGTGATTTTGGGCTTCAGATCAAGAATCTGCTGATTCATCCCATGGGTGATTATCATGTCCATATGGTCAACGTACAACGAGCTACACTCGGAAACACTATCAGCCCGCTGCAGCAGTGGCTCTGCCAAAAGTTTGATCTTGTCTTTTGTGGCTGTGTTACGTGGTGTTCATCACGGCTCTGAATTATTAAAGGCATCTTTTCTTTAAGCCCAGGATCCTCTAGTGGAAAACGTGGGATGAGGGGCAGCTGGGAGGCTGCCTGCGACTGGCTGCCGCTCTTCTCTGACATCAGGAAGTGAAATTCAACGCTGTTTCCACTGTCGTTCATTGATGGGCTTGTGCACCTTGGATGCCCCCGCGTTAAAGTCACTCTGTTTATCATATAGAAGCATTTGTACACAAACAACAGCAACGTACAACAAACTCATGACCAAAGCAAACCATAAATATTGATAACCGTAATTTAAATTAATATGACAAAAGGATTCAGTTTCTCATAAGACACTGTGGAACAGTAAACTCTTTCTTTCCCTCTCTTTTCCAGTCCTCTCCATTAAGTATTGTACTGTAGTGCTAAGCACAGTGAAAATACACCTAATAGACAACAGTGGCATACAAGCCAAGTGAACCTGACAAATGGAACAGAAAAGCTAACAGAGAAGAAAGAGGTGCTTAGACCAACTGTCACAGGTAAAGTGCTTTCCTGATTTCTGTTTACTCACCATGCGAGTGAGACTTGACCTGTTTTTCCTGCAGCTTGCTGAAGAGATTCTGCTTGTGAGTCAGCTGGTTGTCAGCTCGACTCACAAGAAAAAGAAGAAAACAGTAATTTAAAGTCAAAGTTGAGTGAGGAAAAAGTTGTGAAGTGCAGCTTTTTTGAGAGTATGATAACATGAATCATTAATGTGCGTATTTCTCTGTATTTCAAAACATATTTACGCCCAGAAAACACGTCTGACTTCCATATGTTACCAATACACAACATGTAAAGACTCCCTGTTCTCTGCATATGACGTGTAAGGAAGTAGAAGAGCGGGATGGGAGTAAAACCTACGGAAAGAAATCGCCTATGAACAGAGAGGAGATGTGCTGTAGAATATAATTAATTAAATGAGACTAATTAGGAACATGAGAGCAGGTGCCAAGCTATGAGCTGACAGGGAAGACAGCAAGACAACATGCCAGCACGAAAAAAGCACAGTCACAAACACACAAGTGCAAGTGCACAACCACACACACACACACCCGCACACACACAGACATACGCACAAACACACAGCTGCGGTTATGAGGGTGGATCGTGACAGGCACGGGGACAAAACAACTTTCTGCATTTTGTCATGTGAAACCCCACAGGAATACTCATGACAGGAAGCAGAGACCCAGGCACCATGGGGGTCTCTTGCCTTTGTCTCACACACATTCTCTTTATTATTTTGTTCTGCAGTGGTGGAAGGAAGTTTGCACAAGCCAAAGATTTCTCTCTCCTAATTATTTCAGCACTTACTCAAGACTGCAAGCTGTGTAATTCATGGACTGCTTTTCCTCTCAGACCTCTTCAAATGCTCCTGATTGTGGAGCTGCTTCAGCAGAGGAGATCTGAAGAGAAATTTGATCTGCAAAAAAAGAAATTGAATTTGTTGATGTTTGTTTTCTCTTCTGTATTTAAACCCAGCACTAAGCCAGAGGCAAATACATGCATATCATTTCATTCATCTATTTTCTTAACTGATAATCCACTTAAGGCCCGTGGATGTGCGGCAGGATCACAAACAGGTCACACAAAAACATGTGATTTTTATTATTGTGAATTCAGTTGCAAAAAGAATTGTGATCAAATCAATCAGCTGATTGATGTAATACTTCTGCAGCTATTTAGAAGATGTAAAACTATATATATATATATATATATATATATATATATAGAGAGAGAGAGAGAGAGAGAGAGAGAGAGAGAGAGAGAGAGAGAGATAGACAGATAGATAGACAGATAGATAGATAGAGAGAGAGAGAGAGAGAGAGAGAGAGATAGACAGATAGATAGACAGATAGATAGAGAGAGAGAGAGAGAGAGAGAGAGAGAGAGAGAGATAGATAGATAGATAGATAGATAGATAGAGAGAGAGAGAGAGAGAGAGAGAGAGAGAGAGAGAGAGAGATAGATAGAGAGATAGATAGATAGATAGATAGATAGATAGATAGATAGAGAGAGAGATAGATAGATAGATAGATAGATAGATAGATAGATAGATAGATAGATAGAGAGAGAGAGAGAGAGAGAGAGAGAGAGAGAGATAGATAGATAGATAGATAGATAGATAGATAGATAGATAGATAGATAGATAGATAGATAGATAGATAGATAGATAGATAGATAGATAGATAGATAGATAGATAGATAGATAGATAGATAGATAGATAGATAGATAGAGAGAGAGAGAGAGTGTGAGAGATTTTACACAAAACACCAAAATTGGTTTTTTTTCTTTAAAACGCAAAAAGAAGACACTGAAGACTTTCACTGTTATTTGAGATTTCAAAGACTAAACAGTGAAATATAAAACAAAATATCTCCAATATATTGTAACATCACAAAAGAAATAGTATTTGTAGGATTAAAGACCCTCACATTAGTACAAACAAAATAGTACTAATGGCATTATTTTTTAAAGGATATCAACAAGCACCACAAATGTAACCGTTACTTCTTCACACTGCCAAAATCCACCTCAGTGTCTTTCTAATGTCAGGTTCAGGTTCAGGTTTCTTTATTTGTTCCTCTAGGGGGACTTGGTCTGCAGTAGGTGGATAATAAAGAAATAAATAAAATAATCATCATCATTATTTATACTAATATTATATTTTTGTACGAGTGACAGCTATTAGAACAAAGCTGGGTATTTATACCTTGTCGCTCTGTTCTTTGGGGCTAGAAGGAAGAAAATGAAACGGTTCCAAAGGGTGTGAGTCATCGAGTAAAAATGAATCAGCCAACCACTGTAACTGTCTGGAATACAAGGTGGCTGGGTTCAGCTGTGGCTCACCAATCAGCCTCTTAGAGCACTTAATGATTTGATTGAGCGAATTTTTCTTCTTTGCACATAAATATCTAAACCAGGACAAAACAGGCTCAATAAAAACATGTTAAATAAACATCAACGGCATTGGTGCCCTTTATGTACACTGCAAAACACTCCACAGTTACATATTTGACCCAGTAATGCAGGCATATCTGATTTCTTCAAATTGTACTCGGGTACAGCCTGTCTGAGATGCACTGGCTGTACAGAACATTCTCACTACATTAAGAAGATTTCATAAGAAACATAAAGAGTGAGTCCTGAAAGTTAACAAGGATACGGTTGTTTTCTTTTCCTTTTGACGTTAGTGTTAATAATAGCACAAAGTCAGTTGCTTTTGCTTGAGTGAGACAAAGTGGGCAACCATTTTAAGGCAAAGAACTTGATGAAACCACTCTGCTGTCAATCACAGTCAGATACCAAAGATCTATACCTAGCTTTCTTTCTAGAAAACACACAATATAACAGCATTTAGAGGGCTACGTGGTCCTGCAGCGAAGACTCTGCGAAGCAGACAGCTCAATATCTGGCCTTAGTGCAGCTTGTCAATGCAACACCAAACTCAAGACAGAGAGAGATGGGGGTGGGTGCAGGGAAGGCTTTTTTAATTATCTGTGGTTGGGTCCGACTGTGCATCATCATTAGAGAAACTAAATAGCAGTGGTCACTGACTCAGGTAGTGGTAAACGGCACAATTAACAAGCTGAGGAGGGAGAACTGTATTCAATTTGAAAGCCTTCTCTCCTAATCCATCTCCAGTGATCAGCAGTGCTGCTGAGCTACGCCCTTTTACATTCAATTACATTAATCAGGTTATTACCCAGCAAAAAGTCAACATTTTAATCAAGATCTGGCAAAGTAGGGCAGGGCATTATTCCTAAACAGGAAAGTGGCAAAACATAGAAACCGTTTTAAGCACTGGGTGCATGTTTTTGCTATTCGGATTTCAAAAAGGCTCAAATTCTGCTGCAGTTAAAACATTAGACTGAATGAACCTCATCTTTAGGTGGGAATGTTAGCAACAATTAAGATGCTTGTTTTTCTACTCCTCTGGGCAGAAAATACCCTTGGAAATAGCCCCCTGATGGGGTGTGAAATACAGGTGCTGGCTTCACAGGCCAATAAATATCCTGATAATCCCAAATTCCTTTTATCCTTTTTATGGAAGCGCTAGAAAAACATACTGTAACACACTGTGTGGTTGCAAGCATGTTGTCTAATGTATGTAGAATACCAAGGTCAGTAAAAGTGTTATTTCATTCATAGCAGAGGGGAAAAAAACAATTATTATGAATATGTGCTTAGTTCACAACCAGTTTCAAGTTGACTTTGCTGACTGATTGCTGACTGAACACACAAAGTGAATCTAATTTACTAGAACCTCTGGCTAAGCAGTAGTTTCTCACCCATTTTCTCCCACTAACAGGGAAGAAATCAATTCTCTGGCATCTATGACATTCAGGAGATGCTTGTTTTGTTTTTGTGCTTTTTTTTCCCCCACACTTCTTTATGCATTTTGGCTTGTTAGGGGTTCTGTGATGGCTGACCCATGGATTGGGTTCTGATTAATGGAGGGAAATTCTTGTTGTCCATCCCATAATGAGAGAAGACAGAGGTGAGAACAGCTCAATAGGAGAGATAACCACTCTTTGATCCAAACGGTCATGCAGAACCTATACTCGCTGCATCGTCAGAAAGTGTGCTGTCAGGCTTCTCGCCTTTAAATCCCTCCTCAAAAACTTTGTAAGTGAAGAAACTGATTGCAGTTAGATTTGTTTCTGTTAAAAATAATCATGTAAATCTAGACCAATTTGCATTTGTCTGTTGTCGCTGATACAGCTTGCAAAGTGATAGCAAACTGTCTGGCCTTTGATCGCATTGTTTCCAGATCACAGCCTGCAGACTATTGCAATATAATAATTGACTTCTTACACTCAGTTACACACAAACAGCAGCCCGGCGATACGGCATCTTCACACATTTTCAAAATATTAAACTGTCTAAGTGCCATTTCTGAATACACACTAACAAGACCCATCTCAACTTAAGATGTCTTGTTAAATTGAGACCTCGTTCCCCAGTGGACTTAAATGTAAAACATATCTCTACCCTTGACAAGCAATGTTAATCCATTTAGTGTAACGAACTAACATGTCCCTAATTAAAATATGCCTTTTAATGATACATACTGACATCCTAGAAAACACTGTCACGCTTCCCTCCTTTAATACAGGAATATGCTAATTGATTCAGTAACACTGGTGTTCAAATCCCAAGGCTACTGCAGCCATCCTGAGGGAGTTCATGTGCTGGGGTTTTGGAACCTCTGTTCACAAAAGAGGCCCTTCAATATGACCATTTTGGCCAGAGTAAAAATATTAGATAGCTTCAGAGGGTGTATTCATTTACACATATTCAGTTTATCATTTGTAAGGCTTCCACCGTCACTCTTCACCTTTTTAGCCCACTGTTTCACCTGTAGTCACCGGAGGGCAGAGAGAAAGAGAGCACCGAGCCTCTACCCCATCCCGCGGCAGCTCATTTAAAACAAATCAGGTTGATTGCAGCACTCACAAGCCCAGGTGATAAAGCAATTAAAACTCTCTAATTCTGCAGTTCCAAAGAGGCCAGTAGGTAATTAACTATATAATGTAATCCTTCAGTTACCTCTTTGTTTTCTCCGCGTTTGATTTTTTTTTTTTCTCTTGTGATGTGTGAGGAGGTTTGATGGGCAGTGACAGACAGGTCCGCGTGGGTGGGGTTTGCAAACCTCTGTGGCAAGGACCTTGGATGCGAGCAGGGTGTTAGATAATAGGCTCTCTCTGGACAGATGAGGTCCATTTAGAGGTTAATTTAAAAATGAGTAGAAGATATACAGAGAAAAAGTGATGGGAAAAATAGAGCAGGCAGTTCTTTAAAACAGCGAAACATAGCACCAAGTCATCTATTTGCTATGTGTTTAATTAAACATGTGATTGTTAGGTAGTCACAGAGCCAGAGGAACCATTTAGCCACATTCTCACAAATGAAAACAAGGAAGCCTGCTCCAGACCAACCACAAGTGAACCCTATCACTTCCCATCCGTGAGGCCACTTCTTAAACATTGAGGCATTGTTCAGATGCATGAACTGCAGCTCCTGCCTCTGAATTTCCATTTCTTTCCCCCCTGTAGAAAGGCTGAATCTGATCTGGACCCATTGGTGTGTGGATAATGAAGGGGTTACCAGGAGCTGGGAGAGGCCCAGTAATTCCCTGCACCAGGGGACTGGGTTTTTGGGTGGGGTTTGGATGAGTACCCCTGCTCTGTGATGCATGCACTCATGTGAGCTTGTGACAGCCTTTACCCAAATCCAAGGCCAGACGTAGGCGCTGCATGTATTATATAGAGATACAGTAGAGAACCCAGTTTCAAAGATTTTACTGCTGCAGACATGCTCTCGTTCCATACAAACAGAGGTCATGCTATGTGAGAAAACATCACAGTTTTTATTATATTTATAGTCTCTACATATAAATGACATCGTGGCAAAATTATTGCATGCATTTAGTCGTAGTGGAGCATTTGGAAATATGAGACAACCACAATAGCTGTAAATAACTGAGTGTCAACATAAACATGAAATTCCAAGTGTGCAAATGCGTTTTTATGTGGCGCTGAGTTCATTATCCTTTTTCAGTCGGTGTGGGAGTAACCCAGCTCAGTCTAAGGTCACAAAAATTAGCATATCATCTGGCAAAATGGTTAGCCAATATGTGGGCGTCTCCCTGAGGGGGGTCACCTTAAACATCAGTGTTAAGGCACCAAGAGACCCCAGCGTACTCCAGGGTTAAGTGTCTCCACTTCATTATGATAAAGATGTGAACAACTAGCCAACCTGCCAATGCTTTCAATAGACGTTGAAAGCCTGACTCATCCTCTCCCAGGACCCGGCATGAGCCTCCATCCATCATCTGAATACTCCAGGGCCGAATCATTGCCGATCATTATAGTAACAGAGATAGTCCTGATGATTGGCCGTGATTATAAGATCACAGGGATCTAAGGGGTGATCCATCATGCCTGGTGGCACACTAACACCTCTGTGTGATGGGGTTCACCTCAGGGGTCACGGCCAGGTCAGTCAGAAGAGAGCCCATCCACAGAGAGCCATTCAGATAACGCTCTCAGTTATCTCACAAAGACGGCCAGAGTCCAAGGAAAAAATCATTAGAATTTCCAATCTGATTAATTAATGCTGTTGATTTAGGAATCATTAACACAGAGAGAGAGAGAGAGAGAGAGAGAGAGAGAGAGAAAGAGAGTGACAGGCAGAGAGAGGACACTCTCAAAGGAGGAGAGCAACCGAGGAGTCATTGACCCCTTCCGACTTGTTTCTCAAAACTGGTGCAACACAACACGGTAACCTGAGGCTATGTGTTGTCATCCAAATGAGATAAGTTTATTTTCCCTAGACCAGCATTTGTTCCATCAGCCTGTAGGGTCGGACACCACACCAGGAATCAGTGGGGAGTCTTTCTCAGCACCTGCAGCTCTAGCGAGGTGGCCCGCTAGCAAGGAAAGGCTTTGGCCGCAACCCAAATATCTGCCTACACCTTCTGTGCAAACGCACCAGCCTTAGGAAACCAGGAGGCAGCAATATTGTGGAACAAATGTCCTCTAATCTCAGCCTGCTGGTCTGGGATCCTCAGTGGGGCCTTCTTGTTGTCCCATCATTTGACTTTTTTACTTTAAAAGGTTATATTGGATGGTGGTTATACAGTAAATTACAGTGTAAAAGAGGGCACACCTACACGAGTGTGACAACACTATCTAGTCCAGCGGCTTCAACTGATCAAGCAGTAAGGGTGTGCCAGTGATCCAGCAAACCAGGAGTCTTAATATCCTATAAGGCATGTAGATAAAATTGTATCCATGCAGGATATTTATTTTATTTTATGTAAATAATTCTTTGTGTGAATCTGGAGTTTATGTATTTTCCGATTATCACAATAGTTCAGGAAAGTCACAAACTGTGAGCTTGATTTCCATTCCGTTTTTCTCTGCTTACGGTACGCTCACTGTTCTTGCTAATGTAAAGCAAAACAGGTCAAACCATACACAACAATTTCTGTTCTCCAGAGTTAGTTACTGTACATTTAATACATTCATAAAAACAGACATACAGTCTTCTGGTGGGTTTTGAACGGAGAAGCAGCCTGGCGACGTGTTATAATGACATCTCTGGAGATTGATGTTCTGCTAATTATTGATATCTTTAACATGCTGAGTTCATTCTCTTCTATTGAATAGGCTATGTGATCACTTTAAGCTGTTTTTGTAAATTAGAAAATGAAAATTCTGCCTAAGCTCTGCAGCAAATTCTCAGTAAGTCTTTCTTATTAAGCCTCTGTGTCTGGTGGGGTAGTGCAGCCTGACATATGATGCAATAATAACCCATAGTTTGCACATCCAAAACCCTGCCACTCATCAGTACAAAGGCTAATATATACAGAGGTCTACTGGGCTACATCTATTTATTAATACCTTGGCAAATGTTGTTGTTACTCTGTTTATAACACATGGTCAGTTTTTATCACATAAAAGCAACTTTTTTTTAAAGAAGATATTGTGTGATCACATCAAAATGAAGTTGGATTTCTCAATAAATTTAACAGATATTCAGTGCATGCCTGTTTATGAGAAGTGGTCATTTATGGCAGTGATGCCCACTCTAAAAGCAGAGGGTTGTAACAGTGTGCATGTGTTCAGTCAAAAAGTTTTTATATGTAACTTCAGCTGAAATAAGCCACGGTGAGCAATGCTAATTACTTTATCAGCATTGTTTCTGGCAAAGAACTTATTGAGCCATTTGTTGTTTTTTAAGAGCAAACGGAATGAAGGTGAAAGTGCATCTACAAGAGGCATGTAGGCATTTACTAAATGAGTACAATGCAAGGTATTTGTCCGTGTTAATGTACTATCAACACTGATAACACCTTCTCTCCACACCCACAAATTCAGGCTGGTGAATGAAAATATAAGGTAAGGCAAAACAATAAAGTAACGTTGTAAAAGAAAAACGACACTATTTGCTACAATATATTAAACAATGCTTGAAGTGTCTCCATGGCTGCAGTCTGCTACATTAAAAAACATTAATAAACATATTGCATGCTTTAAAATGCTAACAAAAAGACTAAGATTGCAGACCCTACAGGATCATTTCTCTCTTTACTATTTATTTTGTATTAAAGCAAGAAAAAAAGCTATTTGATTATGCTGGCTTTGGAAATAAATTATCCCGTCGTATTTGTACATTTTCAAACTTAGATTTTGTCAGTCAAAGCTCGTGCGCACAAAGCAAATTCCAGCTCATCCAATCGGGGAACAAGACCTGTATCTTCTTTAGCCTGGCACACGAGAAGTTGCCCTGTGGAGTGTGTTATTGGAAAATAATATTTGAAATTATTTTTCCTGATCACTGGCTTATCTCTTGGAATTTTTCCACCTCCAGTCAAAAGTTCTGCAATTTGAACAAAACAAACAGAAATGCACTCATCTTCAGTGACTGAAATTTATTTTTACTGTTCCAAAAAATGACTTTCCATTTTTTTGTAATCAGCTCTAATAGATAGCAATTAAACCTTAGAGTGCATGAAAGAAAATAGTATTTTCTTTTCTCTCAGTGTTCACATTGTTCAGTGTTCACTTTCTGTTGCTTTGGGTGAAGAATAAAATGACAAGAGCACATAAAAATACTCAAAGGGCCAAGCAGATCAATCGTTTTTAGCTGATACATAGTACATATACAATGTGTGCGTGTGAGTGCGCGTTTACTTCAAATGAGCAGTTGACTGGGGGTAGAGAGTGTATCTATGGCAACAGTCTGGTCCCCAGCTGTCACGGCGAAGAAGAAGATGGGTGCCATGAACGAGGAGACCACTTAACCTCAGCTGCTCCTCAGCTTAGGGGAGTCAAGATGCTGCTGAAACCCTTACAGAACCTCACTTAATATGTAGACAATAACCCCACCACCATTGGCAGCAGACAAAGGATGACTTCAAACCAGCTAGCGGAAACAAAAAAGAAGCTCTTTTTCATAGTGGAGTTCACTAACACAAGCTCATATACAGCAGATGGAATGTTTAGGGGTACGAGAGAAGGGGGGCAATTGGCAAAAGCTAATTCGATCTGGTTTAACTGGAGAAGTGCTTTAATTGTTAACTGCTAACTTCTGATAGAGGGGTGCCAATTGCAGTTGCAGCAGATTTTTAACTCTGCTGTAACCATCTGCCAGAGTTACATCAAACTACGCAGACTGAATACAAAACTAAATGAGGAAATAAGCAAGCAGTGTAATGTGCACCGCTGAGGGGGGTCCTTTAATAATGGGAAACACTTTATCAGGTTGCACCCCAGAAATTGTGTTTACATGTTGCTAACTTATTACAGCAAATATATTATGATTGATACATAATTGAGTCCAAACTGGATTCTTGGTCAAGATTACGAGAAACGAATTTGAAACGAACCACAAAACGTTCACACAGAAAACATCTGAGAAGTGTTCGCTGACATCACTGAATGCGCAGATGATTTAGGAAGCCGAGCCTTTTCTAGCATCCACCTCAAACTGCTGCGAATTGTTTGCAGTGCAAAACAAAAGTGCTTCATTCACTCAAAAAAGTGCACATGAGTTAGGTGGCAGGAGATTTCTAGATGGCAAGTAAGTTCCTCTCCACATTCCCATAAACAGTTTACCTCTGTATTGATTTCAACACTGCAGTATCACTAAGGACATACACGCTAAAAGTCATGCATTGTTAAAAAAACAAAACAAAAAAACACTATAACAGTACACACAGTCACAGCATTGGCTTGGTTTGGATATAATACCAATGCAAATACAACCATTTCAGTCTGGCTTATAAATCACTTTATCAAAAAGAAGGGGAAATGTACAATATAGCAAATATGCTGATGATGTTCTTAACAATTATTATTAACAGTTTTTGTTTTGTTTTGTTTTTCCCTGAATAGTGTTTTTTTTTTATTATTTTTCAGCCAGTAACATAACATAAATTAGTGACCCATATTTTTTGTGCTCTATAAACAACACTTCATAAGTGAGAAATGTTAAATTTACCGGGATTTTACTCAGATAAAAGCATTTACCAACAATAAGATATTTGCTCATGTTTTACCCTTAATCAGTAATGGATCAACTCATTTCCTGTAATTTGATACTCTTACCAAAAAAAGCAGTATTAATCATGACAGTAATTAAGGCATGAAACTTTAAAGGGTGTTTTAAGGGCTGTTTTACAAACACTGAATTATACTTCAGGTAAATTTATAAAAACTCAGTAAACAGGAGGAAGCTGTTGCATAAATTATCTCAGACTCCCTTTGTGATACCTGCTGGTGAAAAAGCAAATGATTTCAGGGTCGTCAGCTGACAACGTTGGAGTGACTGAGCTGAGGTTGGAGGGAGGGAGGTGGCAGGGAAGGGTGAGTTTGACAGGGTGTCGACGCGGCTGTGACACGTATTGCCAGTGACAGAGGTGAGGAGTCAGACAGGAAGGTCTGTTGTTATGAAGGGGAAGCGGGGTACATTGTTCAGCCTTCGTTCCCTCCCTGACTGAGCAGCGATGCCCTAAGCAGGCTCTGCTGTCTGACATAAACAACACAAGCTTTTCCCCTTTATCTACCATTGTCTCTTTGTCTGTTCTTTGTCTCTTTGATTAATACCTGTCTTCTTTCTCGTCCTATTCCTGCAGAAATTCTTTCTTCCTCTTCTTTCTCTTTCTCCTTTATGCATTTTCCTCCCTCCGCACCCTTCTAAGCCTATCCCTCTGGCACAGGCATCACTTACTTTGGCTTTCTGTATGTGCATGCATTTGTGTATGTGTGCGTCTTTGCCTCTGGCCTTCCCATGGGAGGTTTCACAGGCTTTAGAGGCCAAATGAGGTGTAAGTCTATTAAAAAGGCAGAGCCGATGTGAAGATACCCAGCACGGCACGTCACTGGAGTGCAGTTAATTTCCACTTGATCAACAGTAGATGTCTTGCTGAGGTGAGTCCACAAGGACTGACAGGTCAGCATCAGTGCGTCTGCGATTTCCCTGTTTCTCGGCGTATCCTCGGGTGACCCTTTAGGCTTACAGCTGTTGCTGAGTTTTATGTTCCAAAAACATCCTGGTCATGTAGCGAGATCTGAGCTCATTCCAAACTCTGTCAAAGTTTCCACATAAATTCAGAGGATGACAGATTGGTACCGCATCCCACTGCAGTTCATTTGCAATGGAGATTCTGTTGATAACTATTCAAAAGAAACAGGACAAAACAAGCATGTTTATAGGCATCACAGACTGTGTTGTTAGCAAGCATGCCTATGTGTGTACATATATATATATATATTTATATGTATATAATGCCAGAGAGATTAAATAGGCCTATTTATTCATATGAAGATGACAAATGTACCAAGGCGGAGGAAAACAAAATGCTTGGAGGACACACTATTCATTATAGGAGCGCCTGTGGGTCATTGAGTTTTTATCTGAATCAGGTCCCAGCCCGTATTCCAACTCACACCACCAGGCCAGTTTCATGAAGGTCCACTTAACCCATTTCAAGCATTTAGATGTTGTTTTAAATCTGTTTGCATGTAACAGTAACATATAGGGAGCGCCGACAGCCAGTGAATTTTCTGGAAAACAGCAATAGCGAATACAGTTTTTCAATAAGTATGAATTATAATCAGGAACTGCTGTGAGGTCTAAACAGTGTGTGCACTGGGAGCAGAGTGACACGAGCAGTGCAACTAGAATCTGTCAGGGCTAATTACAGGTGATTCTGAGTGTAGCTTGCACTGCTAAAAAATTTAATTTGCTATTGATTTGATACTTAAATGGTCTACGTCTATTCCTATCATTATAACATAGAAGCAGCACTGCCAATACAAAAAGAAAAGACCACTGACTCTTCTCAGGGTGACTCCAAATGGCTGCGAGTAGGTTTTTGTGCACTCAGCACCAAATTAATTTGTAGCATCTCAGTTTACCAAGTCACACATGCTGAACCTGTGTGAACTGACGGTACAGTTTGAAATTTATTCTCCACATTATGGAAACTGACCTTATTTTTCGGCAAAACAAACACACAACATAGAAATTATTGAAATATGTAGAAAGAGTAGAACTACATGTGTGAAATGCAAGCCCACCATATATACCTGGACTGCAATGCAGATTCCAGTGTAACTGATTAATTAACCATGGAGTGCAAACACACTCGATGTCTGTCATCTCAAATATAAGCTCACAGTGAACTAAAAGCCAAATCTATACTATCATAAAGTGGGAAAATTTCACTTGATTTTAACTGATTGACAAAACAACAAAGGTGCTTGGCCAAGTTGCATCATGGAGCAATGAAAGTATAAGTGTCAAGGAGGAAAATGACATGAAAGCCTTCACGCTGGTATTGATAAAAGTCAGCAGACGCCAATGATCGAGCTGAGCATTACGCTGTAGTCAGCCTGCATCAGGGTGTAGTGGCTGAGGGGGAGTTGAGGTCAGTAGCCCAGCTCTGACCTCTCTGGGCCCATTTCTCTGACAGACATTTGTCACTCTGCAGAGAGCTGTGTGTGGTAATAGATTATTGACCACCTCAGCGGTCCCATCACTCTCAGATCCTTAATACAGCCACCGATTTTGCCAAGCAGAAGTCAGAAGTGAAGACACAAAGCAACAGCATGAGGAGCACGTGTAACCACAAATGAAATGCTTGGTCACATTAAATAGTTTGTTTGAAATTTGCACGGTAAGTACACAGATATCATTCTTTGGATTGCTGGACACAAGCAACGAAGCCGGTGAGATATTTAAAAGTGAATGGCAACACTTTTTGTGCAGAAGTGCATTAACAGATGCATGAGTGTCATGTGCACGAGTCTAAATGGTCTAGAAAGTCGAAACTTGCTCCTTTAAAAGAGGATGCGACATTGGCCTGGCTCTGATGAATGAGGGTAAAAGTAGGTCTTTCCTCCATATTGTGTGTTTTGTGTTTTTGGCACATTCTGCAGTCCTTAATTGTATGATAATTCATCTCGGAGCACTAATTTACCCCCTGCCAGTCGTTTTAAATGTTGGACCATTTTGTGAACCAGCACTCAGAATTAGAAATGAGCCCATGGCTCAAAGAAGTGTGTCTTCCAGCTAAGGAGCATATTTCATCCCATATTTTTCAGAGTTTTTTCAACCTTAGAGCTTTGGGCAGATTCGTGGCCATATGTGGCATTTCTGATTTAGAGACATTGTTTTAATGTTTGATGTTTCATTATTTGCCTCTCTCACACTTCTCTGAAAAGTTTCATGTTAACCACTTTTGTAAAAACGCAGACACAATCTTGTGACTTTTCAGAGTAAGGCTAGCAAGCGTGGGCATAAGTTGTGGCATTTGTAAACAATGGTATATGAAAAGCTGATTTAGCAGGAAGCATTGTGCAGCAAATTAGCACGCACACATAATGATTCAAAGCCAGTGCAGTGTGATGGTTTTGATGTGGCATGTTAGGTCTGCAATATGTCCCTCTCCAGCAATTCATATAATAACTACCTGCTGTTCGGATTCTTGGGCCCTGTCTGTCATGCGATTGGGGGACATTTAGGCTTATTTTGCCATTGCTTATTTAGCCACGGGAGGCCTATTAATTTCAGCAGGCCCTGTCCTCTCCAGGGGCGATCACTACCCGCAGCACGCACATCCCATTGTTTAGTTCCATTTACATCTGTGGTCAATGAATAATGACAGCTCCAACACAACAAAACACATACTTGCACACAATGTGCAGGGACACAAGTAGACACACAAGCTGAACACAGAGTTCCCAAATGTAGGGTTAATAAAAAGGGAAAATGGAATTTATGGGATTTCTGTGCTTTATCTGCAGAAAATTATGATTAAGGCTGCAGAATGCCAAGCGGTGCTGTAACTTTCCTTTGTGATTCTCCGCCCTGTTAGAAATGCTGCTGGTACGGCTGTTAGTTTGGCAGCCTCCCAACCGTATTTGACCCATTAAATTAGCCACATTGGTTGATATGGTGCCATGCTAATGTTGAGGTTTTCTCTCCATCGGGTGCACAGACTCCTGGCACCCGGTATTTCACACTGGCTGTGCAAAAGAGGCTGTGCCACTGCTACCACACATCATAGAATATTAACCCTTTTCTGTTCCATGGCAAATGCACCAGATGGCACACCACAATAACAGCTGTCAATTTCAAGGCAGTGCCTCTTTGGTGGATTTTTTTCCCCCCCCCCTTGCTCTTTGGGATTCTGGGAGAATTTTTTAAGACATAATAAGCGAACTGATGTGCTGTTTCAGATCGTAATGAATCAAATGTTAGAGAGGAGCAAGAAGCGTGTTGCCTCCCTGGGAAACCAAAGAGGTGTTACCAAGTGAGTGCGGCAGCCAGCTGCAGCACACCAAACACTACATATAAACGCACACACACACACAACTTGGGATGGAGCTGAGGAAGAGATTTTGCACATTGAAATGTAAGGCACCAGGTTGAGGTTTCCCCTCTTTGCACCCGAGTGATTGTAACAGTCATGAGATGAGGTCCCTGGTGCCCCCTCAGCTGCCACTCTAGTTAAATTAAAACTGAGGCCACCAAATACATTCCTCATTGTGGGCCTAAAATGCAGGAAAGTTGTATTTGGCCCAAGTGGCGGCTGGGGAATTGTCCCGCTCACCCAGTCCCATTCCCCTTATTTACATGATAAAAGCTGGAGTCAAGAAGAGATGCAAGCCCTGGGCGAAGGCGTTTTTTCCCCATTCGCTTCTTTACCAACATGGCTTCTCCATCAGAGTCCAGTGATGAAATCATAGTGTGGCAATTTGGATTTACCTTAACATACTCCCTGGAAAACAGGGCAGGGAATTGCCTCTGAGCTGGTCACGTATCTCCACCAACATCTTGCCAGCTGAATTTGAAGGAGGGAAAGTGTTTTACATATCTCTTATTGTCCCATCATTTTGTGATTTCCCAAGCAGGGCTTTCCCTGATTCCTCCGATACTCTTACTCTCAAGAGGAGTTAACCTGCTTCAAGATTACAAGAGTATGAAAAAAGGTAATATGGATTTTTAGCTCAGTCTCCTTTTCAGGTCAATCAACTGACTTTCGTCGGCTGGAGTTATGAAAGGCAGACACACACTGTATAACTGTCACAGAGGTCATCTATCTCTCTCACACTGTGCTTTGTAACTCAATTTCCCACCTGGCTTGAGCTGAGGGTGACACACAGAAGTCAATTCCAATAGCAGCTCCCCCGAAGTGTACGTCCAAATCGAGAGCTCTGCAGTTTAACCTAAACGGACTTCATCAATCGCAGAGTTGAGATAAATCAATTTTGAATTGACCGAAGTCCCAGCTCTCATTCAGGGGACACTGCGTTGTCTATACGTGATGGTTGTCTGCACCTGACTCTGCTAAATGAATCTGACTTAATGACATAATGCTGGAGCATATAACCACCGCCGATGCCAGCAGTCCAAGCTTGCATTTCTTCCGCGAGTCTTTTTACGCCACAGGTTTGCAGCCTAAGGGTAAGCAGAGAAAAGTGCAGTCAGCAGGAGGTTAAATCCATACACGTCTCCTGAGATCTCATCACACTGATCAGTATAAGAAGTCATATAATCCTGGTAATGTGTGAGTGCTTGTCGATAGCAACTCTCACCAAGACAAAACTGTTCTAATTAGAAATGAGAGTGTGAGCACACTTTATCTCTGTGTCTGTGACAGGGGGAGAATCAGTGGAAAAAAAAGATGATGAAAAGCTTGTTAGGTGAATACAGCAGTGGAACAAACACAGTACTGTGCAAAGGTTTTGAGCCTCCACTTACTTCTTTACATTTTGCTTCAAAGGAGCCAGACGTGTTTGTCATTTTTAAAGTGGTCTTTGGGAATGGTTCTCCAGGCTTTCTGGAGGTCTGTCAGTGTTTTTCTTTAGAAAACTTTGGCTGCTTTTTCACTCATTTTCAGAGGAAGGTTTTTGTGTTTGTTTGTTAAGCCATTTAACACTGACCTATGAATCATTCGAGCTTAAAAGAGGCACATAACTCAAGGAATGAACCAGTGTTGCGTCGACACATAACAGACAACTTAGCAACGAACCAATTTTCAATTATAGCTTTAGGCACTTAGGGAGACACCATCCTTGAGAAAAATGAGGAAAGCTGGACAAGTGGGGGATAGAAGAAGAAGTCAAATGCAGATCAGCAGTATCCGAAAGTCATGTCTTTAAGAAACAGGAAAAAAATCCAGAAAGACCTGACACAGGACCTGAAAGATGATCCATCTACTGTTCACTCAAGTCTCATCAGAATTGGTGTTAGTGGAAGGATGGCTGTCAAGAAACAATTCTTAAGGAAGGAAAACTGGAAGAAAATGCTGAGGTATGCCAAATTACACAGGAACTGGACTGAAAATCAGTGGCAGCAGGGATTAATCCAAATTTGAAATTATTGGTTCAAATCATCTTCAATATGTACAGAAAAGGTCAGGAGAGAGACACAACAGTGAGCATCTACAGCCATCTGTAACATACGTTGGAGGGGCTGTCGTAGTTTGTGTCCACATCTCAACCAATGGTGTTGGTGATCTTATCAAAACTGATACCTGGATAGTAAAACACACAGCAGAACACTCCCAGAGGGTGGACCTCAACATCACTGAAGCAGTGTGGGATCAACTTAACAGAGAACAGAACAAAAGGGGGCCAACATTTAAAGAAGAAGAGCTTTGAATGTCCTTCAAGAAGCCTGGAGAAGTATTTGACAAGAAAGCTTCCCTAAGAGAGTTCAGGCTATGTTGAAGAATAAAGGTGGTCACACCAAATTTTTAATCTTATTAGAATTGCACAAACTCTGTTTTTGCCTTAAAAATGTATTTACATGCATTTTTCCACATATTTCAATAAATCACTGCACCCAAGTATAAAGAAATGAGGAGTGGCTAAAGACTTTTGCACAGCACTGTACATCAGTGAATTTGCATGAGCGGTTCACCTCTTTGTAATTTTCATAATTAGCTGTATACCTTTCGCATCTACAAACGACTTCTTCATACCCCCCTGCCATTTCTCCCAAATGGTATCCTCCCCCTTAAAGATTCATTGAAGCTGGGATAAAACAAAATGGTTCCCAGGGGGTGGCCCACTGTTTGTTATTCATGTGGGTCTGAAAACAGCAACAGTAAATCCTCTAAGTTGTTGTTAAGCTGGGGATATTACCATATGTGTGCCATTTCCATAGACTGACAGCTCCCTCTGGATCAACTGGGGACTATTGATCTTGCAGCACTCCATTTCAAGTTAATTGTGCTTGAAATGAGGTCCACACTCCCAGGCATACCTTTGTTTGAAAGGTGGATATTCATTTTTATTCAGCAGGATGTTGATATCAAAGACACAGGATATATTCCATATTTTGTTTATGGTTATCCTGCACACGCAGTTTCTCTTGCAGTGATTGGTCAAACAGTCCAATAATAGACTAAGAACACTACGGAAGCTCAGTTTTAGTCCTGTTTTCTCTCCATTGTGATTGGACAGAAATAATGCTCTTCCTGCTCCACTGGGGGGAAAGGGAGGCGATAGAAAAAACAGAACATGATTTTCATTGTGCCGTGGAAGATATGAGGTATAAATGCTCTGTATGTGAAACAGGGGGCACTGTAGGTAAAATTATGCTTTCATATTGACCACTGTTGAGGAAAAAATTGGTTCTTTTGAGCCTTGAGACAGATCCCTGGGTTATTAAGGAGTATTCTCATTGTTTATTTATTTTTGGCTCTATTATATACAATAAGGAAATATTTATCTACCTATATGTGTTGTTTTTTGTGAAAGATTGCAGTTTATATATTTAACTTCCTCTAATAGAGAGCTTTATTGCTCTTATTTATTCCACGTCAGTGGTAAGGTGAACTTGATCACCTCATCTTAAAAATCGCAAATGCACATGAAAAGAAAACAGACCTCCCCATCGACAAGCCAGCGCACAAATAAATGCTTCAGTCGGTATTTCAGCTACTCATTGTGGTAATTACTGAAAGAAAAACCCAAAACCGGGAACTCTGAAAGCTACTTATGCAAGACCTCTCAGGATTTACTTCTCCTGGTTTTGTTTAGTTTTAATTCCTAATCAGAGAGAAATTGTCTACCTTGAAAACGTGCGCAAGACTCACAAGAAGGTGAACTTCCCTGCTGGAAAACACAGACAAGAGCACTGAAAAGTTTCATAGCTTTGTGACCTACTGTACATACAGTCTAATCCCTGTCATGATTAAGTGCAAATCGGATTAGTACATGTGACATATGTGTGTTTTTACAGCTACCTCTGACAGCCCAGCAGAAAGTGAGTGTGAGACGTAGGAATGAAGCAAAGTACAACCTCATTAAGACGAGAGAAAAACCAGCGAGGTAAGCTCTACTGCAGGAAATACTGCCACTCTCAGTGATTTAATCTCTCAGTCTCAACTGCATCATAATCCTGCCTGGAACTCATGAAAGTGCAGGCGGAAAAAAAAGACATCCAGCGAAGACCGCAAACAAGTGTCAGTCTCAATCTGAAAACCATTTTGGAATGTTTTCTATTGCCTGCTCCTGCAAGGCAAAGTGCACTTGGGGATGAGAATGGATGCAAATTCCATCTTCCCCAGTAATCACTCCCATCCCACTCTGATGTCCCTGACTGTTGCCGGAACCATATCTGTTTGCAATATCACAAAACAACAAATAAAAGGTGCATAATGGAGGACATTAGAGGGACCAGTGCATAGAGGCAGGGTTTAATTTGCATGGCAGATTAGCCTTCTAGTCCCTCTGGTGGGGCTTCAGCCTCATGGGCTAACTCCCCCCCTTTCTCCTTTTCTCTGTCTCTTTTATTCCTTTATTAATAGGATCTAGTCTCTTCAAATCCATTAAGTCAGTTATGCAGGACCATATATAATCTGATTTCAAATCCAGCATGGAAATGCTTAACCACTTCCTCCATGCTGGTTTCCTGAATGGAAGGTCTAGTGTGAGGAGCCTGGATACACACATTTCTTTCCACTGAGAAGATGCTTGAAATCAAAAATTAGCATTTAGGACACTGGAAATTTGACCATGTGACTTGTTCAGCCACACAGTGAAGTCACTGCATCTGCTTTCACAAAAGTAAAAAAAAAAAAAAATCCCTGACTCTTGTGTATAACATAAATACATGTTACATCTTCCGTGCTACCTATTTCCAAATCCCAGTGGAAGAGAGAAAGATTGAAAGAGAAAGCAGGAGAGAGAAGGAGAGAAAGCACGGCTGGAGGCTTTTTGGTCTCTGCCCTCTGCGCACTGGCCTGACTGGGGCCAAGTTACGCCTCAGTGCCCCAGCGAGACTCAGCTTTACACAGGCAGACAAATACACACACACACTCACAGCTGGGGTTACCAGTTATTAGACAGCAAGAGGAAAGAGCCAAGTATACACTTTCACCAAATCATTCATAAATACATTTACACACCCTAAACTCTTCTCGCAACAACATGTAACTGAGTGACATGGAGACGAGCGGCTTGACAGCTTGAAAACGGCATGAAAAAGAAAGGCGCAGCGATTACAAATACAGGCTTGTAATGAGCTGCATGGGCTTTTTCTGTCAAAATATTACTGAATATGTATATTTTTCTCAAGTAAAATTGATTTTCAAAACATCCTATTTGATACTAAACTAAACACCAAATGTTAAATCATTTTCTCATTATCAATCATCATCTGCGAGTGACTGCAGGGGCATTCTCTATTGACTTTGAACTTTTGCCTAAGCTCTGCCAAACGCGTGACATCCGTCACTAAAGGTGCATTATGAATCTTGAGACGTCAACCTTGAATTACATCTGTGCACCCACGGCACCCCCACCCCCAGTCCACGTCTTATTAACATAGACAGAAACAGCAGCAGCAACAATGTTTTGCTAACAGTTCATGCATTACTACTCAGGGGAGGGTTAGCACCATGCATCCCTGCATCTCAAACACACACATGTTCCCCTGTGTGATTCAGTGGGGGGAAAAAAATAAATAAATAACACAGCACTGCTGATCAGAGCTGCTCAGCCCACTTGCTCTGTACTCGGGGCCCCTGACAGAAGCAGTGATGTTTGAGATGCAGGGAGCCCTGAGTTTGTCCATCACTGATTAGTAAAAACTCCAGCCCTTCCTGCCCGTCTGCAGCTGATATGCTCGTCCACAGATCCCGACACAAATTCCAAAGAAGCTTTTTTGTTTGCTTGTTTTCACAATAAGACATACGTGGGCACCCGCATGTAAACAAAGAGACACGAACACACGAGCACGACGAGTGTGCGCACACAGACAAATGCTCTGCATGTGCAAGGACTGTTGTTTAATTTGTAAAACACAGCTTAGCAAAGCAGGCAATTAGGGACTCTTCTTCCTGAGCACTTGGCTGTATTCCTTTAACCTTTACACAATGATTTATGTCAAAGGATTTGTCACCTTCGCAGTAGGGCCTTGCGCACAGCTTTTTTAAAAACACACAATGGGGGAAAAGGAAGGGGAAAAAACTTAAAATCCTCCTGTGAGGATTTAGGAACTTATATAACTCCCAATTATCAAAACTTCTTCTTGCAGCCTTTGCAGGCCTCCCCCTCTGTTTGGAAGACACACAAAATATCTACAGTGCCACTGAAGAGTGTATAATGCCTGTGTGCCCACATGACTGGCGAAAACACTCCTGCTCTTTCTGCCCCGCTGAGTCCTGCTGCATAATGGGGGTCTTGAAGGCTCTGGGCTCAGAGCAGGCCTGCCTAACAAAGCCTTGGTGGCTTGCAGCAGACAGGAGAGTGTGTTTGCACACTGGTTGCCAAAAACTAATTTTCAGGAGGTTTTCTGTGGGATGCAGTGGCAGCAGCATGACAGTGTGAGGTTTAGATATCTTGGCGAGCGGGGAGGGCTGGGGTTGAGATATGTAGGTCTTTTGTGGAGGTCCAGAGAGTCGGTTCAAGAAGAGGAAGTTCACAAATTGGTAGTTCAGAATACATTTCTAAAGTAAGCAATTTTTATTTATTTACTTTTTTTTTTTACTTACTTTTTATGTCATTTTAAATTTTTACCCCGCTTTATCAAAAGGCTTTTTTGGAATTAATTTCAGATTAACCACTAAGAAATCCCCTTTCACCAGTCTGTCAGCTAGAGTAGTATTTATTTCAATCGCTCACTCTGTATCCGTCTCTCAGGAGCATTTTTATCCTCTATCCCCACGCCATTCACTTTCCCTTTTCCTCCACAGAAATGTACCTGTTTACCTGTTGGGTGGTCTTGAGCTGGGCTAAACGAAAGCCCCAGTCCCTGCAATCTAAGTGTAGAGTAGCTGCTAATCCGATTTCAGGAAACAGCCAAGCCCCCACCGCCCTACTCTCCTACCCACCTACCCCCACCCCACCCTTCGCCTTTCACCATCCCAGCTTACTACGCCTCCTCAGAGAGGGAAGGAAATAAAAAAGAAACTTGGACAAAAAGTAAAGAAATTGGAGAGAGGAATATTTAAACAGCAGGGGTTTGGTTGTCGGTAAAGTACAAATTCTGTGCTTTAATAATTCAAGACTACACAACCAGCCTTCTTATATCTATCGGGCCCTTTAATAAGGTGTGACACAGAGGACATGTTACCTGCTCACTGGCTGGTCTTTCCTCTGAGTCCACTCTGCCCTCTCTGGGACGCTGGCGAGGCCAAACATAAAGCAGTGTTTCATGGTGCTGGGGCTTATCGGGCCTCTGAAAGTATGTGAGACATGCCAGGAAACAAAAGAGCGTCTCTGTGTCCACTAGCAGGATGAGTATATCCCTTTCACAGGCACACATCTCCCTGGCTTTACTTATTTGACAAGCTTATGGTGGTTTTCAGTGGAAAGGATGGAAAGAGACTGACCAACATGGGATACGGACCACTGCAGCTGGATCAGAGTCGGAGCCAAACTCAGTAGTAGCCTCCCCTTTATTTATACTCATATGTTTTATGTCATGTTTGTGGTGTAAATTTATGTATAAATTCCCTTTTCGCTCATTTTAGTTTTACTTAAATTGCCATATCCTTAAGATTGATGCTAACAAAAAATTACTCAAAGACCCTAAAATGTAAATTTTAGCAGTGTTTCCTTTGTAGGTAACTTCCTCACGTCATTAACAATATATGCATTAAAATATAACTAAAAAATGTGAAACACAAGTAAAGTACACATTCTGAAGAAATGAATCAAATTGTCTGTTAAGTTATTAAAGCTTTTCTTTCTGTTAGGTATTTTAAGGTGCAAAGCATTCCTATTGTCCTAAGAACATATTTTACAAGCTAACAACTACACATTCCAGAAATGAAAACCATGTAAAATGCATTGAGCTGTATTGAAATTAAACACAGAGCAAAAATATATCATTTGAACCCTTTTTGTCACTGCTGCCTAAAAATGATAGATTATGTAAATGTTTCTTTTAGCGTGACCCATATATAGTCGACAGCATCGGTGTGAGGAAAGAAGTGGGCCAGAGTGACAGGCTGAAAACAGGCTCTACTCACCCTAAAGGAAAGCATGGCCTCAACTGGCCAAACATGAGCAGTACAACTTACAGCACCTCCCAGCGCTTTCCAGTGTTTTTTACACAAAGTGTACTGGAGCTGTATGAATTAGTAAATGATAGATTGATTTCCAAAAAGATGGACAATAAATGAGGAAAGTAAACACACACACACTTTTAAATACAGTGGTGTTAGGGTAGCATTGTCTATGACACGTGGGGATCGGTGTCACTGTGTCACAGATGATCCCTGGTGTACAATCTGACAGCAGGCACCCTCAGGGCCCTGCTTTACTGCTGAAAATACATCCGTCCATACGGTATCTATCGCAACAAACACATTTGGCGTTCATGTGAGTGGGGTGTTTGCACTTTAGCTGTATGGCTGTGAGTACACTGATGTAGCTGCCTGTGTGTGCATGTTGTATATTTCTGATTCTGCCATTTTATTATATTTGTGCAAAGCTAAAACATTCAAACATTAGCCCTTCAGTCTCATCCTACCCAGCTGCACCTGTCTTGCTCAAATTGTTTTTTCCCCACTCTGTCTCGCCTGCCAGCTACCTGCCATTGTGGCTGGCAGATTATCCCTATTTTACCAAGTTCCTCCTGTGTTTATTTGTCCCATCTTTAATGACGGGTCACTGTGGTCGCAGCCACTAATGACCTTGGTCTAGCACTCCTGCCACAGTAGGATTGCTCCATAAATGGTCAGTAAAGACCGAGTGCCTGAGAGCTAACAGGCCCCACTGTTACAAACAAAGGTAAGTAACAGTGACTGGGCTTTGATTGTAGAGCTTCTGTTCTTCCCAGAACAACTCGATCTTCTGGTTCCTTATGAAGAGAGTGAGGCTTTATTACTAGATTGCAAACATGTGGTATTAAAAATCAACATTTTGGTTTGAATGGGGTGCTATAATGAGAATTTAGCATCAGGTAAAATTAATTCTTATTTTCCAGTATTTGGTATTTCTTTTAGATGTTTCAGATAATTAAATTAATTGTCAGTGGTAGTTGTATTATTGGTATTATTTTTTAACCTAGCAAGGTGGGTCTAGGGTAAGGATGCTAATACTGGTAGGTCCAGACTGAATTTCTCAGAAACTACTGCATGAACTAACATATTTTTATAAGTTCAACAGATGATGGACTTAACGCTTTGATCTGCTGGTTTTCCAAATTGCTACCAGCAGGTTTACAATTGGCCAACAGCAAAATGTCCTCCTTGTAGCTGGATGGATTTTGATGATGGTTACATGCGTTGTTCCCTTCAGGATAATTTAACTCTGGGGATCATTGAACACTTTTACCAGCGTTATTACCAGGTCAAACCCCAGTATGTGTACTTGAGTGCAAGAAAATTACTTCTCCTACTTTAAAGTCCTACTTTATATCTTTTGCTAATTAGCAAATGTTAGCTGGTCATTATGCTAAAATAAGGCGAAGATTAGCATGCTAGCTTCTAATGACTTGCATTGGATTTTTAGTCTTCTTAAAACACATCAGGTCATTACTTTGCTTTTCCAGAATTATTGAACATGGGAATGCTGTTGCACATAAGTACATGAAATATTCCAATAAACACAGGCATAAATAATAATAAATCATTCATTTTTAAGCATTCAGGGGACCAAAAAATGGCTATCACTTTTTTTGTTTAACCCCTGTCTTTATCGGGGTAACTGAAAAGTGCTGACACTTTTATAGCAGCTGTGAAGAGAAGCCTCTTGAAGAGGCACCACAGAGCTCGCTCTGCTCCCTAGGTAGACACAGATAGACTGCTGCAGATTAGCTGGTTTTCTTAATGTCTCCTCTCTGGCAAAGTTTCTTTCAGAGTGTTGAGAGGCAAACAGGCCCTGGTGAAAGGCTCACTCCCCATTAGTGGAGGTAAATGGCTCTTCTGTGAGCAACCAGTTAAAACAGGGTGGGATAAAGGACCTCTCCACAGAGTCTTCAGTCAGATTAGAGAGGTGACTCTTGTCTCGAGGATGTAAAATGTTTACATGGGCACAAGAGCCACTCTACCGTAGGACTTCAGCAGTTTTTCCTAACACATACAACACCAGGACTTCAGAAAGCGCTTCTTTTTAGTACTGACACAGCTCCCAAATAGGATATTAAAACTCTCCACATATGGCGAAACAGTTATAGTTAGCTGTCATTTATGTGTTTCCTATAGTGATAGCTTTAGCATTAATCAGTTTAATGCCACACAGCTCCCTGACGTCAAAACTAAATCAACTTTTCCTTCACCGTGTTTTAAAATTTACATGCAGTTTGGTGTGAGAGACCAAACTACTGCAATATATTTTCTGTGCTACTTCTTCAGCTCAAACTCTGCCTTACTCCTTGAAAGGCGTGGGGCGGGGAGGGACTGCACCTAATCACAGGCTCATTGCTTCTTTGCCAGCTACCAGCCACTGATTGCATTTCAGCTGAGAAGTAAATACTACATGCTCAGTTACCAGGTGAAATCAAGCAGGCAGATGTGTCTGCAGCCTCAGTAGATACTCGCTGGACCCTGCTTCTGTCTACCTGTGCCACAGAGTTTCTAGCCAAGTCAGCTGCTGCTGATCCATGTTGCTGAGTAGGTGTGTGTTTGTGTTGTGTGTGTGTGTGTGTGTGTGTGTGTGTGTGTGTGTGTGTGTGTGTGTGTGTGTGTGTGTGTGTGAGTGAGTGAGGGGGGAAATGTACTTAAGCTAACTTAAAGGCTTTTTAAGAGACAAACATGAAGCAAATCCATGAGCCTCAGTGGGTAGAGTGGGTTGTCTACTAAACAGAAGGTCTGTAGTTCAATCCCCATCTTCTCCATATTTATAATATTTCATATTATCCTCAGGCATGATACTCCACCTGAAATTCCCCCCAATGATGCATTTAAAGGCATTTAAGAAAGCATTGTTTGAATATGTGCGTAAATGAGTAGATGTGACAGTCTGAAAACTGCTTTGAGTGCTCATTAAAAAACATTATATAAATACCAGACTACATACTTCTACTGATTAAAATATAGCTCAAAATTCAAAACATACTCAAAGTAATGCATACTAGCTTCAGATTTCTAAGAGCTTACAAAGGAAGAGTGCAGCAGAGCTAGGTTTGCCAGAGAAGGGGTGAGAATACAATAGCCTTCCTTCCAAGGGTCTGTAACCATAGACTCTAATAAAGTCACTGCCTGCAAATAAAGAGCCGCTGCTCTGCTCGTGTTACAACAACAAGGACGGCATTATACACCACGGCTCTGTTTTGAAGTTCGCTACCATATATTAAAGATCAACAAAGGGGCACAATCCACATGGTTTGATACTGACGATCAGTAATTTGCTCGTCTCCTTTCACAACAGATATATCAATATATAACTGCACAGTTTGAAGTAACACGGCTGAGTTTTTTGTCTGATCTGTGTCCTGAAGACTGGTTGTTTGGCTGAGAATAATACTTAATGTATTACATTTTATAGACATAACATGCTGTCAGCTCAATCAAGAACAGACGTTGTATTGATGTTGAGTTTGAGAAAGATGTAAATCAATACCGATACATACTGATTGGTTCGTCTTTTTTTTAGGAAGCCGATCACTGGCTAGATGGAGATAAAGTTAATAAAAAAAAGTAAGACAGAACAACACACCTGTGTAAATGATCAAAAACATGGCAATGGCAACAAGGTAATGCCGGTGTTTATTATCACTTTTAATATGAAATTACATCCAATAAAACTGAATTAACCTCAAATTATTTGGTAAAAAGTTACAATGAAACAGTGACTGAAACTTGTCTGTACTCTGTCAGCAGTTACATGTAGTAAAAGTTTGACGGGGCTGCTCTTTGCAAATTTCAGGCCTCCCTGTTGCTAAAGGTTGTGACCCGGCTTTTTATTTTTCCCGGGGCTGTTGGGTTAATGAAGTAACAACAAACTGGGCCTGCAGCTAATTTGGAGTGGCACTTCCTGGCCCCTCCTGTCTCCACGAAGACGTATTTCATTTTCTCTTATCTCTGCTTCGGTCATGTGGCTTTCCGCATGGACGCCCTTGTCTCCCCCAGTTGCGCGAATAATGGAAACTTCGTTAATGTCATTAATCTGCAGACCAGGACATGAACCAAACATGGTTAACCTTTCTGGGTTTGCCTCTTCCACGAAGCTGTTGTGACTCGGTGCTCAGTGTGTGGACGGTTACTGCTTAGTGTTAGGTGTAACAACACGAGTTTCTCTTGTCCACATCAATTTCATCCACTACAAAGCCACGTTGGACCAACGTGGGAGTGCTATGCAGCATTGCAAAACATCATGTAAAACACGTAAGGTCTACAGATACTCAGGTTTCACCAGCACTAGGAGGATGGCTGTATCTTTAAGTTTACACTAAATACCTTTTCCAATCATCCTCACTTGACTGGATTGGTGTTTATTGATGACAGCGCTCCCACTTCCAGCATGCCCATTTAAACACTGCTAATGTCAAAAGCTTGTTTAATGACTAATCAGGTGTCTGTGTTTCATGCTTCATTCAAAGCCCTTATTCCCACATTCCACCAGCTCCATGAATGGACACTCAGCCCCGCATGTCATATACTTTCATTCATAAGAAGAAGACAGGAGAAGAGGGGGTGGTTAGAAAAAAAAAAGGACTCTCTCTCTCTGGTAGGATGGGTAACCCAGGGGACATTTTCTTTTGTGTGGCACTCAGCTTATGGGGCCAAATGCCAGCAGGCTTACCTCCACACTGTCTGTCTGTGTGTGTCCCTTTTTCCTTTGCACACAGTAATTAGGAGGATCTTAATGGAGAGGGGGTTTATTAGTGTCTAAGGAAGGCTTTAAACGTCACTTTAATTAAGGGGGATTCGACAGACAGCTTGTGTGGCTATGTCACCCGTTTTATAAAATCCTTGTTTGGGCACAACAGGAAAATAGAAGTGGGTCTTTAAAAAGAAGGGGAAAAGGCTTTCCAGAGGAAGACTGTCTAGACCTGCGGTCAGACAGAGAATAGATAGTCTGACCCTGGCTGAGCATTAAGATGACGATCATTATCTGCTCAGAAATTTCACATCTGTGCATGCAGCGGGGGGACACCCTCCCTCAAGAAAATCAGACAAACAAACTCACCTGCCTCTCTGAAAGTGTTTCATTGAAAAGATAACCTCTCTGCTAAAATTTGGACAGGGTGGGGGGGGGATTAATTTATTCTCAGCATATCCTATGGCCATTCATGCAGGATATAAAATCCTAGATTATTTCCTGCTTGGTTAACCCGCATCCGGCCAGTCCCTCTCACAAAGCCATTCTAATGTTGCCATTAGTTATGCTCCTCTGGTGGCCAAAAGATTGATCCCAGAGACTTGGAAACCAATAAATGTGTACATGAATGGCAGAGAGAGATAACATATTTCCCACAGATAGTAGAGGGGCCGATCAGTGCTGAAACATAATTGGAAAAAATTACTGATGATATAGCTTGGGGAAAATAGCACAACAATGATATGTTAAATTAAATATTTAATATTTAATCCTTCTTCTTTTTATGATATGTTTGATATATCTTTTACAGTTGTCATGTTTTCAGAATATTTTTTAATACAAAACGGCATTATTATATTTTTCTAGTATTGTGTTAACATGCATTAAAAAAGAAGGAAACTACTATCCAAACAAGTTAAATAGAGCATATATTTCCTCATAAAAAATAAAAAATAAAAATCCTGTCACAGACATCATGGTGCTATAAAAGTAGAGTCTTCCACAATGACTGCAGCTGCTGGGAGCCCACAGAGGGGATCTGATAATGGGCCTGAGGGGAAATGACAACGTGCTCAGGGAGCAGGGATTGTCTGGAAGACAGATAAGAAGACGCAGGAACAGGTTATCAGCTAGTTTATGGGGTGTCACTCTACTCAAACATTCACCTGTTCCTCAGGAAAAATCACACAGTCACAAGCACTGCATTAATTCCCACAAGGATCTTATAGCTATGATCCATTTAAATGTAGATATCTTTAAACTGTGTCTCGCGTATAACATTTAGACTGTTCAGACAGAAATGACACAAGATAATATTATTATATACACTGTAAACCAACTGTACATTGCAGTCAGGATTTAGTCAGTGTGTACACCAACACTTTGGAGTATTAATGCCGTACTTCGAAACAAGAAAGAAAAAAAAAAACAATGTAACAACGTAGAAGAGGTTCTTAAGGAAACATCCAACCAAAACTGTTTTGTGGAAATCATACAAAGACAGGTTAAATGTGAAAATGTAATGTTTTTTATCATTTCAAAGTGGGTCACAGCTGTCATGATGCACTTTTCCACAAATCCCAAATCAAATTTGGCTCAAGTCTGAGTAAAATCGCTAAAAGACTACAAAAGAGAATATCAGTCGGCGTACATTTGTACAAACAGGGCATTGCTGTAGAATAAAAGTCTTAGGAGTTACCAAGTCATTTCAGTCACATTTGACTTTTGTGGCACCTGCAGTCCCTACAGAAGGCAAACTTCTTGTTGACAATAAACTAAAACAGCATCTTTTTTATTCATCATCTATGAGCTGTAGTGTACTTGTTTACTAGACTAGCTACTACTCATGACATCAAAATGACTTCTTCATTCACTCATACAAATCTGACAAAGTAAATAAATTGTGTTTTGCACAATGAAATCGTTCGAAACAATATAGCACAATGCCAATTTCTCTTCTCCACTGACTTCTTCCCTATTGTGATAACAATCATCGCGTCATGAATAATTTTTGTTATCATTTTTAAGCCGCTGTCGATAACGCTAAATGCATGGGGGGATGTATGCTTACTGAATTGGTAAATTGCAAAATGTTTCTAAAAACTTTACTTTGCCATATTGCTCCCAGAGAATTATAGTTTAGATTTACATTAAATAACATAGTTACATGACATGCCTCGATGTGCCAGCTGCACTGTGCCACTAAAACATGGAAATGTTGCCTTCCATTAAAAAAGGCACAACCTCCTGTAGATAGCTTAACTACATGGGAATATTCTCCAGATTTTTTATTATTATTCTTTCACCCACATAAATGATCAAAACAAATGACAATCTCTGCGCAAGGAGGAGACGAAGCCCACAAAAGGGAGTCTGACAGCCATTTCCACAACAGATGTTTTTACAGAGGGGTGTCTTCTCTCCGCTGAGCAGTCTCACACATGAGAGACCCCCAAAAGCTTCAGAGAAACGTCCAGAAAACCAACATGTAAATTTGTAACTGCCACGTCTCAGACAAGCAGGCCCACGCCAATTATATTTCTTTAGGAAAAAAACACTGAGAGAGAAAGAAAGAGATGCCGTAAAAGCAAATACAAATGTACATATCAGCAAGGATGGTTTAAGAAAAAAAAAAGAGTGGCAGACAAAATTAAAACTTCAATATCAGAAGAAGACAACAGGCATCGTTATGTGTTATCGTGAAAAGATAAAAGTCCCTATTGATCCAGGTTGTGGGCAAAGGCTGCACTATTGACAGGAAGACTGAATATGTCGGAGGGGCAATATTTCATACATTTGGCCTGTTCACTCCATCACTGTGAGAGGGTGTTTTTCTGGGCTGTATATAATAACACGTGTGCTCTTTATTTCCCTCAGATCAATGGTAATGTGAGGCGGGCCACACAAGATGGATGCCACAGGCAGGTTAACCTATCGACTGCTGAACAGAAACACGCAGACTAAGACAAGAGAGACCAATCCATTTACTGAGATAAACCTAAGCTAGTTGGGATTTGAATCTCTCTGCTTGTTGCTGTAGCTCGACAAAAAAATATATATTCATATCATAATTAAATGTATATTTTTTTATGTTATTTCCAGATACAAATTAAGATTTTTCTAAACATCCTGTTAACCTAGCTCTGATTTCTGTGTTGAAGGTGATGGGGGAAGTAGAAGAGGATGGAAAGAGCCAGTGGGAAGCCTAGTGACCATTTCCTGGAGCCAGGACAGGAGGCAGATGAGAGGGCAGGCTAGGCCACACAGGTGGCCCGGATCTGGACCAGGTCAGCCTCACCCTCGAACAACAAGCCAGCGTATCTTGTGCTTATGCTCCAAGTTCTCTCAAGTCACTAACTGGCAGCTTTTGTTAAGGGGGGGAAAAAGTGTAAAAGGTAACATTTAATTAAATTCATATGCCCGCTTTGATTTCATGAGTGTTGTTAATATGGTGCTTTTGTAAAAAATCTACACGGTCTGGCTTTGAAATCTATGACCTTCAAAACCAAGCAGAGAGAGGAGAAATGGATTTCAAGCATCTGATTTGATTAAACATACCTTAGGTTATGATTGTGAAGAAAGCCTTATATTATAAAAGTTTCAACTAATTAAACCACACTGTGCTTGAATTCACTTCGTAAATGCTCCTTTTGTAATGCTTAGGAACAGATCTGTTAACTGTTTAACAAATTCTGCCTCCGCTGAGTGTGCTGATCCCATCTGCGCTGCACAGGTGACTCAACAGAAAATGTGAAATAATTCTGCACCGTTCTATTGTGGATGCAATGCCACGCACTCACTGAGAAAATACAATAAAATCTAAATATGAAATCACTCTGGCTGAACTGCAAAGCGACTGTTAATAGAAGAATACCGTTCCGACAGACGGCTCCGAGCATTATTGTCTAAAGTTGGGTAAGGGGTAATTAATTTGGCATTAAATCATTCAGTGTTTTGGTGAGTCTGATGAGAACTGTAAAATACCTTCTTTTCTTTTTTTTCTCAGACACTGCCTCAGCCAACCCCCAGCCCCCATTGTCTGTGTGAAAATGGAAATCTGTGCCACCAGTACAATATCCACATTATGTGCCCTGCCTCGACATTGTTGCATGACATGCTTGATTGTACCCTGGCATATAAGAACAGAAATGTATAAACATACCATTAGCACATATTAAATTTATCTCCCACTCACATTATTGTGTAAAAGGTAAGTTTTTAAGTTCATTTTTTAATTTTTTGTATTTTCTGAATAAAATTCACCACTTTAGACATTTTGTACAACGCTTTTGATTGGATTTAAATGCAGAAGAAATGCATTTATTTCCTATTTGTTATGTCTTTGGACATGCTTAAGCGGTCAATTTTAAACTTTTACAATTAAATTTCGAAAAAAGAAAACTACACAATTATGTTGAATTATCATTCCGCCACACGCATGCACAAAACAATCAAAAGGATACAGTTTTGCCACACCACTTTAACTTAATCAACCTGCTCTTCCATGTCTTTAGGTTAAAACTAAAAGTCTAAAACAATCTTTGTAATTATTTACAGTGTTAGCCATCTGTAAGCATTAATATGACTTGTTTTAAATGCTCCACATGTTTTATAGAAGTAAATGTTTTCTTCTGAACCTTAAAAAGGCCTGCAGCAATAGCAGGAAAAAAAACCTCACTAACCCTCAGCTGTACATTCACATTACTGGTATATTCTATTCCATTTTTGTTCACTCAAGTCCAAATTTAACAATTCTGCTCACAGCACAGGCTGAGGTCAACCCAGTACAAGCAGTCCAAACATGTCTCCCACTCACACTGAATGCACTGTAGCCACTGTATGCACAGAGAAAGTCTTCACTCATAAAACCAAATCAAAGAAATCTAAATTTGTACATCAGCATGGGTTAATGCTTTCAGATAGGACAAAATTATAGGTGACTTTTAACAACTTCCAACCCCAACATCATCCACACAACTGTTATTAATCCAAATTTGCACTCTTAAATTGAACTTTTCTGTCTGTTTTTTTGTTTTTTACATAATTCATTTTTGCATTTAAAAACGTAACATTGGGAGCATCTCGCCATCCCAGGAGGTTGTGGAAAATACACAAAGATATTCTAAAATTCTTTTCTTGCTTTCATTTATTTTTATTTTATTTTTCTCCAACTGAAAGGTCTCATGAGAATGCTATCTTTTCAAAAAATAGAAGAGGTCCTCTTGTCACTAATAACTCAATGCTGCCACCCAGTGTCAGCACATCTGTTGATTTAAAACAGCGGGTCTCAGACTTTCTCTGGCATTTCCCCCTTTTTGGAAGCTAAAAAAAATATCAACAGTAAAAAAAAGGAATCCTTTCTGGGTTTGCAGAAAAATCATAGTCATTTAACTTAGTTCCCAAATTTTTCCACCTGGCCTTTCAAAGGCAAAAGTTAATTTTGTCTTTATCATGGTCTGTGAGGTTGATTTAACTACTGAACTTTGACTAGAAGAAGCTATAAACAGGACCTCCAGATGGCTTTTGAGACTATTATTTTCTGTTTGGACATGTGCAAATGCAGTTAAAACCTTGTTTCGTGCATTAAGGTATAAGCAATGGCTGTTCTAAGTATGAGCATGCGCAATATAATATTACAATATGTTCTTCAAATGTGTGTATTACTACTTGCAGGCTGTTCTCGGTGTTGGGAAAACACAAAGAGGGGAAAAACACCATGCTGTCCTTTAATACAGATACTACATGCTCTCCTCTGATACCTCAGCCCCACCTGTCTAGCCATGAGCTCAGAGTTGAAACAGAGTTCAGCCAAGTCGAGAATTGTTCTTGCTTGTTTTATCAGTGGTGTGTACCATATTTCCCGATGAAATACTACAGCCGGCAAGAGATACTGCCAAGGGAGCAAGGAGACAATTGAATGAGCATTAATGATTTACAGGTACATATCTGCTATAATACCAACACAGGCGGAGGTAACTGAGAGCAGGCTCTAATGACATCATTGATGTTGCCTCAGATAACACCTTGATCATCAACTATGTATGGATCTGGCAAAAGATATAAGATAATGTCAAAGTGAGAGTAGACTGTTTACCACCCTACCATAGGCTGGTAAATAGACCAATATTCAGACACTGAGTCAGGAATTTAAAAAAAGAAATCTACACATGTATCAATAAGACAAATGAACTGTAAATCTTGGGTTCACAGTGGAAGATAAAATGTATTTTCTAAGAGAAAAATATTTGATGACAGCTGGAAAATACTTTGGGGGAAATAATTATTTGATCTCATGCTGAATTTGTAAGTTTTCTTGCTCGCAAGAAAATGAACGGTCTCTAATTTTTATGGTTGCATTTTAATGGAGATGGACAGAATATCAGCCAAAAATCATGAAGAAAACATGTTACACAAACGTTATAAATTGATTTGCATGTCACTGAGTGAAATATACATTTGATCCCCAAGCAAAACATGACTGGAAATCATAATGATATGACATTTCTTCTAGTTGGTCACCAGGTTTACATTCATGTCAGGAGGGATTTGGGGCCACTCCTGTTTACAGAAACTCTCTAAATCCTTTAGTCTTCTTTTACTGCATCTTGGCAGACCCTCTTGGACTGAAGGCTGTTAATCCATGACCCTATTGTGCTTCCTTTTTACCCACACCTTTGTTGCCTTGAAAATATTTTTGGGGCCACTGTCATGCTGGAAGATCCATCCACAGCTTAGAGAAGGAGGCTCTCCGCTATGATTTTATGGTACGTGGCTCTGTCTATAGGCCCCTCTGTGCAGTGAAGTAGCATAAGATAAGATAAGATAAGATAAGATAACCTTTATTAGTCCCACACGTGGGAAATTTGTTTTGTCACAGCAGGAAGTGGACAGTGCAAAAGTTATGAGGCAAAAATTAGAATACAATAAGAATAAATACAGTACACAACTGTACAGAATAGAATAAAATAAAATACTATATACAGTAGAATAAAATAAAATAAATATACAATAAGATAAAAATAGAATACAAATACAAATACTATATACAACTGAGTAAAAATACAACGATGACAGAAAGGATTATTGCATGTACGCTTAGTAGAAGAAACAGTCCAAATCATAATGTTTCCACCTCTGTGCTTGACTGTGGGGATGATGTTCTTTGGGTCATACTTAGCACTTCTCTTTCTCCAAACAGGGTGGGTAGAGTTGATGCCAAAGAGCTCATTTTTGTTTTCTACAGTCATTGTGTGTTACCAGTGGTGTTCTCACTGACTGTGGTCCTGACTGTCTGCAGATCATTTACCGACTCATACATATAGTTTTGGACTGATCCACCAACTTTCTCATGATCATCCTCACCTCATAAACCAAAGATCTTGTATGGAGCTTCAGACTGAGGGTCACCAACAGTTGTCACTAGTTCTTGCTGATGGTCTTGTAACTCATTCCAGCTTCTTTTGACAGCTTTTTGGTTTTGCCCATGGTGGCATAGAGGTTGGTGTCTAAGAAGTATCTGTGACTGATTGATTGATTGATTGATTGATTGATTGATTCATTCATTCATTCATTCATTCATTCATTCATTCATTGACTGATTGAATACTTATTTTACCCACTAAGGAAAAAAATGTGACATTTTAAAAAAGGTAACAATGACCTTGAACTGGTAGGTATTAGCACTAATAGCTCTGAGAAAGTCTTACACTGATGTTTTTGCATTTCCGCCATTAGTTATCTACTTACTATCTACCGTCCATCATAAAATGGGTACACTGGATAACCAGGATAACCCACCATGTCACAAAGCTGAAATCATCTCAAACTGGATTTTGCTGTGTTTTATTCGTCAAACTACATTCTTGAACATAGCAATGAGTTCAGTATACTCAAATGGCCTCCAGTGACCAGATTTCAGTGTAACGTAGCAACTTAGGGATGTAGTGGAATAAAAGATTCCCATTATGAATATGTAGCTGACGAATCTGCAAGAATGATGTGATGATATTATTTTAATATAGACCAAAATTTCTTGGGAATATTTTCAGCATCTTGTTGCTGCAGTGAGTGTAGTTCTTTGTTATTTGTAGCAATATTTTGTCACAGTAACTGTGTATTTTAAGAGGGAGCAGGATAGTCCCTTGAATATATATGAATATTTAAAAAACATATGTTAAATAAAATATTATTCTACCATGGTCTCTTGGTTGTTTTGTTTTTTGTGTGTGTGTTTAAGCTTGACAGTGCAGATTCAAAAGAAACAGTCTGAATTGCATTAGATTTCCTTTTTATTTCAATTAAATATAACCAACATTATTAAGGATTAAACATTTTTAGAGGAAGTGACGTGCTAATGTTTTGAATCGTGCCGTGCAAGTTTGCGGTTGTCACGAATAGAAATCCCTGTACTGACCTGTCTTCCCCGTATATATCTGGGGAAAACCTTTTAGCTTCATGTCTCCATAATTTCTCTCACAGTAAGTTTTCTTCAATACAAACCCGCTCTTATGTAACAGCATTCGTTTAGGCATTCAGCGTTGAGTGTTAGCTTGCTTGTAGTTGTTGTCAGCTAACGAGAAGCCACTTTGCTAGCGCTAGTTCTCCAAGAGCCTGCAGCTATTTCTCTAACGAGATGCCCAGATGAAGGTTAGCCTTGTGGATCAACAGACACTTGTGATGTTGAGAAAATACGAGTGATATGTGTGTGAATAACAACACACAATATCGTATAGCTTATGATAGCTAAGCCGTGATGCTAGTAATTAACCATTAGCGGGTAAGTAACAGCTGCAGTGCTAATGCTGTGCTGCAAAGCACGAGAGAGGTCATTGTATAGTTGTGTGTGTGTTGTGCTAAAGCGTTGTTAGCTGCATAGATAGGCTGTTGCTTAACTATCTGAATTAATCTGCCTAATTGCAATGGTAAGTCTTTCCTCAAAGTTTGTAATATTATGGTTGCATCGCAGCTAACCACATTTGAGATCTGTCCCGCATAAAAGTCATCGCTGCCTGCTAGAGATGCTGGATCTCAAGCTTTTGTAACAACTGGTTTTGTAACGTGTTTATTTCAGCATGAGCTGACTGTGTACCAAATCTGGTAAATGGTGACAGCTGTTAGGTTATTTAAGGGTCTGCATTTGCCACTGCTCAGTACATAACTGACGTGATCATCCAGCACTTTGACTTTTGTGCGTATTCTACCTCACAGCAGGAGAAAGTAATGGACCTCCACAAAATTATCCACAGTGCACTGCAGGAATTTATTCAGACTTACATTACTGATGCAGATCTCAGGTAAGCAGCCCCCAGCCTCATTTAAGCCTGAAAACTCATTTTCTATGGCTTTTGGAAGTAACTTCCTTTCTTACCGTGCCATGCAGCACACTGGATGATGTCCTGTTGTCTTACATCACTGGGGTCCTGGAGGATCTTGGTTCCCAGCAGAGTGTTGAGGAGAACTTTGATGTGGAGGACTTTGCAGAGATGCTAGAAGCTTACATACCTGGCTTTGCAGAAATTGACAGGTAAACAGACTTTCTCCTTTCTCTGGATGGGTTAAGAAAACCACATAACAACTGTACTATGTGTTTTAATGTTATTTCTATTTTTATTTATTTTTTTAATAACAGTTTTTTTTTCTTTTTATTCTGCAGTGTCAAAGTCTGTGAAATGATGTTCAGTCTGGCTTCAAAACTAGCTACTGCTCGGACCTCAGGTGGCAAACATGTTCATTTTCTCAGCGTTTCTAAAAGTGTGATTCTGATACCTCTACTATTCTACTAAATGTTAATTTATTTGTTCCTTTTTATTTAGCTCGTGAAGAAAATGGTATCCCCAAGGCAAGGACAGAAGAGATCTCATTGAAGCTCACCAGCCTGCCCAGTGAGCCACCAAGAAGAGAAACGCAGTGCCTTAAATCACAGACAGAGGGAGCCACTGCCAAGGTTATCGATTCACCTGACATCAGCACATTGTTTTTTTACATATTTGCATTTGTCTTTTTGTCCTACTGTAGATATTGTTACATCCATTAACAAATATTCACGTGTCTGTGTTAGCCACCAGTGTCTGAGTGGGAGGCCCAGGAGCAGCACTTACTAGAGATGTTTCCCAAGTGTAGTCTGACTGAGGCTCGCAGCGCCCTGTCTATTGCCAAAGGAGACATGGAGGAAGCTGTTCGTCTTATCATAGAAGGGGATGTTCAACTCAGTCCCACACCTCTTAACGTGAGTCTCTGATACACACAGAAACGTTGGTTTTGTGTTCCTCCTACCTTCCTTAGCAGTCTTTGATGGGATCCTCTTGTCTCAGGTAAACCATGGGAAGAGTATTTCCTCACTGGCAGACCAGAAACTTAAAGAGAGCATCCTTGAGAAGTGAGTAAGAGTGCTAGTGTGACTCAGCAGAACTTTCCTCATTTGTTTGTTTCTTGAGTTTATGACTGTGCTTAATCATACCAGGTACATGCTGGTGGACAGGGAGGAAGATAAGAAAACACACCGTCCCGTCGTTCCCAAAGATGTAAGCTTCCCCTTATACTTCTATTTTCTTCACATCAAATCTGTTTCATGCCTCTAAATCCAGGTGCACTCTGTTGTGACAGGCTCCAAAGAAGCTAGTTCGGTACCACGGTAACCAGGTGGTAACCACGAAAGGAGAACGGTATCAGCTCGTGAAGAAGGACGAGACCGAGGACATGAAGAAGACATATGTCAACCTCAAGCCAGCGCGAAAGTACAGATTCCATTGATGACGAGCACAGTTCTGAAAGAGCAGCTAATGACAGTATTGTTTACACTATTTTTAATTTATTAATTTCATTTAGCCTACATTTTGTTTGTTTTTTCCCAATTAAAAGCTGACATCTGCAGTGTTGTCAGAAGCTTCTTTTGGAAAAGGAAAAAAAAAACGTTACCTTTTCATGCCTTGGTTAAAACGTTGGATTACAGTGTTTCAGTTTTTTATTGAAAAACTGAAACAGATATTTCAGTCAGGATGTTGTGACTTGCGTTCTTGTGTGTGTTTGTAACAGCCTAACCTATCTACGTTTGGCCATCTCAGCAGGTCTGATGTTGCTCTGACAGTATTGAGGTTGTTTGTGTTTAAAAAAAATTAATTTTATTTTTTTTTTATGCATTTTTCTTTTTAAGCCGTACTGACATTGTGAATGAACCTATATTGATTTCTGTAACTAAGTTTTAGTGGTGCTGTAAAGTTTCTTCTGGACATTAGAATTATCAGCTGTTTTATGTACATATTGATTCAAAGAGGCCAATTTCATTTAGTTTAAAGTTAGGTCCAGAGTTTGTTGGACAAGGACACTGTTGTTGGAGTTTTGCCTCTGCACTCCACCACGGTGGATTTTAAATAAGATAATCGTGATGATTTAAAACATTAGTCTTAGATGTTTATTGGTAAAGTCAAGTCCTTCCTCCTTGTTCTTGTGTAATCAGTGGTTTACAACTTGTTTTAAACTTGCTGTATTTAAATTGATGAATTAATTGCAGTTTGTGAAAATGGAGGATATGCTGATGAAATTGCTTTTCTTACCCATGTAAATAATTGCCATTGTGACCTTTAGTTTTTTGTTTTTTTTTCTATGGTCTTTCAGTTGTGGTGTACACACTCAAAACTACAAAAATTGTCTTTGTCCAACAAATTATGCACCTAACTGTGTATTGTAGCCAGTAGGAGTGCTGCAGATATGTTTGTTCAGGCCTTGAATTTTAAATCAGTTTGTTCAGTCCATAAGAGGAAGTCCTGATTGTTTACTTTAACCACTTTCTCACACACGTATTAGGGCAAAAGGATGTTTTAATATGCAAAGTTTTACGGTATTTTGGTTGTTTTGCCACAGAACACTATCGTCCCCTGCATCTCCCTACATTGTTGAATCGCCTCAGGTCTTACTCTCTTTCTCCTGTCTGGCAGCTCCATCTTCATCACCTCCTCTGCACATGTTCAAACCAGCTCAGCTTTGCCTCTTTGTTTCCAGACAGCTAAACCTGAGCTGTCCCTCTGATGTACTCATTTCTAATTCTGTCCATCTTGGTTACTCCCAGTAAAAATCTTGGCGTCTTTAACTCTGCAACCTAGCTGTTTAAGTACTGAATTTAAAACCAGAGGGGAAGAAAACGCATTACAATAACTTGATCTGAAGTCTGACAGAAGTGAGATTTGACAACCTACGGATTCACAGCTCATCCCTAATAAAGGAGGACGTACACTTCACAGGCCTTACCCAGCTGAAAACATGTCCGTATGCTATATAAATTCATTTTTCAAGACATGTTCAAACAACTGCAGCACTCTACTTTCTAACATTACGAAGTTGTGTGTGTGCTTTCTTTCACACCCCTAATGCAGAGTAAAAAATGCTGCTGGATGACTTCATTTTAAAGTTCATTCCAACAGGATTACCTTTATTTTTGATAGAGATGTTTAGATTTTCAAATTCTCCAATCATGTATTTGTGATAATAGATCATGTGCTTTCAGGGTCCGTTTACATATTACCGAAGTGGTTCTCTTGTCACAGCGCCTCTCATCTCGTTTGTGTTCTGTGAGGTTTGCTTCGCATGTGATTGTGGATGTTTTTTTTCCTCTGATTGGATTCTGATTTCTTGTTAGTTGTAGATTAGGATAAATGGGGTTTTCTTTTAGATATATGCTTTGTGTTTCTTTCTGCGTCCATTTGGACCAGCTATAAGCATTTGTTCTAAATGGATGGTATATAGTTTTCCCCTCGGTGTAGTGTAACAGCTGGGTGTTGGAAAGATGTCTTGTTTCTGGTGCTTATCGGCAGCAATGTTATCTTTAAATACTGTATGATGGTGTTACTGTAGAGCATGGAATGGATCCCCTGAAGCTGTTATAGTGACAACCGAAACAGCTTTCCTCGCTCTGAGAAACTGCTGACGCACAATTTATAGTAAATACTAATTTTGTAGACTACCATATGAGTTGTGTCTATTTATTCATGTACATACATAAGGTGCTAAATTTGAATATTTAAGTTTATTATTTAATTTCACAGCTTTCAGTAATCAGTCAACTCTGAAGAAGAAGAACAAACAAACTTTAATCAGAAGAACAAGGAGATGACATTTAAAAAAAAAAAAAAAAGAAACCACACAGGCATCCATCAATAAAAAAGGAAAAAAGAAAAAAAAAAAAACATAACTATCTCTGCAAATAAAATCATTCTCATCTTTAAAGCAGCTTAATGCCAGAGTGACAACAAGCATTTTTACTATAAAATTGGAAAATTAAAAAAAAATAATAATAATCTTGTGACATTTAATACCCTGCCCATTTAAGACAAGGCACGCACAGTAATTAATTACCCTAGCAAAACAGTCTTATTTTTACAGAGTAATTAGTACTCAACGTTTGATCACTGCACAATTTGTGAGAAGAACAAATGATGATTACTATCAGGAGTTTAAAGGCTGAACCTTGAGCAGAAAGAAATGAAAAAATATTGACAATATATGTATATTTCCATTTCAAGGGTTCATCTCACTGATTTATTCAGTTACATTATGAAGATACCATCTACTGGTTGGTTTGGCACATACTGCACAGGACACCAGTCAGCCACAACATTAAAGCCACTGATATTTAAGTTAAACTGTTCTGTGAAACCATGCTCCTACTGTAGCATTCGTGTGGATGCTACTTTGACGTGCGCAAGCCACCGTACCCCACTGTGCTCGCTTTTAATACCGTGGCCACACAGCGTGTACCAAATGGTGTCCCTTTTATTTAATGTACATATTAATAACAACTCGAGAGAGCAGCTTAAACTTCTATGACAGCCATCTTTCAAGTCGCTCTCGCGTCAAGATCTTACAAACCTGTTTGTGTGAAAGTAAAAATAAATTTTTCTCATCTACAGATGCAAATACAGCATTTTCACCAGGAATTAAATGTTTGTATACATTACAGAATCATTTAATTTCAAAATAGACGTATGTAATATAACATTCTGATTAAGTGTACTGTAGTCCACATCAAGCTTGAAAAGCAAATGCAAACCTAACCACTAGGTGGTGCTTCTTTGTTGCACTGCAATGGTTGATACTGAGCTACATTCCACACATTTTCCTGCTAGTTCACTAAACTAATAGCATTTTAACATGCGAGTTGTTTTAAACCGGTTTTACACCCTTTAACCCAAGACAACATGATGTGTAATTGTTCTAAGAGGTTTCCACAAATTTCATATTTTCTTTCTTAAAAGTTGCAACTAAATCTGCACTGATCAGCTCATTTCAAGTACCCACTTCTCCTGATACTGGTGTGCAGAGTAGCCCATCCCAAAGAAAGGCCTTGAAGTAAAAACTCAAAGAGCAGTTTATAACACACACAAAGGAAAAGAAATCACTGCTAAAAAGAATGTGACATATTCCTTCAGCTGAATATATGACCCCCCCACAAAAAAAAACAAAAAAACACTTTTTGAATATTACTGTACTGCATTAACATCTGTGCCTATGTCTTTTTTTTCTTTTCTTTTTTTAAACGAGAAGTCTTGCTGATCGTATCCGAAGCAAGTCTTAGGTAGGCATAGAGGAAACGCAGATAAATATTCCCAAAAACCTCAGCTGTAAAGCTGTCTTTGAATTGCAATAAAGATTATGATTATTACAACATAATGAAATTAAATTTACTAGTCAAGCCAAAACTGTATTACTCCATGTATATGACAAATATCCTGATGTGCACTGTACATATAATACCCCTCTGACTCTTTCATTAGTGGTTAAAATAACAATGCTTCTCTACCAATTTCAGACAATCAACAGCTTGAATTGTAAAACTGAGACAGCTCTGACAGATCGGTACGAATAGACAAAAGAAAACGAGAACATGAATGTTTGATCGATGTTTCTTCTGTTGCTTTTGTATTTTTCCAATGACAATGGCACTCGAAGACTGAAGCACAACGTTTTCATGATGGCCGCTTATTGCCATGCAGTGATGCGTAGCTCCAAAGACAGTGCTTACACACACAGCAGTGTCAGCATCACATGCACACAGTTTCCAAAGCAGTCTAGTCAGCAGTTTTTAAGGGTAGGGGTCTAACTAAGATCCTGCTCGTATCGCCCTTTGATCATTGTTTTCAGCAAAGGTCCGACCTACAGTAAAAGAAAAAGGTTTTTTTGTTTAGGATAAGCTACATCACGTACTCTTACTACACGGTTATGCTCACTGCATTGTCCTGAACTGCATATATATCTTTCCTCTGTACTAAATCAGGTAAGCCATAAATATTCACAGTAACTGGGTTGCTGGAAGGGTCAGCATGCCCCAGTGATTTCATGTAACAGGTGACCTAAATGTGGATCTTATTTGATGTTCTAGAATCAGGCAATGTGACATTCATGTGCAACTTTGTGCAGTCATGTACACTGCCAGTACTTTAGAAACCGCTCTTTTCTTTTTTTTTACCTCATGTGGATCTCCGAGTGCTTCTCCCAGCATCTTTTCAATATTCCTCATGATGGCTACTTTCTGATGAGCCCGCAGAGGGTATTCTATCCTCTTAGGTGTGGGGGCACCCTGGAAGTACATGTAATAGCTGAGCAATCATGAACAGACATGTGGTGGCAATATACCACATGTTTTAAAGTAACTGTACATACTTTGTACCAGAAGTTTACAGTGATTGTCACTCCACCATTCAGCAGCGATTCAATGTGATGCCACCTGAAGACAGAAGAAAAATACAATCAACTAAATCCAGTGAACTGAATGTGTTAGAGCAAAATTAACCATCACTTAATCCCAGCATTACAAATGCAAGTAAGAAACTACAAGCAGTCTAAGTGAAAATAAAACAGAATGTCAATGGTGTAGTACCCCAGTATCCCAATTTCTTGTAATGTGTGAAGTACACAAAGTAAGTGATATGTTTTCTTGTCATTGGTTGTCTGTGCATTACTGGTGTTAGCATCAATCAATCAATTTATTTATAAGCACATTTAAAAACAACACAGGTTGACCAAAGTGCTGTACATAGTAAAAAAGTAGATCAAACACACACAAAGAACAGAACAAAACTCAGTGACAATTAAAAGCTAGAGCGTAGAAATGTGTTTTCAAACGGGTTTTAAAAATGTCAAGTGTTTGAGAGATCCTAATTTCAAGATGCAGACTGTTCCAAAGTTTGGTTGCAGCAATCGCAAAGGCCCGATCTCCTCTGTTTTTTGGCCTGCTTCTAGGGACAACTAGAAGTAATTTATCAGCTGACCTGAGAGTTCTACTAGGAGTATTTTTAGTTAACAGATCAGAGAGGTATGATGGAGCTAATCCATTTAGAGATTTAAAAACAAGCAATAAAATCTTAAAATCAATTCTACAACGTACTGGAAGCCAATGTAAATGAGCCAAGACTGGGGAAATATGGTCATGTTTACGTGTGCCGGTCAGGAGTCGAGCTGCAGCATTTTGAACTAGCTGAAGACGAGAGAGCAGAGCCTGGCTGATACCAAAATAAAGACTGTTACAGTAGCCAAGTAGTCAAGCCTGGATGAAATAAATGCATGTAGTCAGCAAATGACAAAATGTTCTTAGTTTTTGCAAGTGCCCTGAGCTAGAAGAAGCTGGCTTTTACAACAGAATTTATTTGTTTCTCAAATGAAAAGCTGCTATCAAAGAACACTCCGAGATTCTTTGCAAGCACTGCAAATAGTACAATCTCAGTTTTTTGGTCGTTTACATTCAAAAAATTTAATGCAAACCATGATTTAATGTCATCGAGGTAGTCTAGCAACACTTTTAGAGAGTCCGTAGAATTATTTTTAAGAGGAAAGTCAATTTGAAAATCATCTGCATAACAGTGAAATGAGATTCCGTGTTTCCTGAAAATAGAGCCTAATGGGAGCAAGTAAAGGGAAAAAAAGAGTACTGGGCCCAGGATAGATCCCTCAGGAACCCCACATGTAAGGTAAGTGGATGTGGATGAAGAGCCACCAAACCTGACAGAAAAACTTCTATCAATTAAATAGGATCTGAAGCATTCAAGTGCAGTTTCTTTAATACCCACACAGCTCTCCAGTCTTGATAAGAGAATCCCACGATCTACTGTATCAAATGCCACACTTATATCTAAAAGCACAAAAATGGCAGAGTTACTAGAGTCAGCAATTAATAAAAGATCATTAAGAACTTTTAAAAGCGCAGTTTCAGTGCTATGTAGCGCTTAATGCATAATGGTGGCAAGAAGACCTCTACGCTGCCTTCTTAATGACCACGTCCTCCATGATCAAGACCAGTAAGATCATAATCCATGTACAGGAGGGGTTTCAAGCGTACGACACGTGGGCCAGAGGTAACCCACCAAAGGATCCAATCCAGCCCACAGGATGCTTTTGGAAAAGGTGGTATTTTAAAGGAGGAGGCCAAAACTTTTGAGCCTTTAACTGCATTTTCATTAGTTTTAGTCTATACCAAGACGTAACCTGTAATAACCTATAATCTGCCATACACCAAGTAGCTCAACAGATAAACACCAACTGCAAGAAAATTTTACTTTTTTATTGTTAGTATTCATTTTAAAACCATTTACAATAGGATTTGGGGGTTTTTTTTCCAATGATTTTACAAAGTAAATAATGGAACCGTCTTTCATTTCTTTACAGTACAAGCCCTGCTGACCGGTTCATTTGATTTACCACAGCATTATGTTGACAAACAGATATATTGATGAAATTGTACTTTTCTTAAGACACATTTGGCATTAAATACGCAGGTAACCTTCTTCACACTCAAAGTAACAATTTTGAGGTGTATTTCTTTATACGAGATATTGGGCAACATCTTTACTGGTCCACCCCATTTAAGATGAAACTGAGCTTTATGTGACACATGACGTAAAATGATTTTTGACACCCCTGATCTGAAGGAAATCAAGTGCTATGCAACACATACAGCAAGTCATGACATCACTCGTCAACACAGAGACTCATGTCAACAACCTTGCTAAATGGTTTAAACTGAAAAATGTACATCAGGAGCAAGAATTTGGTTAAACTAAGGAGTGCACATGAAGTTTATGATGGAGAAAATGGAAAAATGCTCATTAAAAAAAAGGGACCAAAGGGTTTGTTCACTGTGCACAAATTTCACCAAAATCTGACTAATGCTCAAAGCGGAGTAGTGGATTGTGAATCGTGGACAGATGGACAGACAACTGACTCCTCCCCATGGCACAAGCTCATTTGTCCTTTGGCTACATTAGCTAAAATAGCAAGGCATAATACGATGAGCAGACATGTACTGAGTGACAAAGTGACACAAGACACTACTTTTACACTAAAAAAGGAAAAGATCATGTTTTAAAACCTCTTAAATGACAGAGGCGGAATACAACGCACACTTCCTCCTCACATGGATGTGAAAGTGCGACTCAGAGAACTCCATCACATGACATATTAATGTCACGCTTGCTTTTTCTGGGCTAATTAATGAGGCCAACCTAAACCAAACGACTGATGGATAATCCTGCAACAGCCTGCTAAGTGCTTAAATAAAACAAAGCCATGCCGAGAGCATGAAAACACAACAGCTGACAGGGCTTCCAAGAAATGTTTGTACACATAAGATTGATAGAAAGATCACAGAGATATTATTCTTACCAGTACATTGGGATGTAGAGCACGTCTCCGGGGCCCACAACAGCCTCATAGCCAACAACATTTTTAAAATTTGGAAACTTCTCATAGTCTGGATTATCAAAATCAACCTATAAATGAATAAATAAATTATATAAGAAACAGGAACATATTACTCATCTGTCTTCATGAAATATAAAACACATTTAAAAAGGTGCAGATTAAAGTTATTAAGGTAAATTAATAAAACAAATCTAATGTTATCACATTAATGACGTCATTGGAATCAAACTTGGGTGTATTGCTACATACAGCACACAAAAGTTTGGTTTCACTCATCAAAATGTGAAAAATAATTATATTAGAAAGTTAAAGATGAAATATTCTTTTCAATATATTATGCAATGTTGTATTATTTTTGTATTTCACAGTTTTTACAGTATAAAAAAAGGAAAGGAGCAAAGTGCAAATGAAATAGAACCCTAACCCTTAATGCAATGGAGCTAAGGCTTCTTTATAATCATAACTAATTAAAAAATAAAAATATTACTAAAACCTTATCCAGTTTTCATGTGCCGTCTATGCAACTGCCTGGTGTGACACATTTGAATAATTATGTTACTAAATTCCACTAAATGTGTTGTTAATGTGTTTCAGCTAGCAAGAGATTATTTAAGCCTAGCTGACGCAGTGAGCAGCTTCTCATCTCTAAAACAACTCTGCAGCTAGACACATCCTGTGGTTGTGGCGAAGATAATATTCTGTTACTGAAGGGTCAAGTTACTCTCCTGAATCAAGCACAGAAAATCACTTAACAACTCAACAATCATCTTTGAGTTAGAAATGTGGTTTTAAAAAAAGTTTTATAGAGAAAGCATTATGATCTGGGGTTGCTTCGGTTGGTCAGGTTGAGGTTTAAGAGAATTACAATTTAAAAAGTGAGGTGTATAAACTGAACGACCAGGTTTTTTTAATCAAAGGCTTTTTTTCCTGAGCTTCCAAGATTAATTGGGCTCAAATTGCGAAAGAGTGGTTCAGGGAGCATGAGACATTTTCACACATGGACTGGCCACCCGAGTCGAGACCTTAACCCCACTGAGAATCTCTAGGATGTGCTGGAGAAGACATTAGGCAGTGGGCCAACTCCCCCACTGTCAACACAAGAGCTTGGCAAAACATGAATGCAACTCTGGAAATAAATGCTGTGACATTGCACAGGTTTATAAAAATGATGCCACAATGAACGCATGCTGTCATCAAAGCTAAAATTGGTCCAATGAACTATTAGACTGTGTGCCTTTTTTCTTTTCCAGGCAGCGTATATGGACACAGTGCAGGCATCTGCACGTGAGCATGGCCGAAAGCCTTTTCGCAGGATGGAGCTGGCTTTGGACCGGAGATCAAACATATGAAGCTTTCTGTGTGTTGTGCGTGTCAAACAGGTAAGTATACAATGTTGGGCAAGCGTCACCTTTCAACCCATCATTTCATCTCTAACAGAAAACGCAGAGTGGCACAAACACATACTGGCACTGTGAAAATAAAAATCTGATAGCCTACAGAAGAGAAGGCTATCACAGGATAAGCAAAGGTAACAGTTTCTTCAAATTTGTAATGCAAATAAGGAGTTCAAACAAATGCCGCAGGGCAAGTCTGGAAGAGCAAGAAAACTGCATGTCGGATTGCCACTGATGACCTGCAAAAGACTGAGAACATTTTAACAGTCTCTGGAGTGGTGGTGCACGGTCTTACTGTGCAGCAACACCTCTGCAAGTTTGCAAAGTAACATCTAAGCAAGCCTGACACAATTTGTAAATCCAAACTGATATTGTTGAAATAAAACTGACACCAATAAGCAGCCTGGCTTAATAACATGAACCCCTCCTGAATGGAGCAGCTCAAACACACTTTGGGTTTGTGCTGCAGCTAGTAGTATGGGAACATTTAACCGGGAAGAACGCATTTATGTAAATGCCAACTCCTGGAAGCACATAATGATAGTTTAAAATCCATAACAGCAAGGAACACAAAATACAGGTTGCACCACAGCCCTCAGGCCCTTAAAGTGAACATCAACAATATATTTATAAACCTCAAAGGAGAAGAGCATACAAGACCCATACAAGAGAATAACACAACTACACATCTTGCAGGATAAATTGGTGAAAACTTGCCAAACAAGAATTGAGACTGAGTAGAAAGAGGAAAGAAAAAAAACATCTGTATGGCTTTGGCAAAGAGGGTGTCATTAAGCAGAGAGTGATCCTTTCCTTTTTTTGTTATTTTAAAACTGCAAAAAATTTAAAAATTTAAAAAATGGAAATAACAGTGTCATCTTGCTGAAAGTTTAAAGAAATTTAGCAACTTTCGGGGTGGCTGTAGCTCAGGAGGTAGAGCATGTCAACTGCTGATTGGAAGGCTGGTGCTTCGATCCCTGGCTCCCCCAGTTTGCATGCCAAATATCCTTGGGCAAGATACTAACCCCGACTTGCTCTCCGATGCATCCATCGGAGTATGAATGTGTATGAATGACAGAAAGTATAGATAACTGTGTATGGGTGAACCCAGCATGTTGTATAGACTCCAGTAGAGTAGAAAAGCGCTATACAAGAATCAATCTATTCATCTTATTCTTTAATCATTTGACCAAATTTCTGCACCTACAGTACAACTTACTTGGCTCTGTCTGTCACAGGGGTGATGAACAGGGTATGGATAGAGACATTCAAACTGGTCTGGTGGGAAGAGGATGCATCTCTTATGGCCTTTAATCTGTGCAAAGAAATTCTGCTGCTCGTCATAATGCGCTGGCGTCACATTGCCTGCGGTGACAGATTAACAGAAAATGTAACGCAGGGGTGACAAAAATAACTTTGAACTTATTTTCTTTCTGCTGCCAGAGCCTCACCCTCCATGCCAATGAGCAGGAGGTTGGATGTCAGCTGTCCCCAGCTTCTCTTGGCTTGCTGCTTGTTGATCCAGTTCCAGTTGAAACCAAGAAAGTCAACAACGATCTTCTTTCCTACTGTGTCGTTCAGCGTCTGCTGCAGATATACCCTTGAAATGCACGAGAAAAGGGCACATGCAAAATGTATGAGCCTGAGACAAAAGTGGTATAAAATACACTGGCATTATAGTGTACAATGACAACTTGTTTACCAGCTCCTGTTTCAGCTGACTACATCTCCTTTACACCACAAAGAGAAATTTAGCATTTAAGGAAGTGGCTAGTTTAAATCCAAATAGGTAAAAGCCGCTTTGCGTGTCGGCAAGTCAACAGTCAGCTCTCTTTAGTAAATGATCTGTCTGTGTGTGTGCTGCCAGGCCAAGTCAGGTCACAGGAATAAGCTTCTCCCATGGTTCTCTGGTGGAAATGCTTAGTCATGGCCACCGCTTTCCTCTGCTGCATTACGCTGTGAGTGTAAAAACCCTTCCCTGTTAAGTACACCTGCAGCACAAACACATCTTGTCCCTGACATTCAATGAGGCCCTCGTGCACCATATTTCTATACTTAGGGGTGCACTTAAGTGGTCCGCAGGTGCGCATGCGCTGTCAAAATAAAAGACGCGCACCAGATAAGAAGTTGTAACGCGCGTTTGCGTACATAAGATTTTGTGGAGGAGGACAGACATTTGTTTAGAACTCTTAAAGATGTCGAAGAAGCAAGCTCCTTTAAGCAATTACTTTGGTGTTCCTCCACCTCCAAAGAAATATCAGGAGTCCGAACCGCAAAAGAAGCACGTATTCTCGGAAAAGTGGTTGCAGGAGGCGAGCTGGTTTCAAACAAATGATGAAAACACAGAGATGGGGTGCAGAATATGCCATGAAAATCCCACTGTAGTGGACAAAAACAGTACCTTTGTACGCAAACGCGCGTAGCAACTTCTTAGCTGGTGCGTGTCTTTTATTTTGACAGCACATGCGCACCTGCAGACCACTTATGTGTACCCCTGTCGATACGCCTATATAACAAACACACCGCTTCGACTAAAATATCATTTCATCCTACCTTTCATCTCCTCCCCTTTCCTCCGTTTCGTGCATTTGATCCACAAATTCGTTAAACTTCATTTCCATTCGCTGAGACTTCGGGACAAAGTTCTCAAAGTTGCACATTTTTTTCTCATCGTAGTAAAGGAATTTGTGGTTTCCTGAAATGTAAACAGAGAAGTCTCCGTTTCCAATGTTGTCCTTGAGGTATGTGATATCCCATTTGAGAGCTGGGTACACGAGGTTTGTGTCTGTCAAAACCACCGGTTCCTGAAAAAAAATAATAATAAAAAGCATTTCAACACAACAGAAAAATCTAACTTTATTTCACGCAATTGAAAGGTGACATAAGTGACTTTGAACATGGCATTGTTTATGGAGACCGGTCAGAATACTTCAGTCTGATAGGAGGAAAAAGTAACTCATCACCACTCATCACGCCCAATGCATAAGAGCATCTCTGAATACAAAACACATCAAACCTTGAAGATGGGATACAGCAAGAGAAGACCAGACTGGAACATGGACCATGTCCATTTCGCCTTGTATCAACCATTCACGCTCCTGGTGGTGGTGAAACGATGTGGAGGATATTTTCTTGGCACACTTTGGACCCCCTGAGACTAACTGAGCATTATTTAAACACCACAGCCTACCTGAGCATTGTTGCTGACCATGTCCACCCCTTTATGACCACAGTATCTTCTTCTGATGGCTGCTTCCAGCAGGTTAACATGCTATGTCACAAAGCGCAAATTATCTTAAACAGGTTTCTTGAACATAACAATGTTTACTGCATTCAAATGCCCCCCCTATTCACCAGCTCTCGATGCAATAGATGACCATCACCATTATAGTGAAATGGGAGATTTGTATCATGGGCGGGACTCCAAAAATTCTGCACCAACTGCGTGATAACAGCATGTCAATATGGACAAAAATCTGCCAAATGGTTCCAGCAACTTGCTGAATCTACTACTACTTTTAATTCTTTATGGCAGCGTGGAAAAATCTCACAACTAGACTTCAGTAGATTGCAGATTACAGTCAAGTGATTTCTGTTTTTCTACTCCACCCAATTCAAGCGCCTAATCCTAGCTGCAATGGCCATCATAGGTCAAAAAAACCCAAAACAAAAACAGCTGGCCACTGTTCGTCTGCAATTAGCGCAGGCTGTCAGTCCACTGTTTACCTTATCTGTCAATATGCCAATTTTCCACATCTATTTACTCTGAATGACAACGTCAAATTTTGTGAAAGGAGTCCAATATGAGTTGATGGATCAGTGAAGTTCACAAGCATGTTTTGCATTTTTTCATATTTCAAAGGTCTGACTTCAGTTCAGGAGATGAAACGTGGGGTGAGAAGGAAGAGGATGAGTGGAAAAGAGGGAAAACAGAGACATAATGAAAATATACATGTAAAACTGTTAAATAGTCAAACAACTACTGTATTGAAGACAGACAACTTGGTGGCTTTTGCGAATCTGTGCCCTGTCTGTTTTTTTATGGACTAATTCTAGGCTGTTAAAATGCATCAATCTGTTAGAATATGTAATTATACACTAATAAGTGTAAATCTTTGATTACAGTGTTCTTTTTGCCATTAGAAATCCAACCCAGTACTACCAGGCATACCTAATATAGTGGACAGCGAGTGTACAATGGTAGGATAAAAATGTAAAGTTTTACTTTACATTTCTCACCTTTATGACCAGCACATAACTATGCTGCATAAATTAAGAGGAATGCAAAAAGACTGCTGAAGTGTCTTTCAAGGGCGACTTTTCAAGCTTTTAAGTAAAAATAATAATAATAATAATTAATTAAATTATTAATTACACATAAAAAATAAACATTAACTGTTGCTGCGTGTATCACCATGTTGATTTTGTCGCATTATTGTTCATAAAATCTCCCAAAATATTTGTTTAATAACTGCTCTGAATGCCATTAAAATAAATATATCCCAGCAGCTTGCAGCGGGCTGCACGGGGAGTATATGGCAGCACACTCTGAGCTACGAGGCCTACGTGACTAACTGAACGTACACCGCTGCGCGCGCCCCCGCCGCCCGCGTGTCTCGTACGTTGTGCACTGTACTGGTTCTCGGTTTCACTTTCACCGGACAACTGGGAGAATTTTCGGTGGCAAAGGCTTGAAATGATGCTGTAAATCCTCGACGCCGTCAACTAACTGTAACGTTTTGAAATATAGACACTTTAGTTATGGTCTGTGTTTAAATTAAGATGGCAGGTGGAAGCAAATAAGGGGGGAAACTGCCATTTACTTCAAATACATCTTTTTTTTTTCTTTAGTTTTTTACGCCCGCGCTTTATGTGCGTCGTTTTAAAATAGTTAAATATATCTCATTATTTTCCACTCTGTCTTAATACTGCTGGGAAAGAGAGTCGGTAGTTTTAATATGGATGTTTTTGTTAACATTAAACAGCTAATAAGGCGACACAATTGACATGTCACATTTGAAGCCGTGTTTGGTAGCTACAGGGGTCACTCCTAGCAAAACCTGTGATCTACATTACACATACCCCTCAATGTGTCTTTTTTTTCACTCATGTATTAATGGTTGAATCAGAATGGCTGCAGCTGTTAAAAGCAGTCTCTCCAATATGACAACACCAAATAAACAAATTCCAGTGTAAAAGATGCCTATGATAATGAATAAACAGGGGCAATTATACTCATTTGATTATCTCTGAGTGCATTTCCCCACCCTAACCTGCCTTTGCTAAATATTCTACACCATCATACATATTACTATTTTTTAACTGTTGCACAATTTGCAAAGTAGAGATCTTGAAGCCCAAATACAGATAACTGCACCAGTTTTGAGGAAGTTGGAAGAGCACAATGTGTAAGAAAAGGTGTGAAAATGTGTAAGAAATTTTCACTTCCCTTGTTCCATATATGGTAATAAAAATGAAGTGTGAAACATGAGTAAGCTTGACAATATTACTATCCGTGTTCTGTTACTATTCTTAGATAAACATGTCTCAAGAGCTGAAAACTGTCATGGATTAGTGTGCAGAAGAATAATAAAAAGCAGAGCAGGAAGCTGGTTTATTTGGAGAAGTATTAGTAAGATGACACATCTACTTCTGTGCAAACCAATTCTGATTACAAACCGAGAAAGTGTCAGCTCTATTAATGTGCCATTTTGCAATATGCTTTTGTTGGGCACATACACCTACTCCATAAAGTTTTATAACGCATACCATATCTTAAATGAGGAAAGTTAATATGGTTAACAGTACCTTTATAGCTCTATATTCCACATTAAATTCTTGTGAGACAACACTGAAGTGATTAGAGTTTTCTATGGAGAGTGACTTAGGTGTCACTTCTTTTTAAATGCAATGGCCTGCATAGAAGCCATTCACTTCTTTGCAGGCCATGCACCTATACATGATTGGTCAGTGGCCCATCAGTAAACTCCTGTAACGGGTAACTATTGTCTAGAGAGGTCTCTTGGTAAAAGGCTCCAGCTAAATTAAACAAAGAATAAGAGCAATAAAAGACAGTGGACGTATTATGATATTGTTTGCCTGCTCAAGATAGAAATTATTACAGCCTCAACCTTAAGCAGACGAGGCATGCATTTCACTTCCATTTGTTATGGTTGGAATTAACCTACAGCTGTTTCATCAAGAAGTTGGGGAGAGGTGAAAAACCTATATCAGATAAGACACCACAGAAACGCTGATTCTTATAAACACTTCTGTGTGTAGACCACAATGATGATCACCCCAAACAGCTCTGCAAAGTCACAAAGCACAGATACCGGATCTGCTTATATTAATACGTTTGCGTCCAAATGTGGAAGAAAAAGAAAGCATCTTGCTTTGGGTGTAATGTGCTGTCACGAAAACCCATTTACAGTGCCAAATTCTTACATGGCAAGCTGGAACTCTGAGGATTTGAGCTTGAAAATTAAAGTCTCTGTACTAAATTTAAATGCATCATACAGATTTATGTTGACCACACTGAGCTGATGTAGTGTTGTGATAAAACAAGGCTAAATCTGTCCAGGATGTGTCCTTGGACACTAAACAAAACTCTAAGATTGTTCGCGATCTTTCACTGTCACCGCGTTGGTAGATAACCTGAAGACTGATATTTCTTAGATGAAGCTGTTACTAAAATGTTTGTGCTGCAGCGGTACTTTTTTGGTTTCTGTAAAAACACGGGGTGCAATTTTAGCGAATCTTAGAAGTTCCCATAAGCTAACTTAGCAATTTTACCTCATTGTTTATTAGCATTTCTGCTCTCGGGTCCGTGTGAGACAGCCTGGGAATGGGCTTGGTGGGGAAAGAATACTTTCGGAGCTGGGATTCATCCCAACCCCGGCTCTGGACGCCAGAGAAAGCGGCACCACCTTCGCTCGTCGCCGGGTCAGCTTCCACCACGGTCGCCGCTGCCATGGTCGTCGACAAGCGCTGATTAGCCGCCTCAGTCTTCCCCTGAATAAAACAACCATACACCGGTTTTCGCTGCTAACGATATCCCGCTAGGCTACACAGTCAGCAACGGCACTCTCTTACAAGCTTTTCCATTCACAATTATTAATCGGTACAAGAAAATGTGCGCAGTCCCACAGAGAGCACACAGCTCCGCTCCGTGCAACTGTTTGTTGACAGCTAGAAAACAAACGAAACCAACTCATATATACTCTGGTCTGATAATGTGATGCTCAGAATATCGGACAGCGACTCCTAGCGTTGTGGCTGACTAAATGCTACTATTGCATCTATTTCCTTTCACCACAAGGGGGAGCAGTCGCACTTACTTTTTTCACAGTTGTGCAGAAAGTCGATAGCAAAGAGGCAACGAGCCCATCAGTGATAGGTTAAAAGTCACACTTATATCATCTAGTGTGCAGATACAAGCTGGAAGACTTTGTTAACATAATGTTGTTACTTCTGAAAAAATATGTCCTAATTAGAGCTCAGCCTACATGTAATATGAATATTTTATTTAAGTGCTTCACTTTATTCCTCTGTTATGCAAAATTTTATTGCATAAATCCGATATTGCATGGTTTTCAATACAGGAAACGCTAGTGTAATTTTAACAGGACTTTTAATTCACAGTGACAATTAGAATAGTTTAATATAATGGACATCAATTATATTGTTCTATACAATGGCAGGGCAAACGATGGGGCTGAGTTGGCATTGACCCCCATAGTTAAAGTACCATAACCCTCAATCAGTGTAAATATACCTCCACCATCCACTTTATTAAATACACCCTATTAGTACTAGATTGGACCCTTTTTTGCCTTCAGAACTCCCTTAATTTTTCATGCCATGCATTCAGTCAGTTGCTATCATGTCCAATATAGAGACAGAGTTGCTGCAGATCTATAGACTGCACATCCATGGTGCACTCCACTCCACTCCACTGCATCCCAGAGGTGCTCTATTGGATTGAGATCTAATGACTATGGAGGCCTTTTGAGTACAATGAACTCCTTGTTGTGTTTAAGAAACCAGTTTGAGATAATTTGAGATTTAAGGCATAGCACATGATCCTGCTGGTAGCAGCCATCATAAGATGGGTACACACTGCTCATAAGGTGGTGTGGTGTTTGGTCTTTAAATGATGCGCAGAGGAACTACTAAGGAGGAGCCCAAAGTGTACCAAAAAATGTCCCTCACCCCGTTACACCACGGCTGAAAGCCTGAACTGTTCAATGTTGTTTGTGCCAAAGGTTGGCCCTATCTTCCAAATATCGTCATGTTCAAAGTCACTTAAATTGTCTTTCTTTCCCATTTTGATGCATAGTTTGAGTTAGGCAGGTTAGCTAGACCATATCCTACATGTCTAAATGCACTGAGTTGTTGCCAGGTGATTGACTGAGTAGACATTTGCATTAATAAGCAGTTAAAAAGGGTACCTAACAAAATGTCCAGTGAATGTGTAACTATGTAATGTTAAATAATAATATTTGCAAGTTTTAAAAGACAGACTCCCCCCTCACCTACCTCACAGTGGTTTGGTATAGTGGACTGAAACCTGTCTTAATATGACAAGACATCCTGAAAATAATGTAGAGAAACACAAACTCTTACTTTAGGGACAGAATGACATTTATTGGCGTGTTATTTAATGCCACCATAATCATAAAATGATATAAAATAAGATCAATCACACACACATTAAATACATGAAATACAATAAATTAGGACCAGAAAGAAAGGATGGCAGCGGCTTTATTGTGTATTAGTATGTACATTTGTTTGTGAAACCAAAGATCCCTGGTTCAACTGTGGGAGGAGGCACAGATCCTGCAAAAGCAAATATGTGGCCCTATCTACTGTGGTGACCCCTGTGTGAATAAGGGAGCAACTGACAGTAGCTTCTATATAAAATATGTAAGAAAAAATAACAAAACTGATGAAGTTAGAAGCTCCGTGAAGGGAATTTTACATTAAACAAACGTGTTAAAAAGCTCCACGTGAGGATTGAAACTGTAAACCAAAAAGCATGTATTGTACCAAAATACTCTTTTAAATACTTTTGTTGAGTAGTTCCATGTTAAAGTACTTCTACTCCATAAGATGTCAGGGGGAAATATTGCATTTCCCCTTCAGTGCTTTAATTTCTCAGCCATAGTGGCGGGGATACTCTTCAGATTATAATAATAATTAATATTTTTCCTGTAATATTCTGAATTCAAGACTCATACTTTGAATACTAATTTAATTTGATTATGTGTCCCAGTAACACCACACAGTACCCCAGATGAGCCACCTATATAAGTCAAACTTTCTGCTTCAGATAAAGGAAGATGTAGTATTTTGATAGTGTGGCTCTTATTTCAGGAAAAAGACCAACTGCTTACAACAGTACTGGTCTTAACAAAGCACTGCATATTAAAAGTTTCATGAAAGTTAATCAGTGATGATCTGAAACATGAGTCTTTTTTTACTCTAATATTTAGGTACTCACACACTATGCCATGCTCAGCAGGCTGATTAGCCGATGCTGCCTTGTTCTGTTATTTAAATAACAACTGCTTTTAATGCTACACATAATTTTAGTTCAATAATGCAAATGCACTTCCTTTATGTGTTTTCTCCTGATTCAGTATTTATGTTCCCATGCTTAGTGTTGTTTGTTGTGGAGATCAGTGAGCTGAGCGGATCCCTCTGATGCTTTATTTTTCCCGTAGTTACTCACAGCCAGGAGATCAAACAGCCTGGTGAGTCACAAGAAACTTGTTGCTCCATCCTGCTGACCAATACCAGCAAATCTACCACTGCTGTCTTTTCCCCAAACAGCTGACAAAGCAATCACTCTGTGTTACAGTGGATCTCTACTGACGAATAGAAGCTGTTCATATCTATAGCACTTCCAAAAGTTGCAACAAATTTTGGCATTCATTGAGTTTTATAAAGCAGAGTAGAGCGCATAGTGGAAGTAAAACTCATCTGTACTCATCTGTGTTGGCTTTCATGCTGACCCTCTCCCCTCTAGGTGTTGCAGGTCTAAAACCCCTAAGCCATAAATCCTATAAGCTGAGGATTCTCTGAGGCATTATAAGTCATTTTCCCAACTTTAATTGTTTGCAAACAAAAATACTCCACATCAAAAGCTCAAAGTCTTAAAATTAGGTTTTAATACCGACGCTACTGTACAGATTAAAAGAAAAAAAATCTTTTATACATTATGCATCTCGCTGTTTTGGTTCAGAAGTTCAGATTAATTATTTAAACTGTGAAAGTAAGCAGCTGCTTTAAAACAGATCCCACAGTTCCCGTGTGGTGGTGGTGTAACCTGCTTCCCTGTCACCTCAGGCTCATGTGTTACCGCAGATCGAAAATGGCAGGGCCGGCCCGAGAGACGGAAGTTAAGACCGCTCGGTCAGAGGTCGTGTCACCTCTGCGTGGTGGGAAACTGTGTGCCCGGCTCAGCGACGAACACTTTGCGCTATTTCACACATCCGTGATAATATTTGGTTAATTCAGGTCAGCTCTCTTCAGTTCATCAGGGTGTGTGGTAGCGCATTTGAGGAAAATGCTGGTGTTTGCATCAAACTTTATGTCTGTCTGCCAGCTTTTTTCTTTATTGTAGTCCAAATATATTGAAGGTATTTAATAGTAATAAAAAAATTATAGTAAAGCAACGATTTAGAGTTAGAGTGAGCATTAATGTTCTCTGTCCTTGTGAATCTTCTCAGCTGATCTTATAGTCCAGCCCCTGATTTTAGATCTCATTCAGTGAACAGGAGAATAATTTCACAGATGTGTCAAACTGCTCAACTTTAACCTCCTAAGACCCGAACTCTTTCATGGCACGCACTTTTAGTTTCTCTTTGCTATTTGGGTTGATTGGGACCTGATGAATGTAAAAACAAAGAATTACAGTATGTGATTTCTTTTAACCAATTTTTACTTATTTTTGTTTCTGAGAAAAATGAGATCCACATATGAGGACATTTGCTTTAAATTCTGATATAACAGTATAATGTCCTTGTAAGTGGATATCAGGCCCTTGTAGAGCAAAATTTAGTATTTTGGTCTAGACAACCCAAAATGTGATGTCCACATATGTGGACGCCAGGTCCTAGGAGGTTAAAATGTGTTTTTCATGTTCAGCTTTCCCACACGTTAACCAATTGTTGTGCCAGCATGCTTTCCTCACTCTCTGGGGTGCTTTTTCACACGCGGGTGTAAGTGGGCAGCAAACGACTGCTGATGGCGAATTACTGGATGGCAGCATGGAGAGGAAAGCACAAATGAGAATCACTGCATTGTGCACACTGAGTCTAAAGTGGCTTTGTTAGGTTTAATCCAAAACGCTTGTCCTAATTATATTTCTGCATTACCTTTGAATGCAGTGAATGAACATTTTGTGCCTCTGTTGTACTCCCTAACACAACAAATTTGCAGGACTGCAGAGCCGCGGGGCTTTTGTTCGTGCGAGGGTTTTGCTGCATGCCAGTCGGAGCGATCTGACCAGCCCACGGGGGTCATCAGAGGAGAGAGGAGTTTTGATTATAATCATTATTTGGTAAATAAGATGTCAACAAGGTGTTTCCTTGACACTTCATTGAGTAAAAGGAGGAAGGTGCAGAAATGAATGCCCCCGTCTCAATAGGGACTCTAATCTCCCCTTTCATGTCTCTTCTTGTCTGAAGGGTTTCAGCTTCGGCTGCCATGTGCTAGTTTGCCTGAACCTGGCACTTCTTACTCGCAGGTGGGGTGAGTATCCTGGCAAGCATGTGTTTATAAAACCCACTTGTTTGGGCACAATACTTGAACTAACTTCTTTTGAGCGAACAGTGTGAATCTGTGCAAAGCCTTTTCCCAAAGTCCTTTAGAAGGCGACAGCCCATTGAGAGTGGAGAAGAAGGGATTACCTTCCTCGACAGTGGTGCATTTCCGAGAGAGCTGATTAGCTCTGCATTCATTGTTAAATCGAGCAAAGGCAGGCCCTAGAGGAGTGAAAGGATCCAAATAGGTGGGCCCAGAAATAAAACAGCCACAGGAAGCCTTGCACAGCTAGCCCAAAGTTTTCCCAACACTTCTTTCCCCCACTCCTAAGGAGGTGCGGCGTGAAAAAGGAGATTAGCATACAAAATTAGAGGCGGGATGATTTTTAAGGGCAACTTGCCTCATGCCCTCCACCCCCATGGTCCTACTCTGTCTGGACAAAGTTAATTAAACTAGTATTAAACAGTGAAGAAACTTCCAAGCGCTCAGGAGTTAGGGGGCTCTTTGAGGATTACCATGATGAGGGAGAGAATGGGAGGTATTTGTTGAGGCGAAATTGAGAAAGGCGTGATGGAAGGAAGAGTATGCTGGAAAATTTTCTATTCTTGTTGGTATCCGAACCCCAGTGGGAGGAATGTGAAGCGTAATGCTGTGTTTACTCCAAACGGCAGGGTATTACTGTCACAAAGAGTGTGTTAAAGAAGGATGAGTACTTTCTCCAGGCTGAATGATAGACAGGGTTGACGGATTTATTATTCTTTTATGGCATTTTAATAGTAAACAAACCACAAAGAAAACTAACAATAAAGCAAAACTAGAAAATGCTTCGCAATAAATTAACAATGTACAGTACAAAGTGCTTCATTTTATGTACAATTAAATACATGAAGAGGTGGAGCAAAGGTCACAACAAGCCAAATGATGGGAGAGAAAATTCAAAACTTGACACTGATGGGTGTTTTATATACAAAGATTACTGACGGGTTCATATATATATATATATATATATATATATATATATATATACATATATATATATATATATATATATATATATATATATATACACACACATAAGTTATTTATACCACAATAGCCACGTCCACCAAGATTGTGTATCTGCATGACAATAAATACATGAAGTTGTGGAGAATTTTGAAAGCAGATAAAAACTCTTCAAATGCCCAGTGACTTTTCAAGATGTTGTAAAAAATATAAAAAATATATCTTAAATACATTTATTCCTAACCATCTATAAATTTGTTAAAACCCTTCTCATCTCCTCTATCTTGTGGCCGTTGTGTTTACTTTTAAAACGCTGTGGACACTGACGACGGTCTGAGATCATCCTTTTATCCAAAACAAACTATCTAAAAAAGAATCTGCCGGGGAGCTGCAAGAAATCATTAAGATCCTCAGTGCTTCTTCCTCAGTCTGAGGTTCTTCCTGCGGCTCCCGGCGCTCTCGCTTCTTCCCCTCTGACCTCCTTTTTTCACACAAAAGTACTTGGTCACTGTCTTTCTGCACTGCTCGCACTTTACCGCACAGCACCAGTGAAATTTACAATTACAGCTCGACACCATCTCAGCCTTACGCTCCTCCACAGCCAGGCCGCACTCCCCACATAGTCTCTTGCAGCTTCGCTTCTCCCATTTGCTCAAGTTCTTGCCTTTCTTTAGGCACTCGCGGCCCTCAGTGCCAGGCAAACCCAGAGTGCGATTTTCCAGGCAGTAATCAGGAGAGTCCTCGAGGTGGACCAGCTCCTTACGGGAGATGGAACTAAAGGTCTCGGCGATGGCCCCCTTGCTGGCCGCGCTGTTCCCCGCTCCTCTCAGAAGGTCTACTTTCAGCGCCCTGTGGTACTTCTCCTTCAAGTAGTTCCCCACCTCTCTGAACTCTGGCAGCTGCAGCCAACAGGTCTGAGTTGTGCAACTTCCTGACACGCCATGGCACTTGCATGTCCTCTGCATGGTTCCCTTCACAGCCTGGGCACACAGACACAGTTCATGTTATCAAAATAAATAGGAATAGTTCACTGCATTAAAGAAAACTGTGTTTTGCTCTGAGTTTAGTGGAAAAACTATCAAAACATAAAAACCGTAATTGTGTGTTGGTGCATACATTTCCTGCAAATTCTTGATTGACGTGTGGTCAAATTAACTGATTGTATTCTCAAAGTTTTTCAGATAAAGGCATGAAAGCGGTGAAAAGGAAGAAATGATAGCTTCGAGGTCCATCGCGGAGTTCCTTGTCATCCATTGTGTTTCCTGACTTCAACCAACACAAAACAGCTGTCAATTGAAAAGCGGTGTTTTCTTTCCGTGAAGAGGGGATGAACTTTCTGTTGAAGTGAGGCTGAATCAAAGTTTCACATCGGGTCGCATTGTTCCTCGTAGAATAAATAGAAGTATTTATTTAGCATGTTCATTATCAACATGTTTTCTAGTGTGAGACGACCCAATGGAGAGTCCCATTGAGTGGATAAATGAAAAAGGAGGGGTTTTTCCCTCTCTCTTTCTATCCCCATTTTTTTCTGTTACAATGATGCTCCAGGTGCCATGGGAATCCCAGGGCCCAACAGGGGGGAGCAAAGGCACCGTAAACAAAGACCACTTCAGCTGCACGCCTGTGGTCCCCTCAGACTCCCTCGGGGCCAAACAAAGACCAACATAAATGTGGGATCCTTATTGCAAGAATAAAACTAAACACTTATTTTAAAAAAAGCAGAATAATACAGAATGCCGTGCAATGTCTGGCTCCCCAGGATCTCTAATTAAGCGTGCACCAGTGATCCTGAGATTCTTGAGTTGAGGTTTTGTCATAAGGAGCATTCAGCACTGGTAAATAGGCCCTTCTGGTACACCGAACACGCTGTTATTATTGGAGACGAGTGGCACCTCACTTATAGCGACGTGAAAGGGATGCTTGGGTGGCACACTCAGCGTAATTCTGCGCAGGGAAAAATGATTCAAAAGGTGCTTTACAATCTGCAATCAGTCGGAGGGCCGTGTAAGATTCTTACATTTTAAGCCAGGATGCCACCCAGTTTAAATAATGAGTGGTTAATTAAAGCCATAATATTGCATGATTGTACTGCATCTCATGCAAGATGCTCGTTTTTCATTTGCAAGTTGATCGGGTAAATTAAGAGGGCATACTGTACCTTGCGCCCAGCCTCATTGTTATGGAGATTCATGGCTGCCCGTGCATCCTGTCCAGTCTCTAAAGCATCAACAAACTGTTTGGAGATGGCCTCACCAAAGCCAACATTGTCACTGCAGCCACCCCAGAGCCACCCGTGACCACCTATAAAACAAAAAGAATGAAATTACTGGAATCGCTTTAGGAAGCGAAAACTGTCCTTTCACATGTCATGTACGCGTTCGTGTATCTCTCTGACCTCGTTGTCCATTTCTGCTGTCATCACAGCCGCAGTTATCGAAGTCTCCAAGGCTGCAGTTCCGGGTTAGGGTGTACATAACGCCAGCTGAGCTGATGGCGTGGACAAACGCCGTCTCTCGATTTGCTATTATCATCGGAGAAACTTGTTAGCTATGTTGTCTAATACATTCACACAATTATACTCCAGTTGCTTCCTTCCACTAAGTTAAATCAACTACAGAGAGAGTTTAACTTTATGTATTTTGTGTTGTTGCTGTTGTTTTTTTAATGAAAATTATTTTGAAAAAAAATCCCGCCTTCGTGCCAGGAGAGTAAAACCCTCACTGACAGTTATTATAAATATTCTCTAAATTAAACTAATTTTATTTTATATTACCTAACAAATCTGTCTCTTTGTGTTTGTGGATCTCTGTATGTAGAGGCTGTGATTCGGTGGGACATGAGTGCCTTTTTGTTTTGGCTCTTGTCTTACTTGCCTCTGTAACAATCCCAACTCTTTGGACTAAGCAAATATTTGTAAGACACAAAGAAGACAAAAAAACTCAAGCATCAGAAATAAACCTAAAAAAAAATTAAAAAAAAAAAGCACACAGTTGCATACCACTTTTTAAACATCTTTGAAAATCTGCCATGTTTGCCATGAGTTGGAATCTCAGCCTCGTAGGCGTGTGGGAATATTTGGGATGGCGTTGAGTTGTTCTGTGAGGGGTGGGGGGGTCAGGACTTACCACTGCGCAGGCTGCTGTGCGTGGATAGCTGCAGAGCTCGCTCGGGGCAGTTCCAGCGGTCCCATGCAAACTGGTATTTGCACTCCTCTATGCCACTCTGAGCTCCTGCTGCCACGCTGCTTGAGTAGATCAGGTATGCCTGCGTTATAATACAATGCACATTTTACAGCAACAGCAGTGTGATTTCACAACATGGCATCTGCTGTGATTTCAGTACCAGGATGCATCCTACCTAACAAGCATCATATTATACTTTTAGGAAACATGGTTGAACGAGCTTGATCAAGTACAGGGAAAGTCAGTCGCTGCTATCTGCGGGACTAAAAGATCATGAGGGACTGGATCAAGGATGTGCGACTTTCACATTTGTTAGTGTTAAATCCACTGCTTTCATGTCACTTTCTTATCAGTGCAAAATTTAAGTTACTATGTGGAGTTTAAAATGTGGAAGAAGCTGGTATAAAGTGGTTACTCTTTAACAGACAGATTAAATAGATGATATCTGTCAGTTATGTGACAAAAACACTATGAAGCGGCTCAGTTTGCATGTGAAGGTCTCATCAGCTGCAGTAAAGTCTCAAAGCGCCGTCTGTGCGGGTTTCGCCTGCCGCTCTGCTGCTTGTTCGGACTGTGTGAATGATAATATAACTAATATGTCTCAAGTGGCCTTCAGGGAGATGGAGTACCACCTCTTTCACAGGGGTCTGGATCACTAATGATGACCACCCACTACAGCAGTGCCTGCTCTTGCCTCTTAACACATTCAACCCTCGGCTACACAGAGCCTTTGAATAAGGTCAAGTGTACGGATGGGGGGGTAAAGAAAAAAAATCACAAAAGTCCAAGAATATCACAGATGTAGCACCATTGTTCAACGCAGACAGGTACCAGAATTTGTCCCTAAACTTGAGTTAAGATCTCATAAGAAGTGTCTTTCTCTTTTGTGGAAAAACAGAGAGGAGAGAAGATCAAAAGAAAGTTGGCTTACCTTGGGTCCAGTCATCAAGAAATTATTCACTGACCTGGAAAAGGAGACAGCTTATTCACCCTGGGAAGCTCAGTGTCCTCCACAAATTCCTCTGCTAATTCATCTCTCATTAGTGCACTTTGTAACATGTTAAACTATGACATGTGGGTATTCAAACTTTAGTGAACCACACTACTGAAAGATTTTTTAAAAGTGGGAACTGATGTGGGAATGTTATTTTATTGACTTAGTCAAGAAAAAAAAATTTCGCTGGTTGATGGATTTTAGTTTGTAAGAAATCTCAGGGAATTTTCAAAACCTGGCTACCCGCAAATCGACCTCATAAACGGCTTATATTTAGCCAACACTAAGTGCTTATTAACCGCCTTCAAACCCAATAAGCCCTTTATAAAAGGTTCTTTATTGAATAATTCTATTAAATAAATTGGGCTTTTATTTTTCGAATTAATAAATGAATAAAAGTTCCCCGCGTGTGTTCAGTTAATCCTTTTCAGTAGGCTATTTGGAGCGGACGTTATAGCCAAGAAAGTGGCTAATATTTCATAATAAACCAACTTACCAGCAGCAGGTGGACCTCATGTGAGTCAGGAGAATGAAAATGTAATAAAAAACCTCCCAGTGCATGAACATCCTGACAGGTGAGGGGAGGGAAGAGACGGCAACTCGTCCAAAGCTGCAGACGGCGTGAAGATGGAGAGGACACTGAACTACCAGCACATGAAACTTCACAAGGGCTTCCAGGATTCAAGGCGGGGGCTCTGAAATGGAGCTGCTCTCGTCCCAACAAGAGATTATCTGCTTAATTAAAGATTTTCCCCCTTCTTACTCTCTTGGCCAATCAGAAGTAATGCACCAAGGAGAGACTGAAATGATCAAAAGGGCACCCTGGGCCTTCAGGGCCGAGCAACGGTAGGTTCCCTGCCTTCCTTTAAAAGCAAAGGCAGATCTGTTTAATCCTTTAGGAAAAGTGTAACAGTGATCCCTTGAATTTCTGCGCAGAGAAAATGTTTATTTAAGCTATCGAAAAGCAGTTGATTTGTCGGGGATTAGCTGGAGGATAGCCGTTTGTCAGTTTGATGGGACAACAGAAAACTTTGGTTCAGTTTAACAAAGGTGTGATTGAATCAGTGTATCTGTCATGGAAACTGTTACTCAACGAAATTTAACAGCACCGAGCGAGTGTGTAGATTCATACAGGTCAAATACTCCCGATTAGTGATTGATTTTTAAAATTGATTTATTTATTTTAATTAATATTTGTTTATTTATAGGAGAGTTAAAGCAAAATTCTGCAAATGAATGATGTTTGGGTGGGGGTTCTTGATAGATGCATTCTCAGAATAATGTGCGATGACGTGCTGCAGGGAGCGGCGATGTTTATTTTGAGTGTTTAGCAGGTTTTCCCTTAAAATTTTCTATTTATTTATTTTACTGATCTTAGTAGGAGTACATTTTTGTTTACTTGCCTGCTATATTTTAACAGCCACATAAAAGGTGGATTGTGACAGAGTGAAGGCCAAGCCACTGATCAGAAATAGGACATTTGCATCGCTAATCCAGACGGCCCTTTCCTGACACTGGATAAAGGGTTATTCCCCAATAACCTCGTCTGACCTTTAGGTCCCTTCCTTTATCTGAGGCAGGACTTTTGCGATCTTCTTGTGTGCAAATTGGGATTTGGGGCGGGGGAGGGGGGGTCATCATGAGGGACTTCTGAGGGATGTTTTTGGATTAAGATTTAAAAAGAACTGACAAGTAAGATGAGATGAAATCAGGAACCACGTTGTTGCCTTAGCTTCTTTTTTTTGTTTTTGTTTCTCCAAAAAAACACTACATTTATTTTTTTTCTTATAAATGAATTGGTCCTTATTTGGCATCACCAACCATTTGATGGACAAGCCACTCACCCTCCTGAGCCACAGCCACCTCAAACATAGAGTTCCTCATTTTTACATGTGGTCTCCCAACTAACCGGGCCCAATCCTGCTTAGTTTCCCAGATCAGATGAGAATGCTTAGGGTGCTATGACCATGAGCTACGACAAGAAGTTTGTTATTCCTTACCTGAAACAAACACCAAAAATTTAGCACTGCAGATTTCAGTAAACATGATGGAAACTGAGTACATTTTTAGCTTCACACAGCATAAAAGTATAGCGTGAAGAGGCATTGTTTATGTATGTGTCATAATTGTTCAAATGTGTGACAGTGTATGAATATTTAATCCCAGGCACAGAAGAATACTAATCTTGCCACACTTGCAGTGCACAGTTTATTTTTATTTGTAAATTAGATTAAATTCAGAGGTGTCCCACACAAATGCTGCCTTTGTCTCACAGCAAGTTTATCTGCATTTGGTCACCCTGCCACAGTAAAAAAGGACAATGTCAAAGTTTAATGGAGCAGAAACGTAATGCTGCAAGTAATGTTCAGACCATATCTGAATAGCATGTCAAATGTGTAACCTGCAGATGGATATGATCCAAACTCACACAGCTATCAGCAAAGATAAGTGATTTCTATAAGGGTCATTTTCACAGAATCCAATATGTGGCGCTGAAATGTAATACTTAATGTTTTTGAGGGTTTTTAGATTCATTCACACAGTTCATGTTTTTGTCGTCATTTTTTATTTTTTTTTATTCTTTAAATAATGTCAAAGTGCATAATCTTCTTGTCTAAAGTAGCATTTTGATTAGTAACATATACTTAGCTGCTTTTGAGTGATTCTTAGTATAGATAGTATAAAAAAAACAAACAGCACTGGTTGTGATTCTTGCTTTTATTTCATTTTTTTAAATTTACATTATTTATTTATTTTTATTCGGAATGTGAATAGTTTTACAGTGCTCCAAATTTAAAAAAAAAAAAACAAGAAGTCCGTTCTGGTGTGCAAAGAATTTGATGCCTGCTTAAGGTTCATACATACAAAAAACAACAATAAAAAAAAGTCTGAAAATCAAGAACAAAGTGCCTTTATCAGTGTAGCAAGTCATTCTTAAAAAGAGACAAACTACTGATTTGGTGATGGTGATGATAACTCATCACAGAAAAGCAGTAGGGAGACAGACACTGGTTGAAGCATGTGAAGGATAATTTGATGCTGAGTACACTCGTTTTTCCATTTAAAAATCTTGAAAAATAAATAAATAAAAAGATAATCACACACATTTGTATGTTAAGCTAAGCACCTGTGATTAACATCCTTCCAAATCCCTTACTTGTGAAAACATTTTCTCATTATATATGTACTTTTACAATTACAATAAGTTTGGCACCTTCTAGGTCATTATGATCTTGACTTCGATGTTGTAAAGTCATTCTTTGATCATCTCTCTCTTCTGTAGTCTTTCAGGCCTGTCGCTGTTGCCGAGCTGGTTAGTACATTAGTTCTTACTAACATGCTAGATTTTGATTTGGCCTCTCCTAATTTTTTTTTTTTTCCTCTCAGGTTTAGTTTTGGCTTTTCAGCCTATATCTCTTTGAACCTTAAATTGAGGGTTCAGCTAGTAGATATTAAACTGAAGTTAAACACTTGGAATCAGACTCCATAGCTTTTATCTGCTTAACCTTTAATGAAATAAGAGCAGGCCTAAGCAGGCCTCACCTGACCTTATCAGTCAATTCTCAAATGAATTTAGATTCTCTGAAAATGGGATCCTGTGGACAAAAATGACTGCAATTCCCAAACAGTTAATGCAAAAATAATCTGTTTAACCCACTGAATTCAAGCTGAACGTCTGCACTTCAGTTTTTTTTAAATCTGCTGTTGTGGTATATAGAGGTTAAATTAAGAAATTGTGACACTGTCCATACAGTTAAGGACCTGACTGCAAATAGTAACTTTAATGAGTTGTAAAAGAAAATCTTACGGCACTGAAAGAAACAAACTTGTTTTCCCTTGGGTTGATGTTCTTGTCATAAGGTCTGTTGCCCCACATTTGTGCAACACTATTTACAAGCCAGGTGGCATTTAGGACTGCAACATGTCTGAGGAGCCCAGGGACAAAGCACCCCACAACTAAGGATTCACCCCAGAAGTACCAGGGAACCAGCGTGGGCACGAGGAACCAGAGGACCAGCATAGACACCACGTAATGTCTGAAATAAATCAACAGATAGCATCTCATACATCCATTCTTAGTTGGCTACAATTTGGTTTGCAATGAACATTTTTTTGGACTAGTTTCAAAGACGCACAAACTCTGAATGGTAATTGGACAAATTCTTACATAGCGCTTTTCTACTCTCCCGGAGAACTCAGAGCACTTATACAACATGTCTCATCCATTCATTCAGCACATTCAGCAAGTGCTTTCTATGTAACATCCACATACATACTTGGGTTAGTATCTTTTCCAAGGCAGGCAGACTAGAGCAGATAGGACCTGCTCTACCTCCTGAACTACCAGTGACTCCAAATGGAACAGAAATCAAACATAGCATGAAGAGCACCAACATCATCGTTATTAGGGCAACAACTTCCTCAGTACCTCTGACCAGGTCACTGACCATCATTAGCAGAGGAGGATTTGCCCAGAACAGTGTAAATGTTTACTAGTGACCAAAAAGTTAACATTACTAAATCAATTCAAGGCCAAACTCACTTTTCAACATTGTTTTGCAGAAATCAAGCTCAGAAACAGTAATAAAGTATGTCTGTGTAGGTTCTCAGTCATCCAAGTCTTGCTACTCTAAGGAGCTTGGAAAGAAATCAACTGGACTACCAATAAAGTATGAGGTGCATTATTGCACTCTGTGGCTTGTTGTTGATTGAATGAGTCTTGCATAACTGTACTTTTTTTATGATCCAAATCAGTGTCTGCATTAAGGTTTGCTCACCGTTTCTGGAACATAACCACTTTATCTGTCGTCAGGTCAGACAGGCTGAGTTTCTGTTTCTTTTCAGCGCAGTCAGGATGTTCTTGGACCAGGAGCCAACCAATGTGGGAGAAGAAAAATCCCCGTGAGGCATTGTGAGGGTCTGCGTCTGTGCATACATATTTGTGGTGGAGGCAATGGTCCCTCACCCATTCATATATGTTCTTCTGCATACACATAGACAGGGAGAAGGCATGAAGTATATCACATCTCAGACTTTGCATTTTATTTTATGTACAAGTGTTCAAAAGAAGCATCACATCCGCAATTATGTTTTGTAACTTAATATTAAGTATTTAGGTACATCAATGTTTTATGACAAAAAAAACAATATTTTCTTACTACATTACAGTATTTAATTTAATATACAGTAAAAACAAAAAGTGCAAATACTTAAAATTTAAAAAGCACTTGATTAACAGATCAGCAAGTGTGAACACCTCTGTAAAAGCAGTAGCCAAATACTTTTCCCGTGTGGAATTACATTGCATGTTTTTAAATGGCCATTCAGTTATTTAAAACGTGTCAGGTTGGCTTCCTTTTTTATGATATTTAGTTTGAAGATATGCAGATAGTGTCTTTTTATCATGTGCCAGAGGTTACTTTTTCATAGCACTTTACCCTGAAATTTATAAAGCTAGAGAGGATCAGCCTCCATTTTTCCCATATGTAATCGTACAACCAAGCATGCCCCTGGATTTCCTGAATACTCACTCCATGCAAGGGTTGAAGGCGATGTGGAGGAAATGAGAATCAGTCCGTAAAGTGCTCCCAGATGTAAGAGGATAAACACTATGATATTTCTCCATCTTAAGACTGTCGGCAGTTTCCATGGTTTCTCTTTATAGGTAAAGTAAATAGCATCATCTACCGTACTTGAGTCTGTCCTCGCATCTCCGCTTTGCTTCTTGTTAGTCATTTTTTATTTTTTGCAAAGAGGACCCTGTAATAGCACCTCGAAAACTAGACAGACAGATGTGATCAGTAAAACGCGCACACAGTCTCCGATCGTGTCTGCAGACACTCTTATTCTTTTGTTTGTCGTTCACCGCTTAGGTTACGCTAGACATTTTAATTAGTAACTTATTATGATGATGAGAGGGGACAGTCCACGTTAGACTAAGGTGATCGAGGTCCCCTTGACTGGATTGTTGCCATCTGCGTGGGGTGGGATAGTGATAGGGGAGGCTGGATGCCTGTTAGCTGTATTTGAAGCCTGCCTGTGAGACTGTGCAATCTCTGCAGGGCAGGTGTGGGTGTACTCCGGGCCTCAAGGGCCGGTCTCCTCCAGGTTTTAGATGTGTCCTTGATCCAACACAGCTGATTTAAATGGCTAAATTACCTCCTCAAAATGTTTTGAGGTTCTCCAGAGGCCTGGTAATGAACTAATTCAGGTGTGTTAACCCAGGGTGATATCTAAAACCTGCAGGACACCGGCCCTTGAGGCCTGGAGCTTTTCACCCCTAATGCAAGGTCTAAGTATCGCCTCATGTTACCACACTGATCATAGTCAAAATGCAATACTAGTAAAAAAAAATGCCAGCGCATATAATTCCCACCTGTAAAACCATACCTGTTTTGGGGGTTATCTCATTGTTGACGTTCTACTGTTATAACAACCCCTTCTGCTACTTATCTGACCAGATCAGACTCCCAGATGTTGAACTGTCTTGATGCTGCTCATGAAATTAAAGGATTGAAAGGTATTACTTTATTTATTTGAGTAAATACCAAAGTCCATGGATTTGTGTGTGTTACTGTTTGTGTGTTACTTTCCATTAGTTAATTAATGGAATTAATTTATAAATTGGGGGGGGGGGGGGGGGGGGGGGGAGCTGCAAGACCTCCTCCTATAAGGACTTTGGTAAAGCACAATCTGTCAGAGCAGAGTAATAAACCCCCCAGTGCTGTATTTAGAGGTGTTTTATGTCACTCTAGGTCTGCTTAGTCTGATAATGTGAAATCAACAATGTCGATCACCATTAAAATTAGGATTTTTCCATTTTTTAGTTTTCAGTATTTAACGTGAATATATCTGGGGACTGACTGTTGGATATTCATCTTTCTAATATTTTATAAACCAATAATTACTCCAAAACAATGGCACGTTAGCTGATTAATAATCTAAACAGTAACTTGTTGCACTGGTAGCACAGAGTCCTGAAAGCAAACAATTGAGAACACGTGGGTCAAACATGAGTATAGGATGCGCAACGATTTATTTTATCATCTAAAATACAGTACATCATTATTCCTCTACTTACAAGCTTTCAGGGTTAAGGCCAACCTTTGAACAAAAACTATTTGCTACCTCTCGAAAAGTATCACCACTTCACAATGAGGAGTATGTGGGAACAAGTCAACGGACACAGCCAGAGTTGGTGAAAATGCTTCTCCTGTGAGTTTCTTCTGTGAGTTAGGATCACAGCAAAGTTCCTTGAAGTTCCTCATAGCTTCTCCGTCTGGTTTACAAGAAACGTAGACCAGCCTGCGGATAGCCGGTTGGTTTCGCAAAGCCCGGACAACCCTGTGGTGGAGGCCGGCTCGAGCAGGATTTACCACGACTGTAAGGCATCTGCCTGCGAAGCTCAGCTGAGATATAAGGCCAGGAAGCACAGCTTCTGCCTTCCCAGAGATAAACTCACAGTTTAACACATTATTGAGAGCTGCGTTGTGTTTAGCGTCTTCCACTGCCTGTTCTATGAGCTCTATACCAATAATTTTGTCCACTCTGGGAGAAATAGTGATTCCCATGGCACCCGTCCCACAGCACACATCTAGAAGAGTGCTGCCGGCTTTTGTTTGCCCTCCATCCTCCTCAGTGTTTGGGACACAAAGGTCTCTCACTGTGGCATAGAGGACTTCAGCAGCTGCCTGGTTCACCTGGAAAAAGGCGTCGGCCGAGATGCGGAACTTGAAGTCCAGTATCTGAGAATCACAAGATGACAGAGGAGCAATGAAAAAAAACAATCATAAGGTAAAAACATATTAAACAGTAGCTACCCACTCTTCTCTATTGCCTACATAAATTCAATGTTTATAAGGATGGTTTTATAAGTAAAGCTAATGTTATTGTTTTATGGCAACTGACAACCAACATGAAGGTGTATTACTGCCACCTGCTTGGCTAGAGTAGTGGTACAAGACTTCAAAATGCAAGCCTGCAAGGGATGCAATGAAAGGGAGCAATGGCTGTACACACAAAAACACACAGTTTTATATTTCATTGCTAAGTTTGAATAATGACTCCTGTCTTTTTTAAAGAGACAGTTCCCCCTGGTGGGCCACGAAGATACTGCAGGTGGGCCACAGTAATAACAGAAACTCAGTTTTAATATACTAAGTTCATTACAAATGTATGAAAATATACTTATTTATATAAAAAGTGAAACAAAACTGGTAATATTAGGTGGTTAAGTTGTGATATTAGTCATTACTCTGACCTAAAGTTACAGCTCTTGAATTGACATTTCTGTCTTCCAGTAGCAGTCGGGTCACACACTGGCCTTAGCACCTTGTGTCTGACTGCGTAACATTAGGAATTTATAGACAACAGTCTGTGTTGTTTATGTTATTTAATAAAGTTTTCAAGGAAATACATCTCTTTCTCTTGTATTAATTTGGGCGAAGATTCAGGGCTTGATGGGCTCCGCTGGATTTTCTGGTGTTTAATGAGACACAGTACTCTTGGCTTTGGGAATGGCCGACTTACATTTTAGTCATACATGTTCCACTGCTTCCGTGATGTATCTTGTGGGGGGTTTTCCCAGTACTTCCACAGCTGTAAATAAGCTGAATTTCCTACATGGCCTATTCTTAACCTCAAAAATATTACTTCTTCCCTTCTGCTTCTCCCTATTGCCTTGCTATGATAACTTTGCTATTACAAATAATGCTCTTACATGCCTCATTTACATGTCCTTAGATACATTACTGTGCAAAAGTCTCGAGCCAACCCTAATTTCTTCATATTTTGCTAGGAAAATATGTGCAGCGACTTACTGAAACATGCACAAACAAGTACTGAATGATGTGCAGCTCTGCATGAGGCAACTGACACCAGCTTTCAGTAATGTTTTTCCAATATTCTCCGATTCTTTTGTGCGGGAATGGATCGTGTTAAGACATTATATAGCCAAGAGAATAAAAGAATAACAGATTTCAAACACTTTATTTAAATTTAAGTGTTTAAATGTGCACATTTACCTATTTTTGTTTCCTATTTTGGCAGTGAATCTGAATTAAAATATACATGAAATTATTCATGAGAGCAAGCACTTGAACAGTGTCTGTGCAGCTGGACAAGGGATTATGAAATCTCTGTGAGGTTACCTCCTCATATATGTGTGGCTGACCATACAGAAGCTGGTAGGGAGATTGCTCATGGGTGCACCGAGTCATGCTGCTCTCCTGGAAGTACAGCGAGTCCAGCTGACAGACCGATCCAGGACCCTGCGTGAAGTAATCCACCAATTCCGCCTTATGGACGGCCACTTCTGCTGGGGTGAGGCTCTGTGGGTGAAAGTACACGATGGCCATGGTGCAGCCCTCTTTATTGGTCCTCACTGTGATCTCTCTCCAGTGACCCCCGGTGTGGAACAGCAGGCAGGGCTCCAGTGAGGACAGGCGGATGAAGTCTTGGTAGCACCTGGCCACCAGTTTGTGCTTCTGTGGCATGTTGAGCAGGTGGTCTCCGCTGACACAGACGATGTTCCCCTTCCTGCCCGTGCCCACGTAAAATCCAACCGTCTTCGGATTGCCATCCACTCCTCTGTTGACTGAAAATGTGGACTTGTTGCGGTAGCCATCTCTCACTGGTGAGGGCAGAACAGGCAGCACAGGAAAGCTGAGTTTATCCCTGACAGGTGAGTCGCCAGAAAGATGCCCAGAGAGCTGGGACAGGATCTTCTCCTGATTCTGTTGCTTGAGCTCAAGCTGCTTATCATAACTCAGCCTCCACAGAGGGGTGACCACATCTGCCAGCCTCTCCTCCCACGACACATCATCAGTACATGAGGGTGGTTTCTTCTCCTTACCTTTCCTCCATCGCTTCTTTGATGGTGGGTTCCCCTGTTCGGTTACAATAGTGCCATTCGCTAGAAACCGCAAAAGGTCACGTTTGACAAATATAACTGACTTGCTGCGTGCAGCTACCAAGGCCATTTTCTACTTTTGAAAAACTTGCTACTATGGCTGAGGGTCCTGCAGGAGGATTAGCGCATTGTAATCTATAAGGTGTACACGGCAAAAGACTTTACCGGGTGTTCATGAAGCACATGCTGGAGGTTCAAAGAAACTCCTCTGACGTCTTATTTACCGGACAGATAAGCTTGCTGTCGACATCCCCCTGCGTCCCAGGGCAAGTAAACATTTCCGCTGTGTCGCGATGGACTCAAACAAGGACGAAGCGGAGCGGTGCATTAAAATAGCCCTAAATGCAGTCAGTAACAACCAGCCGGATAAAGCCAGAAAGTTCCTGGAGAAGGCACAACGCCTGTTTCCGACAGAGCAAGCCAAAAGTACGTCGAATAAATGCCTGTTTGGGAAGTGATTGGGGGTTTCTTTAAATCATGGGTGCTAGGCCGTCGCTGTGAAACCGAAGCAGCTAATGCTAGCATTAACGTTACACCAGCTGCTAGCCGACACTGGTATTTGTAGTTTTTCAGCCTAGAGTCGCGTTTCTCTAATACGTTTGGTTTCTTCAACATAGTGGACGATTAGTCGGTATTCGCAGTTTTATCCCTTATAGAGTGGTCTTCGTAGCAGCTGGGATGCTAACAAGTAGCTAACCGTGGTAGGATTAACGACATAGGAAACGTGAACTCAGGTGGCAACCGTCGATAATGTCTCCTCTGTCTTTTCACAGACTTACTGGAGTCTTTAGCGCAGAATGGAAAGCCTCCGGAGGAGAACGGCAGTCATGTGAACGGAGAAGGACCCGCTATGAGACACCGCGGCGGCAGAGAGGAGCCCGAAGTGTCCGCACAAGCGACGGCGGACTCGGGAAAGTCCTACACAGCCGAGCAGCTGGAGGCCGTTAAAAAGTCAGTTCGCGTCTATGTGCTCCCTTTGTTGCAGTGAAAATGCTGGTAGAGCTGGCTGACGTCGATATCACTTGACGTTTATCAAAAAGTCAGTGTGATTATAGTGAATATACGCTACCTGACCAGTTTATTAGGTACACTTGCTGGCAAATGCAAGGATTTCAACAGCCAATGACATGGCAGCAACCTAGTGCATTTAGTTATGTAGACATGTCCAAGACGACCCCTTTTAAGTGCAACCTGAGCAGGAGAATAGGGAAGACGTGTGGTTCAAGGGACTTTGAATGTGGAGTGGTTTTAGGTGCCAGGCAGGCTGGTCTCAGTATTTCAGAAACTGCCGATCCACTGAGCTTGAGTGTGATTGAGATTGGCTAGACTTCTTCCAGCAATAACTCAAATAACCTCTCATTAAAATCAAGGTATGCTGAAGAGCATTTCTATAGGCAGAACGCATCGAACCGACACCATTGAGGTGTCACTCCTGTCAGCTAAGAACAGCAAACTGAGGCCAAGATTCACACAGTCTCACCAAAATTGGCCAGAAGAAAATTGGTAAAAATGCAGTTTGGTGTGATGAATCTCAGCATTTGGATGCTAGGGTCAAAATTTGGCATAAACTGCATGGATTTAACCTGCCTTGTATCAACAGTTCAGGCTCTTCATTGTGGGGGATATTTTCATGGGATGCTCTGGCCTCCTTCGAACCAATTGAGCATCCTTTAAATGCCACACCCTGCCTGAGTGTTGTTGCTAACCATGCCCATGCTTTTATGACCTCAGACCACAAAGCTCACATCATCTCAAAGTAGTCTCACAGTGAGTTCACTGTACTCAAATGATCGCCAGCTCTCTATCCGATAGAGCACTTTTGGGATGCGGAGAAACGGGAGAGTCACATCATGGATGTACAGCCAGCAGATCTGCAGCAACTTTGATATTGTCATGTAAATATGGAACAAAATCATGAGGAATGTTTTCCAATACCCATGCCGTAAAAGAATTAAGGCACCTCTGAAGGCAAAAAGACATCCCATTCAGCAAGGTGGCCCTCATAAAGTGTGCAGTGACTGTATTTCACACATCACTCAGTCCAGCAGATTTAGTTGACCAATAGGTCAACAGGTTTAGGTTTAGGATGACAAGATATCATTACTACTGGGATGTGATGACCACATTATCTAATCCATCTATATCACATTGCTCCAGACTTATTAGTTCCTTTTATCAATGCTGACATGTTTTTTTGCAAAACAGTGACGTCAAACAGACGTCTTCTACACACCCAAGTGATGTGCAAATCTGTTTCCCCCCTCTACAGAAAATTGATCTAGAATCAATAAGAGAAGTGATAAAAGTATCGGACCCATAAGCAATGTCAGTAGTTGCACCGGTGTCAATATCGGTCCCTAAAGATGGCAAAGCAGGTAGAAATGATGGTTCATGTAAAGTTAAAGTAGTTAGATCTGAAGAGAGAGAGAGCTCAAACTGGGGATGTGAATGTTGTAAATATATATATTTTTTTATTATTATTTGCGGAAATTAAAAAAATAAGCATCATAAAATCCACATAGTGTAAGACTCAGAGTCACATCTCTGTAGCTCTAACTACATATTGTGTTTATAGTGTTTTATTTTATTTATCGTGTGTAGTCTCCTAACAATCTCTGCTGTATCATTTTTTTCCTGCAGGATTAAGAGCTGTAAAGATTACTATCAAATCCTAGGAGTGGAAAAGACTGCCTCTGAGGAGGACCTTAAAAAGGCTTACAGAAAGCTCGCTCTGAAATTTCACCCAGATAAAAATCACGCACCAGGAGCCACAGAAGCATTTAAAGGTAAATTAAAAGTTATTTACGGGAAAGACATGGACACAAAGATTCAGAAAGTGCATAACGGTGGTGATCTTCTGTGTGTCTTGCAGCTATTGGTAATGCATATGCTGTTCTGAGTAACGCTGAGAAACGAAGGCAGTACGACCAGTATGGCGAGGAGAGAACGCACCCGAGCAGACACAGACACCATCATGAGTTTGAAGCAGATATCTCACCCGAGGACCTCTTTAACATGTTCTTTGGTGGAGGCTTTCCAACAAGTAAGTAGAGCTCAAAGGAATAATAACATCCCAGTAAAGATGTTTGGCGTGTTTTGATACACTCTTATCAAAGCAAGCAAGGGATCTTAGAAATTCTGCACAACACGAGAGTCAGCTAGTGGTTATTACATAACCATAATATGTAATCTTCCCTCATATCTGGCAGTTTTACAAAGCAGCTTCCCAGATTACCTTTCTAAATGCAGAAAGATAATCACTCCAGACTGAAAGCCAGCATATTCAGCTGGTTTTAGATGCTTACACGTGTTAGAAATGAGTTGAGTTGAAAGGTTTGAAAAACTCTTGGTAATCATCGAGGATCGTTTCACCTTCACCATTGTCTGTCCTTACCACCAAAGTGTCTGTATGGAGGCAGTGAAGGAGGAACCTGCAAACCAGCTTATTGTGTGAATCTACGCATTTGTTGACCATGCATCATTTTCATCCTCCACAACAAGAAAATGCAGGCTGACACCGGCACAAACGGACCTGGGTACATCTTTATAGCACTGCTGCTTTATCATTTAGCATATGAAGAGTTTGGAGTTTGGGGAGGTTTTTGCCTTCAGAAACCCTCCTGGGAGGGCTTTTTTTTTTTTTAAACCAGGACAAACGTGTTCATGTTTAGTTCTCCAAAATCCCAACTGCACTGTGCTTGATGTCGATGACGCTGTGTTGAGTGGGCTGTAACAAGGAAGGGGGAGACAGCAGCATTCATGAGGAATGGGAATTGCAAAAAAGCCATCAAAGGCCACAAAGCACAGCACGAAATGCACAAACAGCAGCTCCAGTGGACACTCGGATTCACATCAGCTCTTTGTGTGTTATTACTTCAGCTTGCTTACAGACCAAGAAGAGCACAAGCAAGAGTAGCCCCCAGACCGGTTGTACCACATATTTTTCACACTGCCCTCATCTGTCAACAGACACTTTCTGCAGGTAGCGGGCTTCCGTAACTGCCCGCACACTGCCAACAAGCTACCGCTACTGATTCATCACTTCTCCATAAATGTGGTCGGCTCCTCTGTAATGTTTAGTTATGTGCTAGTTGATTGCTGAAGAGATGCTTTCTCTGACTTTCTCTGTAATTGTTGCTCAAGTTGTGTTGCAGTATAATTAGGAGAGATGATGTCATGAACACCAGACCGGTTTCACCAAATAACATGATTCCTTGGACCAGTTGTTAAAAATAACAGAACATCCTTCTCTGTGGTTGAGCATGAGAATGCCATAAGTGATTAGGCAGAAAGTTTGAGTATGCTTTGGACTGAATTTTACATATCCAAGAGGCGCAGTTTCATAATCATGATGTGTTCAAATTTTGCAGGTAACGTACATGTTTACAGAAATGGAAGAATGCACTTTGCACACCATAATAGGCAAGAAAGACGAGAACAACAGAGAGATGTGAGTACAAGCTTAAACCTTGTAAGACCTTCAATACACTTGATATTTATACCACCTGATTTAGTGTCTGATCTGTGGTTAAAAACTAATCAGTCCATTTTTGTTTTTTCCTCTCTTCACAGGGAGGTCTGGCTCTGTTTGTCCAGCTGATGCCCATCTTAATCCTCATCATTGTTTCAGCTCTCAGTCAGATGATGGTCACCCAGCCTCCATACAGCCTTAGCTACCGCCCGTAAGTGGTGCATTGGTTAATGAGGTTGTGCAAAAGTGTCTGAACATCTGTCACACCCTCAGTTATACATGTTTCTATGCCAGGTCAGCAGGACATATCCACAAAAGGCATACATCAAGCCTGAAGGTGCCTTTTTATGTGGGAGAACGTTTCAATGAGGAATATTCTGGAAATATGCTGAAGACTGTGGAGAGAAGTGTAGAAGAAGACTACATCTCCAATCTAAGAAACAACTGTTGGAAGGAGAAGCAGCAGAGTGAGTTTACAGCATTAGCTATGATTATTATTGAGTTTTACATTGCCGCAGTTTAAATATTTGAAGTAATTATTTGATTCAAGATCTGATGCGAAACAAGAAGAAAACTGGAAGATTTTCACATTTTTAGGGTGGAATTATTCTTTTTTTCTTCAAATTTGGCTTTAAAGATTAACTCTTATTGTTTACATTTCATTTTCTTTTCTTCATTGAATATTTTATGTCACCTTGTAGTGCTTGAGCTTGTTTGGTTAACATCCCAAGTTCTTTAAAACAACGTCCAACTGAGCAATTTAACACCAGTATAAAAAATAGATGTAGCCACCATGACGTCACCTGGAGGTCGGAGGATTCCTGTTTTGCAGCCTTGGGTTGAGCTGTTATTGCTGCCTTGGTGTTTGGAAACCGAGTGCGTCCCGTGTGAAACCAAGGACACTATACGACCCTGTATTATCTTTTTTAACTCCGAATGGGATCATAGTTTACAAAATGAACTTCAGGATTTATTCAGTTAGATTTTAGCCTAGCAATTGAGGTAATCAAGTCGTCAGAAAAGTATTTACTGGGATGACAGAGCAGAACCAGACCTGGAGGAAAGCTCCCCCTGCTGGCTGTTGGGTGTTGGCTTCGCACTTCAAACCAGGAGCCTAAATCCATATTTTATTCTATGTTTAACACTTAAGTTCTACCTGATTTTGAACCAGTTAATGTGAATTGTACTGACAAATTCTCTTCTTGTACTTTCAGAGGAAGGCTTACTGTATCGTGCTCGTTACTTCGGGGATTCTGAGTTGTACCAGAGAGCACAGAGGATGGGGACTCCCAGCTGTTCCAGACTATCTGAGATTCAAGTCATATTGGATGGCTAGAAAACACTTCTGCACATATGGGTACGTTGCTGTCTGTGGCATACAGTATGAGTGCTACAGGATGCCGTATATGAGTTTTTGCATGTTTTATCTGACACATCCCCCATTACTCCAGCCACTCAGAATGCTGTTTTAAATTTATTTTTAATATCTTACAAGAATCAGTCAGTACACCTTGTTTTTGCGTGGCTTGATAATCGAGCTGTGTCAGGGACTGATACCAGATATTCAAGAGCAGGGATGTCAAACTCAATTTACATCGCAGGCCACATACAGCCCACTTTGATTTTAAGTGGGCCGGATGAGTGACGCTCTTCTTCCTGTCAGTGTAAAGAAGTTTAACTACCCCTTTATTCCCTAAGATGTCTTAATATAAGGAAAACAAGTGCAATTTAAACAATGTGTCACAGTTTTTCTGCATGGTTTAAAAAAAAGCTCCTGCAGTAAATGAAAGAAATCTGTCTTTGACTGTGATTGTTTAGCCATATTGAGCTAAGGAAACATCCCTATAAATTAACTTTCCACCTTTTAAAGTAGGAACTACAATTCAAAAAGAGTGACCAGGTGTAAAGTAACAGTAGCTGGTTTGGTGAAAACATGCAAAATTATCTGTATAATTTAACCTTTCCACTCGTGGTGAATGTTACTGAGTAATAGTGATAATGAATGATATTTTTAAAAAAACTTAAATATATATATATAACATTGAAGTGATATGAATGGCTGTATAACTGTGATTTATTCTCTTGGTTTTCTCAGGTTCGTCAGTACTTGAATCTAATTAGAAGAAATCGGTCGGAGCCCACTCAAATTTGACCACATTTCTGCAGCAAACCAAGAGAATCAAAAAATGCCTTACGTGTAGTGGGCAGCAGACCTCATCAGGGAACCTCTCTGCGCCTCGGTGTAGATTGACTTCCTGTAGAACTGTGAGAAGCTTTGAGTTCACTGCTGACATTGTCTTACTAGAATCTTTACAGTGGTGAGAGGCGGCCGGGTAGTCGTGCTGAAAAGTAAGAGCATTGTTGTCGGTACGCAAAGCTACTAAGATTAGCTTCCTCTGTCCCAATCGTTTTCTTTTTCTTAAATATTTTGAGAAACCCGATGGCCTTCTCATAGACAGATGTCTGAGCCACTCACAAGGAAAGCGTGTAATTTTTGTAGTTTTACCAATGTAAATATTCATTTTACTTTTAACAGTGCAGGGGTTATTCAAGTCATTTACATTGTTAAGTGGATTTGCTTGTAGCCTGTTGGATCATAATTACTGTAAACTGTTGCACAAATGAAAATAAACCATATTTATTAAATTAACATGCTAAAATTGTATAAAAGTTTCTTTGAATTAAAATTGTCCAATGATTGACTGGTGCACGCCTTTTGTTTTACATCATACATACACGTACACACACTCGCTTATGTGCTTCAATAGTAAGTCAGTTTTTGTGTCCCAAATTCAAACTTTACACTATGTAAGTCAGGGTATAAAAGCGGGTTTCTGAGTGTGCCTAAATGTAGCGTTCACAGGAAACTGGAATCGCAGTTCAAAACCTTTACATTTTTAATTTTCAGTTATTTCTCCACGTTTACAGTTTTGACGTCCTCGTTGGATTTTCTGTAAACTGCTTAAACTGTGTGCTGCAGTGTATGTAGTAGATATGGGGGTGAGAATGATGACCTATAGCATCACAATATCCCCCGTTTTGGTATTTGCTGTTTCTCTGATGGCATAATGTTATTCTAGGACCATCACTGCAACTGATCAGTCATGCTGTTTGTGTCATATGTTTGTGACTTTGGTGGGAAATCTGGAAAAAATACCACAGAAACACTTAAAAGCTGGATGTAAAAGGCCTTCGGGAGTCAGCAACCGGCCTTCAGCTGGTTGTGGTGGGTGAACAGACGAGTTTCGCTCTGGGAAAGTAGAGATTTGTGTCCTGTGTTTTGTGGTTTTGTTTTTGTTTAAAAAAAAAAAAAAGGAAAAAAAATCAGTGTTAAATTTTATTTTAGACGTCTTGCTTCACTATACTTTAAGGTTTCAGTTGCACTTCGGCTAGCATTTGGAAACAACTGTGGGTTGTTTTTTTTCCATGTTTGCTATTCCTAGGAAAGCTTTTTTGGGAGTTGGATGGCCTGAAGGCAAACTTCTCACATGTGTAGGAAAAGGTGACACATCTGCTTCGTGACGCATTCACTTCATGTGAATCATCACTCTTTGAACCGCCGGTTTACACCTTGTCTAATGTTGGCTTTAGGTTCAGACACACACAAGATAAGTTGGTTCCAATGAGAGTTTTATTATGATGTACAGTGCTGCGTAAAAGTATTGAGCCTCTCATTTCTTCATATTTTTCCAGGGAAACTGATGCAAACACACATGGAAATATGATTTGTGTGTGTGTGTGTACATATATATATATATATATATATATATATATAAGCAAAAACAGTTTGTACATTTCTAACAAGCTTCAAAGTCAATTTTTGGTGTGGCCACTTTTAAACTTAAACACAGCCTGAGCTCTTACCAAACTTTCTTGTCATTTCTTTAAGTAGTTCAAAGCTCTTTGATTGTTGACTGCTTTTTTATTATGTTCTCTGTCAAAATGATCCCAAACTGCTTCAGCAAAGTTGAAGTCCAGTATCTGGGGAGGCCAATCCATGAATGATTGATGGAGTGCTCCATTGTGTGGAATAGTATGCTTTTTCTGTATTGGCGATGTGTTTGGGATCATTGTCATGCTGAAAAATGAAGTCGCTGACTGATTAATAACTAATTGAAGGTCTCTCAGGTCTTTCAGATGCTGTTCATCTGCTGCAGCTTTTTCAGGCCTGTTACTTTTCCAGATTTTTAATTTTTTTAAGGCCACACTTCACACCACGCTGTGCTACGCCAGGAATTTGGCTAATAGCTCTTTGGGAATCATCTTGTTGTTGCAAAAATACAGTTTTATGCCCTTCGAACTATGGTAACTTTTTTTTGTAGGTTCAACTAAAGGTTTGTCATTCTGTTAAGTGCCTTTCTTATGCTTGAACGATGTCAAAGATTTTTAGTAAACCTGGCGAACTAATGCTTAAAACCTTTTTAAAATGTATAAAGTTGTTGGAAACAACATTTTTAAAACTGATGCGTTCCTCAAGACTTTTGAATATTACTGTTGAACATTCACACATTTCCTATGATAACCATTATCAGACAGTACTATCTCACTTTTACTGGTGTCTGCCAGTTTCCCCTGTTATCTTTAAGGTTTCTTCTTCAAGATAAGTTGGTTAACTTCATTAACTACACCTGTTGACTACTCCACTCCATGTAGAGCAGGGATGTCAAACAAATTTTACATTATGGGCCACGTACAGCCCACTTTGATCTTAAGTGGGCTGAACCAGTGAAACACCTCTTTCTGTCGGTGTAAAGTTTAACTACACATGTAAGCCATAAGATATTTTAATATAAGGAAACAAGTGACGTTTCAACATTATAGCTCAGTTTTACTACATGATAAAAAAAATTCAATTGCAAGAAATAAATGTGTAAAATTATAGAAAAAGTTCTGTTAGCTCATTGTGCAGACTGTCCTGTGACTACAAATTAAAAAACTGACAGAATACTTCTCCTTTTTTTTGTCTTTTTTAAAAAACTAAACCCACTTTCTGTGATTTATGTACTTAATTATTTTGGTGTATAATGGCCAAGGGGGAGGTAGAGTCTAAAATTGATATCTTCCTTCACATTTCCCATGCCATCCAAAGGGCAGAGTAGAGTCTTTGGTGGGCAGTTCTGGACTCCGGGCCTCATGTTTAACACCCCTGATGTCAAGTCATTAAGTACTGACTACTCTAAGAAAACTGCTGGAAGTATCTGTTTACAGCAGTAACATAACTGAATGGTTGGTGCAAGAGAAATAAAATACAACATACTGCTGCTTTACTATTTTGTCTCAGCACTGCAGTACATAGCATGTATGAATTTGTGTGGATATGGGACACAGACAGATAAAACTCACACAAAAAGTTAATAAAAAAATAATTTATTCTCTCATGTTAAAAAACAAAACAAAACGAGTGTCCGTTGGTATATTTAAATGTCACATACATAAGGCATTCCCTTATAGGTGTGGCTTCACATTCACAGGAATGAAACTGACCCATGTGCAAACACTAATCTTCACTGCACCCACATGAGTAGCTGCTATGAGACAAAGGTAGTTCAGTATTAACCCCGTCATACATCATCACAGACAGGTCATCATTGTTATGTCTCGAGAGTGCTTTTGTTAAGATTTTGCATTAATTAGCAGCTTCTTTACAGTTTCTTTAGAGTTCAGCTTATCAGAGACAGGAGTGCTCAGCGATCAGCACTCCTCAACCAGCAGTGCGGCTGAACTGTACAGTTTCCTCTTGATAGCCCTGAAACTCGTGCTCAGCTTCAGGGTGTTGTGGTGCTTCGGAGACAATGAGGATGTCTGTGCTGGTTTGCTACTTTTGAAGAGCTTCTGAACTTTTGGCCACAGTCCACTGGACTCCACCCTCAGCACCAGTGTCACATGGAAAGTTGGGACAAGGGATGGATCTACTGCTATTTGATCCACAGTACATGGGGAGTCCTGTTTCCCCATGTCAACGCACAGGTCGATGAGCGCTCCCCTGAGACCACAAGGCTCTATCGCGGCCAAGTGGAGCAGCTCTTGGCTGATATTGTGTAGCAGGCAGTCAGGGAGGATGAGTTTGGAGCAATCCAAGCTGGTGTGCGATGCATCACTGAGACTATGTGCAATGGCAGTCACAACATCTGCAGCCAAGGTCTCCTCCAGAGGATAGAAGAAGGAGCTGATGTCTAACTCTGACAGATCTGTCATAGATCCTGAAACAAAGGAGTAGCTACAAGTTAGTAAGGAATATATAGCAGTGTGGGATTCACCTTTCTTTTTTTTTAAGTTTTCTAATCATTAAACAAAGTGGAAGAAAGACTGACAAGCATATTTTCTTGGTACTTTAAGACTTCGTTCTCTCTTGTTCTCTGTTTCTCTTTCCAAAATGCATTTAAACAATCAGAAATTATACATATATATTCTTGAACAGTGTTAGTTCGATCAAATGACACTCACCAGATTCACTCCTGCAGTACTGATCTTCTGTCACCCTCTGATTGTGTCCCTTCAGCTCTGTCAGCTTGTGAAGCAAACTGCTCCAGGACAGCCGCTGTGAGCCCCTGTCCTCCGATGGAGATGGAGGAAAACTACCGTACAGAGACTGATTGCAAGACATCCTTAAAAACAAAAAAATTAAAGTGCTATTGTATCCTCGAATGGTGGCCCCGTCCCTTGAACCAGACCAGCTGGAAGACCTCTGCAACAATGGAACAAAGCCTTAAATACCCACGAAAAGAACACCCCGCCCATCGTATTTTTCAGCCAATGACGATTCAGCTCACGTCCTCAGCATTCTGCCTTGCCTGGTAACACTGCTGATCCCATTGATGATTAGGCAAAGCCCCTCTGCCGGTATTGCAGCAACAGCCCGACCCCCATCCTGCATACGCGCAGAAGTTCCTGATCTTTCTACTCTTTATTTTTTTACTCCTCTATTTGTTAGTCATTTTAAAGGTAAAATAAAGATTGCCACACAAATCCCACTAAACGATAAAGAAAGATCCGCCCAACAGAAATTTCACACGAAAGCCCAGAGGAAAAGACGATGACTGTACAGCTGTTGAAAGATCGATTCCTGTGAATGACATGGGGGACACGTCTCGCACGTAGACCTCGTTTGTCGTTTCCGTCAAATGGTCAGAAAGAGTGCTGACCATTAACTTTACAGCTTTTGTTTTAAACAGCGCCCCTGGGAATAATTTATAAACGTCTAAAAGTCTCTTCAGCAGGGGCCAAACCTAAACTCAAACTGCCAACTCAAACTAAACTTCAACAGGCAGTTTCTCAGGCATGAAGTAAGCCCAGTCGACATTGCTGGCACAAAAAACAGATTTTTTTAAAGGGGGCGTTGTAGTGATCATAGCCTAGATCTTATTATTTTAATGAGTTTTATTTTCCCCTCTGCACATCCTCATAGTTTCATTCTTCTTTTTCTTTTATGATAATTTTGTTTTAAAGTTAAAGTTGGTTTAAAGTCTTACCATTACCAAAAAAAGCACTGTGTAAAACAGAATGCAATCAAAGTCAAAACTCTTAAAACCATATATTATTCACAATAAAACATAGAAATCTTTTAATAATTTACTATTTTATTAAAATGTTATCTCATTCTGAATTTGATGGCAGCAACAATTGTTTAAAAAAGTTGTGAAAGAAACAGGTGGTGAAATATTTTTAACTAATTAAGTTAATTGGCAAAAAGTCAACAATAGATTGGATATTTAAAAGAGTTTGTCTGAAGTAAAGATGGGCAGAGGTTCACTAATCTGTAAATAAAACATCTGCATTTACAAATTGTGGAACAATTTCAGAACAATATTCCCGAAGGTAAAATTGTAAAGATTTTAAAAATCATCTAAATAAAAAAAACATTATCATCAAAAGATTTTTAAAATCTGGAGGAATCTCTGTGTGCAATCAGTATTGGATGCTATATAGTCTTTGGGCACTCGGGCAGTATTGCATTCAAAACAGACATGATTCTGTCATGGAAGTCATTGCATCAGCTCAGAGACACTTCCAGAAATCAGGTTTTAGCAACATTTGCTCCATCCAGCTGATGTCCTTTCCAGGACCCACACATCCTAGATCTATTACAACAGCATGGCTTTGAAGTAGAAGAGTCCGGGTGCTGAACTGCCTTCAGTTCAATACAACAAAAATACAAGAAGATCCAGGACTGTTGAGCACATGGAATTTATATCAGGCAAGATTGGAAGAACAGTCCTTTCCCAGAAGTTCCTCTCCCCAGTTCCTAGACATTTATGGAGTGCTGTTAAAAGGGGAGGGGGTGATACACAGCCTAAAACATGGCCCTGTCCCACCTGTTTTCACATTTGTTGCTGCCATTTTCTCAGTTTAAGCAGCTGATACGTCCCTGTGCTCTTCTGTGAATAAAATATGGGTGTATGAGATCTGAAAATCATTCTGTTTTTATCTACATTTTACACAGCTTACACATGCTAGTTTTTCCTTTTTAAATGTTAATTTTTTTTCAGTCAGTCAATAAGCTTTAGTGACAGATTGGTGTCACAACTTTATGACCATGTTGTTCACTTAAATGCTTTAATAAATGACTAGAAAGTGTGCTATTCTCAGAGACCCAAAGTTTAAGAAAAATCTTGCACAATTCTGGCTCATGATTTCTAACAGGGAGGCTTTACCATCCCCCACTGCTGCAAATGCCTCCAGACCTGTTTACAATAGCAGGTAATTGCTCTCCAACTTAAAGTCTTAAGCCTCTGTGTCCATTCATGCCTCTTATTTTTATGGGGATTGTAGGTTACTTACATCCCATTCTGGGGACTGACCTTCTCTTTGACTAGGTTTGTTGGAATAAAAACCCAAAGAAACACAGAAAAGTACTAGTATAATTTTGAAAACTACCACTTGCTTTACACTGAAGTTGAAGCTTAGTTGATTAAAACTATGTAAAACCAAAAGTATATCAGATGTAAAATATACACTCAAATTGACTATATGAATGAACATTTCAGGAAATTCTAACAATGCAACACAAAAAAAGTTGATATCTGACTCAGTTTACCTGACTGGTCCTTGTTTAACGGTCTTAAAAACTAAAATAGCTTTACAGCACTCATATGATAAATTGCTATGATTTTACATTTGCAATATCAGAAAGCCCAGATAGCCTAAGTGTTGCAACAAGCAGGAAATAATCCTGTTTGACATTTGTTGATGATGTCATCATTACTACAGCTGCTAATGTGTGAGCCCCCAAGAAACGGTTGCTGTGAGTTAGTTTGTATATATACAGTATATGTGTGTGTGTATATATATATATATATATATATATATATATATATATATATATATATATATATATATATATATACACATGTTTATTAACTTTTGTTGTTCATTGTTTAAACGTGGTCCATTGACTTATTTTTCACTCTTCAGTTTTCGGTTCGTGTCTTTTTATGATTATTATTATTATTATTACTACTACTATTATTATAGCCTAATAAGATTCCTATTTGTGCTGAGCAAGATTTGAAAAGTCCATTATTGCAAGTCATATCAAAAACTGACTCACAGTCAGTCACGTAGTCATCCCAGTCTCATAATATGCACGCACCAGAACCACCTGATACTGGTTGTGATGACACATTTGACCTCACTGACTAAGACTAAAACTCTCTTTTTTTTCTCTGCAGCTTTACGTAAGTATAGTTTTGTGAGCGCTAAACTTTTTTTTTTTAAGTTTACCTTTTATTTAGCACATAAACAGTGTTGTGATAAGACTAAGAACGCTGCAGAGATGGGGCAGAATGTGTTGGCAGAAAGCCTCATTTGGTTAAAAAGAAAACACCACATTTGTGATAACTGAAATGGCACATGCAAGGATACCGATGGTTAGACCCTCGTGCAGTTAAAGTATGATGTATCGCGAGACACAATAAGATCGCTGATCACGTTCCTTTACTAATTCACCTGCACAAGGCAGCTGTAGCAGTTGTTTGAATTTAAACGACAACTTTATTCTCCACATTTCAACTTTATTCTGAAAATGAACAACAACATATATATATATATGGTGTTACCCTAATAGTCGTAGTAAAGAAGTAGTAAACAAGGAAAGGTAAAACAGAAAAAATTTCAGTAGCTGACTACACAAAAAAATAAAAAAGCTGAACTACCTAACAATAAACTAATGCCAAAACTATTTAAGCTACGTTCATTTCATAGTGCAGTTTGTGTGCTTAATCGCACTTAACCTAGTGGTGAAATTCCACAGTCGGCCCCCGATTGATGTAATGCACTGCATAACCAGATAGTGGCGTCACTATACAAGCTTTAAGTTTCACACAACGAAGAAGCTGCAGCCAGTGTGGTGAAAGTGCTTATGTTTGCATGGGAAATGTTTATGCCCGGTTGCATCTATTGTTTGTGCCCGTGAACACACAGCAGGCTGTCTGACGTGTCGTTTTCACGGGCGTTTCAACTGTAGCAAGTGCGTTTTATTCTGCTCCATTAATGTTTCTCCGCACACAGCGCCGGTGCCGTTTTCCTGAGCTTAAGCCTGCAGACTACACTGTTTGGGGGGAAAACATTATTTGTACATTGTCATGGAAGAAAAGTAAAAAGGGAAACAAAGCGTGACAGGCAGTGTGTTTTACAATTCAAACAGGCCTGAGAGGGCTGTTAAGCTGGCCAGCCTCGGGCTAATTCATGTATAATAAATCTATTACCAAGTGGCTTGTTGAGAGTGCTTTTTTGTTGTTGTTGTTTTCTGGAAGTACTTCCTTTAATCAGAGGATCATTGGAGCGAACCACAAAGAAAATCCTACCTGTATTTTTTTTCATCCCAGCATACTTGTTTCAGTAACTGGTGCGAAAATAACCCGAGCAATTACGATGCACTTAACCAGAATGTGCTCAGATACCACCTTCTTCTTCACGCTCTTTTGCATACGCTTATGTTAATGAATTCAGTAAGAGGTGAAAGGGTCTCTGGATTGTGTTTGGGAGGCTGTGACTATAGCAACGGCATGCCGTTGTGAGCAGAAGTACTTTATTGCTGTTTATCACTCCTCGTGGCATGAAAAATGAGGTGGTGTCTGTCACTCTGAGGAGACACTTCCAACTGAAGAAGAATAACCTTTCCATCTCAGCCTTCCTCGTGTTTATCTGAAAAGGCTTTTGCAGTGAATGCAGGATCGGCTGTTTGGCTCGGCGAGGCTGCATCACCTGACGCTGGACCTGGGACAGGTTTTGATTTATTGCTGGAAGAAGCAGAAACAGACCCACACTCTCAGGGGAGTGGAAAATGTGATGTTTAGCTTTTTCTCTCTCTCTCTCTCTTTGTTTGTGAAGATACACTCTTCTTTATTAAAGCATTAAAACTATTTATTATTGTTGTTGGTCACGGAACATGAGCAACAAAACAAAAAGGTGTTATCGTTTCCTTTCACTGACTGCCAACTTGACATAAAGCACCCAAAGGAGGTGGATTATTTGCATTTTCCAGCTTTGGTTGCTGAGTTTGTGAACGAGTTTCATTATTGATATTGATCGAGTGTAATTTGGCACAGAGGCTGCATTGCTAAGTGATAGGTAGCAGAGCAAAAAAGTCACTGCATGCATGATGACTTAAGACAGAGAAAAGGATCCCGATCATTATTTATAAGTACTCTTAGTGTGACTTGTCCCAGAGTGAAGCTCTCTCTCTCTGTCTCTCATTTTAGAAGCATGTGCATTATTTAGCAATCCTGCCAAACACAGCTTTCCTCGGCTGTTGCGACTGCTCTTTGAATCTTAAAGTATCCTGGATATCGTCCGTATTTACTGGACTAATACCACCTATTAGTCTTGAATGGACGTTACAGTTTAAGGGAAAAGTTCTGCAGTTTGCTTTTTTCCAGCCCAAAGTTAAGTAACATCATTAATATAATGATATCTGTAGGGAGACCTGAACCAATTGACTGACCCCTTAAACAGACTGCTAGAAAGTCATTAGTAATGGCACACATTCATTAAAAAAGTATTAATTAATAAGCTGACAATTAACTTAGGCTCCAAGACTGGCTCATGGATACACACATCTGTTCTGGATGACAGAATCCAAAATGTTTCGTTAATGAACTTCACTTTATCTGTGCGGTCGTCACAATTACATCTCTTCCTCTGAGTCACAAAGCATCAGACCCAGGGAAAACACTCACATGACACAGGAGTGTATTCACAGTGCTTTTATAAGATTGCATTACAGCCTATAGTACTATGACTCAAGGATTTCTCAGCCATTTATTTCCTTTTCTGTCTTCAAAGAACGAGATGAAAATTGTCAGTTCCCGTGTTCCTTCCTTTCACTTTCTGCTTCACTGCTCCGTGACTGTCATATCACATCTGTCTGGGTTCACGGCCAGGCCTTTGCTCGATTCCTGCTGCAGTAGCTTCAGGTTTTCCTCCTAATATGTGACTTACAAGAGAGAAGTTAATCACACTGTAATTTTTCTTCATGCTCTTCATTGCTTTCAGTTTGATTAATGTTGCTGAGATTAAAGCAGGGAGATTGCATGTATTCGTGTCTGGCTACAGTTAGCTTTAGTTGAACGCAGGAAGTACAAACTAAGCAGAGTCCAACCAGCTAGAAAATTTGTTGTTTGCACACATGAATATTTTATTCAGCTTGAGTGTGTAGCATTAAAAATAAGCATTTGCATGCTTGCTGTATGCTTCACTATATGTGGATTAAGCTCAGCTGCTTTCACACACTTGCTTGTATCACATCACATAATTTCCATGCACGAGTCCATGTTCAGTTCGAACAACTTCCTGTCTTTACGCCTGCCTTTATTAAGGTCTCAAATACACTTCTTTCAGGATAAAATAAAGATGGCATCAGTTAATCCAGCATTTCATTTACAAGCTGTCATTCACTGCTCCTCTCTAGGGCTGAGACTGCAGCAGGCTATGCAGATATAGTCAAACGCTATAGCCTGGCAAAGTGCAAATGCTGTACTTCCCCAAAAAATGCATCAAAACATTTTATACAACGCAACCGAGACGTATCATAGAACTACAGTCAACATAACCACATCGCATACCTCTTTTTGTGTTGTCATTAATCCAGATAACAATCAACATTGACTCTTTTCTGTGGTTTTTTTTTTCTATTTTAGCCAACTGTGTTTCATTGTTATAATGTAGATACAAGGGAAAAATGCAAGGTTGTCAGTTTGTCAATCAAGATATAACAATGTAATTAACTATTGCTTTAACTTTATTCCATATGAAAATCACATGAAATCAGACAGCACTGTGGTAATTTGTTTCATTTTTATTAAGACTGAGAGGTTTTGATTAAGTTCACATACAATAATGAGTTTTGACAGCATGAACAGTACAGTTTGAATAATTCATAACATTTGTTGTAGGTGTGTTGCACTTAGGTATCCCATTTCTAGGGCCTGGTGTCATGTATGCTGCCCCTTACCGGGACACTTAGCAGAGTCGTGTGAGATTACACCTTAGTTAACACCTTTTTGGATGCCACAGGAGAAAAATTGTTGTCCACTGCATCTTTAAAAGTTACATGAGAACAAAATCTTTTCAAAATTTCAGTCCAGTTTTAAACAGCATCACAGAACTGAGACGGTGCCTATTAGCGTCACAAATGATATTTTAAAAACTGCTGACACTGATGAATGTTCTGTCCTTGTTCTGCTTGACTTAAGTGCAACATTTGATGCAACAGTCCATAAAACGTTTTTGACTGAGAGGCTGCAGCATCAGGTTGGTATATCTGGAACAGCTCTACAGTTTTATTTTTGTTTTGTTTTTTTACTGGTGACCACAGCTCTCCCTATTCTAAAATCTGGAGTCCCCCAGGGGTCTATACTAGGTCCTATCTTGTTTTTAAAAAAATTATATATACATGCTGTCTCTTGGCACCATTATACAGAGAAATGATATTTTGTTCCACTACTATGCTAACAGCTTAGTATTAAATGAATGGTAAAATACACAGACTTATATTTTCTAAAAAATTAAACTCAGAAAAAAAAACAGAAAATCCTATCATTGGTCCAGAAACGCTCCATTTACTCATCAAGTCCTCCCTTGGTTATCAGTTCATGTACAATCAGTTGTCAGAAACCTGGGTGTGCTTGAGAAACACATAAGCAAGGTTAACGAGTCCTGCTGCTACAGTGTAGCAAGTGGCGCTGTTACACTGTTTACACTGGCTGCCCTTTACTTTAAGAACTGGTTTTAATATTCAACTTATTATTTTAAAAAACATTCATGGCCTGGCTGCAGTTGCACAGCCTGAGATCCTCCCAGAAACCTGTTTACTTTTCCCATCACGCTCACACTTAAAGAGAAAAGGTGATTGAGCATTTGCTGTTAGGGCTCTTCAGCTGTGAAATGACCTGCCCGAGGAAGTCCAACTCGCTTCCTCAGTGTCTTCATCAGTGTTAATTTATAGCACTTGGTAGCGCTTTTATTATAGATTTTATATCTTTGACATTCTTAGCTTATCTCCATTTCATTCTTTAAACTTTTACATTTTATGTTAAATGTATTATTTCCTATGGAGTCACATTATATTTTATTGTCTCTTGCACTTGAGTCTCGTGTGGTTTTTTATAATTGATATGGAAAATTGTTTTTATAATTTATTCCTAGGGGTCTTTTAAAAAAAATTACGTTTATTGTTTGTTTATTGCGTGTTTTTGAGAAGCACTTTGTAAATGCTGGTTTTATTAAGTGCTGTACAAATAAATTTTATTTTATTATCTTTATGGTTCATTGATTTTTAAGGCTCTGTTTGGGCAGCAGCTGTAATCTATCACTCCTAAATTGTTTTAAATTTTCATACAAGCTGCTGGACCATGAAACCAAATGATAATTTCTAAATACTTGTGTTATTCTTCTGAAAATACTTACATTTACTATTTTATATTAAATAGATGATTAGGTTTTGTCTATATGCAATTGGATTCGAATTTTATATTATATGTCATATTGTACTGTATTTATTATAAAGTCTCAACTTTGTAAACAAATGTACTCTTGAACTGAGTAAGTGCAGGCACTTACTAGATAATTAAATGAATTATGCGGAGCAGATTCATAGCCTTACTTTCAACAACTACAACAAATGCCACAGCCACAGTAATTGATTATGTATTATAAATAATAACGCCATGGTCTCTCTTGGAATAGATATCTTAATCTCAAGCACACTATTTTGGATGAATATATCTGGATGAATAAAGGATAACTAACAAGATAAGCATAAATAAAAAGAAAAATCCAGTCACTTTAGAAAAAAGGGGGGGTGAAGTGAATCGCCTAATAGCTGCTGTTGATACCTGAAAAGTTTGATTCATTTGAAATTAATAAATTGTAAATAAAACAAAAACATCCCTGCCAAGTGATTAATCTCCATGACAACCAAGAGAGAGCCGCATTCATTGATGAAAGTCGTGTGATATGATTGAAGCCTCTGGAAAAGCTCTAAGTGGACCCAGTTGGTATTTTTTTTTCCAAACTAACATCGCTAAGTACATTTGCATAGCTCTTTTGTAGATAAAGGGTCGCAAAGGGTTTCCCTGTTGCGGTGAAATTTTAATGAAAAAGACATCTTACCGTGCTGCAGCAGAACTGCTGGCTGAGTGTGTGTCAGAGTGGGCTTTTTACTGACTGAAGGCTTTTTTTTAACATAGACATGAGCTGGAATGATCAGGAAATCCAGTCTACGACTATCCCGATGCCAAAATTTCTCAAATAAAAACTAAAACCTGTCTAATCCCAGCCTTTCAGGTGGAAGGTTTTACTTATCTCATCAGAAATAAAGGTGATCTAAATATGTTTCCCCTCACAATCCTAAAAGAATTAACTGAGGAGTCAATAATACATTATTATAGCCTTTATTTACCTGCCCCACAAACCAAAGTGTCCCACCTGAAAAAGCCCAGAGCGGAGAGGAGTCACGTGACATTTGAATTCGTTGCTTGTAAACACCAACAGCACCCAGGAACATGCAAATAAATGTGTGGCGTGTTCACGGAAACACACCCTGAAAATCTCTCTCTCCCTCCCTCTCCCTCTCTCTCTCCTCGAGCAGAAGGCGCATCCTATAGGCTAATCAGGTGGTACTTTCAGTCCAGCCTCGGTATCCTCCTCCTGCTGCCGACAGTCGGTGTGCGCGAGGTGTTTTTGTTTGTCCGCTACCATGGTGGGAAATACGGATATCGTGTGCCTTCTCGTCCCGCTGGTGATGCTGGCGGGGTCAACCCTCCAAACCGAAGTGAAGAGCGTCAAAGAGGCGGAAAAGACGGGGAATTTCATGGAAGACGAGCAGTGGCTGTCCACCATTTCACAGTACAGCCGCAAGATCAAGCACTGGAATCGCTTCAGAGATGTAAGTGTTGATTGGGAGATCCGCTGTAATGCGGTATGAGATGCGCTGATGGGGAAACACGCACTCCACATTTCGGAAGTGTAGCCTAATAGTTATTATCACACACTTTCGAAGCGGGTTAAAGCACAGAAACTTGGTGCTGGCAGTTTTAACACATATAAATGTTTCAAAATGTGAAAAAACATAGAAAATTAAGCACTATAAGATCTATTTTACACAGAAAGGCTTTTATAGTAGAATTAAATGGGAAATACATGTAAGTGACAAAACATGGTATTGTGTATTATATTGAATTCGGGTGATTTTATAAATATTGATTCAGTAAACTTCCACAATAGAGCCCAAGAAAAAAATGCCACATTTGCAAGCACAGTCCATAGTGTATCGACTGCTGTTCTTCCTACTTTTCGCTTATGAGCCCTTTGCTCATTCTAAGCAATTAAGTTTCAGCCCCACTTGCACAGAGGCATAAACCTATTCCATCACACTGACCTGACTACTGGTTGCCCCAGATGTGCTACCAGACGTGTTCCAAGAGATTTCACAAACAAGGGAATTTAGCAATTAGAGCAGAGCCAGTGATTGATTGATGAGCATTTTCACCTACTAAACACACTAAACTGGGCTGCAGGGATTGATTAAAGCTTTCAGAGCACTGTGATATATTGCCGTGTCTGGGGCTGCATAGCCATAGTTTTGCTTTCCTTTGCTTCTCTGTGAAATGATTAGTAATGATCCCAACACGATTTGGGCAATAGTGCAGTTGGATTAGGTTCCATATGACTCCTGTTAATTGGGTTTTAATTGATCCTATGTGGTAACTGCACTGAATGATAGGTATCATTATTGGATCTGAAATGTGAGCGGTTTGCTTCAGCTTGAGCATCTGTTGTGAGAACAATGGCTTATCTGTTCTGGAAGAAAAGATGAGCCTTTCGAAGTAATAACCTTTCCCGAAGAGATTGCGGTGTCATTTCTGATCCTCCTCCTTAAAACACGGGTCGTGGTCCCCGGAGAGGACGTGAACGTGTGTGAAAACTGTCAGCATCCCCTCTCGGGGACGGATTAGTTTGACTGTGATTACTTAAAGAGTGTGTCCTCTGGAACTGTAGTTAGGGAAGTAATGAAATTGTGGGCACGGAAAGATTAAGTCAGAATTATGGTGGGATTATAACTCACTGGTCGTGGCTCCATATTTGATGCAGAATGTTTGTTACAGCAGCGATGTCATTATGAATTCGGCACTTCGTGATTAGCTATGCAGAAACATCACTTTTCACAAACATGACAGGAATTTGACGAGTATCCCAAGATATAAACAGTTTGCTTAACGATAGAGCTTCTAATATAAAGATGTCACTTTCTCTGTGCCCCCTTTTCCCTTAATTTAACATCAAAGCTGCTGTGCAACACAAACGGCCCCTACTTTTACACACTGAATCTCTTTCATGATCATTATTCTCAAAGGTGATTGTCTCAGTGTGTTAGTGCATATGCGTGCATGCATACAGGCATACAGATGTGCTCTTGATTTTGGGAAGTCTTAACGCCCGTGTGCATGGCGGTGTCTTTGTTAATGATGATGATGACAGGAGAAAACATCAGAGGAAGTAACCAGTGAACATCCAGAGGGAATCGCCAGTAGAAACTGCTTTGATTTCAGCTTGCTGCTGTAGCAACTGCAGTCTCTGGATGAAGCACGTATCACTGGGAATTTGATGACTCTATCCACTCACAAGTCTTGCTTCAGGGTGTGGGAATAAATGGAAAATTCTTTTATTAGGGTTTCTCAGTAATTAAAACTGTAAACGTCCACAGCTGAAATACAGATTTCGCAACCAAATAGCGCTGGGGGGTTTTCTTAATAGTTGCCCCATGATGGTCTTTCAGTTAAAAAAAGACAAAAACTGGAGCAGTTCAGTCCCTGGGAATATTTTGGTTAGTGTATAAATGACTGCCAATGACACAGTTATAGGTATTGAGATTACGCAAATTCACTTGCACAGTCCTCTGAGAGCCAAATGCTAAATATTAATCCAACACTGGAAAGCAATAATCAAAGCAGCACAACATGAAAGAGGAGCTCTTCCACTCTTGCTTTGGCATGTACGGAAATGCACACAGATGCACACCAAACCTCCCCCCACAAAAACACACTGAATACATAGGGTGCAGAAAATGCACCGTAAATATTTTATATTTATTCTTTTGCAGGTTTTTAAAAGCAGGATCAGGATAAGAGGCTCTTTCACTTCCAATACAAAAAGGGCTCCCACACTTCAATCTATTTGGCATCCGAGGCAGATAGATTTAACAGATACAGTCAACAAATAATAGAATGGGATACCTTCAATCCTTTAATCTGACAGGTGCACTCAACATTTCATTCCACTAATGCACCAAATCCTGGAAAAAACTATAAGACAAACATGGGAACTGGGAAGACAATCATGGTAACTGGGTGCAGATTTGTTACATTACCTCAAACATGAACAACTTTTGTCATTTTTCAAATTTTTATGAAGAATTGGTCACTTTTTAGCTTAAATGACAATCAATTAAGGGTTACATTGACATTTTTTTACATTTTTATATCAGACAAAGACAACTCGAGTAAATATTAAAGGAAATTTTTAAGGGAAAAAAGCTATCCAAACATAATCCTACCAAAGTAATTGCCCCATCTTCTTACACTATTAATTAACTGGGATTAACCACATATTGAAAGCCGAGTTAAAGTTCACTCACCACACCCAGGCTTGATTACTGTCAGACCTGTTGAATTAAGAAATACCCTAAATAGAACTTGTCGGACAAAGTGAAGCAGACTAAAATCAACATGTACATGCTACAATCTAAAGAATCTCCAGAACAGGTGAGAAACAAGTCACTGATATCAGTCAATGTGGAAATGGTTGCATAGACATTTCTAAGGCTTTGGGACTCCACCGAACACGGTCACAGCCATTATACACAAATGGAGAGAACTTGGAACGGCGGTGAACCTTGCCAGGAGTCGCCGTCCAACCTAAATCACTCCAAGAGTACATCAACCACTTATCCAGAAGGTCACAAAAGAACATCTAAAGAAATGCAGGACTCACTTATCTCAGTTAAGGTCAGAGTTCATGATTCAACAATAAGATAGAGACTGGGCAAGGAGAAAACCACTGCTGATGAAAAAGACTGCAAAGACTCATCTCGCATTTTACAAAAAACATCTTGATGATACCCAAGACTTTGGGGGAAATATTCTATGAACTGACATGACGAAAGCTGGAACTTTTTTGGAAGGGTTGAGTCCCGTTACATCTGGCATAAAACTAAAACAGCATCTTATAAAAAGAGCATCATACCAACAGTCAAACATGATAGTGGTAATGTGATGGTCTGGGGCTGCTTTGCTGTTTCAGGATGACTGATGGAACAAAGAAATTTGCTTTCTTACACAAAAATCCTGAAGAAGAATGTCGGACCATCAATCTGTCCCCTGAATCTCAAACACATTCGGGTTATGTAACAGGAAAATGATCTAGAACACACCAGTAAGCCCACCTCTGAATGGCTTAAAAAAACAAAAACAAATGAAGGTTATGGAGTGACCGAGTCAAAGTCTGATCTGATCTTTGGCGTGACCTTGAACAAGCCATTTATATTTGAAAATCCTCCAGTATGGCTGAATTAAAACAACACTGCAAAGACGAGTGGGCCAAAATTCCTCCACAGTGATGTGAAAGACTCATTGGCAGCTATCACAAACACATGATTGCAGTTCTTGTTGCCAAGGATGGCACAATCAGTTACTAGGTTTAGCGCGCAATTACTTTTTTCACACAGAGCCAAGCAGGTTTGAATAGCTTTTCTCTCTTAATGAATGAAATAATCATCTAAAAAAATCATTTTAACTCAGGTTATCTTTTTCAAAGGCTAAAATTTGTTTGATGATCTAAAACATTTAAATCTGATAAATATCCCCCAAGGAAAGATCAGGAAAGGGCCAAATACTTTTTCACAGCACTATGTATAGACAGTGTACTAAATGATGGGAGTCTGCTGTAATTTTGTGCATTGCAGATCCACTTTTATGTTATTAAAGCAGATCAACAGTAGATTCCATTTTATTCTCAACTTACCTTGTAAAAAATAATAGCGTCCATGAAATCACACGGGCATGAAATTGTTCTGGTCCTTTATTTCTGTTGAAGTAATATGAACATATATATGTGTCTAGAAATTGATGATAACAAAGAGTCAGCAATTCAACTTCATACCGAAGGATGCTCTACATTGTTAGCCTCAGTCAAACATGGCAGCATGTACTTGTCAGAAATAGCTCAGTGTTTAAAACTGGATTTTTCTGTGTACTGTATATATTTTTGTGCTTTCCCCCTTCCTATCCTGCACTGTCTGTGCCCTAAATCCTTATCTTAAAAACATGCACGTCTCCAGTCAGGCATTTCAGGACCACCCAGTAGCAATCTTGCCTGCACCTGTTATCCATTCACTTCATTTTTAATGAACAGAAACTCGTCGGCCTGCACAAAAACATCAGATCCCTCGTCGATGTCAGTGAATTAAATATGCAGAACGGTGGAAGCACTTGGAGTAGACTCTGACAGTTCTTATTGAGATGTGATGTTGTATTCTTTTGCTCCAAAACACTAGCAGGTTTACCTTTACTACCTGTTCTCACCTGTCTGTTTTTAGTCTCTCATGCCATTTATCTGGCTACAGTGCAGCAGAACTGTGGGCGCACTCTCAGTTGCTTCTTTTATTAATTCACCATGGCATACAGAAATGATTGTGGATAAATCGTCTGTAACGCTGGAGCCAAACTCTCCATTAAAGGCTATCCAGACGAACAGTAAATTATCATCGCTAGCCCGACGCTCAGTCTGTTATTCCCACTGCACATGCTGTCTGATGTTAAAATAGACTGCTACTGATGCATTAATGCTATGAATGATGATAGCGGCTTATCAGAAAACCATTAATCTATCTAGTCATGCTTTGTTCTGGCATGAGTCGGTGCTTATCGCTCACCAGATTCTCCTCGAGGCTGTAAGCATCCAAAGCTCTGAGGCAACGCACACGGAGTGCATCTTGATCGCCTCCAACTGTTTTGGGAGAGAGGGTCTGCTTGTTCAGAGTTTAGATAGAGTACTGGTGCACTGTGGGGTGTCTTGGCTGGTTACCAGAGGCCTAGGTGGGCTGTAATTGAGTAGAAGAAGAAAAAAAAAAGAAATAGCCTTTCATCGTGCCAGGCTACAGCTGCTTCCTACAGTGGTACAATAGCCACAGCTGAAGGGAACAGGTGTCACAAAGACAAATTTGCTAAAGAGTTAAGAGGGTGATTAATTTCAATTTTCTTGGAAGATTCAGTTGTTTACAAAATGGAATAAGTGCATCACAATTCAGAAGTCTTCATACAGGTGTGACTAATGCCTGCTTAACAACACTTGGGTATTTAAAACAGTCATTTTCCTTCCAGTTGCCAGCAATCCCTGCCTGCCTCGATTTCTAAGTGACCTTCTACTGCATTTCCCACACCTAGTTTGGGAGTCTGTTTGCCAAACTTGCTGCAGGAAACACCTAATATCCCAAAAACTACCAATAAAGAGCTCTTTATGGGATACTGCCAGTGTCCTGAAGGTAAACGACAAAGTTAGTAAAGATCCCATTTACTGTTTTTTGGAGTTGTTTGGTTTTTCTCTGAGGTGATTTAAGTTGTGATTTGGTTAGACTTAAAATATCAAGCACGCATGATTATGCATGGTCAGAGGTGATATGTTGTTAGGGGCAGCGTAGGGTGTTCCAAGCCAAATTGTTCCTGGGGGTGAGAAGACAGACAAGAGTGATGATATCATAGAAAATAGAGGTACATGGCTACTCTGCCAGGAAATAGTTACTTGGGGCCAACCCTGCAGCCATGCCTGGCCACAAGGAGGTCTGGGCATCTCTTTTTATACTGTTGCCCCCTTGACCCACACCTGGATAGAGCAAGATGGATTATCAACTGAAAAACACTCTAAATTAATTCTAATTGCATATCAGTATGACATGTTTATATCAATTCTGGTGCAAAACAACGTTCTATATATAAATTTGTTTCATGAATCTCATTCGAAAAACAACAGTGCAGCAATCTAAGACCCAGTGAGCCTTTTGAGGTTCTTTACAGCAGGTTCAGTAAATCTAACTTTGCCCCCTTTAAGTCTGGTCCTTCAGATTTAAGTTTTAATTGATAAAGCAGCATTCATAACACTGCTGTCTTTAAAACTAAAAACACATGAGCAAAAGAGCTTTGATGAGTCAAATATACACTCATAAGATTAGTTAATTTCCCACCTTATGACAACTGTATGGGCTGGGTATGTTTTTTTTATATAAGCTGTTTAATTGTATTTAAGCACTAATTTTTTGAATACTGAGAAAGTACTGTGGTTATTTAAGTCACTGAACAGGACCTTTTTTTATATGGATACAAATAATGTGGCTTGCTGTGAGGTTAATTGTATTAAGAGACTGATCGAAAAGTCTGAGGCCAGGTTTTGTTTTTTTACTGAGGGAAAGACAATATAATTTTGGCTAGGAATAATGAGCAGGTATTTGTATCAATATGACAAACCAAGCTGACTAGCTTTAACTGAAAAATTAGCTTTCCACCCTCTTGAGCCCAGTATAGTAATGGAGTTCTGTCAGGACAAGCAAGGCAAGCTGTGCTTGCCCAGTGCAATCTAAAGACTGACAATAATTCAAACATAACAAAGTGAAACAATCCCTCTGCTTTTATCTGAAACTGTGTTTTATCATAAAGCTTACCTCTTTGCATTTATCCTTTACATTACTGTGATCATGTTGCCACAACCGTCTATTGTCACAAGAAGCAGGTTTGACATTGATTCCAATGAAATCGTAGGGTGTCTTTCATGGGCATTTCAGTTTCTCCTTAACAGAGGCATGAGCTTGCCAAGTTGAGAGGCCAATAGCTTCTTTCTTGTTGTTTGTGCATGGTCTGTGAAGTCAGAATAAAGCTGCCACTGTCTATGCTTTCACTGCACTGAGATCAGTTACTATATGTACGTTTGTGGAAACAGAGGTAACATTAGTAAGTAAACTACCTTCTGTGGTTATATTGCCAACTATCTTGGCCAACATATGTGATGTAGAGGAGACGGAGTGTAATAATTCTTTTAGCGCATTAGCAAAGAAAGCTTCAATGATGGAGAAAAGAAATCTAATCTAATTTAATAAAACATGCAAGTTAAAGTCAACCATCACTTTTAAATTAGCAACTCTTAGAAGTAACTTGGTAGAATGAGCGTACAAACTAACCAGCTGTTTCGCCAACACACCGCCTTCATTTTTCTGAATATTCTTAATCCCCCTGAAGATATAAACACTTAACCATGTCCCACAGCCCCGAAGCCTTGTATTTCAGCTGTCCTTTTATTTATTATGAATATATTTATTACACTTTTCAAAGTCAAGGCCTGTTTTTCTGACCTGTTTTTCAGAGATATGTAATCCTTGCATGGTAGCTAATAAAGAAATGTGATTTTATAGAATAGGGTGCATTACTAGAAATTAAACAGAAAAGTTTTTAAAAGTAGTTCAATAAAAAAGATTAGTCATCTTCAGCATTAATATTGGCAAATATAACATAATTTGGGAAGGTACTTTTATTTGTTATCATTGTTTTGATCATTTATGTGCAGTTTGACAAGAATAGAGTTTAGATGTGATTTTTATAGTGTTTATTGTTGTTATTATTATAATTATTATTATTATTGGAAAAAGGAATGGTTTAAAAAAATCTCCACCACTTTTCAACTAATAGTAAATATTTAGTAATATATTAAATATTTATTTAACTAGAAAAGTAATAACATTTTACAGTTTTTGTGCAGAAAGGTGAAGACATCCAGGAAGAGTGCAGCAAATTGCAGGAGACTGTCAGCATAGATTAAACAATAAAAGTCAAGCAGGGCAAACTGGTATGTTTTAATTAGGCCCAGTTTTTTCTTGATAAACAATGAACAAAGCAGTATGGTCATTTCTGGCTCCAAAAAACAATGACAGTGGTTGTGTTGCCAGACATGATGCCTTCAAACTGTAGTCGACAAACTACTGGCTGATGGTGGGCTACGTCCACCTTTAATATAGAGACTATGAGTACTTGACATTTCATAATTTATTCTTTTTGTTCAGATTAAGTTTCCAAGCAGTATTCTTCTTACGTAAGATGACATCAGCTTAACTGAGCAGTGAGTCACCAAGTGGACATTATTTATGTGAGAAATTAAGGACCTATCGCGTCACAACCAAATAAAAATGAACTTGATTTTGACTGATTGGGTCTGTGTTAATTCTGTGCTTTAGGTAGGTCATAACCCTACGTCGCAACATGATGTGTACCTCCCGAGAAATGCAGCAACATATCGCTGTTGAAACAGTCCACATGGGCGTAACTGTTGACAGCGGTTAGATCACAGAGTCCACGTAGATTCACCCCAAAATTCAGGTTAGTCTCTGGTGGAAATTAAGAATTTTGGGGGGGCTTCTGAATATCTTGATCTGTCTGCCTGTCAGTATTTGAAACACCAAAAAGAAGAGCTTGTTTGTCACAAGACCCATTTGTTTCAAGATAACATTTCAGCAAAGGGAACTTCAAGCAGACTTCAAGCTGAACCAAGGAAGCTTTGGTGCTAAAATTCTTATCTCTTACCTACTGATTATGAATATTTATATACTGACATTTCTTAACAGTATCCCAAACAAGGAAAAAGGAATATATGTATGAATTAAAAACAAAAAAAGTATTTTAGTCAAAATAGGAATTTGTGAATTTTAGCAGGGTCTAAGACTGAAATTAATAGACCCCCATATCTGCTTTTCACATGAGATGAGCCAGGTTTCAGTCCTGTTGTGTTAACGTGGGTGTGACTCTTGTCCGATTACACTGTTTTAGACTCCCCTGTCTCAGAACATCGGCCAATTCTTATCCCTTTTGAAACCCTTACCTAGGCAGCTTCATTGATTTTCCATTGTCGTATGAGCCTGTTTTTCAGTTGAGATGTGTTTTCTGCAAAGTGTGAAGCTTCTTGCTGTGCGCACCAGATTCTCCTGTGAATTGCACACTGTTTTCTTATTCCCCACAGGGCCCTGAAAGGCACAAGGGCTGATTTTATTTATAGATAGTGAGGACAGGGCTGGCATAAGTGCACAGAGGTTTCGTGGACTAAGTGTGATTTTCATTTTGTTTGTTTTTTCATAACCGGATCTGTGCATGTCTGCATGCCTGTTGTGTCTATGCTTCATGTATTGCCAAACAACATGGATGATTAAAACTGCATGAAAATATCTTTTTTAATTCAGTGTAGCCCGTCCTTTTAGTTTTGTTGGGGTTTTTTGTACATTTTAATGTGTATTCACTCAAATGGAAAAAACAATTTACCGTTTGTCTAATTAGATGCAGTTTTCAGTCAGGCTTTATATTTGACCTTTTATCCATTCTTTGCTCTCACAGTATTTCTGACGTCATTTGTCCGTGAAGCGTGAAGAGTGACATTAGAGCCTTTCTTGAATGAGAATTATGTATAATGCACAATGACCATATTAGCGAAGTACCTCACTGTTTAGTGCAGATGTGAGTGAATGCTTTTTATCCACCACTTGCAGAGTGAAGGTGATTACTCATTCTGGAAAAAGTAAGGAAGGGGGTCATGTCTGTTTATTCGAGGTAGAATCTGTCCACATCTGCCTATATTTTTTGTGCTTTTCTTCGATATTAGTTGTATATAGACACAAATCTGTGCACCTTTGCGCTACTCAAATGCTCGCACAAGAAAACCCTCAATGTTCTCAAGACGGAAACGACTTGACTCAAACCTCTCCAATCATTCTTTGTCTAGTGTTTTCTATTTGTGTCTTTTGGTTTGATGCCTCCCTCTTGTAAAATACATTTTTAAAATAGCACTAGTTCTGTTGGTGCTTCTCTAAACATCCAGAGACTTGCTCTACAAATGCAGGTTTCAATTTTGCATCTTCAAAACCTTAAAAGCTTAAAAAAAACCCACAGAAAATAATTAGAAAATAAATAAATTAAAATAATAAACCATTTTGATTCACCGCTCTAATCTTTTGTCCTCAACGTGTCCAGTTTCCTTAAATCTTTTAAGGACACGCTGCACACCATGCTGAGATATGCCAGGTTTTCAGCTAACAGGTCAGTGTTAAGCAGCTTAACAAACAAAAAACAACATTCATCTGAAAATGAGCAAGTGCAAGGTCTCAACTGAAAATGAATAAAAAAGCAGCCAATGTCCAAAGATAAACTATGAAAGGCCTTCAAAAAGGCTGGAGAACTATTGCTCCAGACCACTTTTAAAAAAATACAAGAAAGTTTGGCTCATCAGAAGCAAAATGAGAGGTGGATCAATACATTTGCACAGTGCTGTAGATTATTACTTTGCCCTCTTGCCCTCACCCACATTTTGACCATTGATTGAATTCTCAAAAAGTACTAAACTCTGTTTCTTCTTTTACTTACCCGGTCTTTGGAGCACTCTTACATAAGCCTCTCTCTGTCCTGTAAGCGCACAAGCCTCTCAGTATTTGATGCCGTGCCTCTGCTCTGCCTCTGCTTTGCAGTCCTGGCTTGGTGCATGCAGAGATAGGAATCTGCAGGCTTGCTTCTCATGCCCTGTAACCAAACACGCATAAGATCAGGAGAAAGGATATAGAATATGAATAATGTTGAGGGGGTTTTGTTTCATCTCTGGTATGTGATCCGTAAACTAAAGCCGAGAAGCATGTGAACAACAAGCAAGTTTTTATGAGGTAGGAGGGAGTGGTACAGTTCTGTATGTAGCATAATATATTAAATTTATATTGCCTTGAGGTTTTCTTCAGCAACCTCAAGGCAATATAATTGCATTTAGCAGATCTGGAGGGGGTTGTACAGCTGTTACCCGACCAAGTTTATATCAGTGTGCTTCCACAAAAATTTCATTGATAATAAATAAAACATCAGTGCATAAGTCTTATAAAGATTGCACTAGACGCTGCAAGCCTCATTTTCCAGCATTTTAAGGTGAAACTGGGTTGATTTTTTTTGCTTGTCACTTAGCTAATTACTATTTCCACCAGACAGAAATTCTTATTGTACATTATGAGCTTCTTTGTGCCCTCATCCTTCAGTCCCTCTGACTTTGGGCATGAAGCCCATCTGTCTATGAACTCTGAAGGAAGATTATGTTACATTAGTATGACCTTGGTGTAAAGTAAGCTTAAGAGTGAAGATCCTGCAGGTCCAGGTAGCAGTCTGTTCACATCCTCACTAGCCTTGAAGAAAAAGCATCAGCATCGATTTTTTTTTTTTCAGCAAGTGCAAAAAATTATTATACTAGTTAGTGCTTACATCTGGCTCTGCATTTAGATTATGTAATTATTTTATATTTTATATCCGTAATTTATATTTTATATTGTGATTTTTATCTGTATCTTGGTTTACTGGAAAGCACTTTGGTGTACTTCGGTCTTTAAATGTGCTATATAAATAAATTTGATTTGATTTGATTTGATTTGATACTTAGGCATTACAGATGTGTATATATATTCATGCACTGGTGGGTCTCTATTGGTCTACCATCGCAAGTGAAGCTGATTTGTTCATCCTGCACTTGGAGCTACCTGCAAAACAACAGTTACTCTTACTGAAACGAAGTAGGGAGGGACTTTGATTCTTGAGTTTAATACATGTGTTGTCAAGGCTAGGGGAATGATAAATGGCTTGTGTCTTTATGGGCAGAATACAATCTGTTTTATTAACACAATAAGCAACAATTACCGCCTATTACATTTGGTTTCACTGAGGTATTATCCTCGTGATAATCAATATACTGCACTCAAACCACGTATTAGTACCAAACCAAGCTATCACAGCAATGTAGTTACATTTCTGGGATGGACCACATCAGGCTACAGCACGCCGTAGATTGAACACGATGCTGTAAATGAAGCATCACCAGTGCAAGGCCAAATATTAAATCAGTCTTATTTTAAAATTGCATGGACAAAGATTATATTTTGTATTTTAAAGTTGACAATTTGTATTTTTTTTCATGAGCTACATTCAGAAGTTTTTTTTTTCCTTAATTAGACATTGTAGAATTAGACATGTACTTACTTGCTACGATTAAACCAGAAACAGTCATCTGCTGTTTTTCAGGAAACAGGGACACAGAAATGAATATTTTGCATCAGCATAAATTATATGTTTGCGAGTGGCTCACATTTACACGTTTGTGTTTAGTATGCAACAGCTCTGAGGCACTTCACCTCCCTCACAAAAGGGTTTTGGCTGCTGTCATGCTTAAATAATTTTGTTATTGTGTGAATTGTGTGGCCCCTGGTCTCTTTTGATGTTGTGGATATGCCAGAGCTCTGTGAGGTTTAGCACGAATGTGATGAATCCACTGAAGGCCGATATTAACAGAAATTGCAGCAAAGGGTCAATAAAGTTCCATCCAGGCTTGTACGCATCTCCTCCAGAGAGTGTTATTACTGTATCCTTTGTTACTGATGAGCCCGTGATGCACTCTGCAGTTACCATGAACATACCCCTCAGGATAACCGTGGCGAGCAGAGTGCATCTGACAGCTGACATTTACCCCAAAACACTTGTCAGTCACACGTGTGGGGGACATACACCCCCACATTCATTTCAAACGCTTTCTTGTTTGTTCTTTTCAATCCAGCAAACAAGCACGACCTCAGTCTGTCAAGAGATCTTTGTGACTCTGTGCAGTTCCTCCCGAGTCCCAATCTTTCGGTGGACAGGCTCACAGGGTTGTGATCCTCCCCCGACAGATATGAGGGATTGTGATCTGTCAATCAGTATTGTAGCCCGGCAGCAGGACGAACACTCTGCCGTGTTTGATGTGGAGGGTAAGCTTTCCCGCTCTGTTTAACAAGAGGAGATCTTTCTGATGTTATCAGTTAGATCACAGAGCTCCTGGATGCACCTGAGTGTTTTCATCTCTCGCTGCCTGCTACCTCTAATCACTTCTGTGTAAAAGCCAGCAGTGTTTTCATCAGAGTACTGGTCTGTGAATCATATTCGAGGTGATGTAATTTCTCCGCTGCGTGCCAAACTTGTCGTCTTGTTCCACGTTTCATGCTCACTTTCAGTTTGCACTCAGGAGAATTTATTTTCCCCGAATACATTTTCTGCTGTCTCTCTTCTATGAAATCATTGATTTCCAGTCCTGTCAGCGCAGCAGGACAGTTTCCTCATCAGTCCTGGCAGAATCACAAATACAGAAAGGCTGCTAAATAATGCAGGAGCTGTAGCATCAATAAGAGAGGCATGGGAGGCATCGGATTAATGCCCAGGTTGTAAACTCTTTGATGTCTACACTCTAAATGTGTGACTCCATCAGACCAGACAAGGTTAAACTGCATAACCAGCAATCGTCCATAAAGCTCATCTGTAGTGTTGAGTTAAGATTTAGACACGAGCCAGGTTACCAAAGGAGGGGGAATAAGCTTGGCACTGCAGCGAGCAGAGGATGAGCAGAGCATCTGAGCTGCACTGGGGTAGATTTTAAATCACAAGTGGAGCCTTTGCTAGTGATGAAAATACTTACCTCTCTGTGTTGCAGTGGTGAGGGTCAAAAAAGACGATCTTGGCTTTCACGACGGCTGCTTTTCTCGCATGTTGTGTTGGGATATATCACCTTCAGGGGAGCGGTTTGGCACGTTCTCCCAGTACAGTAAATGTTTACAGTTATGAGTCAGTCATCACTAAGGAGGGATGGTGGCTGATTGTAAATATCCTAAAATGACTCATATTTATTATTTCAGACATGGCAATATGCTCCAAACACTTGTTTTGCTAACATTAAACTCTTTAACCCTTTAAACCCTAACCCGTCACTGGTGACGGTTAGCATTTTTAGCAAGAGTGGGCAACTCCAGGCCTCGAGGGCCGGTGTCCTGCAGGTTTTGGATCTCACCCTGGGTCAACACACCTGAATCAAATAATTAGTTCATTACCAGGCCTCTGGAGAACTTCAAGACATGTTGAGGAGGTCATATAGCAATTTAAATCAGCTGTGTTAGATCAAGGACACATCTAAAACCTGCTGGAAACCGGCCCTTGAGCCCTGGAGTTTCCTTCCCCTGGTTTAAAGGGTAAATTAGGTCAGGGTTTAAAGGGTTAACCGTGTGCCTGAACTAATCTACAATAACAACAACTTATCATACTGTGTGTGTACACAAAAGTAGAAGCTTTGCAGAATTTTACTGTTATTTTGGCAGTCCTATTGTAATCTGTATAATCTTTTTGCCATAAAGTATTATTCCGTTGTCACACAGGACTAAAGATCCACTGGCGAATAAGCGGCATCCCCTGATCACTGGGGAAAAATATGTATTCCTTGGCTGATTGGCAAGTGGTGGCTGGAGGTTGCTGGCTGTCTCCAGATGAACACAAACAGTGTCCTCCACATACCAACTTCCTCGTGATAACCTGCCAAGTTAAATCCTCTAGGTATCTTGGTATTCATCTAAATTACCCTTTGAGTTGGAATGACCACACTGGTAATTTGAGTTTTCCTTTGCAGCAAAGGCTGTATTTTTTTAATTTTTTACGCAGGCTGAAAGTCTCGGAGTACACACGACAACTCATGAAGTATGAGACGTTGTGGTTATGGCAGCTTATGTGTACGGGCAAAATCTAAGCCGTTGCATCTGGTTCAGTCCATTTCTGAGCAGTCTGTACTCAGACAGACACAGAGGTTTCTGTCAGACATGTTGGATATCCTCCATCCTAAGTAGGAGCTCCTGCAGGCAGATGATGAAGAGCCCCAAAATACAAGCTGAAGTGTTTTAAAAATTAATTTTTCCCCATGTCAATCAAGATGTTAAATAACAATTTTTAAAGGTACAGTTAGTAATTTCTTCAGGTTATTTAGAAAATTGATGCATTCTCATAAACTTAGTATTAATCCATTAAAAATGCATAGGAGCAGGTAGATGCTGCCATGGTGGCCTGCCTAATAGTTCCCCCTTATCACATCTATATGGCTAGAGACTGGCCTCATATGTAGCACACCTTATAAGTTACTTTTAATTTAAGCATCACAAATAGCTCCTTCAAACTATATATGACCATTTAACACCTGCACATCTATATTTTCATCATCTCTTTGTCATTATGTCTCTCTCCTCCCTTATTTCCACCTCTTCCTCATTACCTGAAGCGTCATCTCCTGAACTGAAGTAAGGGCTCTAACATGACTATTCACCTCCAATATTGTCAGTTACTTATTGTTAACAGGTTAAACATGCAATCTTCCCGTCTCCAGACAACTGGCTTAAAAACAGCAACAGTAGCTGGATATAAGCTAATGTTAGTCTAGCTAATGTTAGGCTTAAGCATCCAAAAAAATCAAACATTCCCTTTGATAAACATTTGTTTTGTTTTGTTTGACATTCGTACATTGTATTAGAGTTTATTCACTCAGCAGCAGAGTCTAACAATATTAGATCCACTTAGAAGAAAGTTTCACTAACACTGGCTAACAGAGGCTAACAGCAGCTAACAGCGTTAAAAACAGCAGACCAGCAGAAAAGCTCAGTTTCACTGCTGCTGCTAGGTGAGGAGTTGGCAAGTGTTTGCAAACCAGTCAGCATCTTCCGTGCAAACTATGAGGGGCTAAAGCAATGACAGGGGGTTTTCAGTGCAGCTGTCACCCAGAGACACCCAGGGACCACTTCATATTCTTGCATCTTTATCTGTCATTCAATTTCTTTGAGCTATTAGCTTTGCACTACACCACAAAGGGAATGCTGCTGTATGTAGCTAAACCGTGACACGTCAGTCAGTCATGCAATTATTGTAAATCACAAATAAACATGTATATTCTGATGAGTCATGCCAGAAAAGAAATGCAGTTTAATACCATAAAAATGTAGAGGCATTCTGTTTCAGCGATTCAGTGTATAAAATTTACTGTATTTTTAATGCAGTTTGCCACTGTGTATTTATATCAGGACATAAATTGCATCAGGAAAGTACTGACAGGTGTCCCAAACCTGAAGATGAAACAGGTAGAAAACTGAAATGTCATATGTGCCACCAACTACAGGTTGAGACATCTGTCACCTTGTATTCTTACGATACTCATTACCCTTCTTTTCCACCTTTTTCACCTTGTTTAGGTTTGTGGTGAAGCAGTGTTGGGAAAATTTAATATTGTGTGTTTTTATGCACCAGCCATCATTCAGTTACATTTAGTGATAAGGTGAAACCACTTTCCTAATGTTGGTGGGTCTCTCTCCGTCAAATCTAATCTGATCTGATCTTCTAAATTTGTGGTAAATAAACCAAATTAAGCAACAAAAGACTTTGTTACATATATTATTATAAAATCAGGCTCTAAGAGATTTAAAAATGAACTTACAAAGTCTTTTTTGTGTCCTCATGATGTCTTGAATACAGCTTAATACGCTCTGTCCAAAATTGCACTTTTCTTCTTGACTAATATCGACTCTTTTCTCTCCTTTTGCTGTCATTTCACCAGGAGGTAGAGGTCAGTTCTCTTCACTTTTTGTACAGCTCTCTTATAGCCGCCTTTTGTCCAGTGTCTTTTGCATTCATGAGTAATTTCCTTGTCTCTTTGTGTGTCTTTATCTTTGCCTCACCATCCATCTTTTCTCCCTTTTTTGCAAAATCTCTTTCAATTTGCCAATTTTAATTAGAGTGATTAATGTTATAATTAAACAGGGGTAAAAAGGCAGAGCATTTAAAAGGCAGCTCACCCCTGATACCATATGTCTCGAATATAGGCAGAGTGTGCAGATTTGTTGATCTCATTTCCATAAAGAATGTACAGCCACAGTCTCTGGTGTGACTCACTTAGCTAATTATCATTCCAGTGTACACATTATAATCAGTGTCCAGTGATAATGTAAACTACATCACTTCTCCACTGTGATGTGGAGTGTAGCAGTGTTCATGCTGTAGCAACACTGTGCACTCACTGTGAATTACCTGACTCTGTTGTCTTGGCAGCAGATGGTAAAGTAGTGTTTTCTTCCTCTTTCTGCAGGATGACTACGTGCGTACCTGGGATGAAAATCAAGGTTCTAATGACAGTAAGTTTCACAACATCTTGTTCCTTCCTGTGTGTGCTGCTGAGAGATGCTGAACATAAAAGCGTCTTGTTGAATTTTGATAGCTTACAAATGGCTCATAGAAGTTTTAGGACCAAGTTTTGCTTTCATAGATGCCTTAATTCTTGGCAGCATAGATTCACCAAGGTGCTGGAAACCCTCCTCAGAGACCAAGGTTGCCCCATGCTTTAATGTTGTTTATACTAAATTCAGGGCCTATCATCAAAATGTTGCAGCACATGTCAAGACTCATCAGACCAGGCAATGTTTTTGTCCAATTTTGATTAGGCTGCACGAATCTTAGCCTCAGTTTCCTGTTCGTAGCTGACAGGAGGTGCACCCAGTGTTGTCTTCTGCTGCTTGTAGCCCACCACCTTCAAGGTTTGATGTGTGTTCTACATATACTGGTTGTAATTAGTGGTTATTTAAGTTAGTGTTGCTTTTCTGACAGCTTTTAGCAGTCTAGCCATTCTCCTCTGACCTCTGGGATCAACAAGGCATTTTCACCCAGAGAACCCAGAGAGTTTTCTGTGTGGGGAAATCCCAATGAGCAATTTCTGAAATACTCAGACCAGCCTATCTTGTGCCATGCTACGTTCAAAGTCACCAAAATTGTCTTTCTTTGCTATTCCAATGCTAAGTCTGAACTTTATATGCCTAAATGTCATCTGGTTTATTAGTTATATTAAAGAGCAGTTGAAGAGGTTTACCTAACAAGGTGGCCTGTGAGTGTGCTTGCTTAATTAGAGAAAACAATAAATAACTTATACTCAGTGATCACTTTCTGTGTGATAATAATATATAAAATGGACCAACATGTATGACTATGCTGTTTTTAAGATTATGAGGAACATAAATATTATAAAAATGCTTATTTGGAGGGAAAGCCCTTTTGATGGTCTTATTGAGAGTTTCCTATAAATGTATTTAGGCTCAAATAAGGTTCTTAAGGCTTTTACAGTTCAAGTAAAAGATGAACTACTTTCATTAAAGCTAAATGTAAAACCACAGATTTGTAACTTGCTACACAATATTACTAAATATATACCGAGTGCTTCCTTGTTGCGTTTGTATCAGTCGTACGGTCTCATGTTTATCTTTAGCAATTAGTCATTTTTTGGCTTTCCATTGTGGAACTCCATTATGTCTGTGTTTCTCTGAAACATGATTCCATGCTCAGGCCTTTTCTGCAGTAAAGCTGCTTTCAGCTCAGTTTACAAAAGCCTCAGCAAGTATTGTGAAGCTCTGAAATACCTAGTTAGACGTAATAGTTCTATAGAAAGAGAAGCTAAAAGTTTCAATTTGATTACTGGCTTATCCGATCATAATTTAACCATGACTGCAAGAAATGCTGCAGTTACTCATACAAATGTTTTTACAAATGCATCACCATATATCTTAAGGCAAACTGAATGAACTGAAGGAATGGCAGAACAATATATACACTAATGCACACACCGAGGGCTAATCAGGGGAATCAGACACAGCTGGGGAAACAAGGCACAGAACAAATAAAAACCAAAAACTGGAACAAGGAGACACGGAGACAAGAACTTTAGTGAATGGATAAAAGTGAAGAACCGTGGAAAGGGAACTGTGAGAAAACAAACTGTGCTAACAGAGGATATACCCGGAACATAAGAGCAACCGAACACTAATGAAAAAGTGTGAAACCAGAATGGCCCGAAAACAACATGAAGAACCAGAAGCTCTGAAGAAAGAATGGAAATCAAAACCAAGACAATAACTCCCAACTCCTAAATTTCAAATACTAGTAAAACCCCAGGGAGAAAGCCCTGGTTCATGGCATCTTTGAACAACTTAATATCAGCATTTCGGGTTTGCATCACGTATGCTTTGGCTCTGTAACAGGGAAATTCAATTAAAATTGTCTTCAAATGAAGTGCTTACTTTAAAAACAAACTATGGAAAGGTGTAGTTTGAGTTTCCCAGTATTTTAATTTTCTTTAACGACATTTTACATGTAAACCATCTCAGCTTCAAACCGTCTTTTCACACTGTCTATTTCGCTGACTTACTTCTTTAGACTTATGCATCTTGAGCATAGTAGGTGTTCCTCAATGATCAGTGCTAGGCCCCCTTACTAATATGTCTGTATATGTATAATCTTTAGGGTTTAGTTGAGAAACGTTTTGGCCGTCGAAGCCTAAATTTGCGTACTGACATTCTAAAAAAGTGCAGAGAGGCAGGGTAGATATTGAAAGATCAAAAATTGTAGTTGTCACAATCTGCTGAGTGGCAGGCAGGATGTGGACCCAAATGCAGGACTCATCACACACTCAAAGAGGCAGCTTTAATTGTGCTGTAGCAAAAAATACACTAGAAACAAAAATCAAAAACCAGAGAACTAAAAACTAAGGACAAGGAACTAAGGCAAGGCAAGGCAAGGCAAGGCAAATTTATTTGTATAGCACAATTCAACAACAAGGTGATTCAAAGTGCTTTACAGAGACATTAGAAACAAAAACAAATAAAAAGCATGATTTAAAATTAATTAAAACAAGCAAACAAACAAACTAACTAAACACACACATTTCACACCTGTTCGCGCGATCTGAACCCTTATCGTAAGGGGAGCTACCAGTCCTTCTGTGGACGAGCTACTTTCTATTTTAAATTCCCTGAATTTAAAATACTCTCTAGACCCAGTCTAGACCCAGCTGGGGAGCTACCCAGAGCTCTAAACCCACTTAACAAACAAACAAACAAACAAAACAGTATATAAAATCAAAACAGATAAAATCAGAACAGTAGATAAAATCAGTAGTTAATGTAAGTTTTGAAATTTAAGCTTAACAAACAAACAAAACAGTATATAAAACCAAAACAGATAAAATCAGAAATAGATAAGATCAGTAGTTAGTGTAAGTTTTGAAATTTAAGCTTAAAAGTGTGGATTTGGTGCTTTATTTAAATGCAGCTGAGAACAGGTGAGTCTTCAACCTGGATTTAAATAAACTGAGTGTTTCAGCTGATCTGAGGCTTTCTGGGAGTTTGTTCCAGATATAAGGAGCATAAAAGCTGAATGCAGCTTCTCCGTGTCTGGTTCTGACTCTGGGAACTGATAAAAGACCGGATCCAGATGACCTGAGGGATCTGGAAGGTTCATACTGAGTCAGGAGGTCACTGATGTATTTTGGTCCTAAACCATTCAGAGCTTTATAGACCAGCATCAGAACTTTAAAGTCTATCCTCTGACGGACAGGTAGCCAGTGTAAAGACCTCAGAGCTGGACTGATGTGGTCCACTTTTTTGGTCTTAGTGAGGACTCGAGCAGCAGAGTTCTGAATGAGCTGTAGTTGTCTGACTGATTTTTTAGGTAGACCTGTAAAGATGCTGTTACAGTAATCAAGCCTACTAAAGATGAATGCATGGACTAGTTTTTCCAGGTCCTGTTGAGACATCAGATCTTTTATCCTTGATATATTCTTGAGGTGATAGTAAGCTGACTTTGTTATTGTCTTAATGTGTTTTTCTAAGTTTTGGTCTGCATCCATTACTACACCCAAATTTCTCTCCTGGTTTGTGGTTTTTAGATGTATAGATTGAAGTTCTCTGGTGACCTGTAATCAGTCTAAGACACTGGGAAACTAGAAACTTTAAACTAGAAGCGAGGATGACGAGGAACATGGAGGAAACACACACACACACACACCACAGAGCACATGGGAGTGGTACGACGCAACAACGGACAGAGGGACAGGAATAGCAAGGGAACAAGACACGGGAGGAGAGAACAGCACAGGACAGGACTATCAAAATAAAACAGGAAGCATGAGACAGGCACGGAGACGTGGACTTGTCAAGGAGACACGACTGACTGGGGAGACACAGGAGATGAACAAACACAGAGATTAAACACAGGCTGGGATAAACACTAAGAGAGGAAGAACTGAGAACTAAAGAAAACCAACAACAATAATCAAAGATTATAATAACAGAACAGAAACACAAATCCTGGATCGCAGACCTAGTACCGTGACAGTAATAAGCACAGAGCTAATCTGCGCTTGTAAATCAAAACTCAACATTTTTTGTAATAAAATAGTCTGCTGGACAAGTAGTCAGCCAACTGGCCTCCTTATGAAAACTCTGCCTTCCGTTATAGTGTCATGGAGTAGATTTAATAATGTGTGCTGAGCTAAAGAAGTTAACTAATGCTATCAAAAGGACAGTAAAGTTGCTTTTAATTAAGGGTGAGAAGATTGATGTGGTTTCTAAATTGACATATCTCTGGCTCAAATGCAAATTTTAAGAAACATGTCAAATTAAAATAGCCACTAAATGTAACTTGGCTCTTTCTCAACAAAATAAAAGCCAAAGCAAACCACTAGAATCTTTGCTCAAAAAAAATGGAAAGAAGCCAATTTAACATCATCACTATAAAATCTGCCCACTCTTGGCTCTTTATTGACCTGTGTTATATTTGTTTGGACTGGTATTCAAATATTCTTGCTTATAATTTGTCTGATACATTTAAGATGCCGACAAAGTGCGTATGTGTGAGTGTGTTTTGTCTGGTTAGTTTCGTCTCACTTGCTGTTGTTGTATCGCTCTGTGGACATTTTAATTGTTGGCCTGCCTGGTCACAGTGGAAGAAAACAAGCCTTAGGCTAACTATTCTGCAATGAATCAGATAGTAACATTGGTAAATAATGTTGTAACAAATAAAATGAAGAAAAAGAAACCGACTAGACAGGATTGCATTTTTTCTGTATGTGTTAAAGGAAAGACGGGCAACTCTGGACTAGTATCATTAAGGTTACAAATGAGGCAGTCCAAAGCAAAACACCCCTTTAATGCTTCTTCTGTAACCCTGACACAACCCGATACTTTATTTGCTCAAAGAGAACATATTCTGTTAATACGTAAATGTCCAGGCCCCAGTGAAACAGGCTATTACCCTGTAAGATTTATTTATGGGATCTTAATGATAACACAAAACGCACACATATTACCCACCAGAATCCAAAGTATATCCAATTATCTCAAAATAAAACTATATTCATGAAACCTCCCAGGCTTTGTATAATACAGTAATGTATGTGCATGTAAAAAACCTTTTCCTGTACTCAAAATGTGTCATAATGCATTCATTATTCAGGCATGAATATAAATCCATGCAAAACGAAGAAATCCCTGCGATGGATGCTTTTGCAGTGAAAGCAAAGCTGCAAGATTGATTGAAACGGAATGTCATTATATGGCTGTGCTGCTGCACGATCCGTGGCCTGTATTTGAACTGTAGCGCTTTCCAGATGGTCACCGGTTCACCATATTAGACAGTGTTGCCTGTGTTTTTGTGGTTTTATTTTTATTCCGGGGTCAGACATGCACTTTCCACAGCTGTACTGATTCCTTGGCGAAGATGCTGAAAGATGTTTGCACTCCGCTTGAGCGGATCTGATGTGACTCCCACAGGAAATGCTAAACATTGGCTCGACTTCCACCCATCATCACTTCGCTCTGCTTCCTCGTTTTTCCTCCATTTACACTCCAGCAGGAGCCGCGAGTGGAGGCAGAACAATTGAGGTCTCCTCCTTAACTCCTGCTGCAACTCCAGCCTTAATTGAGCCGGTGCCAGATGAAGTCATGACATGGAGTTTTGTCCTTAACCACTGTCACTAGATTTGCAGCCTAAATGAAGTCAGCTGAATAGCTGAGTCCATTAGCGGAATTTCCAAGGACTTAATGAAGGACTAATTATTGTTCCCAATGGCTGAGAGGTATAAAAGCATGAGAAGACAGTGAGGCAGAGGTGTGAAGCTAATATGCCTTGATTTAGTGTAAAATGACTGACATCAGCTTTATTCCTGCCAGCTCTAAGGCACTCTGATGATCAGGAAATTGTGGACTGTGGGTGAAGGCAAGTTGGTGTATGAGAGTGTGATAGGATGCTAATAGAAATATCTTATACCCTGTTCATCTGTAAAAAGGAAATATTTTATTCAGAAGGAAGAATGCAAGGACGAGAACATTTACTGAAAATGCACAAAACATTACACACTCACTTTGTTAGTTACAACTTGCACATACTAGGTTGGGACCCCCCCTTTGTCTTTAGAACTGTCTTAATGCTTTATGGCATCGATTCAACAAGGTGCTGGAACCATTCCCAGGTTATTGTTCCCCATTGACATGACAGTCTCACACACTTGCTGCAGATTTGTTGGTTGCACATTCGTGATGTGAAAGTGCTCTGTTGGAATAAGACAGGGGTGTCCAACTCCAGTCCTCGAGAGCTACCGTCCTGCAGCTTTTAGATGCATCCCTACTCCAACAGAGTAGCTTCAGAGTAACTTCAACATGTTGTGTGTTCAGAGATGGTCTTCTGCATATCTTAATGCAGTGGTTGCCAAAAATTATACAACTGTGAGATACTGTTTGTCCGTGATTTGAACCGGGGGAACAAATTGTGGCAGGATCAGCCTGATATTATTTGTATCCCACTGTAATTTTACTACATAAAGAGCTAACATTGCCAACATTTCAGTATAAGAAGTGTTTGTGAACTAAAAATCAAGAATTGTGGGATACTGTTTGTCCATTACTTGGACAGCCCAGAGCATGCTCCCGACGCAGGGGAAACAAATACTTTCGAGGATCCCGACCTGGCACCGCTGTTGTTCAGTTGAAGCCAAAGGCAAGATATGCTTCATCATATTTTATAGTCTTTGGTTTGGAAGAAAGGTGGTTTGGAAGCATATGATCCTTGATCCTGTGCTTTGCGTTTGTGTGGGAGCCCCATCAGAAACCTGCCCATTATGCTAGCAGTGTCCAAGAATTCTGTTTTTTTTTAATCCCCCCCCCACACACACACACACACAATGGCTCTCCCCCACTTCGGGAACCACTGCCTTAATGTAGCAAGTGGTTATTCAGCAGTCTGTACTCAGACCAGCCCTTATGGCACCAACAACCATGGCACGTTCAAAGTCGTCAAAATCATCTTTTTTATTCCCATTCTTATGCTTGGTTTGAACTTCAGTGAGCTGGCTTTACCATGTCTCCATGCCTAAATGAATTCAGTTACTGTCATGTGATTGGTTGATTAGAGCAGTTGAGTAGGAATGCCAATCACAGTGGCTGATGAGTGTACATCCAAACTCTAAGGCAGACCTTCCCAAAGTGTGGGGCCTGCCCACTAGGGGGGGCGCAGAGCCATTGCAGGGGTGGGGGGGGGGGGATGAAAAGGGGGGAAGAAAAACAAAACGCTTGGACACTGCTAGCACGGGGCGCCCACAGAAACGCAAAGCAGGAGATGAAGCATTACAGCGAAGAAAAACCCTAAACAAGTACCGAGTGCGCAACAACGTAATGTGAAATTCACAGAGAAACTCGCGGATTCTTCCACTGACCGCTGCGGCACACCTGCACCAGGGCACACCTCCGCCTACCCCACTCCTGCTTTACAGGTGAAAATAGAGCAACAGGACCGCTAGTCTTTGATATTATTTATTTTCTGCTGTGTTTTACTTGCATCTGTTTGAAAGACTGAGTGTAAACAAAAAAATATTAAATATGTTTCCAAACCAACTTCTTTCTAAGCCAAAGACTAGAAAATTTGGAACCACCAGTTCTTCAGTCACTACCTTGCACGACAAGCAAAGATTTCCAGTAGTACACAAGTGTCTACATAAAGCCACGGTAACAGTTGGGTTTTAATTCTCATTTAACTTGTTGCCATGGCAAACATAAAAAAATGAAATGTCATCTTTGAACTTAATCCTGAGTTTTTGAGGCTCTCGTCTTACCTATTTTGCAGTCAAACATACCAGCATACTGTGGATCAACTTCACAAGTGGCATTTGCGTCTTCAGCTTTTATGAAACTTTAAAATGCTTGCCTTAGGTTGTCAGATGAGTAGTATTCCACATCTTTCATTTCACACAGCATAAAACCCTTCATCTATTTCCCTTTCTCTCATTCTGACGCAAGTGTGTTATCTCCCTCCATTGATCTGCCTTCCTTTATGACTGGCCTAATGAAGCAAAAGAGTGAAAAGAGGAGATTTGTCCCTCTGAGACATCACTAAATCAGTGTGATGTCTTTACTCCGAAGCTCTGAGCCTACAGGCCTCATTTCTCAGCCGGGCTGCCCAGACTGCTACACTGCTTTGCAGAGGAAGACAGAGCTTTAGAAATGTCAACAGACAAGAGAGCCAAAGCCGTCAGACTGAGGTGGAAATTTGCATTCAGGAATCGTAGTAGCTGACTCCACTTTAGTCGATGCTGTCCCGAATGAGGGTGGCCAAGAGAGCTCACCGCAGCTTATTAAAGGACAGATAGATAAGACACAAGCTAATTAAGGAATTGTCTTCATTTATTTGACATTACATGCAAAGCACAACTAAGTACACTGTGAATATCTCTGATGGGAAAGTTTTCATTTGCATTGTCTTTGTTTGACTTGCGGTGTGTTTTTTTGTCCTGGTACTTTAGGAGATAATTGTGTGAAATTTAGTGATGGAAAAGGACCCCAAATTCAGACTCATGAGCAGGTGTCAAGTGAAAAGAACATTTTATTTAAGGCAAACCAAAATCCATCAGTAAACACAGGAACATGGGGACACTCTACAGGAACACTACAGACTGGGATGAATAGTAGCATGAACATGAAACAGGGTGAGACAACAAAGATCTATGGGGAGATAAGGGCTATATAAACACACAAGATAATTAATGAGATGTGGAATAGCAGGGAACACAATAGAAATTTATCTGAGAAACAAGAGAAAGTACTACAAAATGCAGCGTACACAAGGCAGGAGATCCCATAAATTCTGTTCCTCTGGACGTAGCATTTTCAGTTTTCCATCAGTGAAGGATTGGTAGGAGACTTCCAAAATACAATAGGAAGAACTGATGGAGACTATACATGGGGAACACAAGAGAGGCAGGGAAAACTGGAAGAACTCAACAGTAAGTGGAACAAAAACACAAAGCTAAAAGCACAATAACAAACTAAGAAACAAGCTGACTATAACCAGGAATCAACAGAACTCTGAAGTCCAAAACACAAAAGGCTGGGTGAAAGACTCAGAACCGAAACAAATAGTTAATCCCAATCTTAATATCATCAGATGGCTCAGTTGATACCTTTTCTCCACTTTGCTGTTGGCCCTACAAGCCACTTTGCAACCTGACGCAACCGCTGCATCTGCTCTGCCCGCTCTGTCATGTGCTGTGGGTCTTGCAGCTGCTCTAGCAAAACTAATCTATACATTTGTTTGACTAATGTTGGCCTCAGTGAAGTGTATATATTTGTGAGTAGGATCTGCAGTACATGTGTTGCAAAATGAATGAGTATTTGTCATTAATTTCCTTATGTTTTGCTGTTTCCATTGTCTAAAGCTGCACTGCAGTGATCTCTCTTTGTTGCTGTAAAAACAGGTCCAGGAAATCTACAGTTGATTTGTGCAACCCCACAAATGACTAAATTGGCATACTTAAAGACATTAAATTGTGGTAGGCAAACTGTTGTAATGTAAGGTTGCAAGAGTAATCAAGCACACACACCCTAACAATTAAGTGCATGTGTATAGCACTGATGTTTTTATGTATACCTTTAAGTGTACACTGGATTTACATATGCTGATCTAAGATAGAGAGGCCAATAAATGGTAAATGGACATTTTCTGGATATATTAAAGGCAAAGAGCATGGTGAATTTTGCTGAACCCACACTTTACAAGGACTGTTCCTCTAGAGCAGGGATTCAAATATAAGGCACGGGGGCTTAAATCGGCCCAGCAAAGTCTCCACTGGATGGCTTTGAAAAATAAAGGCCGAGATATACCCGCTATAATGGCCGATTAGGAAGCCAATGCAGTATTGTCCTGAAGGATCGGTGCCGCCATTCAGATAACATCGCTGCTAAAGTACGGCTATAGGAGGAGAAGAAGTCACAACTTGTCACGGCGAGTGAGGTGAGCCGTGTGGAGATGATCAGAGATGGGCAGTAACGCGTTACTTGATTACTTTTTTCAAGTAACGAGTAAAGTAAGGGATTACTATTGCAAAAACGGTAATTAGATTACTGTTACTTTCCCATAGGAACGCTGCGTTACTAAAACCGTGATTTTTTTTTTTTTGCGTGAACGTCTCATGACAGTGACGTAAGCGAGTGCGACGTTCGTGACAACAGCTGTGTGCAGATCAACAATGGATAATATATCAGTGCGGGAGAGAGTATGAGCGTGCAGCGTTTAAAGCGTGGAAGTACTGACCTTACTTTGAGTTTGATTCCATAAAAAGTGACAAAAACATTAGTGTCTGTTGTGCGTAGGAAGAAAACTTCTTTTTATAGCGAAAAAAAGACCCTAAACAAGCACCGAGTGCGCTACCACGTAATGGGAAATTCACAGAGAAACTCGCGGATTCTTCCACTGACCGCTGCGGCACACCTGCACCAGGGCAAACCTCCGCCTACTGCACTCCTGCTTTACAGGTGAAAATAGAGCAACAGGACCGCTAGTCTTTGATTTTATTTATTTTCTGCTGTGTTTTACTTGCATCTATTTGAAAGACTGAGTGTAAACACAAAAAATATTTTATTTAATATGCTGGAATGTGCAGAAAATAGGTTTAACTAATGTTTAACTAATTTCTTCAAGTCAGAGAATGGTGCATATAATTAAATTTTTGCTTGATGCATAAAGTTAAAAGATTAAAACTGAAAAAACAAGTTTAAAAAAAAAGAGACTTTTCCATTTGATTACATTTTGTATGATGGATTATGCAGAAAAAGTAGAATTGGGCTGAAAGATCTATCGCTTTATCACCTATTCAGGTTGTAAATCGTGTTTTTAAAAAGTAACTAAGTAACTAAGTAATTAATTACTTTCGAAAATAAGTGATCAGTAAAGTAACGGGATTACTTTTTTGGGGAAGTAATCAGTAATTAGTTACTGATTACTTTTTTCAAGTAACTTGAACAACACTGGAGATGATAAAGGAGGATCCTATCGCAGGCAGTCGTGAAGGTGAGAAGGTGGTTTATTGAACACAGAGCAAATAGCCTTCTGTCCCGTTTCTCTATCTAAACTGGGAACAACTAAACTACTGAACACAAACCAGGACCTGAACATGAGGGAGGATGGACAGAGGTAAATGACGGTGAAAGCAGGAAGAACACACAGATGAAGCACGGTGAATACACAGACGGACCAGCGACTACAATGGCTGTATCCCAATTCAGGGTCTGCAGCCTTAAAGTACGCAGCCTCAACGATCCTCAAGGGCCGCGTACTTAAAGACCGCTAAGGCCAGAAGTGCGAGGCTTGTGAAATGGGACGGTCTAGCCTCCATTGCGCTGCCCAGGTTGCCTAGCAACCATGATTCTAACAGCTGGAAACGTGTCATACAGCTTTGTTTGACAGAAATGAAGGAGAAAATCTTTTGTTCATTTGTTTGTTTCTACATGAGCTTTGATCATTCTCTGTAAGATTAAGCTCAGCTATTGAACGGCGTATATTTTAAAGTAAAGGCTGTAAAACCAAGTTAGTACAAACGTCACTAATGTCACATAACGTTGCCGACATGTGGCCAACAGTAATGTTTTAATGTTCTTTGTTATTAAACATTTGCACATAAATAAGTGACATAATATTCAGTACTTACTTAAAGTTTACTCTTCGGGCACCCCTCATCTGCCGTTTTTTTCGGCAAAATTATCCACACCCACCGCCGCGCTATGCATTCTGGGATATATTGGGCCACGAAGTCTACACCGCCACGTCCTTAAAATTCAGGGAAATTAAGGACGCATTTGAGGCCGCATTTCGAGCAGCCTTCGAATTGGGACAGCCTTTGTCGCGTCGCGGTGACGTAATCGGCCTTGAAAGGCGGCCTTTAAGGCTGCAGATCCAGAATTGGGATACAGCCAATGACAGGAGACACGACTGAAATACACTCAGAGAAACACAGGGAGATTACACACAGGTGGGGGACACAGCTGGAAGTAATTAACGAGACGAGGAAGGTAAAGGTAAAACTTCCTTGTCTCGTCTCGTTTGTCAAAATCGGCGCACGACACAAGCAATGCATCAAGCATCAAAAAAGCATAAGAAGGGCACATATTTAGGGTTTTTCAATTATAATACGTTTTGTAGCTTTTCCTGCTAATAAAACCTCATCCATGGCCGTTCATGCAGCACCAAAGTAAACAAGTCTTTCCGGCCCACTTATGATCAAAGTGAGCTGTATGTGGCCCACCATATATATGACATCGCTGCTCTAGAAGGTATTAATAAATGTAAGGGATAATGTGTTTAAAACAAGATAAAGACAATGGATAGACTGTTTTGTTTTTGTTGGGAAAATCTTGCCCTTTGCAAAATATCTCCACTGCTATTACCTTGTTTTTACTTTACAACAACCAGCGCTTCTGGCGCTCCCCCTACCAGGGACTCTGCCCAGCTCTTTGCACACAGTGCACACATCATGTACTGTATGCACACTACTCCAACTCTAAACCTCAGAAAACAGAAAAACACCCAATTAAGTTCCCTGGGGAATTTCCCTTTGTCCTTCTCACCATCACCTCTTCCTGAGCATCCTTTTTAGGCCCGCCTGGGGTTCCTTCTATCCAGTAATTTCAAACTATATAAGGCTGCAAAGGAAACAGCCTGTTATTCCAACTCTGGAGGGGGGTCAACCTTGTCTCGTACTTGTAACAAATTATGTTTTTGCTCCTGAGTCTCTTCTGTTTAACATTTTCTAAGGACATTCAGTAAATCTCCACTGTAATCTAAATTGTAGTCCTTTCACTGCTCTTTCTTCCTTATACAGTTTGTGAGTATGTAATGGTTTTTACACATTACACCCTGGATTTGCATATCATTCCCAGGTAGACAGGACAATAAATTGTAAATGGACACTTCCTGGTGTTATGTCAAAGGCAGACCGCATGAAAATGGGTGAATGTGCTGAGTCCACTCTCTATGAGGACTATTGATAGATGTTGTGAGATCCAACCTGTTTAAAACAAGGTAGAGGCAAAAGAGAGACCCTTTTGTCCTGTTTGCCTTGCACGTGAAACAAATTATGTTTTTGCTCCCGAGGCTCTTCTATTTAACATTTTCTGAGGAAATGTAATAATTTAATTTAATAAATTGTGTTAAATCTCTGTCATTTCACTGCTACTTCTTCCATATAGGTCTGGTGAATGTGTAAAGGGTTTTAGATGGTATAAAGCTGCCACTAATCAGCATTTTTAAATGGAACAGAAATATGATCATCTATTAAATGTATAATTAAAGCCAGTAGCTTATCTTAGCACAAAAGCTGGAATTAACACAGTAGATCTTAACTGTTTATTTTATAAAAAAAATAAAAATATATGTAATGTAATGTTGCCAAGTTGCCTGCAGTTATAGCATCATATTTAGCAGCAGTAATTTACTCATCTTGATCCAGGCAGGACTATTTTTGCACAAAGTGCAGGCACACCTGAGAACACTCCTACCTAGAAAACAACATAGCACCAATGACACAAGAGACTGGGTGTGTAAATACTAGATAAAAGAGCTGATGATGAGGATGTGGCCTGAGCACTGCTTCCGTTATCCCCAATCTGCAGGGATAAACCTCATGCAAATCTCGATTGGATTAGACTGAAGCACGGGGAGCCTAATTAGGAGAGGTTTACTGCTACAGGCATTAGTTTAAAACCATAGGAGAGGCTTTTTAAAAGTAAAAAGAATTAAAGTAGGTGCACTGGGGAATAGATGGAAAAATAGTGGAATGCGAGGTGGAAAATAATAAGCAAAACAGGTAGGCCAAGAGTGAGGGCGCACAGCAAGGATGTCTGATGTGAGGAGAAGACAAAGGAATGTGAAAAGATGGAAGAAAGGTGGCTTGATAAACATGATTGCACAACAGGGGGTTTGAGACACGGAGAGGGAGAGAGTTCTTAGAAACACCAGATTGAGCTGCAAATCACAGTCAACCCAGAAATGATTCCCAGACCACGGAGAGCCTGTTGCTATGGAAACGTCATCATCGCAGGCACTGCTTTAATCCGTGGAAGCCTGTTAAGTTAACATGAGGCTCAGGCAGCCACCTTATGCTTCTGTACTCACAACACAACGCCGTGCCAGCATTGTAGCCACTCGCTACAGACGAGATTTATTTACAAATGTTTTTGCTATTAGAAAAATCAGGATCATCTTATTTGTATTTATGGTTTTCCTTCTCTCTTTCCTTTGCTTTCTTTGGTTCAATGGATTGCAAAACATATAGCCTTTTGCGTGCGTGGCCCTTTACCTACTACACTTAATCGCCTTCTCCTTCATGTCAGAGAGAGGGTCCCCAAAGGGTGGAATTGGCTGATGCACCGTGATTCTGCTGATGCGCTGGTGTGAATTGGACAGGGCGGGTGGTGAAACATCAAACCTGCGAGGAAAAGAAAGGCGGGTGGCAGCAAAAGAGGACAGAGTCGAGTAAGAAAAGCTGGGAGACGTCTGTGATATTGTGTACTGAGATAGTGTACACAATCAATGCCAACTGGGATAAGGAGCAACCAGAGAATAAAGCTGCACTGCTGACAGTTTAAATGGATGAGGAGTCTGCATCTGGGCATTAATGCCTCCAAGCCTTCTCCCCAGCAGCAGACCAGTCAGTCAATCAGTTATACAACCAGCTCAGCCGTAGCAGGATTGGGGGGGGGGGGTTGTATTGTTTTGGATTTGCTACTCAAATCAGATCTCTGTCAGTTCGCTTCAATAATCCTGTGATGTAGGCAGAATTAATGTATTCTGCAACCAGAAAGGACAAGAGAGGAGATCCTAAGCCTGCCTGCTAACTGCCATAAAACAGGATACAGTAAGGATTCAAGGCGAACCTCAGTCCTACATATGAAGTCTGTGATAGCAGTGTGAAAATAAACTCTATTCCTGTGTAGCTGTGCTCATGGATAGTGCAGGTGAATATAGGCTGAAGTAGTTAAAGAGAATAGAGGGTGACATCCAGGTCAGGCTCCAGGAGGCCTGCTAGGAAGAGACAGATATGACATATGAGCATGTGTGAGGTGCTGCTAGCAGAGAGTTTGATGGATGTGGCAACCTGAGTTAGACATCCTGGCTTTAGCCCAGATTGCAGGAATTATTTAAGTGTAGTAGAGAATGTAAATATGTAAGTAGATGAAGTCTGCAAGTTATTCAACGCTTTTTAAAAAAATATATATATATATCAGCTGAGGAGCTAAATTGGATCAAAAGCCAACTAAAGAAGCTCTTGTAATTTTATGTTCAAGAATAAGATTTTTCCTCCCAATAAATAAAAGTGCCTCAGAGTCCATATTTAAAATAGTGCAACACCAGCACAGCTCGAGTCATTTAGACTGACTCTTGGGTTATGCTGAGCAAGTAGGGAGCAGAAAAAAGACAGAAAAGGGGGAACGGAGGGAGGAAAAGTGAAGCAGTGTGAAAGCTAAAGTACATGTCTCATTTTCTTTTTTCTCCCCAGATGTAGACACCACCAAGGACCCTTGTCAAAAGGTTAAGTGCAGCCGACACAAGGTGTGTATCGCCCAGGGCTACCAGAGAGCTGTGTGCGTCAACCGCAAGAAACTTGAACACAGGTGAGTGTGTGTAGCCCATGGGCAAGAATTGACTAATTCCCAAAACAGAAAAATAGTCAAAAAAAAATCTTCTTTACGCACACTAACATGAGTTCAACTCAACCAAGCACGCACTCCATAGTCTGCTGCAAACTGGAGTGTTTATCCCTGTCGGCCACACTCGTAGTATTAAAGCTTGTTTGTGCACCAGTGTAAGTACGACTGCCTGCTGTTTAATGATAAGCTAATGCATTTGGACAACACAGAGGAGGCCTGTTAGCTTCGCGCTTGTGTTTTGGTGCTGCTGTGTGTGTACTCTGAATTAACGCAGCAGTTGCTGTCTAAGCTGGACTTATCCAGGCTGACATGGTTGTGTTGTCCCCTTGTCCTGCAGGCTGAAGCAGCCCGCTCTCAGGTCTCCTGATGGAAACTGTCACCCCTGTCCCATCTCCTCCACTGGGCCTGTGTGTGGATCTGATGGACACAACTATGCCTCAAAGGTACACCTCCACCCCCCACTTTAATTAACCTGTTAATGTCTAAACAATTAAATAATTGCCAGAAATTTAACATTTTTTGAAAATGGACTGTTTACTAAATTGCCTGACAAATTAAAAACATTAAATAATAATTAAAAATAGTTTTCATTTGCATCATATTTGCTGTGTCTGGCTTTTATTCGGTTTTTTTGGGAGGGGAAAAATCACACCGATGATGTGGAATACTCCAAAACTGACAAAACCTAACCATATTGTACATATCGAATATGATTAATGAGTGGTTAAATGGTTACAAAGTGAGATTTATGGTTGAATTTTATACATATAGCAAAGCAACAGTACAAAGTTGACTGCACTGAGCACCACTTTAATTTTTCCATGTGGTTTTACGTATATTAGTAGTGCTGTGACTGTGATGTGCACTTGAGCTCCCCTAATGTGGCTCGTTCCCCTCGGTGAACATTATTACATGCTGATTCAACACATAAATTCTGCTACTATATGCTACGTTGCTAAATAGCCTTGACAACTCTTGCAAATTTAGGTCATACGGATGTACACATACTTTTACACACATCTTGAAATCCGTGGTACATGCTGTACGTGCTCTGCGTCGTTTGGTAAGAACCGACACACACCTTTGCACATTCAGAGCTAAGCAGTGTGAGGAGAATCTCAAGGGACACAAAGCTGAGACAAAGAGCCGTGATGTATGGCCTCAGAGGAACCAATTGGTGGCTTGCGGTGACAGAATCCCATGTGTTTATTGATTAATGCTTTGTCTTTTGAATCACTATTTCTGACCTTGTGTGCAAGTAAAGGTTGGGAAGCGCATTCAAGAGCAGGACTCTGATTTTGAATTAAGGCTTACAGTCGGTCACCTCATGAATATTTGATCTGCGTTGCGGCAATAACTCATTTCACTTCACCTTTGTGTCCCCTTGTCGATGTCATCGGTGTGTGTGCGTGTGTGTTTAATGACTGTATGTGTGTTGCAGTGCAAGCTGGAGCAGCAGGCGTGTCTTACGGGGAAGGATCTTACCCTGAAGTGTTCTGGTCTGTGTCCTTGTCCAACTACTGCTCCTACAACCAAGGAGAGTAAACATGGTGAGAGCAACATACATGACATACAACTCGTGTTTTGTTTTGTTTTGTTTTATTCTCACACATCTACTCAAGCATAACAGCCATCATAACTGCATAAATAGGTGCAACAAATATTTTTCTCTCCTGTACTTACACAGAGGGCTGCACCGGGCAGGATCTGGCTGATCTCGGGGAGCGTCTGAGGGACTGGTTCCAGCTACTGCAGAGTAATGCCAACCAGAACAACAACAGCAAGCCCGGGGCCAAAGCCACTGCAGTCAGCACCACATCAGGTTAGCGCTACTACTTAATAAACTCATTGCATGAAGAGGGCATTTCAATGCTTTAGATGCAGGGTAGCGTACTATAAAATATCTAAGAAAGCCATTAAATCTATTTTTCATGTCTCATTTAAGACAAAGTTTGTTTCTGCTGCTGACAGTCGACACTGTAGCTCTTGGCTGTTTAACACTGTACATCTCTGGATCTCTAGATTCACAAAAAATAATAGATGCCTCATAAAGAAATAAACTGGATGCCTTCCACGAGCTATTTTCTGGTTCAAGGATTTGTAATCAGTAATCGTATCAGCCAATCACTATAATTAAAATAGTAAAAAGAAGTACAGCAGGAAAATCAAATTGTCCTGTTGGTGCCACTTGCAACCATTTGCCTGAAACTATCTTGGATGGATAGTGTAACATAACGCTGCATCACATACAGGAGGATGTTTATGCCTCAGGGTACAGTCAGGAAGTTCCAAGCATCAACCGGCGTTGTAAAGCCGGGAGAACAATACGTTATAATGCCATTTTCATATGCAAAACTTTTTCTTTTTTTTTAACGTTGAAACTGGCAGCACTGGAAGGCATTAGGAGGATGATAAATGCAGTTTTTTTTTTCATTGGAAACAGGAGATGTTTCTGAGCATGCTGGCGTGATTTTTTCCATTTGTGCAGCTGTCCCCCTGAAAAAAGTCTATGTTTGTTTGTCTGCCTCTGTGTGTTGGCAGTGCTGGACAGGAGCCTGGTGGCCAGCTGTAAGGACTCCATAGGCTGGATGTTCTCCAAGCTGGACACCAATAGCGACCTGTACCTGGATCAGGCCGAGCTGGCTGCCATCAACCTAGACAAGTATGAGGTCTGCATTCGGCCCTTCTTCAACTCCTGCGATTCCTACAGGGACGGCAAGGTCTCCACTGCTGAATGGTGCCTCTGCTTCTGGAGAGAGAGTGAGTGTTTGGGGGATTATGTGAGGTTTGCAGGCTTGTGGGTTCGCACTCACTTGTCTGTATGCTGACATTTTCCCTTCTGGCACATGCAATCAAACTTCAAGGCGCTCGGCTGCCCTCGAGGTGTGGCTGCGTCTGTGTTGTGCGCTGGCCCATCAGTGTTTGTCTTCCTCCTCATCCTTCAGTCCCCCTATGGGCCGAAACGGTCACCGCAAGGCACTAAAAACATTTCTGCTGCTTGTTGACAGCCTGATTCTCCCACCGCTCTCGGAGATTGAGCGTGTCAGCCAAGCAGCTGAGCAGAAACTAGGTCCCAGGATTGTGCAGTTATTTATTTGGGAAGAAAGGGTCCTAAAATACATGGATTATAGTTGCAGCTCTCTAAGATTTTTGTTATTTTCTCTCTTCTGTGACTAATTGTGCCTTTATTTCCACTTCTTTTAAGAACCCCCCTGCCTTGCTGAACTCGAGAGGATCCAAGTATTAGACGGCGGGAAGAGGAAGTTTGGTAGGTGCAGGGGGTTAGTCCCTGATCCCTTCTGTGGATTATAACATGATACGGGCATCTTTGTGTTTGTCTTACGCGTGCATGTTAAGAAGTAAAGAGGAGCAGTGTGGGATTATGTGTGAGTGTGCATGTGTGCACTGCAGATTTTGATTTTGTCTTGCTGACTGGGCTCTGAGTCAAGACTCTCCAAGGACACAGAGCGGTGAGCAGGGGGCAGTCTGCCAGCCTGACGCGCTGACGTTCCCCCGAAAAACTGGATAGACAGTTCAGCCGTCCCTAATTATTATTTTTCATTACATTTACAAATGTATCAAAAAACAATTAAGCAACACAACAGATCCGCCCATCTCTGAAGTTTACAACCAGGCTAATTTTTGCCTCACTGACAAACACAGCTATACTTAGGTGTGATCACAGGCTGCTTTTTATACGTCCTCCCTTATAACATCATGATAGCCAGCCACCCCCACATCACCTCAGTAGGCTGCAGCATGCTGACTTCCTCTGGGTATTCCTCCATGAACATATTGTTTTCATGGAATATAGAATTAGCCTCCACATATGCTGCATGCATTATATTGTCACTTGGGCTCATGTGTGATGAGCCACACTGAGAAACTGTGCGAGATTGAAGGCGAGGCCTCTTTACCTTACTCTGCTCTTATTTATTTATGTGTGTGCGTGTAAATGGCAGGTCGATTCATTCCTAGCTGTGACGAAGACGGCTTCTACAGGAAGCAGCAGTGTGACAGGGGGGAGTGTTGGTGTGTCAACCAAAACGGAGGAGAAGTGGCCGGATCGAGGATTCGTGGCAAGCCAGATTGCGGTGAGTGTCGAAAGGTTTCGCATACCGATAAAAAACAGATTTTTTGAACTTGAAAGCTGAATGCAGTGAGAGTTCAGTGCAGATCGGCGCAATTCTGCACGTGTCCCCGCTGCATGCATTCTGCACAAGGCTTTCTTTATGTTAAAGGGCCGAGGCCCACTGCAGCATAACTCACAGTAGGGACCAAGTGCCACATTCATGTGTCCGGAGTCATTTGCATTCTAAAGCGCCGCTTGTCGCTGTGAGAAAAGTCTTTCAAGATAAATGAGGACTGGTTGGACTGAACCTGTGCCTGATAAGAATAGGTCCCTTGGCAAGGTTTAGAAATAGCTATTAAAATCCAGACAAAGTCAAACACCCCCCCCCCCCCCAATTTTTTTTTTGCCATTGCAGTCAGTGTTTTTAAATTGATTTTAGCATTTCTCACTGGCACAGAAAGGACTCCATCAAAACTGAGAGGAAGGCATGCTGAACAGAATATATTGCAATGTGCAAGATGGCCACAGCGGATAATTCGATTTCTCTGCATCCCCCCCCTCCCATGCCCGTGTGATTTCTCTCCGTCTTCCCGCAGATTACGAAATGGCATATTCAGGTGATTTTGGAAGTGGGGTTGGATGGGAAGACGAGGAGGAGAAAGAAGCCGAGGAGACTGCAGAGGAGGCTGAAGAAGAGGAGGTGGGAGAGGTGGATGACGGGGGATATATCTGGTAAACGGGCCAACCAATCTCTAAAGGAGCATCTCTGTGGTCCCAAACTTACACACACACACACTTATACACACAAATCCTGCAAAGAGATGGACGGGATCAAGCGCTCACACTCAGAACAACACTGGATTATAAAAAAAGCAAAGGGGGGGAAAGTGGCACAGGTTGGGAGGGTGAAGATACAGATGCTATGGAAGTAATTCTTGTTACAGGGTGATAAAGAGCAAGGGAGGGGTGGGGGGATCACAGTTAAGAAATTATGGGTCTGGTGTCATGAATTTTGTCCTTCATACTTGTGAATCTTTGTTCTCTTCTGTTGTCTGTCCTTTAAACTATCTTTGAGCAGTTTTTAGCTGATGCATAATGGAGACTTTAAGAAGCTGCAGGTGCTTTACATTAAAAAGAATAAAATAAACAAAGCGAGATCGGGTGCACTTCAGTCGTCCAAATTGGCATCTTTCATCGATTATGTTTGCTGATTAACAACATTTAGATAATCAGATTTGCTTTAAGGCAGAAATCTGGCAAAAAGAAAAAGAAAAGAAAAGAGAGAAAGCCACATTAGAATATTGAAAAGCACCTTTTGACTTTGCCATTTTCATCTCTTATGCTTCAGCTCTTATGTGACAGTAGTGCTCTGTCTCATTCATGACTTAAGAAAAGGTTTCTCATGCGTCACTCTTTAGCTTGTATATATTGTGTGTATCAGAAGGCAGAATGTCACCTATTAGTCCCGTAATCAATGCCTTGAAAGACTAGCAGAACATGCTGCTTAGTTGACAAGTGTACATCGTATCATAGTGTGGATTGGTTATTGTGTTTAATAAAAAAATGGAATAAAATAAACGTATCTATGTGGCTCCAGTGGCCACCGTACAACTGAGTGTGTTCTCTTTTCTTTTCATGTCTAAACTGGAGCCAAAGCATCTTGTTCCCCGGCTGCACAAGGGGAGCCTAGCTCTCTATTTGTTGAAAATAGAATAGAATAGAATACAATTCAACTTTATTGTCATTGCACATGCACAGGTACAGGGCAACGAAATGCAGTTTGCATCCATCCAGAAGTGCAAAATGACATAACATGCATTAGGATTGACCTGAACTCAATAGGAGTGTTAATGTGGGTTACCAGGAGATTGAACTTTGGAGCTTAGCACCACTGGAACCCTTGAAACCAGCCGCATAGCTTGTTTTATTTAGCGTTTTAATATCAACTCATTAACAGAGAATGGAGGGACTTTAAATTCACCGGTAAGAAAATATTGGGCTATCCTATAGACATACATATACAAAATATCTATAGCACTGTGCAAAAGTCTTGAACCGCTCTTCATTACTTTAATTTCCAAGGAAGCTGGGAACAGGGAAATAGAGTGTATAAGGCATAAGAGGAGTTTGTACAATTTTAATGAGCTTGAAAGTGAATAATTACTATGACCACCTTTATTCTTCAACACAGCCTAAACTCTCTTGGGCAAACTTTTGTCTTGTCATTTCTTTTAAGTAGTCTTCAGGAATAGTTCACCAGGCTTCTTGAAGGATATTCAAAGCTCTTCTTTGGTTGTTGGCTGCTGTCAAGAAATGTGTGATTGAAAGAGAGGACAAGGTCTTAAGATCCAGCATTTTATGTTTACAGAGATACAAAATGCTATGACAGAGTTTATCTGTATTTGCTTTGGCTAATAGTAAATCATCTTTATTCTTAATGATATAATCAAAATATACATCTAATTAAGATGATGAATGTTTGTTCTAATGTCTGGATTTTGTGTGTGTAGACAGCTGTAACCTTGATAGATTAGTGTCTGTGTGTGTCTACAGGAATGTGAAAAGAAATGTCTCCAGCCCATCATTATACATGATTCTGAATAAGAGAAATGGTATGATAGTACAATTTTATGTATGTTTGTCACACTTAAATGTTTCAGATCAAATCAATTTAAATATTAGACAAAGACGAGGCAAGTAAATGCAGTTTCTAAATGGAAAATCGAACCTACAGGTTTAAAGTTTATATTTAAAAAGTGACAAATAATATAAAGAAGAGGAAATCGGGACAGGGAATCATATTTCATATGCGAGTTTGCTGATAGTTAATCGGGTATAAGTTTAATTGATGTAACAAGTGAGAAAATATAGTAATGATTCTAGTGGCAGGCTGCTCACTGAGAGCTTGTATGGAGATGCCCTTGGAGGCTCTGTGTGTGTGTGTGTGTGTGTGTGTGTGTGTGTGTGTGTGTGTGTGTGTGTGTGTGTGTGTGTGTGTGTGTGTGTGTGAGAGTGAGTGAGTGAGTGAGTGAGTGAGTGAGTGAGTGAGTGAGAGGAGGAGGGGAGGTGGGGAGTGAGTGCAACACTGAGGAGCCACTCATCTAAAAGAATGTCTGACTTTAACACGTCTGATTCAATAAAAGACATTATACTGAGTGTGTTAACAAGGTACCAGTCTTTGCTTATGCTTAAATGATTCATAGGTTAGCATTAAGTAGCTTGACAAAAAGCATTCTTCTGAAAATATTCAGGTACAAGGACTGGATTGAGGATTGACAATGATGGGGGCGGGAAACAAAAACAGCCAGTGTCCAGAGAAAGAACTTCAGAAAGCCTGGAGAACTATTGACTGAGACCACTAAATACAAATAAAAAAACACTACAAATATATTTTTGAAATGACACGTCAGCTAAGAAAGCCGACTTTCTGATGCATAGCTTTGACATTTGTTCCTTTTTTCCTGGAACATTGAAAAGCAGTACTAAAGTCTGTCATTTTCTGCTGTTTGTCTCTAAATCTGCTCTTTGAACAATACAATAAAATAACAAAAATAACATGCTGGTTTAGAAAGTTGATTGTATTCCTGTGCACCTTGTTAGTGTGAAAAAAAATGGCAAATAAGCACAACATAAGTATAGCTGATGGGCATGATTAATTAGGCAAACGGTTAGTCATAAAACAGAGTTTTGGACAAAGGGAAATTTTGATTGAGACACTAAAAGAACAAGTCAAATTTGATAAATGTAAGGGATCCTTTACAAAAAAAAGTCCTACAGCACTCTTACAATAAGTGTTTGTAAAAGAACATCTCATTTTTGGCCAGGATATCAGCGAGTCAGTCTGGCAGACAGAAAGGTGCTTACGTGCATTACTGACGTCAAGAGGATGAAGCTTACTCAGCAAAGTCACCTTGCATGGGTTCATGATTTTGCCAGAATTCTCTGATAAACAAATTTACCTAAGACTGTGTTGGATGAACTGCTTTTATTTTTTGTTTTACTTTTTTTGTTGTTGTTGTTTCATAATACTGACCTACATGTGTGCACCAACACCCATATAACATCGAGTTGAAACTGTTAGATACTACATTACTCAAACAAAATTGCTGGAACACATTGAAAACACATCAGATTTTATCAACTTTTCTTCTAAAGATGCTGTCTGCTAGCCGAAATTGAACCTCCCCCACCCTCATTCAAATCTGGCGTTTGGAACTATTTTGGTTTTCATGTGAAGTATGACCCTGAAGGTAAGCCTGTCATGGACAAAAGTAAAACAGTATGTCGGATGTACCACGCAGTGCTCAATTACATGGGTGGGAACTAGTGCGTTAGCGCAGTTTGCTCGTTAATGTGTTGACGCTGTCCAGCCCCACGCAAGGGGCAATCCGCGGTAGCTCGTTAACGGAGATTTGCCGCGTTGTGGCGTTAATGTCATTTTAACGAGATTAACGCTGACAGCACTAGTGGGAACACAACGAACATGACTGCACATTTACACCGACATCATCCTAGTGCAAAGACAAGTGGAAGCAGACAAAAACAACACGCACGCATGCTACAAACTTTACCCGAGTCATTTAGACAGCCGTTAGCACAGGATTCTCCTTATGGGGACCTGATATGTTTAATATGCTGCTGAGAATATAGCCCAGAAGAAGCGTATAGTATAGCTTTTATTTTGGAAAGAGCCATTTCTCTGTAATAAACTCGATTTTCCAAAGATGAGTGATTCCTCGAGCAGATAGATTTTTTTTTTATTATTATTTTGTTGTTTCAGCAACATTACATTTAAAAACTGTACTTTTGAGTTAAAATATATATTTATAATTTTAATAAATGACAAATTAAAAAGGCATGAACATTTTTTTGTATCAAAAAAATATCAAACCGGACTGTGAATTTTGTGCAGCGTTGCACCCCTACTATACAGGGCTGAAATCAAAGAAATCCTTAAAATCAAATGGAAAAAATGATTAAAATTGATTGGAGCAACTCAAAATGGTAATCAGTAGTTTCTATGGCCCCCACGTGCTTGTATGAATACCTGACATTGTTGGGGCATGCTCCTAATGAGAAGACCGTGTCCTGGGGAATCTCTTCCCAGATGTGGGCCAGGCCATCACTGAGGTCCTGGACAGTCTTGAGTCTCCACAACTTCTCCAGATCCTTTCACATAGTCGCATGTGCTCAGGGTGAACCTGCTTTTAACTAAGAAAAGCACAGGGTGCCAGTGGTGGACCTGCCAATTTTGGTATTCTATGTCAAATGTCAATCGGGCTTAATGGTGCTGGGAAGTGAGCACAGGGATCCGCTAAATGATGTCAGGCCCTCAGGCCACCCTCAGTCTGTTTCTGATTGTTTGGTCAGAGACATTCACACCAGTGACCTGCTGGAACTCATTTTGTAGCTCTGGTAGTGTTCATCCTTCTTCTACAAAGAAGCAAACACCAGTCCTGCTAATGGGTTCAGGCCCTTCAACAGGGCCTTGACAGGCTCTCTGCCCGTCTCCTGGAATCTCCTCCATGCTCGAGAGACTGTGCTGGGAGACGCAGCAAACCTGGTATCCTGGAAGACTTGAACTACCTGTGTAATGTCTGTAGAATCCAGGTATCACCTCATGCTATTAGAGGCTCTGACCCTGGCTAAATGCAAAACTAGTGAGAAAGATTGTCTCAACGTTGCTTCTCTTCTGCACCTGTTGTTAATTTCATTACCACCCAAGCAGCTGAAACTGATTAACAACCCTCTGCTACTTAACTGACCAGATCAAGATCCCAGAAGTTTAACTGACTTGATGCTATACTCTTAATTAAAAGTGCTCCTTTGAGTTTTTCCACTAGTGTGTAAACTGCTCAGAATATTACTACATCTTCTAAAATAAAAATTCCTCTAGCAAAGTTGGTTACTGGTGCACAGACAGGCTAGCCATATTTGTGATTACAGATAGCAAATTAAAATCTATATATTTGCCTTATTTTAATGAGCAGTGCAGCATGGACGAACACTGCACCTATAATTAGATGCTATTTAAAAAAAAAACAGCATATGCGTCTCTGTGCGAAATGCTCCTTAAGGATTCAGTGTCCTTCTCAGCTCATTTCTACCCCTACTGCACCTCATTCTGCAGTGAAGTGTGGCTTGTAGCTATGAGAAACCAGCAGAAATGAGATACAGACACAAGTCTGCATATCAGCACTTCGAACAGCACAATGCCTTTAGAAAACTCTCTCCTCAGCCTCCTTGGGACACTGCTGAAAACTCCACTATGAACTATTCAGCCTGGGAACAGTGAAATAGAAACCTTTCAGCATGTTAGAGCGTATGCACATCCTCAGGAGTTCAGGCCCAGAAAGCTCGTCTTAGCATTGTAAAAACTGACAGCAACCAATTCTCTGAAATGTCATTTCTCAGTTTCACGTTTCTGTGATAATGGAAATAAGAACCAGTAGCTTCCCAGTGGGTGAACCCTCAAATGTGTTCACTGTGAGTGGGTACGTCTGCCAACAGATGTCTGAATACCTGAAACCGACAGCAGTCCTCTGGCTACCCAAAGGGACCAATCATTTTCAGCAGCCTGTCAGCCTATTATGCTGAATATTCCTCCCCGCCTGGTAAAAAAAACAAACTGTATGCACCAGACGCAGGTGTAAATCCTAACACATGCTCTGAGAAATGTGTCTTTGATGCTGTAACTGTAACATAAATAAGGATCAAAAGTTGGATGATTCACTTTTTTTATCCCAGCAGATTACGTAATCTTTTTTATTTTATTTTATAAATGGATAAATGTATTTTATAACCTTGGGAATCCAGCAGCACACCAAGAAAACACTAATCATTAGCTGAAAAAAAAATTATTTAATGTAATTATTGTGCAATTAAACAGGTATAAATGTACTTAAAGTACCTGTAAACATTAGTACCCTTATAAAGATTTTCTGGTTAACCACATGACTCTGAGATGACAATTAAGCAGTAATTATTCCTTCAGTTGCAAATGTCTCATCTAATTAATTCTGATTTGTCATCTGTACCACGTGTCAGTGTAGTGCAGGGGTCCTCGGTTACAGTTTGCTCTGAGCACCTTGTAGTCTCCACACCCTCCTGATTTCTTTTTCTGTACTGTCCAGCTCCCTGAATACATTAACATCCTTTGTCTGCTCAAAGTGCTGCAACAATCTCTGGAAAACAGTCACTGGGACGCTGAAGTTCAGATGTGGGTAAGTCACTTTAGTGGCCATGTCTCGCGTGTTGCTGGAAACGATCCCTGCAACACAACAAAGAAACATTTTTTTGTGAATTCAAAGCCACAGCAGTGCTGACTGAACCACTGATATAAGCACAGCTGACTTTTCCCTGCACAGAGACGTTTTCTGTGGTTATCATGTGCCCCCCTCTGTTCAAAAGGTGCACATGGCTTTCTTCCTGCAGGACCTCCTTACCCAGCAGCTCTCCTGAGCATCTCTGCACCACAGCACCCCCGCTGGTTCCCGCTTGTACTGCACATGTGGTCTGGAGCATGACAGGCTGGCAATTCCAGCTAATGGCTTTGGATAGGACGCCGCAGGTCAGGGACGGACCGCAGCTCCGACCCAGCCCACCGTATCCGACGACAACTACAGATTCACCTGAAGTTAGAAAAGGCCATAACGGTTTTTAAGCGTAAAGAAGCAGAAACTCTCTTCTGGAACTGCTTATAAGAAAATAACAATAATTCTACTGTTTCTGCTGCACAAGACTGAAATCAAACCTGGAATGAAACTCTGACACATCCGTGAGACCACAGCTTCTGGGACAGCATCTCTGAGCTGCACCAAAGCGAGGTCATAGGGTGAAGATGCTTTAGTGGAAAAAAGGACATCACCCACTGAATCATGGACTCTGAGAAAAGAAAATCGCCAAAAAAGTGAGGATTATTAGTCTTACACATTCTGTGATCACAAAACATACTTCCAAAATGTGGTGAAGTTGCTAAATAAACAGGAAAAGACCATAATCCCATATGGTGTAGATCCATACAGAAAGCTTTGTCTTTGATGCAGCAAGTCCATGTCAGCTTATAGGACTGTCCATACATTCAGAAGTTTATTACTGCCTATAAATTGCACTCATTTTTTTCCAGGCTGGAATAATAGTACCGAATACATCTTTAATGGTGTTAAAAATCAAGAATTTGATGCACAAGTTTGAATATATTTTTGATTTTCTCTCATCCAAACCAGGTCAATCTGCAGGCAAGTTCCTAGTACTTGTTTATGCTTGTTTTTTTTTCTACCCAAAACTGTGTTAGGTTTGAAAAGAAGACTAAGATTAGCGGATTAACACATTTTAGTGTTTAATAAGGTTTGAATTAATTTCTGCTTCAATTAGGAGGGGGTTTAAGATAGTAAATGTGCCATCACCTGTCCCTATGGTGGAACTTCAAGCGGACTTTAGACTTCCTGTTGACAACATGCCTGCACGACACAACCAGTCGAGAGCCGACAACAACCCCTGAACCCCAGAACTGCCCGCTGTCCACAAAGCAAACAGTGGGGTATTTAACAGCTTTTGACTCGTGAGCAGCGGTGGACATCTGGATGTCCAACTCTCCTGGATGAAGCCAAACATTTCTGAGGGGATCCTGGACACTCAGGCAGCTGATGAGATTCCTGAAGACCAACTGGGCAGAGCAGACCAGAGTGAGGCCAATCCACTCATTGGCCTTCCAGCCAAATGGAGACACAATCAGCCCGATGAGATGCACGCTGCCTGCACCTTTCACCACAAACAACCCTCCACCTTCTGTGCCTGGCAGGCAGCGGGCGTCTGTGAGGATGACAGCGTTATCTTCTCCAGCAAGGTTACTGATGATGCCTCTGCTGAGGGTGCTGATGAAGAGATCCAAGCAGAGGGAGCCAAAAGGTGAGCCGCAGGCAACAACAGGGCAGCCCTTCTGGAGAGGCGCACTGCTCTGCCAGGGGATGGTGCCTGAATCCTGGCTGCTGTCTAGCACCACACCTACCCTGAGTACAGCAAACCAGCTGAGGAAGTGAAAATCTCTGAGCAGCTCCTCATCCTCATCACAATGGAAACGCCACTGGTCGGCCTCCTGGAAAACTGCCTGGAAAGCGTGTTTAAACTCCACGCAGTTCACCAGCATCAGCAGCTCGGCTGCAGCCTCCCTCTGCCCTGCTGCTGTTTTGCTTCTAGTGGGTGTGATTGTTGCTCTCCGTGCGCTCTGCTTGGTGTCAGTTGGAAAGGTGACGCAGATTTGAAGTTTGGCACTGAAGCTGTGAGGTGGCAAGAAGTCGTGGTCCCAGTAGAGGGGGTCTCCGTCGATGATAAAACGTGAAAACGGGAGTCCGGTGCATATGATGATTCCTGTGCGAGGGTGGACAACAACTCCGCTGCAGCTCACCGGTTTCTTTGCCGAAGACGCCTCTGACACCTTGACAACACAGCAGCGCCTCTCCACGTCCTTTAACTCCATGCTCTAGCAAAGCAAATCAACAAATGTTTTAACGGCGTTTAAAACACTCGAAAAAGCAGCTCATTTAAAATGTGTACATGCCAGGAGTGAGAAGGAACCTTCAGATAAGTCACTGTGACCTTAAGTTTAAACTATTTATGGAAAATATTTCCCACAGTGTCTTCTAACTTCTTCGCCCTGTTCGTAACTTCCTGGTTCTGCTTCGTTCCTGCACCTGATTGGTCTGAAAGCAAACACCTTCTAGCCAATGGTAAACAAGGAAACTAGAGGGCGTTCCTATATCCCGATTAGAAGTTTATTTACGTTTTACGATGTTTTATGTGTGGTTTTTATGTATAATATCTTTGCTGTTATCAGCATATAGGCTGAAGTCAACTGCATTTGATATGGAGTTTTATATAAAATAAATAAAAAACTTTTTTGCCCGTTTATGACTCTGTGTTCTACTGTGTAATCAATACAGTCCTTTTTGGGTCACTTAAAATATCCTTTCTATTCTATCACACTTGGAAAAGACATAAAGACATTTTTAATCGGACTGACCTGATTTGTTTTGTTTTTGTTTGTTTTGTGTGTGTGTGTGTGTGTGGGGGGGGGGGGGGGGGGGGGGGGGGTCTTTACCTGGAAATCAAAGGTGAAAGGTGAGGCATTTTTCTCCTCAGGTACTTTTGCAGCCCAAAAGTTTTCATTTAGGATCATTGGTGATTCTAAGTTGACCGATGTGAATGTGATGAGTCGTCTGTCTGTGTTAGCCCTTAATGCTCTAGAACTGGATTTAATAAAAACAGACAGAATGAAGCTTGGTGAGAGCAGCCATCATCACGGGGCAGACGACCATCAGAGTATGAGTGTGAGAGACACTGAGACATGCTAAAATCTAGTTGCAGAAAGGCATTATACAATAAAATAATGTGAATAATACATAAATTTAAGAAATTCTTCCACAATATCATAAGGTTCGGATTTTAGATTTTTAACTGTATTTTTATAGGTTTTACAGCTGTCCCCACTAATAAAGACCTCTTTATTACCAAAGTAATAGAAAAACAATTAACTAACAGAAACCTTGAAGTTCCACCACAGGAACCTTCCATAATTATACAGTATTACGTGTGTAGTTCTTTACACTGACAGAAAGGAGCCTTTCACTGGTCCACCCCACTAAAGCTCAATAAGTTTGACATTCCTGTTCAAGGAGGACTAATAAGTGTTGTGAATGTGAATGGATCAATAGATAGATGGATGTTCCTTTGGTGGATGAACCAAAAATGAATTAAAATATCTTAAACAAGGTTTAAAGAGTTACCAAATATATTTATTTTGCTAAAATATTGCACAACACACCCAACAAGAACATGACATCTTTTTTGTATGAGATATATCAAGCATTAAGAATGCGAAGTAACAGACAGGCCAGTTATTTATTGCAAAATATAAATACACTCTTATAAAATATTTTATAATGTTTTAAGATAATTTTATCCAAAAATACTGTATAAGCTTTTTTTGCTAATCACCACCCAAGTACTCTCATAAATCACTGCGTACTGTTAGCAGCAACCAATCACAAAGTACTCAAGTCTTTTCAGTGCAGTCACCTATCGGTGTGTTTGGCTGGCGTAAATATCTAGTATAGGCAAAAAGTCAGTCAGTGCACTTGTGGTAACATTAATGTTAGTGGCCGTGTTTGTAAACCTAAATGTAAACCTTAAAATAAACATACTATCACAAGAACTGTCAGCATCCTCCGAGGTAGGCTTGCAAGTTGAGTTTAACAATTACAGCAACACATTTTTGCAGCACTTTCTAGGAAGAAAAAAAAAAGTTGTTTTTGAAAACGATCAATTGAAAGAAAAAAAATAAAACAGAATAAATAATGTGCATACGTGCCAACAAAAATGTTTCATCCTCTATCAAAGAAGAGCTGCTCTAAGCACACAGTGTTAACTACACTGACCTTCACTGTAAGCCAACACCAGCAGCCAAAAATACACCCGGGTCTGAAACAAGTTCACAGCCATGGCATGTCCTACACGGCAGAAACAATTCCCTACAGGCTTTAGGTAAAGGTAGAAGAACCACAGCATGGAGCTTTTCTCCACACTCAGTCTGAATAATACAGGCCAATGATTCATAACTTATCTTTGACTTGCTGCGGTACGACTGAGATAAAATACAGAATTCTTCAAACAGATGAATAATGCTGGGCTTTTAAATACAAAACATATTTTGTACTAGCATATTTAATAAAATCTCTCTACTGCAGGTAGTTTTGTGTGGAACAAATCTGGTTAAGGCTATTATAAAAATGTCAATCAATCGATATACTGGGCAAGCCAGCGAAAACCGTCTCCATATCCCTGTCGCTTCAGCACACTGCACATGAACACCTCCATTGGCCTCAAATTCAGCTCCTTCAGCGGCACTTTGCCCTGAAAAGAAACAAAAATACACATCAAAAAGAACAGCTTTAAATCTACAACTCCATCCAGCAACCTTGCCCATGAACACTGAACAAATACAACGCACATCTTAAACTTTAACCGTGCTTTAAGCTCTATTAGAAAAGGTTTTCCCTGACTCGTCAGCATGGATCAATAAACCGACGCTTAGGTCTTGAACCAGAAATGATGTCTCAGATTTATACAAAAAATTTAACTGCAGTAAAATATCGTTGTGGGGCAGCGGTTTCCTTAAGTCTTTTCTTCTTAGGGTCGATTTGGGCTTGTTGCACAGACAACTAAAAAGAATGCACATACACTAACCAGCCAATTTGTTAGGTATCCCTGAACTGCTCAGTAATCCAAATATCTATATATTTATAATGTGATCACCACTCAATGCATACACTGAGACTCAGCAGGTCATCACCAGATTTTATATTGTTGGCTGGCTGACTGCTGAGTCCACCCATCTGTGATCTGGCTCCTGAAAAGTAAGTGGGTAGCCACTGTGACCACAGTATACCCAGCTTCTGACGGCAGCTTCCAGCAGGATAACACACCATGTCAAATAGCTCGGTCCTATTTATTGAAGTCTTAAAAGCCTAGTAAGAAGACTGTCTCTAAGTACTGTTGCTATGATTGTTTTAGTCTTTCCAACACAGTAACATGTACAAACAGTAAGAAATTGATATAGGCATTGTGACATCGCCTTTTATTTTCTTTTAAGTGCTGTTTTGAAGCCTTCAGTTAGACATTCTGGCTGCCACATCTTGATTATTATTTTATTTTTTTTAAACTGGATGTAACAAGCAAAAGTTAGATTTGACTGCGAAACACTAAGCTGCTACTAGAGCGTAGCCAGCTTTATCTTGTATTTTATTCTATTCCAAAAGGGACCATACTTTACAAAAGAACATCATGTTCTATTCAGTAAGTTATGAAATGAGAACACAGACTGTAAAGACACCAGGAAAGTATTTAGTGAGGTCAAAGATCAAGTGAGCAGCACTTTCTAATATATGTCTATACAATCTGACTGCTTTTTCCCCACCAGAGGTGTCGCCTCCTGCTGGCCATTAAAAAGAATGCAGATTTGAAGTACTTTGAACAGGTTTCACTTTTCCAGAGGCTACGTTAACCTTTTAAATACAGTTTATGGTTTAGAAAATATCAACACCATATGACTCTAATGCTCTTGCCAGACGTCACATCATCATTTAATCCCACATTTCTTGTACAAACCTTTCCAGTTGTATGCCCCTGAAGACCAAGTACTGCCCTGAGTGCATCCTCACTGATGGCCTCTGGACGGTCTATCTTATTGCCCAGGATTAGAATGGGGATGTTTGCAATGGTTTCATCTGTTAACATGGCCTACACAAAAGAAGTGTCATATCAGACATATCATACAGATCATTCCTATCAGTGGCAGCTATGGGCAGCTGTCTGTGTTGACATCAGTACAAATAACTCACATCCAGTTCAACTTTTGCTTCTGCTAGTCGCATATGGTCAGCACAATCCACCATGTACACGATACCGTTTATGGCTGGGAAGTAGTTCTTCCAGATCCTTCGTGCTGTAAAGACACACATTTTCAGTATTTTTATGCAACACCTCAACAAATACATCAATAATATTTTAAAAAGCTCAAAAATAAGATTGAGAATCACTTTTTTTTTTACTCCCACCTTGCGTATGACCTCCAAGGTCAAATGTCGTAAAAGTCATTCCAGCTATTGTCAGCTCCTCGGATGCTGGGGAAGAGAGGTTTGATTTTAGGATAAGCAGTGAAGCAAGACACACATGGCTAATTCCTGATGTGACAAGTAAAAATCTACTTGGGTATAGCGTCGGCATGTGCTGTCCCAGCCTGTCATCCCTGAGCATCTGCAGGAGCGTTGTTTTTCCAGCATTGTCTAGTCCAAGAAAAACCATCTTCCCAGTCTTCTTGTACAACCCTGATAGCAGAAAGAAGTCAAATTGATGGGTTTAAAAGAAGTCTTGGGCAGGAGAACTGGGAGCCAGAATAGAACTGGCTGGTATATGTTTTATAGAAATAGAGCGAATGCCAAAAACAAAGTGAAAATCTGGATATTTGTTAGTATTCAGGCTCGAATTTACTTCAAACTGTCTAGTTACTACCTCCAAGTTACCATTTTGTAAAACAACAATATCGGTGCTTTATATCCTCTCAAGGATATTTGAGGGTGCGTGTGTGGGACCAAACTAGTTTACATAGACTTTAGACTGGACTTGGAGACTTGAGACTTGGTATTTAGCTGCTTCTCTCTGGGTTTCCTGTGGTGGGGGCACAGGAGGACTGGGTCCTTGTTGTTACAGGGTCTTCGTATGATGGTTTCCATTGCCAGCTATATGCAGATACTGGACTCCACTAGGGCTGCCCTTTCTTATCAGGTATGTTAATGATTTTTATGGACTTATTTTTATGGGATATCTAGCCAAGGGGTGGAGGGTTTGGTGGTCTCAGGATCTCATCTGAACATAGAGCCATGACCTCCACCTTACTCTGAAGCGGTTTGCAGATGAGTGTGAAGCAGCTGGGACGACACTCAGCTCGAGACTCGGCAGAAATTGGCTTCCTCCGAAAGGTGTCTCAGAGTAGAGCTGCTACACCGCCATATTGAAAAAGGACATTTGGGGTGGTTCAGAAATCTGACCTGAATGTCTCCCAGGTGCGTCCTAGGTGAGGTGTTCAGGGTATGTTCTATCAGGAAACCCAGGGGCAGACCCAGGTTACGCTAAAGAGATTACATTTCTTGTCTGGCTTCAGGCCACCTTAGAGTCCTTTCTGGAAAAGCAGGCGGAAAAGGCAAGAGAGAGGGAGGTCTCTACTTAGCCTACCACACCCACAATTCAGCCTCAGATAAATGGCAAATATTGGATGATAATGGATGAAAATGTGGAAATTTATTTCAACACCTAATAGTTGCAAGACACTGCTGAAGCCCCTGTAGATCCAATCAAATAGAAAAGACATTTCTGATGGCTTCCTGAAAGACAGAAAGCTGAAGTTAATTATGACACATGAAGGACAGTGATGTACATAAGATACCAGTCATAAAGTCTGTAAATGAAAAAAAAAGAACCCTTTTTTTAAACTACTGCAAAAAGCTGTCATCTAGCACTAAAGCGCATTGTTAATCATTATTCTTGACCCTGCGTGGATTACTCTGCTGGTATGTGTGAGCTCCGTGTAATCACACAAGTTTTAAAGCTTGAAAGGAAAGGAGCTAAGCAAGGCAACAAACAGCCTTCAGTGATTTTTCAGACGCTGGTTTGATCTGGGAGCTGTCTTGCTCGCTCACAGTGATCGTCCCCTGACTATTTTTGTGAGGGTTGCGACAACGACACTTGATCTTGGTAGTCTCCCCCTGCCTTCGCTCAATGACACACAAACACCTGTCACTGGGTGAACTTAAAGTGAATAGTGAGGCCTGTGGGCTCTGAGAAATTACCCAATTGTTAATGCCTTTATTATACAATGTTTTCACAGGGTCACTTAAATGTCAGCGTGGCACTTAACTGCTTCATCTGTGGATTTACAGCTGTGGCACTGTAGGCACTGTTCACAAACTTTGGTTTGCCGTTTTAGTGATGAAATGACCAAATCAGCACTCCAAAACAAGTAAACACGGCTAAAAGCAGAAATCACCACTAGCTCACTACTCTTTATAAACGCTCGTTCTAGTGAAATCACTACTACTGTCTAGCTTATCACGTGCAGCTCCGCGGTACCGACGTCAGCTTTAATAAACAACGGTAAATTTAATAAACACGAGCGCGCGGAGGGATCCACAGTGTCCAGTCCTCGAACTTTATGATGTCGGCAAATGGTTTCAACAAGCAGTCTTGAATGGAAAAGTTTAAACCCCAACAAAGCCAACTTAATACATCATTTGCAGCGTTACCTTGGTCAGCAGTGTTAGTGAACTGAACTCGTCCGTTGTTGGGTTTTTTTTCCTTCTCAAAGCCTCCAACTTTGACAGTTAACCGGAAGTACGTCACCGGGATGGCTACCAACACACCAAGGTAAGAAGTGCGCATGCTGGGTTTTTTGTTTGTTAGTTTTTTAATAACAATTAAAAAAATTTTTTTTAAAAGTACACTTCAAACGGTCCTGAAAACATTAATTTAAAATGTGTTTTAAGAACTTAGAACTTAATTTGCTTTTTAACACTACTGACTGTAGTTTACTTTTAGTTTGGGGGGGGGGGGGGGGGGGGGATACTGGTCATGCCACTATCTTTCTACATTTTCGGTGTAACTTTCCGACATACATAGTATCAACGTAATTACATTTTAATAATTATTTCTATTTAAAAAAAATTAAATTACCCAGACATTATACAGTTTTCATACTAGGAACAGAAAAATAAAGGAGACACAATCGCCTCTTAGTATAACTTTGGGCTACAAAAACTGGGCCTCGGGATCTAAATTTAATATATAGAACCAGCTTATTATTTTATGTCCTCTGTAATGGACATTTGTTTTTGATCAATATCTTTTTACTTATTTGAGCTACCCTACTAAGTCCCGATGTACTAAATAGAGGGCTTTCCATTAATATCTCATGTGTTTGAGTGGCCTCTTTTAACGCTAAAGAGGAAGGAAAATTACAAAAAAGTTCAATGGGAAGATTCATTTTTCCTCGGTTCTCAGAGAATATAGTAGTTAAAGCAAAAAGTGAAGGCGATGAGGGCTGTGATCACTAGGTGGCAGCATTACAACCATGAGAGTTTAGTCTGTTCTGAACTAGTTCTCAAACTTTTTCTTGCCAAATAACACTTTTTAAACTCACTAATATTTTTTTTAAATGAAAGAAATTAAAGTAATCAAAATAAGTCCAGTTCCAAAGTATCAGCAAACGTCATTTCCCTTAAAACTAATATATTGATTCAACTTAGTTTTGTTTTTTGTTTTTTTTTAAACTCACTGGGTATTTTGTTCGGTACATGTACAGGGGCTTGCAAAAGTATTCGGCCCAATTGGACTTTTCCACATTTTGTCACATTACAGCCACAAATATGAATCAATTGTATTGGAATTCCACGTGGAAGACCAATACAAAGTGGTGTACACGTGAGAAGTGGAACCAAAATTATACGTGATTCCAAACATTTTTCACAAATAAATAACTGAAAAGTATGGTGTGCGTAATTATTCAGCCCCCTGAGTAAATACTTTGTACAACCACCTTTTGCTGCAATTACAACTGCCAGTCTTTTAGGGTATGTCTCTACCAGCTTTGCACATCCAGTGTTAAATTAACACTAGAGAGTGTCTATATGGGTCCACTCCTCTGAGTGTTAAATACAACACTGTTGGGTGTTAAATTAACACTTTTGACAGTGTTATATGTTTAAAAGTAACCTAGTCAGTTTTGAAGATTAACAAAGACTAACACTGAGCAGTGCTGATTTTCTAACACTGGAATATTTCTAACATTTTGAGTTATTTTCCAGTGTTAGAAAATCAGCACTGCTCAGTGTTAGTCTTTGTTAATCTTCAAAACTGACTAGGTTACTTTTAAACATATAACACTGTCAAAAGTGTTAATTTAACACTCAACAGTGTTGTATTTAACACTCAGAGGAGTGGACCCATATAGACACTCTCTAGTGTTAATTTAACACTGGAGATTTTGCTGTGTAGAGACTGAAATTCTTGCCCATTCTTCTTTGCAAAACAGCTCCAGCTCAGTTAGATTAGATGGACAGTGCTTGTGAACAGCAGTTTTCAGACCTTGCCACAGATTCTCGATTGGATTTAGATCTGGACTTTGACTAGGCCAGTCTAACACATGGATGTGTTTTGTTTTAAACCGTTCCATTGTTGCTCTGGCTTTGTGTTTAGGGTCATTGTCCTGCTGGAAGGTGAACCTCCGCCCCAGTCTCAAGTCTTTTGCACACTCCAAGAGGTTTTCTTCCAAGATTGCCCTGTATTTGGCTACATCCATCTTCCCATCAACTCTGACCAGCTTCCTTGTCCCTGCTGAAGAGAAGCACCCCCAGAGCATGATGCTGCCACCACCATATTTGACAGTGGGGATGGTGTTTTTCAATGTAATGTGCAGTGTTAGTTTTCCGCCACACATAGCGTTTTGCATTTTGGTCTCATCTGACCAGAGCAGCTTCTTCCACATTTGCTGTGTCCCCCACATGACTTGTGGCAAACTGCAAACGGCACTTCTTATGGTTTTCTGTTAACAATGGCTTTCTTCTTGCTTCTTCTTTCTTCCCCCACCTGAGCTGTAGATCTCTGCAGCTCGTCCAGAGTCACCATGGGCCTCTTGGCTGCATTTCTGATCAGCGCTCTCCTTGTTTGGCCTGTGAGTTTAGGTGGACGGCCTTGTCTTGGTAGGTTTACAGTTGTGCCATACTCCTTCCATTTCTGACTGATCGCTTGAACAGTGCTCCGTGGGATGTTTAAGGCTCAGGAAATCTTTTTGTAGCCTAAGCCTGCTTTAAATTTCTCAATAACTTTATCTCTGACCTGTCTGGTGTGTTCTTTGGACTTCATGGTGTTGCTGCTCCCAGTATTCTCTTAGACAACCTGAGGCCGTCACAGAGCAGCTGTATTTGTACTAACATTAGATTACACATAGGTGCACTCTACTTAGTCATTAGCACTCATCAGACAATGTCTATGGGCAACTGACTGCACTGAGACCAAAGGGGGCTGAATAATTACGCACACTCCACTTTGCAGTTATTTATCTGTAAAAAATGTTTTGAATCATGTATGATTTTTGTTCCACTTCTCACGTGCACAGCACTTTGTATTGGTCTTTCACGTGGAATTCCAACAAAATTGATTCATGTTTGCGGCTGCAATGTGACAAAATGTGGAAAGTTCAAGGGGGCCGAAGACTTTTGTTTGGGCTTTTACTTTGCTTTCTGCCTCAATTTCTGCTGCAACATTTGGATTTTAGGGTTACAATTTGGCATAAATATGAAAGCATGGATCTGTTCTCCCTGGTGTCAAAGCATCAGGCTTTTGGCTGTGATGTTAAAAAAAAAAAAAAAAAAAAAAAAAGGGTGCAGCTATTTCATGCCAATTGAGCATCATTTAAACACCACAGCCTACCTGAATATTGTAGCTGACCACATCCATCCTTTAATGACCACGGTGTACCCTGTTGGAAGCTGCCATCTTCTGATGCTTCCAACGGGATAACCCACCACATCACGAAGTTCAAATAATCTTAAACACGAAAATGAGTTAACGAGTTAACTCCACCATCAACCGATTTCAATCCAATAGAGCACCTATGTGATGTGGTGGCATGCCCAGTTATTGCATATAAACATAAATAACAATAAAGCCCATGTTCTAAACCAGTCGTTCTCAATCTTTTCTGTTACATCGCTTCAGAAGCCAGATCCCAATTTTATTTTTTTTTAAAAAGAAAAAAGAAAAAGAAAAGCAGTACTCTTAAAAAATAAATAAATGAAAATTTTAAAAAACTGATTGTGTCAGCTCCATCTTTCCATGATCATCAGGTGACTATAACACCCTACAGTTTGAGAACCACTGGTCTAAACTAAATACTAATGACTCCACTCAAACTCACACGTTCACGTTCAGAAGCTTTATTAAAGCAGTTCGGTCTCAGACAGGACACGCGCATCTACTAGGCACAGTGCCTGCACTTTGTTCATTACAGCACATCTGCAAAGAGATTACTTTTTTTTTTTTTTTTAAATAAGCGAAAAATCATTGGTCATGACATAAGTGCTCTCTTTCTCTACAGTATCATTACTATTAATCAATAGTATCGCTATTCTTCTCCATCTACAAGGAGATGGGTAAACCCAGACCCCACCACCCATCATCCCATTGGTTCCTAATCCAAGTAGGTCTTCAAATATTCCTGTGAGAGATGAACTTTCCTCCTGGTCCACTTGAAGAAGGTCCTCTTTTACTTCCTCTCATAGTAGAACCATTTATCAACTGCGAATGAAAACAACCATGTAAATCTCACATCTGAACACTCAACCTCAGAATCATAACAATTATATGAAATGTTACCTGACGAGGGGACAGGGTCTTCTTTTCCACACGGGCATGTCTTTAGAAAAAAAAAAAAAAAAAATAGAAAGAAAGAAAGAAACATCCATCAAAGAGACCCAAATTTGAAATTTCTGATGTTATATTGCAAAATCTGGCAGGGATAGAAGTCTTACCTCACCAACAGCAGCAGTAGCCTCATCTGCAGAGCAGCAGAAAGGGCTGTCGCCAGCTGACACACATGTGTTTTTGCTGTTTTGTTTGATAATATAGAGATTTATAGTAAGTATGACTACTTATATTCAAGAAATTATTGGCTGCAAGTTTGCATTTCTTCTAAAAGCAGCTGATAAAAGTCAGAGTTTACCAGTTCAGTTCACCAGCGCTAGCCTTTTGGGAAATGAGGGCTTTCCAAAAGTTGTGAGTGCTCTTGATTACTTCAATGGCAAAGTCCTGAAACATAAAACAGCAACTACATATGAGTGTAGGACTTTTAATAGTAATTATAAAGTAATCAAAGCTTTTATAACTGAACATGCAGGAACTAATTTGACAGTTCCTTGAACTGTTTTATAACTGAATGCTGAGTTTGACAAAGAAGGAAATGCTGACAAAGTGTTTAAAAAATGACTGGTTGGCTAAATGAGATGTTAGGTGGAGACCTTGTCTTTGAACTCCTCATTGAAAGCAAACTGGTTTTCTGGTTTCCCATCTGGTACTTTGTACCTCCTGAACCATTCGACTGTGGCCTCCAGGTAGCCAGGTTTCAGGCGCCGGACATCACCGATGTCTAATGATGGACAACATCGTCGTCATAAGTTCATGACGCTAATGCAGAAAAACGAAAACTGAGAAATCTGAGGCACTTACTGTTAAACTCGCTGGCCTCGGGGTCATCAACATTGATTGCAATCACTTTCCAATCTGTTTCACCCTCGTCGATCATGGCCAGGATGCCAAGGACTTTCACTTTGATTACTTCACCACGGGAGCACACCTACACAGGACATTCCAGCTCGTGGTTAATTTTCAGTAACAAAGAAGAAATCACATAATTGGCAGTATTATTCATTTATGAAATGAAACACAATCACAAAATCATCAGCGTGCACTGCACCTTACTGCCGATCTCACAGACATCTATGGGATCATTGTCACCGCAGCAGCCAGTGTCTCCATCTTTATGTGCCGGATCTTCCCACGTCTAAGACATGAAAGCAGGAAGTTAAATCACTCACTGTTCAAGCAATCTACTAATGTGGATACTTCAGCTCTTTTGAACAAAATACTGACCTGAGGAATGGCTCCGTAGTTCCATATGTAGCCTTTATGTGGGAAAACATTGGCAACATAGCGCAGCTTGCCCTTCTTAACGTCCTGCTTTATTGGATTCAAGAGGTCTTTTGTAGCAATCTGAAAGAAATTTTTTAATGCAGTTAATATTAAGTTCATTCCTGGTAAATGGCATGCACTTGTAACTTAATGTTACATGCACAGCTAGAAACAATAATTCTTCATACAACTATCAAAATTGGGAAACAATGCATTAGCCACAGTAAATACACTGTGGAATAAGCTCAAACCAAATCTTCCAAGATCTGATGCAGAATTCAGAGAGTTCATCACAGTGCAAAAAGTAACTAATGATGACAACACTCAGCATTTAAGATTAAATTTTCCCTAAGACAAGATTCTGGTAAAGATGTTTGCAACCAGAGTTCCTGTGGTGAAAATCTGGAGTAATGAGGGCGACTTTCAAGAGGCTTAGGAGATTCTTCTGCAGGGAACAGAAGAAAGCAGCTGGCAAATAAAGATGTAGGGGAAATATTCTGTAAATGCTGAATGACAGCAAGTTAATGAAATGCTACAGATTAACTGGTGCACAGATAATGTTCGCGGTGGAGCTCATTAGAGATGCGCTCACATCTCTAGCCCAAGGGAAAAACGTTTTAACGGCAGAAATTACAGCGATCGTAACACTCAAACATTTGGCAAGTGGAAAAATATAACAGTGCAGCAACAATGACTTCACACTGTCACAGTGGAGTGAGAGCACAAACATTTACAGCACCGTCACAGACTACATCACAGATACTGTTGCAGTCTCATATTATGAAGCAGCTCATTGAGTTCCTGTTTCTCTTTATTCTTTATCTTTTCTTCATCTTCAAGTTGCTTCCGTACGTTTTTCGGCGCTTAACTACTCCCGCAGTTTTTGTGCCATTTTCACCGTTCAAATCTTAAAGAATTCTGCTCTTTCCAGCTATGACTTTTGGTGCTCATAACTTCTATACTTTTTGAGATATTGAATTTTTTTTTGCCCATTTCTGCCATATTATCAGTGGCCTCACTGATTTTCCTTGCCGGGTTGACCTGTGTTTTAGCTCAGTGAGATGAGCATCCGTTCTCAGACTGGGAGGCCCGGGTTCAAATCCCGCTTATGGCAACATTTTTTTCAGTTACCAATTCAACTTATTTAACTCTTTTCAACACAAATTTCAGCTTTTTCAGCAAAAACCTCTTTTCAGTAGAAATTCTGCCGTTACACCTTTTTTCAGCAGAACTTCTGCTGATTCACCTCTTCTGCAAAATTTTCAGCCTTTTCACCTCTTATCAGCACAATTCTCAGCAGCTTCTGCTCATTTCAGCAGAATTGTCAGTCTCTCCACCTCTTCTTTGTGAGAATGAGTTTGGCTCAGTGAGATGAGTAGCTGCCTTGAGACCAGAAGGGCCAGGTTCGAATCCTGCTCAGGGCAATGTTGTTTTTTTTCTTCAACTTTTTCAGCTTTTTTCAGCAGACATCTCCAGCATTAAGGCATCCACACAGCATTTTCGCAGGAAATGCAAATTTTTCTAGTTACTGTATTGAAATGACTAGCACAGGAAATTAACAAGTAAACTACAAGTGATGCAGTGAAAAAACCTCTTTCCTGATTTCTTTTCTCCTTTTGCATATTTGTCACATCTCCATTTTTCAGATCATCAAATAAATGTGATTATTAGACAATGATAAGCTGAGTAATTACAAAATGCAGTTTTTGAATGATTTCATCTATTAAGGGAACAAAGCTATCCAAACCTACATGGCCCTGTGAGAAAAAGTAATCACCACCTCATAACTGATAGTGCCACCATTGGTAACAAGAACTGCAATCAAATGATTGTGATAACTGGTAATGAGCCCTAAATATCGCTATGGAGCAATCTTCAGTCTCGAGACTTGAGTGACAAAACATTTCTCCCACTGTCCTTGTCAAGGGAGAACTGAAGTTGCCCCTTCTCACAAAGAACAGGAGTCTACTAATGGAAAAATTATATCGGCTGGACTATTACCTGCACTATTCTCCTATTGGTTCCAACAGGTATTGCACAGACTTAGTACTAGATTAAAAAGCACGTAATATCTTATCTGCATTCTCACACACACCGATGTCAGGGCTGCACTCAGTAAGTGAAAACACCTCAAAAGTATATATATTTTTGTTTGTTTTCCTTCTTGCGTCAATCAACTGCACCTTCAGAAAGAATGCATTTTGCACAGCACCAGTCTTACCTCCATTTTTGCATTTGTCCATCTTGGCACTTCAACAACCATGTGAAAGATGTTCTGAAAAACAGAGAGAAAGAAATCTATTGAACTGTCTTTAAGTTATTTTAAGTTTGTTTTTTTTCATTCATACTTAAGCGTAGAGCTGGGCGATAGAACGATAACGATATGTATCGCGATATAACTTTTACTCGATAGAGAAATTAAGCTATCGCGATAGACCTCGCCGCTCTTGTCCTCTTTAAAAAAAAAAAAAAAAAAAAAAGGGTCAGCCAATCCAAATTAAGTAGCGCAGAGCCGAACCAATCACAGCCGCAGCGTCACGTCGCGTGACTTGTTACGTACAGCACAAGTGCCAAGCCGCACGTGTGTTTGTTTGGGAAGCAGCCAGCGGGTAATGGAGCCAGCGCATAATGGAGGAAATGAGTGTGCCGACTAGAAAAATCAACCGAGTGTGACCGAAGAGAAAACAGATGATGGTTCCAATGCCGGAGAGATTGTCGAACGGAAGAGCCATAGAAGTTCCGTAGTGTGAAGGTATTTCGGCTATTTCAAGTCTGACAAAAAACAGAGTAGCGTGCACTGTAAATTGTGCCGAAAGCAAGTCTGGAAATACAATAAACTGGTGCATGCGTCACACTGTGCGCCACGTTATTGTTTCGGTGAAATGAATTTCTACAATACTGTTAATTCTACTCTCTGCAGTGTTTAAATGCTTACATATACACACAGTTACTGTCCCTCCACACATACGACTCGGTTCTGCTTTTATGCCCCAGCTTTGTTTACTTTTTCCCACCGAGGCTTCTAGACTTCTGATTGGCCAACATTTCTGCACGGTTAGGAATCTAGCGCCACCTGCTGCTTTGGCATGTTCATAGCAGCGTTTTCCTTCATTTCTGCCTTTATGTGTGGACGGGATTATTTTTTAAAACGAAAACGGAAAATCTCAGTTTTCAAAAACTGAGATTTTCCACACGTGTACGTGTACGTGTGGACGTAGCCTCAGTCTCTGAATGGAAGCGCTAATTCGTCATTCGGCTTTTGTCAGACTAAAGTAACTGTTAAAAACTGTTTGAAAAGCTCAGCTATACAACAAGGAGAGATTGAGAATTTCCTTTTAGTTCTCAGTTTATTTGATATTGACAAAAGTAAAACAAACTAAGATTTATTTTTAGAATTAATATTTTGTTTCTAAGTGGATTTGACAATTTAGTAGTCTGCTTCGTTTGTTCTATTTTGAAACTTAAACGCTTTAGCGGCTGCCTTTTGTGTAGTTTGCAATATTTGCCTTTATTTATCTGAAAAAGTCTCATGTTCCTTAAGTACATCTACCCTGTTGAACTTATTATGGGAAATAAATATTTAAATAAAAACAAGCTGCTGATTATTTCACATTTTACTTGTGAGCAACGGCACATTTAAATCTTACAAATATAGTTATTTGGCTTATATCGTGTTAGATATCGTTATCGACTGAAATGAAAAAAACATATCGTGATATGAAAAAAATCTCATATCGCCCAGCTCTACTTAAGCGAGACAATTCTAAACTTTTTATCATCCATTCAAGCTCATGCTCAGGTATTGCTTCAATTAACTGCTGCTGGCAGATAAGATAAATAATCTACAGTAATCACAAAAGGTATTGACACAGCACTGAGAACATGGAGTAAAGGCCACTGCCTTGCAAATCGATTATTGGCTCACTACTACAGAAAAAAAAAAAAGCAGCTGAACATCACTGCCTGTGCTGCAGGGGAAATTTATCTTGAGGGCTGATCTTATAAATGCACGCATATTTACATACGCAACAGGGTAAAGGTGGCTTACCTGGCCTTCGTCAGCATACATAGGTATGTCATGAAATGGTGAGATGTACTTCCCTTCAGCATTTTCTGCAACAAAGATTAAACATTGTATGAATACGGCAGGCAAATACAAACTGCTCAATGACAGCATTCAGCTGAATGAAGTCATTCATATCGTGCTCGGAGGCCCCTGCTTGCAAAGGCTGGACTCTGCCGTGCATACTTAACCGGAGCTTATTTTGCCCTTACTTCTTTACTGCAGCTGGTATGAACGTGCTTTAATGAAAAACCTGCAGTAATCTAGCCATAAAAACTGTAAACTGTGAGACAACAACAACACTAGATTATGATGTGATGACAGTCAAAGCCCTTGCTGAAATTACTAAATACACTTTGACCCACAATAAATAAGAGCGGGGGTTGTAATAAATCAATGAGGGCGTAGTCCCACCATCTCCAAGGATTTATGATGCCTGCAGGTAATTTAGCATCGTGCGAAAGTTAGCCAAAAGCAACTTCCTTCTCCCATGTACAAACAGGTAGGTCGCCGATCAGGTATAGCCACTTCATGTCAGATCCATCATTATTTCACAGGGCAAAACCTAAAGGACCGGTTAGGCCAGGTTATTGGACTCGAGAGGAGATTTACTATCGGTTTTAAAACATTCTATTAATTCCTTCTGCAAGGATATATGTAAATACACACACTTCACTGATATGACTGAAGGGAACATGCAAAACAAATGAATAAGTGACACGTGGGAGGTTGCGACTAGCCGGTGGCATTTGAAGAAAGTCCTAAAAGTAGAGAATAAAGACGAAACGTTATTACTTGTGCTTATTTCCTACTTACTGAAAAACAAGCGGTAGCTCAGGGAGTTCGGGTTTCCCCTCTCTTCTACTGAGAAGCTCATGTTGTCGTTTGGCTTTCTGTTTCACGCTGGATTTGGGTGAAGGATGGCGTCGGAAGAGTCTGCGCAGGGCTCTCGCGCTGCGTTGTCAGTCACCGAGGGCACCGCGCATGCGTACTTAGCCAATGATGCCTTTATAGGCGATTGGAGATATTAGCTTCAACAGAAAAAATAATTCTCCCATTGAACTTCATTACTAGTAATAACCACCAAGCTAGAACTTTATTTGTGAACATCAGTGCTAACAATATTATCCATTATCCACGATACATGTGTACTAAAGGTTGAGAGTTTATACAAAAACTAAGAGGAAAAAACATATATAAGACATTATGATTCACAAATTGACATAATATATTCAAATTGTGCAAAAAATAAAGATAAGAAAATGGGGTTCATCTCAAATTCATTTAAAATATTTAAACAGTCCTGCTAACTTAAGGGTTTTCTTCTCATTTGCAAGCTTTAGTTACTTACTTAAGAGTTTAAATGATGTCAGCTGTCTGTTTTCGTGGTTTACGAAAAATGTTCCCTGACAGAACAGTCCTGATAACAGAGTCTAAATCTGGATTCTCAATATATGTATTCCAAATTCCACTTAAATGTGGAATTAATGTGAAATGTGAAAAAAGGCCCATCAACAAACTCAAACAAAGCAGGAACAACACAGGTTGAACAAATATAACAATATGCAAATATATGCACAAAAAATTGAAGAGGAAAGTGCAAGTGATAGCCTCAAATCCAGTAAGCAGACAGCAGGGGATCCCTCGCCATGCATAAATTTACAAACAGGTCGATGTTGAACGAAAACACCTGCACAGTGTCTGAAGGCATCTCTTCCTCTCTGCTGTCAGGAGATGGAAAAAATGTCTTTAGCTGATTGCCTCCTGCAGGAAGAACTGATGACCTCAGGTTCTAATGATCATATATCTCCTACTTTCACTTCATGCCTCCTCTCCGATAAACCTGCTGGAAGGGGGAAACAGAGAATCCATGTAATGCCATCTACAGGTGACAAACTGGAACAAGATGGCCTCGCCCTGCAGATCTGTGCAAGAAGCATTTTGCCAGTACATTGATTTTGATCTGGCTCGTCAGATGCATAGTTTGTGAATTTATAGTTTGTTCTCTGTCTGGTCTAGTTTACAGACATCCGGTCTCTGTTGACAAAAATTATAACACAATATAACACAAAATTACACACTCTCAAACATGGAAACTCTTTGCATCACACACACGCACACATAGAGAATCACCTTTTCTTTTGAAAAAGAATCATACAAGAATGTGCATAGTTAAGCTAAAGGATTGGGCATGGAGCTCTAAACTGCATGAATAACTACAAACTACTCTTAGCTCCTTCCACTATTTCTTGTCAGTTGTCAATCATGCTTCAGCTTCCTGCACTTGTTGCTGTCCAGTTCATCTTCTGCCCTTTCTTTTTTGGATCCAAGTGCCTTGCCATTATACTTGTTTTGATCTGTAGATAATGCTTTCAGCTAACTGCCAACATAAGTGCTCAGAGGTGACCTTACAATCATATTCATTTGATCAGCTCACCACTGACGCTACACCTTCTGCACTGCTTTGAGCTCCAGGAGGTTAACACAGCAGACCCATTATGACCAGATACAGCTGCCAGCTGCCCTCCATCCAACAAGTGATGCACCCAGAAACACTGCTTTTACTAGCTTTTATTCTCTATTTCTATTCTCGCAGAAACTTTAAGGTATATCTGTGTTTTGTAAAGGTTGATTTAAAATCCCTCTTCCGACTACACTTCAATTCTGAGGCAAGCGGAGTAGATGATCCCAAAGTGATCATCTATGAGAAAGCTTCCAATGGCTCGTTTTGGAGATCATCTCCCTCGCACCCCCCTCTATCACACCAACCCTCTGCATGTCCTCCTTCCCTACATCCATGAATCTTTTCTGAGGACAAGATTCATTGATGTCCTCTTTTCCTCTTGCCTGCCAGCTCCATCATAAACATCCTATTGTCCAATATATATATTTTAACATCTCCAAACCATACATTATAGCACGTCTCACTACCATCTTGTAAACCTTCCCTTTCACGTTTGCTGCCATCCTTCTCATAGTTGTCTCTTCAGAAACCTTAAAAATAGAAATTAACGTGGATGTGTACATATTTTATAGCAACACCAAACTCAGTTTTAAGAATTATTATAATTATTTAATAAATTTTAATTATAACCGCCTCCTATTCTGCTATTAAACCCTTTTTTCATAAAATAAAAGATAATGTTTTCACTTTTAGCAAGGAAAGGGGAAACTATACATGCATGTACAGCCATGTCCCCCCATTTGTTTTTGTTTTTTTATGTTGCATGACAGAAACACCTACAAGTCCATCCATTTCTTGCCAGCATGCATGATTTCCGAAGAACATACAGGTTTCCCTGTTAACGTATAAAAAAAGGTTTTAACCGATAGTGACGCCTCGCACGGCTGACCTCACATCCGGACGCAGCTTGTCGTGCTTCCTGCCTTGCTGAGGGAGGGGACGGTGCTGACGGCTGGGAGGACGAAAGGAGAGACAAGAAAGCTTTAGGGAAGACATACGAGAGTGGGGAACGGCCCGGGTTTCCACCGTCCGTCGGGAAACAAACACCCCAGTTTTCTGTAGCTGCTGGATTTGTCACCAAATCAGCGCTAAACAAAAATGTCGACCAGTCGTCAGCTTAGCGAGAGCAGGGCCATCCCGACCAAGACGGTGTTGATCAACGACACAACGCAGCTACCTCATGACTATTGTACCACCCCCGGAGGCACTTTATTCTCTACCACTCCTGGAGGTGAGAGGGCAGCTCGCCTGCTTTGTCGTCGATTTGTAGGGAAAGAGGGGACTTTTGGAGTGAGGTGGTGCTTGTGGTCTCAGCTAAGCTTCAACTGTGCCTGGCAGTGTTGGCCTAGGCTGCCTTGTCATCCAGATGAAAACAAAAACAAAGCTTAGCCCCGCCCCCGTGCGCTCTAGCTGCTGCCTGATTGGCTCGTTGGCAACGCAGAGATTCCATTAGTGCATCGTTACCTGAAACTGTGTATAAAGGTGTACTTGTTACATTTGCCAGCGGTGGTGAGCAGAAATCTGATGATCGTTAGATTACAGGTAAAGGCGTGTCTCTGTGGAAGCTCGTTTTCACCACTGGGATTTTTTTTCATGCATAAGTCGAAGTTTTGACTTATTAAGTTACTAACTTCAAAATGAGTTATTAAGTCGATATTTTGACTTATGGATCGCAAGAAATTTAGTTTTTCAGTGGCAGAAACAAGCTTCCATATGTTTTAGCTTCAGTTCATAATACTGGATATGTGATTTCTACAAGGACTCAAGCAGGGTTGCCAAACATAAGGCCCAGGGGCCAGAATTGGCCCGGCAAAGACTCCAATCCAGCCCACTGGATGGCGATGGAAAATGTGAAAGAGGGCATAAATTTTGGACTTTTAAATGTATTTTAATAAGTTTTATACAGGTTTTTTTCTGCACATAAAGATCTCCACTTTGTCAGTGTATACGTACAATTGATTAAGTAACAGATAAACAATGAATTAAATGTTTTGACAATAGGTCTGCAGTAAAACAAGTCCTGTAAATGAACAGAAACTTGGTTTTGTAATTATAGCACAGTATGGGCCTACCAGAACCTTCTGTAAATTTCCACGTTTATTTGTTACAATGTAAGCCCAAAGAGTTGTGCTGACAGATTTATTTCGTTTACTACAGCAACATTTCTTTACCATGCAGAGAAACAGAGAAGTATTGTTGAGAATGAGCATTTGTTTATTTTTCTCATATTTAATGCAGATTAAATGTGTAGTTGAACTGTTTTCAGTTGCTGAAAGGGCAGTTTCACAGGTCCATTTCAGATCAAAATGGGCTGTAATGAGGCCCACAATGTAAAATGAGTTTGACATGCCCGCACTAAAGGATCCTTTCCAATAAGGACAATTTTACACAATTTTCCTGCCTGACTGGCATCACTGATATGCTTTATTCTGCATAGTAATAGTACTTACATAGAGACTTTCTGTTAAAGCATTCATTTCTAGAAGTGGGTGGTTTGATCCTAATATCAATATTATCAATATTGGATACTTTGTTTCTGTATTCTATGTTCAGTATGTAGCTGCTGAATTGTGTTAATTATTTTTGGGGAAACGAACAAAAATACCTCAAAGATGCACTACAAAAATATATCTGGACCTTTTTGTGTAGACTGTAACATTTATTGCATTTATGGACTTTAGCACAGATACAGGCAAAGAGAGGAACATTTACATTATAGGTCTCCAAAAAAAAAAAACAGTGCGCAGGATTACACAGCACTGTTTTTCTTTCATTATCAGCAAACGGTTTGTACAGGAAATGTCTGTATTAAGCATTACAACCACAAAAGGACAGTCAGTTTACAGTGAAATGAAACTGCTCAACTACACTCTAAATGCACATTTAGTTTTAGGCTAGAATAATGAATAGATGGGGTTTCTTAGGAGCAGGAAGAAAACGCCTGAGAGGAAGAAGTGAAACTAAAATTTGAAGAAGCTCAGCTGATTTGATCAGTCACACAGGTGCTGCTGATGAAATCAACTTGACCTGTGCTGCCGTTATTGTGAACAAGCTGATGTTAATGTTATTAGTTTCACCTGTGTTTGCCTGCTATGGAGAAGAGGAAAAAGGTCAAACTGCATTTTGAGTCAGCCACGAATGCAAATACTGTGATGTCACCATGGCCATCAAGACTGCAGATTTTAGTACGTTTATTCAGAAATTATTAGACAATAGTGTGTACAGGGAAACTCAGAACCTAATGGGGAAATATGTGCAGGAAGTTGGCTTCACTAATGTTATTGCATATAGTTGAATCTGGCCCCTGTGGATGAAGACCAGGCTTTTGCCTTTAAACAAATTAAGCTGCACCCATATTCACCATCTCTTTGAAAGGTAGCAGAAACTTGATGTTTCCCGTTTCAGGAACCCGGATCATCTACGACCGCAAGTTCCTCCTGGATCGGCGCAATTCTCCCATTGCCCAGACTCCACCGGCTCACCTGCCTGTCATCCCTGGCGTGACCAGTCTAAATGTTCTGACTGAGAACCGGAAGAATGAAGCCAACAACCACGTCAACAACCACGATGGGAAGCCTACAACTGGTAAAAGATCCACTGTTCCACATATTGATTAATTAATCTGCCTCTTCTAGACACATCTCAATACCTACTTGTCCTGTTCCCCTTTCTTTGTGCTTTAAAGGTGATGATGCTCAGTTTGAAATGGACATCTAACAGACTGGAACCACACCAGCAAAAGGAAATAACCTGGCAACACGTGTGCCAGTGGCTTGGCTTGTAGAAACCAATGTCGTGAGCCCTCATGGCAGCCATCTTCTTTAGCTCTTTCTCTCACTGCTGGATGTAATGTGTGTAAACCATGGGGATTCAGTCTATCATACAGGTACAGTTTGGCCATTGCTGGAAACTCTGTTTATTTGAATAGATTTCCATGGTTACCAGTTGCAGTACAAATTAACTTCACAACACGGGAGCTTCTCCCAGAATGCCCAAACAAATTAGTCCAATTTCTCGGGAGTCCCCCAGCAGAGACGTAAAACAGGAAATAATCCACGTTAATTGGGAGAGGAAGTGGTTATTTTTTAAATTTTTTCTTTTTAGTCTTTGCCTCGGAATCAATCGAAACATATGAAATTCCACACAGTCTTTGGTTTTGAAGACCCTTGTTAGCATGATATTTCAGTGATTTTTTTTTTTTTTTAAATTGTTTTGAAACTACTTGAAAAGCCCCACAGTCTATTATTATTATTATTATTATTATTATTATTATTATTATTATTATTATCATCAGTTGGACTCTTTAGTTTCCAGTGATGGTTTGTAAAGGGATGCTGTGTTTTCAATTAGGTGAAGATTTCATGCTATTCCAAGACTTCACTCTTCATTATCAACACAAGGGTGCACAAGTTTCCAATTTCCAAGATATGTTTTGTTTTTTTTGTTTGTTTTTTTGTTTGTTTGTTGTTTTTTTTGTTTTGTTTTTTTTAAATGAATTTTAGCCTGCGATTGAGCGGTTTTTAATCAAAAAATGATTGTACTTCCCACTTATGTAAGGTTTCAACCTGGCAACTGACAAACAAGCTTTTGATTTTAGTTACATTTCAGTATAACAATATAAAGCCACTCATTTCATCACGACCGTGGCCTCGCTGTGATTTTTATTTTCATGTTTCTCATCTGCCAAAAAAATTATTATTATTTTTATTTTTATTTTTTTACTACACTTTGATCTTGTGTTGGCAGGTGCTCTGCATTCATAATTTGATAAAATCGAAGGATACTTGGCACCATGTGCTGGGAGCTTTCCAAACCAGATAAAAACATTTAGAAGAACATGGAAACGGTTAATATCCTGCTGATGTTTTTGGTGCGATACAAGATTTTGGAAAACTTGAAATAGTCCAGATGTTTTATATGCATTTTATTTTTTAATACGGTTTCTTAGTACTGAGTGAATTTGTTTGGATATGGGCACTGTCAAGCCTGTTGAATTGCAGCCAGAACAAACTGTTTGCATCAGGCTTGATGGATGCTGTAATCAACAAATCTGTCCCCCAGTGTCCTTAACCCATTTTAGATTACCTTGTTCATCTCATGAGTCACGCCTGCCCATGCCTTACTTTACATGAAATGCAGTAACTAGATACCTGGTCATCAATTTGTACTTTCCAACAGATGTTTATTTTTTCACTGCAACATTGAACAGGTAACATTGTACTTGGCAATTGAGCAAAAGGAATACTTTTTATTTTCTTTGCCATTTTTCTATCCTCAAACAGCTGTGAAGTTTTGAAGTGCAATGGTAAATATGGGATATTGAAGTTGGCAATGTGAGAGTACCGCACACTCATGTTCAAATAATATTTTTTCTTTTTAACACCACAAATCATATTCATACCTGCTAACTGTACTCTGTCCAAGTAGCAGCTCTGAATTCGGTAAATGACTCAACATGAAGTTTGTTTCTCAGTAAGACTGGAACCTCTGATGTCTGTCAGATTATTTTATTTTTTTTCTTCTTTTTGCCGTTATTAATTCTGGCCATGTTTCGTGATAAGTCTTTACGGCATTATAATTTACACGGCAGATTTCTTTCCAGTGACTTCAGTTTCACAAAGAGGGCTTAATATTATGCTTTGAGAGACAAATTTGAAACCAACTTTACTGTAATCTTTTGTTCTGATTTTTAAATGACGTTTATTTTAAATGAGACTCCAATGCCAGTGGACACTGTTGCTGCAAGATCAATAAAATTCTGTAACAAAGGAAAAACAAGATTTTTTTGGGGGCTTTATTTTTCTTCTTTGTGTGTGGTTTTGGCAACTTGGAGAGGCAGAATCACACTCGTGCAAACAGGTGTGCTGAAGTTGATCTTTCTTATCTGATCACCCTTGTAAACATTTTCCTATGTCTTTTATTCATTGAGTGTTGTTTAGCCAACCACCTATTACCATCTAACACAATAGTGCATGTAACGTACTTTCTTAAAAAAAAAGAAATGGTGTTTGGTGTGTTGTTGGTGTTTACGTTCATAAGTAAATTGATTGCTCTATTTCAAAAGTGCATAATAAACAAGAGGGAGGATACTGAATTACCACCAACAACACTGCACCACTCACTTTACATGTTTGGAAAACTGCTTAATACTTAATCCTATCTCTGTTACTGCTCTTTCATAATCTCTTCAATAACTACATATGTATGTACATATAGAAACAAATCTGACCTATACTTGGTTTAAAAAGAAAAAAATATTTTTAAACTGTGTTTGGAAATTGAGCTCTACACTTAGTCTATTCCCTAATTTTACTCCAAAAACTATATAGTCATCTCCCTATTTTTTTAATTTTTTTTTTTTTTAAGGGGGATGGGCATTGTTAAAGTGGATGGATCTTGAAGCTCCAAAAGAGGTGTGTGTTTGGAGTTACCCTGACAAAAACCTGCACTTACAGTGTCCTTTTTTCCAGCGCAGTTTGGAAATGAAATGTTTTCATCAAAAAGCAATTTGGTCCTACCTAAAAGGTTCAGCCCAGTATGTTACAGTATTAAAAAAAAATATGTTGTTAGCTGTGTTGTGTTTTCTGTCCATCTCTTAAAATTAATGACTATAAAATGAGAATTGATGTCTAGTGAACTGAAGAACTGCCAGAAGTGTTGTTCATTATGTCATTTTACTCTGGAAGTTTGTTTCCTTCACTGAAAACAAGTTTTGTTGGACTGACTTACTCAAACCAATGCGAAAATTACTAAAAACTCCGAGAATCTAAAATGTAAATTAAGTCAAAATTTTGAGCTAATGATCTAAGCGTTTGAGATAAGAACCTGTTTGTTTTTTTAAAAATAACCCGATATTTTGTATAGCAACAAGAATTTTGATTTGTAAATGGAAAAAAAGTATTTTTTCCGATGAAAAACAATTTTTTAAGTGGCAGAAACAAACGTCCACAGTTTTTACCTCAAACGCCAAATGTTTTTATGGTGAGGAAAGTTCTGGATTTTTCTTTAAAAGTATCATATAATAGGCTCTATTTCTTTGTAGCGTAATTAAAATGTTTTCACATTTATTAAATATTGTTAGAAACCGAAATAAAATAAAATTTCGCCGATATCATCTTTTCCATCAGGCAGTACGAGTAACATGCTCGCTAAATTTTGTGCAGGCATTAATCCGGTTGCCTGCTGGTCCTTCCTCCTTTTCTACGTCCCTGAGCGAGGCCGGCGTCAAGATGGTGAGTGTTGTGGTGAAAATTGCGAGTAAAATCTGTCGATCATCGAGGCCATCCGTTCACCAACACACATTTCTCTCAGACCAAGTGATCCTTTAGAGCTGCTTTATAATAAAATGTTGATATTGTTGTAGTGTGAAACGATCTTAGAGAAATTTCAGAGATACCGTCAGGATGCTAGTCTGACTGAGGTCGATCCGCATATTGCACACACCAGAGGCTACACTCGTCTTTCCAGTCGTTGTAAATTGTTTTCTATGCACCACATGGCCACATTAACACGCTTAGATAATACGTTAATTTAGAAAATAAACACAAAGTAGCGCAGCTTACAGTCCTACCTATGGCAGCTAACGTTAGCATAATTACACTAATGGCGGCCCACACGTTAGGCTAGCATGTTTGTTAAAGTACCACAAGAACACTTCAGTAACGGACAGAAATAGGCTTTACAGCAATTAGTTGTTTTATTTCTAAGTTAACACACCGTGTAAACGTTAGGAGAGTCGAGGACTTAACGGTTATGTCAACATAGTGGTATTTAGGTAGGGTGAGACAGGTGAGCCTCTATCTTCACTATTATGAGGCTCTTACAAGTACAGCAGTTTTCTCGTTGCTAATGCATAATTTCTTTTCGTCTTCAGAACGATACTGTAACAGTCAGGACCCGCAAGTTCATGACGAACCGACTGCTTCAGAGGAAGCAAATGGTAAGGGCTCTCATGTTCATAGTTGATCACATCTCGAGCTTAAGCTCTAGTCCTGAAGCAGCACATTTATCGCCTGCCCTTCCTCTCTGCAGGTCGTTGATGTCCTCCATCCCGGCAAGGCCACAGTCCCAAAGACTGAAATCAGGGAGAAGCTCGCCAAGATGTACAAGACCACCCCTGATGTCGTCTTCGTCTTTGGCTTCAGGACTCAGTTTGGTGGCGGCAAGACAACAGGCTTTGCCATGGTGTACGACTCCCTAGATTATGCCAAGAAGAATGAGCCCAAGCACAGACTGGCCAGGGTGAGTTTTGAATAACTTTGCCAAGTCAAGTCAACACAAGTGGCTATACAAAAATCAGAGAGCTGTCTGTTGAAATTGGTATATATGAGCAGGAGATGTATGTTCTCTCAGCCATCTCACAAATTTTGCACGAGTCTGGACCTCCAGTGTAATGTTATGGAATATTATTTTACCCGAGAAGAGGTTTTGATGACATTAGGACGTAGTATTTATTATCTTGAACTAGAGCCAGATTAGTACCAGATTTGATGTTTTTACAGAGTAAAATGTGACAGGGATATTGGCTGATATTCTGCATGTAGATGCATATAAACATGCGGTATGTTGGAGAGATATAGAAAGGGAAAATGATGGGGCTTCTATTGACTTATCAGGATACGCGTTTGTCAAAATAGTTAGCACCTTGCTATGAAGACCCTGCTTGAGTCATGATACCAGAGATTCAGGAAACCAATATCACGAGAAGTGCCTAATTCTCTGTACCCAATATGGCACCGTGGAGGAGGAAAAAGGTTCTCCCATGTATTTAAATCAAGATGTTTGCTGATTTGATTGTAGCAGACCATTTATTGAAACATTTTTAACAGTCTGTTAAAACACACTGAACTATTAGGATGGTTGTTGAGTGGCCTCCTAATCGTTGTACAGGTATAATGTTGGCTACATTGCATTAGACTAACCATCCATATACCATGGACCATAGCTGATTTTACAGTGGCAAGCTGTCTCAAATAAAATAGCAACCAGTATTTCAAGGAAGCATCGCAAAGTACTTCCGTACCCCCAACTAGTTGCACTAGTCCCCCTCTTCCACTTAGTTGTTTTGCTGTGCCCTATGTGTGTGTGATGTTTCCTGTCCTTTTCAGCATGTAAGGATAGTCAAGCTTCAGTACACATGCTGCCTAAAAAAGATCTACAGCAGCAAAACACTGTTGCATTTTCAGAATCAGTTCTGAGGACGTCTCCATCGTATGCCATGCAGTGGAGCAGAGAGTATTAAAAACAGTGGGGTCAGAGCCATTGGGTGGACATACAGTTTAATGATGCCTTGAACTACCACTAATTCATTTTTTGCAGTAGCCTGTATTTAAAAGAAGAAAATGTGTTCCTGTTAGTAATAATGATAGTATCTCTGATAAAGAAGTGCTAACGGTGAATTGGTTCAGCCCTCCTGTAAACTAGATACTGAACACAGTTTTACATTTGATTGATTTTAAGTTTTTGGTGGAACTCTAGCAGAGCAGCCCTTGAACATAGAGGAAATGTCCTTTCTTAGTTTGATAACATTGTTATTAAAAAGGATGTGTCTATTGAGTCTTTTTTTTTTTAAAGTTCTTATGCCTGCACTGAGTTTCCTAAACTTTGCCTGTGACATGTGATTGTCATACAGTAGTATTTAAAGAGACAAAAACTAACACTTGAACTAATAAAAATAAGAACAATGAAACAAGAAAATCCACTCTAGAAACGAAATTAAACTAAATTATTAAAAATAAAAAGTGAGAATGAAATAAAATGAAAAACTAACTACGAAATATAAACCGTTAATAGCTCTGACTCTGACGGGTCTTTTTAAAAGCCTCTCACAGTCTCGAGGTTTCCCATGTTCTTTTACAGTCTGTAAAATAAAATGCGTTTGTCTTTGTGTCCTCAGCACGGTCTCTATGAGAAAAAGAAGACCTCCAGGAAACAGCGCAAGGAACGCAAGAACAGAATGAAGAAAGTACGAGGCGTCAAGAAGGCCAGTGTTGGCGCTGCTGGCAAAAAGGTATCGTGAGCACTCGTTGACCAACCTCATAGTTTTCCACGGGGAAATAGTCTTGACCATTATCCAAGCTACTGTGAAATCTCTGTATTTCTTGATTTTCATTACACACCTGTCCTTTTATTCTACCCTGCTAATCTTTGTTTCTCCACAACTCTTCTGCTATTTTAATTTCCTTTGTCATCTTTCCAATCATATCTCATTGTCTTCGGAAACTGTAGAAGGTAAATGCTTTCCAGAAATAGACTTAAATGCAGTGTGCAGATAATCCAGGAGTTACATTCAGTAGCTCAGTAACTCCTGCTTTTGCACCACCCCTGATCCATCTTTTCACTAAAGCTGTAGTGCTTTTGTCTTTGGATGTACACTCATCCAATATGAAAGGATCTGACCCCACCGGTTAATACATAATACTACCCATCCCTTCTCCTAGTACTAACAAGTACTACTGTAAACTAATAGTGTTGTAGTTTTATAAACCTGTTAACATAGCGAGGAAATCGCCCAAACAATAAATCAAAGTAGTGCTTAAATGATTATGTAATCTCTTGAAACCCTGCATACTTCTGTACCCTCTTTGGCATCAGTCACATAGAATAGATCTCTGAATGTCACAGCCCAGCTGGACAGTGTTTTAGCCCAATTCACTGCATCTGGAATAGCTACAGCACAGCTGGCTAGGAAAATATTGACACTGTCCAGCCATGCCTGTGGTGCTGTCTGTTGGCCTTGGTCAAAACTCTCGGGTCCATTCAGAGCTCTTTTCTATTCCACGTTTCAATTTTCAACATGTTAACATCGTTTTTGTGCCATGTTTTGTTCTTGATTTTGCTTCCCATGGATTTCTTTTGCAGAAATGAAGTGTCAGTCTGCAGGTATAGAAGCAGAACAAGCATGGTGTGCTAATGTGTTGCACATCAGACGCTGATAGACCTGAGCTTTGCCGTGCATGTCATCCCTTATTTTCCCTGCAGTTTTCCTTCAGTGTTTTTCACCCCCCGCAATGGTGTTTTTAAACTCCCAGCTTATGTGTTTTCCCACTACTCCAGCCCATTCTACCACTTTATCTGCTACAGTGGGCTTTTCCCACTCTGTCTTAGATTTGAACAGACTGCTTTGATAGTGCATATCTGTAGTTAATAGAAGCAGAGTGTAGCATGTGGGTTTTAGCTTGTTTTGTGTGGGAGGAAGCTCAACTAAAAGCCTGTTGATGTGTGAATTTTACTCTGGACATTATGTTCTTCAAGTAAAATGTCTTACTCAGACTGCATTCAAGTGTGAATTTAAACTGTCCCAACAAAAAATGCAACTTTTTTTGTGAACATTTGTCTTTATTTGCACTCTTCTAACTTACTGAAACTCCCTGTGAGGTTTTCTTTTGCTGTAGTTTAAATTAAATTTGCTGTGGTATTGATTTTTTTTTTTTCTTCCCCACAGTGATCCCAGACAGCCAGGGAGGGTCTCCGTGCTCAAGATGTTCTTGTATATTGTCATCAAATAAAGTTTGGAAAAAATTGGAAAAATGTGTCTTTGTGTTTATTTGTTTTTGAAAGAATTGAATTGACCATATGTTTTTAAACTCTAGACTTTGAAAGAAGCCAGCAGGTGTTTGAGTGTTTCTGTAAAACACTCGAGGAGTGAAAAGTCAGATAGCTGGCAGCCAGCCTTCTGATCTGAATGACCTGCTGTGTTTTTGTAGGCTGCCGAGTAGAAGCTGTTGGAAAAGCTGATATTTGTAGCTTTGACATCTGTGAATTTCATTACTAAGGACTCTGGGCCAGTTTTCCAGTGTGAGTGCAGTAAATATGATGAACACAAGTTACATATTTACATAGTTAATTGACACACGCAGTGTCGATGGTGACATCCAGTGGCTTTGCTGTAACATTACTGTCAAGCAGCCAACAAGTGATTTTTTTGTTTGTTTGTTTTGTTTTATTCTTCAATTATTCACTTGTACAACTCATTAAATAATGCAAAGGTTTTATATTTTAATGTAAATAATCTAAATGCAGGGTCAGTAAATCTGATTCAATAGCCATTTTATTAGGTACATCAAGTCAAGTGGCTTCATTGTCATTTCAACCATGTCCAGTGGTACAGTACACAGTGAAGCGAGACAATGTTCCTCCAAGACCATTGCAAAAATCTATATCTGTACATCTTGCTAGTACCAGGTTGGACCTCCTTTATGTCTTGAAATCTGCCCTTACTCTCCATGATGCAGGTTCAACAAGGTGCTGGTAACATTCATTGGAGATATTTCACCACACCCTAAAAGTGTTTTCCTCCTGGAAGTAGTCATCAGAAGATCGGTACACAGCAGCAATAATCAGGTAGACTGTGGTGTTTAAATAACTCATAGTTTGTTCTCAGGGACCTGAAATGTCTGGGCCTATCATCCAAGTGTCACAGCAGAAATAAAGACTCCTCTGCTTTGCTAATATTGTAGAGTCTGTGCAAACTGTAGCTTCAGTTTCCTCCTCTTAGCTGACAGGAGTGGGGACCTGCTGCAGTCTTTGCTGCTGTAGCCAATCTGCTTCCAGCTTCCGTTTGTTGTGTGTTCTGGGACGCTCTTCTGCATACCTTGCTTGTAATAAAAGTTTATTTGGGTTATATTTGCCTTCCTATCAACTCAAACCCGAATGACTTCTTTTGATTGACTGGGCATTTTCATTTTGCTCACTGGAAATTTTCTGTATTTCAGGCTGTCAATTCTCATAAAACATGCAGGTTAACAAGTTATAACTCACTAAAATCACGTCAGGTCGTCTTGATCATGTGTATGTGCACTGAGTCCCTGACATTTGATTGCCTGATTAGATATCTGAAGTAACAAGCGGTTGAGCAGATGTACCTAAGTGGCCAGTGAGCGCACCAGCTTTTGTTTGATTAGAAAGCTTTTGCTGTAATAACACGAGTGGCCACATGGGGGCTCCTTTCATTGAAAATATGAAACTGGTTTGATGTGCTGAAGCTGCTACTAAAAGGGTGGTCACCTGACAAATTAGGTATTTTAACTCTTTTCGATCTAAAACCTTTTTTTATATGAAGGTCAGTGATGACTAAATAATACTAATACACAGGTTAGTCAGTGTTTGAACCTGTTTATAAATAAATACCATTTGGAACAGAATAGATATCCCTCTTTGCAGTGTGACCTTTTCAGATAATTTGCATCAGAATACCCTGAGAGACTGTAAATGAAGTGATTAAAATGCCAAGGAATACTCTGTCCTCAGGGTTACCCTCACTCCATGCTTCTGCGCCAGTGTCTCGCTTTCTTGTGTGGTTAGAATTTCTTCTTGTAGGAGAAATGATTGCAAGAAGCTAAAGAGTAGAGGAAAACTCCTCGTGGCAGATTGAGTGCACACTTTAAAGTAATGAATAATAGCATACAACAAGGAAAATGCAATCTGACAGGCACTAATGCACTGCTAAAAATGACAACCTCTACCCCCAAAATAGCATTATCCAAAGTGCAGCAACTACTTTGTCCAATCTGATGTAACATGTGCAAGTTAGGGACCACGCTCAAGCTCTGTGTTCCACATAATGTATATAATTCTGTTCAACCTTGCAGTTTGACATATTTCCATGCCTTTGCACTGTTAAATGTAGGTCAGACACTTCTCTACCGGAGTCCTCAGTGTACACACCACCGGGAAAAAAGGGATGGGAGGGGGGGGCAGTACCTTGGAGCCACTTCCATTGACACATTTTGTGTCATGGGCTCTTGTTTCCCAGTAGAAAGCCCTATATATACCGGGCAGCCCCGATGGGCTTTTCCTTTAATCTGTGCCAGTCGGCAAAGATTAAACACTGAGTTTATCGAGATCATTTGGACCGCGACACAATAGAAAGGAGTTCCTGTATGAAGACTCCACTAATTAAGTGTGCAGTGAGCTGGTAAAGTTGAGCATATTTTTCCAGCACTGCATGGTTTTCTTTTTCCTTGCCACGAGCTGGAAAATTGCTTTCAGATTGAGATTATCTCATCTTAAGTGTCTTATCTTGCCCTGTAGAGGAAGATAGAGTATGCTACATAGGTGTGGAGCGCGAAGAGTTACTGGGGACAGACGAGAAAAAGACTCTGTGGTGGGAGGTTTGACATAAGTGGAGCTTTCAATCCAGGGACTGGTAACAGATGGTGTTGGGAAATTAAGCTCCACTCGCCGCAGCCCTGTTGGTCCGTCCCAGGAGTCTCTCCCTCGCTTTTGTCTCTCTTTCTTCTCGCGGCTCTTGTTCTCAGTGTCTCTAACTCTTTATTTTCTTGCCTCTGTTTCATATCTTCTCTGCCCCTCCTTTGTTTTAGCATTAAAGTATCTAAATGAGTTTCGTTCTGCACTAATCCAGCTTCTCTTCTAATAACGAGAAGGCAGGGTGACATCAGCAGGTTAATGCAATAAATTGTAATTTACAGAATTAAGCTGTGGACGAATAAGGGTTAGTAATGTGATGCGAAATAATGGAAAAAAGGGTAGGCTATATTGATGAGAGAAAAATAAGCAGACTGTTAAGAAGCCGGTGGGTGACATTGAGCTGCGGATTGGTGTGTTTATACAGTACCTGCAGTCTCAGCAGCGAGAGTCTGCCAAGGGCCTCCAGGGACCCTCGAACATGCCACATCAAAGCAGATAAAGGACAACATTCACCTCTGCTTTCCTTCAAGACACGAAGGGGATTTGTAATGAGAGTATTCGTCTACCTGCATGTAGAAAAAGAGGTGGGGATTTTTTTTTGTAGTCGTCTTCAGGATGGATATTTATGAGGAACACATGTTTATGCCCTCACCACAGGTGCCGTTTTAATGGCCTGTCCCTCTCCATGCAGTACAGCGTTATGGTATTATACTAATAAGGAGATGGACAGAATTCCCGATGACTCACTATGTGGTTTTGCCAGCATGTCCGTGCAGTAATCAATAGCAACAATAGCCTACACGTCTCATACAAAGGCCTTATTGTTTTCCATGTTATGATACTGTGTGTGTGCCACTGCTTCAATGTGCAATGTTACTCATCTGAACTGGAAACTATACAGCCTTACTTGTATTTGATGCTCTAATAAAATACATTTTGTTACTGCCAAGCTGGTGTGTGTTTGCTTTGCAGCTATTTGCTTCCAAATGGTATGTTTTCAATAGCTCTGTAAATATATTTTGCAAAAGAGCAACTTGCTGCTGTAAAGTGTGGCCGGGCATTCAAGGATGCGCTGCATCTTAATGAGGTATGTCTCCCTTGTTGGCCTCAGCAGGGGAATCATCACAGCTCATTTTGCAGTCCTGCAGTGTCCTATCAGCTTTGGCAGCCTGCACTAAGTTCACTCCATCTGCCAGTTGCTAGGTGCTGATATATAAAATGATCTGTGCCTTGGTAGCCCCTGAGCACCAGGGATGTGATTTGCTTTTGAGGACAAACTGTGTTTCGTGAATCCTAATTATCCTCTTTGCATCGCCAGCCTGACATGGTTTTGTCATTTATCCTTCTCTGGAAATGGTGGAAGAGGTTAAAAAAAAAAAACCTGCAGAGACTGCAGCAAACTGCATCTGCCCAAACAGACAGAGCTCCTCTGATTGTCCCGTATAGTCGCTGAAATGCAACAATGGTATTTTCCATCAATGCTTCCACCCATTCAGAGGAAGGTGGGGGGAAAAATCATACCTGCTGTCTAATGCTGGCATTCTAACCAGTGTGCACATGTGAAGAAAAAAAAAAAACACTTTTCGGTTTCAATCATGCGAGGTGTATTGAAACCACTCTGTGGTCCTTTTTTCCAGGTTGTTAACATGCCATCTGAGGCTCAGAGGACATCACACCAGAGTAAAAATGTGCCAGCTGACGTGCGTCCCGGCTACCTTCCAATGTCCTCAGGAATTCTGTTCATTTTGGTTGGCACGGAAGGATAGTCTGCAGAGCACTAAGAAAAGGAAGTCGGGGGCCGGGGCATGGGGGGATAACGCGGATGGTTGCAGGAGCGGGAAAGAAAAAAGGATTCGGCAGAAGGGGAGGTAAAGGAGGATGGAGTAATCGGAAAGGGCAGCAGATGTGGGTGACTGTATGATGGAGCGCTGTGTGTGATAAGTCATGATCTCCACATCGGGATCTGTGTGTGTTTATGTGAGCACAGTTATTGAGAAAATATATGCGCATACGTGTGCCCTCGGGCTTAAGAGAACGTGTGATGCAAAAATAATCCAAGTCTGTGCCTTGCAAACATTGCATCACGGTGTTCCAGTTTGCTAATGAAACTGAAATAAACCAAAACGCTGCCTAATGCTGCC